>NC_091823.1:146632744-147232744 GCF_038994185.2 Dermacentor albipictus | reverse complement strand
GAGCTGTTGCGCAACGAAGCGCAGGAGTGTTTGGGGTGAAAGAGGTTTCGATACAGATGCCGGGTTAGCCATATGAGCAGGACTAGACGTCGACGGCGAATGCGATGGTCGCGCTCCCTCATGACGACGCCTGAGCACTGTACAGCGTTCCTTGAGACGTTGGATTTCCTTTTCAAGACTGGCTAGGCGAGCGTCAATCTCGCACTCTTCGTCTGCCAAAGGAAGCGGCGTGTCTTCTATAGATTGTGATGCCCGCTGCGGTCGTGAAGTGGACGACTTAACAGCTGCGCTATAGGTACGGGTGGAAGCATCACTTGTCGCTGTACTTGCTATCGTCACCTGGCTAGCGTCCACTTCCAGAGAGGCCAGAACGGCGTAACGGCTGTACACAGGTACTTGTTTCATTGATGGATCTCGAGGGGTCCTTGCTGGCTGTCGAGAATGGCATTGTCGAGCCTTTTTAGTGACCTTCAACTTCGTAGGACACGTCGTGGAAGTGATGTCATGATCGTTTGTTTGGCATAGGCCGCATCTAAACGATGCTGACGGTTCGAGCTCCATGGTGTCGTCCTTGGGTGGGTAGGGGCAGGATGATTTCATGTGTCATTGTCTAAAGCAAGAGTAGCAGTACACAACGGAAGGCTTGAACGGACGCGGGCGCAGTACGCAGTCGTAATACAGGATACGTTCAGGTGGGGAATTAGGACCTTGAAGCGTGAATAGGCACGTACGACCACTGCCTAGGTAGCGAGCAGCCATGACCTTCTGTGTGGGGCACGATAGTTCCTGCAGGAGCCTCTCACTTTCTTCGTCAATGTCAACTCCATTAACCACGCAGCGTCTTAAATCGGTACCACTGGCGAAGTACGCCTGGACTGGAAGGACACATTCTTCCGAAGCTTGTATTTGTTGCAGTTCTTCGAGTTTATAAACTAGTGCCATAGCAGACACCCATACTGAGACCGTATTAGTGGGTTTGTGTAGAGCAAAACCTTGAAATCGGGAAGTCTCGAGGCAGGCGTCCAGGGCCGCTTGAATGATACGGTTGTGCAGAGTGGACATGTCATTTCTAGCACGAGGCTAGATAACCACTTTGTACCTCGATGTCGTTGGCGACTCCGGAAACGTGCGTGTCCGTCGTGCGGGCAGGCCTTGTGATGAGCGAGGTCTTTTCGGGGCTGCTGGAGCTACATTTTCATCCGATGGAAGGTCAGTAGCTTGCTACGTTCTCGTGGCCGAGGTGTGCGCCACGACAGCAGGGCTGTTCTGCTGCATGTTGGTGGTATCCATGCTCAGGGTACCGCCTTCGCATGTTGCACTTGTCCCCACGAAGGAGGCGCTCCTGACTTGACTCCTGACGCGGCGAGTGCCGCGGGGGTACTCACACTCGCGAAGCCGCGCGAGAATTCGAGTTGGCCGACGCAACAGAAGAGTGTAGATGACGACGGACCTTGTAGATAGGCGCCAGTAGTAATTACGAACCGCCAAAGCAGTCCAAAAACAGCAGAGTTCCAGTAGCGGGGAAAAAAACTGCTAACGGGGTGAAAATCCGGAGCTACGGAAAAACACGTCCGAGCGGAACGAGCGCTGGAAACGCCTCCCCCCCCCCCCCCGGCGAAGTATTCAGCGGAACGAGTTACGCAACATCGCCAGAGGAAGCGCTGGAGGCCTTTAGAACGTGCAAGAAACGCTGTGACTGTGCTCGTCACGTGACTGGAACTATCCGCCAACCACGTGATATATGCACACCTCTGTTTGTTCTCTTTCATTTTTGCTACAGCACCATCTAGCCCCCACCTTCTGTGGTCACACGGTTTCGTTGAGCAACAAGAAAATCATTCAGATACTACGCACTGTAGGAATGCTGCAAGCAAAGCCTTAGTAACCCGTCAAGACGAAACGGCGCACTTCATAAGAACGACGTGCAGCGCACATTGGCGACGAATGTGCACCACGCCCGTCACTTAAGATGCCGCAGGTGTGCGGCAAAGCGCCACCACCGGGCACAAAATGCAAACTTTCGGATGCCACAAAGCTACCACTTATACTATTGCTGGAAAGCGCTATGCGGCCGCTAGGCGACATGTTTTCGGATTCTTCTGGGAGAGCGAAGCGCTGCGGTGTGTTCAACTTTGGTACAAATGGAGGACTTGCCGTCTTCAATTCATTTTCTTGTCTCATGTTCCTGGCCCAATTACTCGCCTCAGAGGTGTTTCCTGAATACTCTTTTCCATAGGATTTACATCAAAAATGGTAGAGATCGAGACAGCTGGTATTACGTCACCAAAGATTTTCATCACCGCAGAAAGCACGGAACACAAACGGGTTAAAAGGACCGCATGCGCTAACGTGCAAGGCGCTAGCATGCGGCTAACGTGCCATCATCTCGCTGAGGCACCAATTCTGGCAGGTTTCTTTTTCTGAGGCATCGGTATTTTCAGCGGTCATCACCTTATGGTGCGTTTGTAATACAGGCTTGCATATGTGTTTTTTATGCATAATAACATCTTATATTCAAGAAAACGTTTGTTTGTGTTAGTGCTTGTGCTTCTCTTTTCCTTTTTTGCGTTGTGCAGTTTCTGCATACTATAACATGTTTTTCGTTTGACCATGCGACACGATAAAAGGATTCCCCACAGCACGAGGCAAACTGAACGGCGCGGTGTGTTTCCATTGCGCGAAAACACTGGCCCTTGGTGATGTACCGAAATGTTATGTCGCGCGTAATAATTACAGTGTGTGCAGGGAATCGATTATGCAAGCGCTCAGAAGCGTTCTGGGTGTGCGTCGCGCACTGCACGCGGTGTTTGACCGCAGACCTCTGAGAAATGCAACCGGATTCAAATTTGGCGTAAGACTGGACGTTTGCCTACGCCTCGGTCTTATGGCTGAAATGTAAGCAACATTTCGTGTGCGTGATTTAATTACGGCCTTCCCTAAAGCGAAAGTGTGAAGTTGCCCTACAAATCTTCATAAAACAACCTTTGTCCGGCAAAGCGCTAAACGGCGGAATAAGTAACTAATTAAACTGCGAAGTTTTAAGTGGACAAAACCGAGATTTGAATATAAGGCACGCATAGTGGGGCAACCTCGGAATAGTTTTGTTCACTTGGTTCAGCCAAAGCATGGTGCAGGAGCGTTTTCTTTTTTGCACTCAGCCCCCATCGGGATGCAGCCGCCGCAGTGGTTATTGAACCCGCGACCTGAGCGAGCTGAGCGGCGCAACCCCGTCACCACTCCGCTAACAGGGCGGGTGGAGAGCAGACGATGAACTAGACTATTTAAAAGGAAATGATAACCAAGTTCGGTGGCCTTTGTTTGTCTAAGCCTTCACTCGGGCTATCACAGCCACAACTCAAAATTCCTAAGAGCGTGATGTTGAATTCATTCAGGATGCGCGCTGGTGACCTGTTTATCGGCGCACTGTTTACGTCAATAAAAGAAGAAAATCTGTTACAAGTTAGCGTCATTTGCGCCCCTATCGCTCTATTTCTTTTTTCACCTAGCTGATCCTACCTGCACTAAATTGTGCCTTTGAAACGGCTAGTTTGTAAATTCGTATATTTCATACAACAGGTTCGACACCAAGTTTGACGAAAGTCAGAGTGACAACTCCTAGAAGTCCTACACATCCACATTCTACACGCCCACATTATACAAGCCCAAGTCCTACAAGGCCAAGTCCTGCAAGGCCAAGTCCTGCAAGCCCAAGTCCTACAAGCCCAAGTCCTACAAGTTCAAGTCGTGCAAGGCCAAGTCCTACAAGCCCAAGTCCTACAAGCCCAAGTCGCGCAAGCCCAAGTCCTACAAGCCCAAGTCCTACAAGCCCAAGTCCTACAAGCCCAAGTCCTACAAGCCCAAGTCGTGCAAGCCCAAGTCCTGCAAGCCCAACTCCTACGAGCCGAAGTCCTATAAGCCCAAGTCCTAAAAGCCCAAGTTCTACAATCCCAAGTCCTACAAGCCCAGGCACTACGCAAGCACAACGTACGTACAGCGAGGACAAGTGCAGCTATTTTAACTGAAATTACGAGTAGTACAATTTGTCGTACTACTATTAACGCTTGTCATTCACACTGGCGTGTGCTTCAGTTAGACATAGGTAACGGGCGCCCTTTTAGTATGACTTTCCGGTGTGAAGAAAACAAGCTTGCGTCAGTTTTAGGTCTGTTACTTTAACACATGAATCACAAAACGACTGAAGGCATAATGTAACCAAACGTCTCAGCACCGCAAGCGATAGGGTTTCATGTCACCATATCGTTTTACTCGTTGCTAATAGAGACTTTTAGCTTGTACGCTATTCCGGTAAACGGGAGCGGTTTGGGCGGATTACCGGATGGTCGGGGCGTAAGCGTGAGCGGTGAAGCCGCCTGGTGTTGTAGAGCTCAACCAGACGAACGCATAGCTAAAACTGCAGTAACTCACCATATCCTGCTTCGCCACTCGTGCAAATTTTTGGCAGCGGCGTAATTGTGAACACGATTACGCCAGTGTCGAAAATTTACGCCAGCTAAGCAGAATATCGTAATTAGCTTTGTGTTTGTGTGGTTGAGTTTGCGTCACCAGCTGGCGCCACCAATCTGGCCGCTCACTTTGACGGCCCCCGCTAAACCGGAAAACCGCCCGCGCTTGCCCGAATACCGGACACGCTAAATGTCTCTAATAATGCTGGTGGGCGCATTCACCTGATTGTTAGTGTTATGAAGTTACAGTTAAGAACATATCGCGTTTGTCAGTCATAATCTTATGAAACTACCACTGCTAAGAAAATTGGTAAGTAGCAAAGTTCCGAGTGCCATAAGTATACAATTCATTTTCATTTAATCTATACACTAAAAGCAATCTTTTGTTTCTTTGGCAGCGTTTCATTCTACGCGAATACAAGGCCACTTAGAGAAAAACAATTTGCACCACGATGCACTCATTACACGCATCGGTCGCGAAGGTGGAAAATAGCACGAGCTCTAATGCATTGTTTATAATCGCCTTCAGAAATGTGGTGGTGATTCTCTTCGACTTCAATGCGGCACTACCCTCTTAAGAAGATTCCCTGCGCGGCGCGAGGAGGGTGATCATCAGAGAGTGTGTGGAAGGACTTAGTTCGTGCTACGTAAACAACGTCACTTGCTGTGGCACAACGTCAAAGCAAAGAAGGAGTATGCCTGCGCGCTCGTCACGATGGTGAGGGCCCAAAAGCACCACAAAGGAACTTGCTGAAATGCATGCACCAACGTACGAGTGATCGCAGATCCGCGTCTTCCTATCTTTGCGTACTAAAGATGCAAGCTCGGCAGGCTGCTCGGAGTTCCTCTGACGTGTGCGCATATTTATTGTTCGAGGCAGTATAGCAGAGGAAAGTGACGTGTAGAAAACTAACGTAGGTTTGTAGCAGACATCCCAAGCAGAGAAATTCGGGGGTTTCGTGGCGGTAACATTTGAAAGCACTTCGGTCATAGGGCAGAGCAAGGTTAAAGTCGTATAAATTTGGGGAACCGTATTTTGCCACATATCAGGAAAAATCCAGTTCATTCGGGGTCCTTTTCGGAGTTGTTTTTACCTCTGTGATCATACTTCTAACAATAATCGTTAGTTAGCCTACCAACACGCCGCTGATAAATAAGTAAAGGCTCTCAAATTATCATATCGGGCAAGGGCAATTTCCTGATCAACATTCTTTGGAGGATACTTATAGACACAAAAAGAAAAAAAACGTTTAGAAGTGTTGTTAACTTTACGTATGATGACACAATAGCAATTTCTGATGCTACTGGTGTACTGACCTCAGTTGAAAAATGACGTTCCTTCTCAAGTGAGAACAGTCATACTCAAGTGAGGTTTTTCGCGTGCAATTACAGCCTTGCTAAAAACTTAGGTCTGCGTCGATCACACGACTACCCCTACCCTGCAATGTTTCCATTAACTCCTAATTATCATGGCATCCAAGATACTATGAAATCCTTAACGCTGTCGTCAACGTCTCGCAGCGAGCTAACCAGTGCCAAAATTTCAAAGGGTACGCCTGGTATTCTTCGACAATACTAACTATTAGTTGTGAAGAAAAACCTAATGAAAGCTCGCTACCATCATACTGGGAGATCGAGAAGGTGACAATACTTTTTCAATCAGTTGAGGAACAATCTGCGTATAATATTACTGACCCGGCCATATTACTTTTCAGAACACCACGTAAAATATCTGAACACATTTTGTTTTCTCTCCTTGCCAACTTTTAAGAATATAACTCATTCAGTGCACGGCGATGTAATTTTAGAAAATCGTACTTGTGGGATGCACAGCTAATATCCGACGCTCAGTGACTGAATTTAAATTTTGGCAAATGATCCCTCGCTGATTCCAGACCTTTCTAAAGTTTCCGACAAGGTGTGTCACTAACTTCTGCTATATATAAATTCAGCCTGCCTCCCAATGGTAAAGAGCTTTTAACATGTTTAGAATACTTCCTCTACAACCACTCTCAGTTGTTCGAATAATGATTCTAACTCTGAGCTCTGTGCGGTACACTTTCGTGTACCGCATGGCCCTTGCTTTGGTCTGCTTATTTTCCTTGTTTAGATAAGCGACTTGCCATAGTGCGTTTCTTCTAACATTCAATTATTCTCTGATTGGGTAATATTCTGCGAGATAACTTCCGGCGATGACGTAATGAAGCCTCCGTGTGATCTTAACACTGTTTTCCGTAGGTTGAAAATATGGCTAATCAATAAAACTTGCAATATCATAAGTGAATTTTTGTGTAGCTAGATAAACTAATGAACTAAGTTATTTATATAGTCCAAACAGTATCCTATTTGGAAATGTGTCATCACATAGGTGCCCCGGTGCCCTGTTGCATCCAACCTTTCTTCAAATGTGCACATTCGGTATGTGATTAACAACGCTTACAATACTGCGATACATTCGACTGGGATACTGTGATCTGGGATACATTCCCAGATCACACTACACTTAAGGTTGTCCTATAAAAACCCTTGTCAGGACTAAACTCGGTACGCTGCATCAGTATGGGATCCGCGGAAAACAAATTTAACTCACTCATTAGAAATGGTATTAAACAATTCTGTTTAATTAATACTGTCTACTCGGGACCTTACGGCCAGTATGCCAAAAATGAAGTTAAGTTATTGAAGCGCATAAAACTAAAGAACTCGCCGTAAGATATCTTGTTCAGAGGTTTTTTTTTATAGGTCGCATAAGCATTGTGATCTGCGCAAGCAACTAACCGTTCCAGCGCGGTACATATTACAGAAACTTGATAAAATTGACGAAGCTCTTGTTCCGCAATGAAGGGCGACTTAATTTTCACATTCACATCTGCCACGTACAGTGCTCAGCGATTCAAACGTGTTAGTCAGACCGCGTACCTTCCGGCTGCTATGACACCGGCGGGTGCTGGGGAGCCTCAGCTGACGCACTGTGGCATACGACGAGGGCGAGAGCGTTTGTGATGCGTGGTAAGTGTACTTTGCTGACCAAGTGCTCATCCAGTGCTAATCGGGGGTGCAACAAGCACCTGGCTGCCGTGCGGTCCAAGTATCGCGTTTTATTCACTGAGCACGCTCAACGACTGGAATCGCCTTCCGTCATGAATAGTCGCTATTGAAAATAACGTCGCTTTCACGAAAGCATTTGCTAATGTTCAATAATAAGGAAACAACTCGTTATGATTGTGATCTTTCCTAGAATAATTCTCTTTGACGTGTAGCGCCATTCTGTTTCACATTTATAGCATATTTGTGATGGCTATTCTTGTAACCACTCCCTTCTGTAAAGTCTTCTGAACTTGAAGTTAATTTAAATAACTAAATAGAAAAGAAATATATTCATATTTCCTTTAGTGAGGTTATCGCACTGAGTATTGAAAGAGCTGATGAACATGTGCATGGTAGAATCAGGGCGCGAGACGTGGCGAAACTGACTATCGAGGGAAATGCGCGCCCTGTGAGGAAGCAGCCGTCGTGGTGCCTGCACGCCATAAGGAAACATCTTAGAGGAAAGAGTCCACGACGTCGGTCGCGCAGCTGGCTGCAACCGCTCAGCTACCCGTGTATCGCACCGTGTATTCGGCAGCTACAACAGTCCGTTTCCGTTGGTGGAGCTGGAATCAGAGATGAAGACACAAGCCGACACGAAGGAACAAGCTCGCTGGGCATAGCGAGAGGCTGAAGGCACTCCACAGAGAGCACGTGGCTGCATTTTATCACGTGTTTTCAGAAGAAACGCAGCGCACAGATAGAGCGAGACCTATCACTGGCAGAAGCTATTGTAAACACAGCTGCCAGAGATACCGCGATGTCCTTCATGCGATGCGCCGTGAAATTAGTTAAGAAAGTGCTAAGGAACGTTGCAAGAGCAATGACGAAGAAGCTTTTGGGCCGTCAGGGTAAAAAATTACGGCGGTATAAAAGCCTCCTTGTAGCATGGACCGTCATACAATTGGCTTGGTAACCTCAGAGTCTCCGTGCTCAATGGGGGGGAGGGGTCTGGAGAGGTGGCACCGCGACGTTGCTCGCCGCGGTTGTCTAGAGGTTCGGAGATGTAGGGAACGTAGGTGACCGCGCCAATAGGATCTAGGATAGCTAAATAATTACGGTCTGGAGGGCTGTGTCTGTGTACAGGCATCTACACTTGTAGTCTACCGAATAGAAATACCGCTCTGGTGACCGAAAAGCTCAGCCGCGAAACAGCCCACTCGAGTAACATACAGCGATGAAATTCAAAGGAGAGCGTGAAGGTCGGGGACTACGTATGCAGAAGGACCGACCAGATTGGCTTGGGCAAAATTTTCCACCACTCCGCACAAGAGCCAGACACTCTCGGTTCGTAATGGAGTCATTTTTCATGGAAGGTGACAGGAGGTATTTGGCGTAGGCAGTAACACTATCGTGGCGACGTTTACGTTGCACTGAGATGGCACATGGCCGCGGACACGGGGACACCCACGCGGACTTACGTTGTGGCGGAGTGTCACCATGGGCGAGGGTGATTGGGGGGGGGGGAGGTTGTAAGAGGATGCAGTATGGCGGCTTCTGGGGAATCCTACGGGAGAGGCACGTCTTTCTCGGTGCAATCAGTGAGAGGCCATCCTATGATCTTAGTATCCTTATAAAAGTGGAGCATGTAAGTGCAAGCAGCGCGTATGCACGAGTGCAGAAAGAAAGAAAAAAAATTGAGCAGAGAGAAAACATCTCGAACGCCCGACCTTGTCATATTATGCCAACACACTCTGTCCTGTTTAAAATTTGCCTGGTCACATGTTTCGCAATTTTCGAATCTGAAAATTGCGAATAACAGTCATAGCCATTTAACCGCCACTACGGCCTACCGGTGGATGTTTAGCTTGCGCGTGGACTCTATTATCATCAGTAATGTTCACTCCCTGTCTACCCACTCGCAGGCAAACCTGGATTGCTGGAATCGTTGCTGTGCACTGTACGAGAGGGTTTCACCAAAAGCACGTTCCAGTTTCCACCAGACGGGCTCTGCGGTATCATCACGTTCGACTCGCTGTACTCGAGGGCAGGAAACACGTTGGAGCCGCCGTATAACCCCGACCTCGAGTATTTCTTGGAGACGGCGAGGGGACACCGCCTCACCGAGTATGCGATCGGAATCGATTACAGGTGAGGGTGTCGTGGCGGTCATGGCGGCAGGCCGAAAAAGGCGGGGATTTACCGTGTTCATCTAGAAAATATGCAGGACCCTTGAGTTTGCAGTGACAAATAAATATACGCAGTCCGTGAAAGTAGTGAATGGGATGGACCGTTTAGTGGCGCTGTCAGCCGACTTCGCAACCACAGTGCACTTTATTGCACCTTAACAAGAATAGTGCACGTTGTATATTGAAGGGATGGTGCTCTGGTAGGCAATGGTGAGTGCCCAAAATGGAGGCAGCTGGCTACACCAGTCATCATGTAAGCGCGGTGCTCGAGCGTGTATATTGACCCTCTGCGCGCAGCAGTTTGTTCTAGAGAAACGAGATGGCGCTTTCGGCGGCGCGCCGTGCGCTGCCTCAGCGACAACAAGCGAGTACGAAACCATTGCCTCTTCTGCCCTGATTCTGCGCGATCAGCTGTCAGAAATGCAACTGCGTTTTCGCTAGCGCACTTTGCTCCAATCATGCTGCAAAGTGCGTAGCGGGGGATTGAAGACAAATTCAGTAGCTGGCTGCAAAAATAGTTACCAACATATCAAGAAATAAAGTGAATAAAGTGAAGTGAAAGTGACCAAGTTCACGGACTGCTGCTGCATACGGACAGCCTGGGTTGCCTGCCATTCGTGATGCACGGCTTTCCCCGAAGGGAGAAAAACTTCACTTATCCAACAGCCTTGTATCGCTTACCTCCAAACAAAGGACGTGCAATTCCTTAACGTCAGCAAAAGCGAGTGCCGCTCGGTAAAGGACGACAAAAGGAGCAGCGCCACTTCCTGTCATATGCAAATTTCGCGCACGTTATCTACACACATCTGCCCTAATTAGCACGCCAACTTACGGCCACTCTATCGCCAACGTGGCAAGAATAAATTAATGCGCGCACACTTCAGTAAATGCGCCTAATAAATGCGGGAAGTAAATCACGAACTACACCGACAGCGCAGGCGTGGTCGAAGCTGAGTGTTTCCAGACGCTCCACAGGAGTAAGCTAGTTACTAGCGATAATACATCTTTGCTGCAAGCTATAAAAATGTACAGAACTGCTATGTTCCAAGCCTTGTGCGCAGTAAGAACAAATCTATCGCAACTGAGTGCAGCCGCGAGCGATTAAGCAGAAAAAAATTGGAGGACGCTTAAGCTTCGCCTTCAAGAGTGGAACGCGACAGCGTTCCTGTCGATCCGCCAAGGGGTGTAAGATAATGGGCCACAGGGCAGCCATCACTTACGAGGTGCCCTGCATCGGACGCGGTGAGCGTCGAGCCATATGGTCGAGCAACGCGGCGTGCGGCGCAGCAACGTAACGTGCGCCTGAGCAAGCGGAACGAACCAAAGAACTCGGTATCTCGGAGGGGGAAATGATGCACGCCAGCCAAACGTTGTGATCGGCACGGGCAGAGAGATAGACAGATAGTGATCTAAAGAAAGGAAGGACACTTGATACTGCACAGGGAGCAAGGCGAAGCGTTGTCAGGGGAGAGAGAGTCCGGGAGCGACCCGCCTCGCACAGCTCCAATGCGCGCGTGGCGCGCCATCTGTCGGGGCAGCGCCGTACATGGAGAGGAGGGGGTCTTCTGTGTTTGCCGCAAGATGGCTCTGCGTGTGCGGAAAGCGCAGAAGAAATGCAGCGGAAACGCACTTCGCTACTCGTGTAATTGCGACTTCTGTAAGTTACATGTTCATAATTACCGATATACACCACAGTATAACCTTCCACGGCTCGTTTCGAAGGCAACACCGCATTCACTAGAGGCACGTTTGTACTGCTTGGAAGCATCGAACTCGTGACTGAGTGGTAGCGTCTCCGTCTCACACTCCAGAGACCCTGGTTCGATTCCCACCCAGCCCATCTTGAAAGTTGCGTTTTATTTATAAAGTGCCTGCCGTGATTTGTCGCTCACGGTCAACGCCGCGGACACCGACGCCGACGACACCGGCTTTTCTGCGACACGAGCTCCTTAACGCTATCGCGTTAAAATAATCAGATAGCGACCGCACCGGGCAACTTGTCACCCACCCAGTCACCGTCTGCGATATCTCCCGAAACAGAGGTTTGCCAAGCCGCACAGGTGTCACACACATCCGTTGTAAACACGCAGGCAGCTGAGACAAGCAATCTACGGGTCACCACGTGATCAAACATGACACACACCACTGAATCGCCGCGAAAAGGGTCAATATTTCTAAAATTAAAATTAAATTATGGGGTTTTACGTGCCAAAACCACTTTCTGATTATGAGGCACGCCGTAGTGGAGGACTCCGGAAATTTCGACCACCTGGGGTTCTTTAACGTGCACCTAAATCTAGGTCAATATTTCTAATAGACAGTTTTAGTTACACGTACGTAGAGGTTTTGCGTACGTAGAGCTTCTACGTGTGAGCAGTGCGCATGCGTGGAACGTAGCGGGCGCGCGCGCGTCTCACGGACGTACGTGAGATTCAATTCTTTGCGTGCGTTTCTTGCGCACGTAGACAGCTTCGTTCGGGAGTTGCGCAAGATCACGAACAAGCGATAGCGGGCCGCGCGCGCGCAGACGGCTCGCATCGAAACACGGCGACAGGATTGAATTGGCTACCGCTGTGTTCACATTTCCCGATAGATGGAGCTACGAGGTCCCTCTTGGCGCGCGTCGCGTACGTGTAGCTAAAAGCGTTTCAGATGGCGTGCACGTAAGGTACATAAGAGAGTTTTAGTATAGCGTAAAACCCTTGCGTTAGCGTTAGCGTGCGACGCAACGCTAACGCAAAGAAAGACTGCACTGCGCGGCACAAGGCAGTGTTTTAGAATAGCGGAACGGAGAAAAGCGCTAACGTTAACGCAAACAAATACAGCGCCATCTAGATGCAAAGACACAAAGAACTGGAAAGCCAAATCCACACGAAATGTCGAGCTTATCCAATGCCGAATCGACAAGTGTGTCCCTAAGTCAAGCTTATTGAAAGCCACAGTCGCTGCGTTAATTACGCATGTAGGTGTTTGGTTTGAGCGTTGTTTTGTCGAGAGTCGCGAAACATACCGATTAATCTTGGCATGCTGCGATCGAGTGTTCTGTGGGACCCATATTACGTGTCCTTTTTAAGTTGGGATGACATAGACACCCTCATGCTTCGGGAATGAGAGCGACCGCGCAGGTTCTACGTGTCCTCAAGATCCACTCAACGTCGAAGCTATACCGGAGGGAACGTTTCGCCGGCAATTTCTCTTCCAGAAAGCCGATTTCCCACTTGTTTCCAATTTTTTGCAACGGACGCCCACCTTGACGTCCATCCGAATGGGTTCAAGGCGAAAACCTCCTTCACGAGGTTCATATCGTCGTCGTTGGTAAAACGCACACGCATTGTGACCACAGCACCAACCACACGACTGTGTTTTGCCGCGGAAAACATGACATGCATCGGTTCCACATGCGGCTTTACACCAAGCGAACGAGCGAAATACACTTGGGCGCCATCTCGAGGCGGATACAGCAAACACATTTAGCAAACCCATAGAGTTGTTCTACTAACTCTATGAGCAAACCCTCTCGTTAAGCCTACTGCGCCGCTAATCGAGAACGTATATCGTAAACAACGCCCATTTGTCACCTGTGCACCGCTGCCGAAGCATCATCACACAAATCTAAGGCGAACACGAGCATTAGTGGGGAAGGATAGAGCCTAGCAGTGCAAGCAGACAGCTCGATAGATCCGAAGCGGGCTGCTCTCACTTCGACTGGTGCCGCCATCTTGCCGTACGTAAGGCTCCCCTTGCGTGCGTTAGCGTTCAACGCTAAATCCTGAAAATAGCGTACGTACGTAAGAGCTCCAGCAGCGTTTACGTATAGCGCATGCGCAGTGTGGTGCACGCAACGCTAACGCTAACGCTAACTCTTTGCGTTTGCTGCTTTACGCTATACTAAAACTCTCTATAGACTTTTCACGTTTGCGTACGTGAAGCCTCTACGTCCGTGTAACTAAAACTGTCTTATGAATATATACGTTTCTTTATTCGGCGAGCAGGAAAGGGCGCACCGTGATTGTTTCCTCCTCCTCTGGCTTGTGCGAGCGGGCGCGGTGCTGCTTGAATGTATTGGCGTCGCGCGCGGCGGTACGGTGTGCATGCTTTAGCTCTTTCTCTGAGAAATTTACGGGATGTCAGTGGGTACAAGGTCGTTGAGAAACCACTGTGTAGCCTTTGGGTGCAACAGTATAACTACAACATGCGGAAGTTTCTCTTCGGCTGCGCAAACACGCGACGTGTGTCATCAGCGACGTGGTGTGTGCACACGTGCGTGTTGTAAACATTTTTGGTTCTGACAGTTTCCATACGAGGCACAGCAGCGGTGTCTGTATATTGGCAGCTTGAATTGGAAAATATTCGCACTACCTTATCGCTTGGCCTGGGAACTGAAACACAGTAGGGCTCCCATATTGGCAACCGAACGCAACCCCGAAACATGTAAGCGCGAATCGTCATCAGATATTTGTGCCACCGGCCGGCATCATTCTCTCGCATTTGGGGCGTACCATGCTATGTCTACGTAATCGTCCTGATGGCGTGGGTCAACACGGCGAGCACTGCGGTCGGTAAACCCCAGCTTGATGCATATGAACTTTGTGCTCTGGCGTAGCCTTATTGCGCTGTCAAGCAATAATACCCAAAGGGGTCCGTATAAAGAGAATGCCATGCCATTTGCGAGAACGCAACATTTGTAGAAGGGGTGAGCGTTTCGTAGAGGATGGACCGAACAAGACCAAACATATAACTTGGTTTGATCACCTTGCGACTCGTAAAGTTGGAATCGCGCTTGTCTACAATGGTCAATCAGTCGATTCGGTCACCAACTATAGCAAAAAAGAAAAAATTCAAGGCTATTCTGCCTTACGAATGTGCATGACCAGCGGAGCTGTAAACGTCGTGCTAATAAATGTTCGCAATCACCGGCAGGTCGTTTTGAAAGTGCAGTCGGTCAAACACACGACAGCTGAAGCCTAACGTTTTGTCCACGAAGTCCGGGCGGAATCGAGCATGCGCACCAGTGTATCAGCACATCCGCCGTTGCATCGCATTATTAATCGCTTCGCGGTCCGGAAGGCTTTCCGCTCGATCCCGTCTCTTATGGGCAGCGCCCTCGGCCTGCGCACCGCTGGTTCGCGCCACCAGCCGCTCACGTCTGCGGTCCCGAAGTTGGGCTTCGTGAGCAGCTTGTTCTTCGCCAGTGCACACTATACGCGGCCTCCCCACTACATGCTAAATGCCGATTCGGTTGTTTGCGTAGGCGCGGGAATGCAGCAGATGGCCTGTAAGCAACCACCTGTTGCACAAAATGATGGATCCGCGCTACGGCCATTAGCCCTCTCTCGGCGCAGCCAAACCGAGCAGCTGGCTATATGTCAGGAGCTGGGGTAGCTGACAGAAGCGCATTAGGTTCACACTTCGCGACATCTCGAACTTTACCATGCAGTCGCCATGAAATCGCTTTCGAACCACAGCCTGTCGCACAAATGGATCTCTGACGTCTGTCCAGAAATACACACACACACACACACACACACACACACACACACACACACACACACACACACACACACACACATATATATATATATATGTATATATGTATATATATGTATATATATGTATATGTATATATATATATATATATATATATATATATATATATATATATATATTTATTTATATATATATGTGTGTGTGTGTGTGTGTTGTGTGTGTTTGTGTGTGACACCGGGTGGCACTGCCATGGCACCACGCATGGTCATGTCACGTGCTCGGCTTATGCTGTATGCAGGGTATGCAGATCTATAAAACACAGCAGCTGTCATTGCTGACGCTCGCGCAGTCCGCACCCGCCCACTCGAGCACCATGCTGTACGGCATTCTTGTCATCACTAAAGAAAACTATTTTATTCGTTGGTGGAAACCGCGTACAACAAACGGGGTAGACGCGCACTGTACCTACGTATAACAAGTTCAACGCTTCTCAAACAAACAAAACAGCGCGAACTTAATCCGTAGCAGAACGGTAACCACGCTCGTTCATGGTAACGATCGCTGCGTATGTTTCTTAACTACTCATAACTGCTAAAGCACAGCTTAGAATCAAAGTGAGAATACCGCAGCATGGTCACATTAGTGAAACTAATTTTATAAGTACAAAATCCAACTCGAAGGCCGATCGCAGGGTTAAACACAAGTGTGCACATCGCGCTGGGTGGTCTCCGTCCGCCTCAACGCCATCACAAATTGAGCCCACGCCGACTTGAATCGTTTCAGTACGTCTCACAGAAACGCTTTACACCGTAGAGGATGCAACCTCAAAGTAAGCAGACCAAGCCAACCCGAAAAAAGAAAAACGCCAGGAAGTGGCGTCGAACGTATGGGCATAGAACACGAAGCGTTCGCCCAAGCCAGCATGCCGACGGCACCTAGATGGCGGCACTGCCTATTCAATGTGGCGGCGCCCATGGAAAAAATGTCTATAACATCGTCATCAAAGACCTGGAGATGCACATGATGTGCCTGAATTGTGGCTAACGTGGGGAACACACTGGCGACCTTCGTTATCATTGGCTATCTGCGTCACGCGAGATTGCATTCGTACGCTACTAATACGGAGCATCCCGAAAAATGGAAAAAACTAGGCTAAAAAATTGATCCGTGGGGCAAAGCGTTACGCCGGGCATTGCCTTAGCAAGACAGTGGCGCCGTGTTTTATGGAAGCATCGCAAATGCCCGAAGTTTGTCACGAATTCAATTTTGCGCTTCTTTTGAATGTGTCGCATATCTATAGACGTGCACTTCTGTGATAGCGTTTTCCCTTTCTGCGACGTGGGCCATATCGTGATCACGTCACTCTCACCCACTGTCTGTATATAACATAATCGCTGGCCGCCAAGCTGGATGTGCTTTTTGCCCTTTATATACTGTCCAGGTCGGCCACGTTTGAGTTGCTGCCGTGCACTGAAGCATATTTCAAGTTAAGTCTGCCTCTTCGTTCACGGGAGCCTTGGAACACGACATAATTCTCCACAATTTTGACTGTGAGAGCTGTGAAATTTGTACCGTTGAAAACAATTTAGATTGCTTGGCAAGCGTGTTTTTCAGTTCGAGATCAAAGTCGGCACCACACTCTAATTCAAGGCTGGTATAATGTACCGATTCCTTTTCCTCAATAATATTCCTTTCTTCCTTTCTTTTCATAAAATTACTTACGGCCGACCAATCGCTATGATCACGTGAAGCTGCGATGAAAATGAGAAAAGGAATAATATTAGGATACAATTATTGCGGCCAAAGAAATCAAGCTTAGGTTTTATTAGATCTCAGTTATAAGGAAAGAATAATAAAAACAACTGGAGGAAAATTTCTTCCATTATTAACTTTTAATAAGTTAGGTAAATAAATATTTTGTTTCTTTCTCCGAGGTATCTCTGACTATCTGAAATGAGAAAAAGAAAGGAAATTGAGTTGAGCTTAGCATATTGTCAGTTTGTTTTAAAAAGAGCTTTTTAAATTACTTGCTAAAAAACCTAAATGCTAATGGTCTCGTTATTGCGTTATCACAGCGCGGTCAACTTTTCTTGTTCAATACAGGTCAAATCGTGCTGCTCCTGAGATACGAAGAGAAATGCTTCCTTTCACATTTCTAAATAGTTTAGGCGCGTATAGAATAACAGAAATATCGAGTACATTGAATTAGAGGTGCTACGCGACTGCCTGCGTAATCGGTTTCTCGGGTTGATTTACATAAACCACACAAATTCGTTTGTAATGAGCTCAAACAAAGGAAAACGAAGTTTCGTGCTCGAGAAAGTTTTAGCCTGTCCCCCTAGCAAATACATTTTTTAGTACTTCCCTTAAACATTTGCGATTTCATGGGGGCAATAGAGCGGTGAGTTGCTGCACGTATTTTAGAGCTCCTATCCAACTTCGTGTGTTTGCACAAACTCTGCTGCATGGGCGCAAGAACCTTCCCAAACATTTTCATGTCGTTGCATGTTGTTTAACCAGTTTCCGCTTGTTCTTTTTGTTGTCTAATTTGCCGCAAATTAGGCACCGCTTGGGAAACGGCCTTCGTCCAGCAGTGGGCATAAAAGAGGAGAGTGATAATCACGCACTTGCTTGCTGACGCCGCTGAAGGCATTGATATATGAACTAACGAGTCATGCCGAAGGATACATTCAGCGGAACGAAGGGCAACGGGAAATGGACCTGACGTTGTTTAACCTGTACGCGTGGATGATGAGTATTTAACAGCCGGTCGATTCGTACTCCACATGTTAGGCAGTGTAGCGAGCAGTTCTTAAACGCGCGGGCTCGACCTTTAAAAAAAACTCACAAAAAATGTTGCGTTGCATTTATTGGCGACAGCCAATATAGATATCACAAACGGCTATATTCACCTAATACCTTCCTTCTGTCTGTAAGTCGACCGCTCGGTTCTCACTAAACGTTGCTGAAAAGAAAAATGGAAATATTTAAATCGAGGCAGAGATGGAACGTATCACTTTGCTTAAAACAAAAATAATTTTTCAGCAGCTGCTGCTTCGTGGCAGGATGTAGAGGCGCTGAGTACTAGGAGCATTTTTTTTCTGCAAGTTTGCAGGCGCGTTTGCAAACCTGCATGGCAATTCGACGTGCCACTCTGTGCGTGTTTTGCTCCGAATGCGTGCTTTAAGCACTCGAATGTCTATGCACTACAAGGAAAAGACCAAGATTTGCTAGCACGAGTTTTGATTCCTCGGTTGACACTTGGACAACTTACCACTTAGAATGTCATTGAAAGAGGAGTCTTACAAAACATGCTGTCGTTGTGAACGCATTGTAAATGACGAATACCTGTTTTTAGGCATTCGAGAAACGATCGAGACTGTTCACCATCATATCTAAGGTTGGAAATTTGAATTTGGTAGAGAAGATTTCAAACAAAAGCAAAATATCGTTGCGCTTCTTAAAAGTGAACGTACTGACAGGGCAAAAATTGGTCATGTGTGATGCAATATCTTCCGCAAGCAACGTGATAGCAGGCTCACCTGAACGTTCAGTCGTCGGGGAACGAATCATTTTCAAGTTTTCTCGACAGTATTCTGTCAGTCGCTGTTAAATTGTAAGCACCGACATAAGCGGACGACACGGCGTTTATTTTGTCGCACATAAAACGCGCGAATTGCAGGAGAAAAAATGACGAGGAGCTGAGGACAGGTCCAGTCGTGGTTTTCAAGTAACACACTCAAGAATTAACGTAATAAACATAATATGCTGTTTATCAGACTAAACGCGACCAGCTAAGCTCCGACATTTTGTGCTGATGCATAGAAAAATACGCTGTTGCAGCTTCTTGCATGTTATAAAACAATTCGGTATTACATCTGACTCCAATGTGCATCCTATGCTCAAAGTTTGCGTATGCATGTCACGTCTCTTCACAGGGTCATGAACATTCCAACAGACATCTTGCGCATACTTTTTAACATGCTTTTCTGAATAGGCTCCTTAGTTACGTGCCATGATCGTCGAGTAAAATCTACGCGCTGCATTTGGAACCGGTACGTGCACCAATTATAAAAACAAGCAATACAAATCAGCTCATTTCAAAAGTGCAGGGAGTAGCAAACCTGCTTTCATCCAACTTTCGTGCTACTATTAGGATCGCTTGATAAAATAAGCGTATTGCAATGTATACAGAGCATCGTGAAATAGAACGATACTCCTCTGTGAGCATACTTATCTTACCGGCTCTCAGTACGAAAGCGTTACAAATGTACCTGTTGTCAGTACAATTTTTGGCCGCTGTTATTAGAATTTCATACGCAAAAAACATTAATGCCCGAGTTCTTCTCGTCTCCATGAAAATAGTTTTCGTTTTTAAAAAGCTTTGATAACACTGTTAAATCTCTTCTGCCTGTGGTCTGTTTGCAGAACTACCTAGAAATTCCGTGATGTTTGCTGTGAGCGTCGGACGTTGTTTGACACGGTGCTCGCCTTGATGGCGATGTGTAGAAGCAACGTTATGTGCATTCTTCGTAATTGTCATCAATGCCAATAAAATTAAAATGCACAATTTATAAAAATTATATATACATATCGTGATAAGTACTCGAACAAAGAATGTGTCAGGCTAGATCCAATATTCCTACAAGGGGTATGAAGAAGGCATGTCTCCTCGTCCAACTGCTGGCTCCGGCGTGAGACATTTATTTTTTCGCAACTGTTCATTACAGAAAACGCTGTGTAGTGGCGTGTATATATACGTTTTATCAGAGAAACGGTGGGCTGTGTACGGCTATGGCCATTGCGGCTTGTTTCCTCTCGAAAGGGAAAAGCCTCATAGTTCTTGTGTTTTCTGCTAATACCCCTCCCCACCCCCCCCCCCCCCCCCCCCCTTGGTAATATCCAGTTATTACTGGCGCGAAAACTTAAATGACCATGGTCTTATACAAATCAGCGGCAGTGCTAAGATTGTGTATGCTTATGGTGCAATTTTCACATGTTTATGACACTACTGCGGTGCAGTCGCTACTCCAACAAACAAATTCTGGCCTAGGGCTCCCAGATACATTACGCGTGTTAGCAGACTTTTTTTTTCCGTTGAGCCAGCCTCCCTTGAAACGTACTGCAGTATGGTTACAGTGTCTCAAAATGAGGGGGGAAGGTGACCAAAGGAGAGGGTAAGCCTTAGGGAGACTCTGGTGACTGAACCCAGTGAAATTTGTTTTCCCGTTTCTGACAATTTTGTGTCTAAACCGTAGATTTGAGCGCCTATCCCAGCGGCAAGAACACCACACTTTCTGATGTCCGTAAATGCTTTTGCCCATTCATAGCGGTTCACTAAAGCTGACACTTTCTTCTATAGAGAGTAAATATTTCGTCTGCCCTCACCAGCTCTTGCAGGAGCGAAGCCAGAATGAGGGCACTTGCGGCTAATGCCAACACCAAGCTACATTTGAATACGCTGTGGGACCAGCGAGTCTACCACTACGGCCAAGTAAGCAGCCCAATGAGACCCACCGACAGCACTCCTGCTGGAGTCGTGGTGGAATCTGCGAGAGGCCTAAAGGTTCGTGTCATTATTGCCTACGGCTACAAATGAAGAAAATGCTGCACCCCCTTTAGTCGCGATCGTCACACCCGCTTCTAAAAACAAAAGAGAAAACGCTCGTCTAGACTGCTACAAATGCAGGACAATGGGGTATGATTTCTAAAGCTGCCATCGCTATTTGTCTCCCATCTATGGTCTCAATGTGAAGACAGTAGTCGAAATCGATGTGCCAGGCTTTCATTGCGTCAGGTTGTTCGATGCTTACTAGAAATCTGCGAGTCCGTCAAGGGTGCGTTAAACGTCGTTTCATACTAACAGCGGTAGCCCAATGCAAAGTTTCTTGTAAGTCCGTGTCCAATGTGGTAAATTAGTATTATGCTCGAGTAACAAAGAAAGATTACTGCGACTCGCTGTTATTTGAGTGGGCGGTCATTAGCCAAATACTTCAATGAGTATTCTGCAAAGAATTTTTTTTGTAGACGACCCGCTGACGTGATGACATTGAACAATGGGCACATTGTACTTCGTGATCGTGTCATAGTTCGAAAAGTCACTACATCTGTCCATAGCCTTACGCGCAGCTCATCCTATAAGATGAACAATAATCAGGTGTCGTCTATGTTTTCGATATATCTGCCGTCCTTCTTGCCCTCATTTTTTTTCGTATGACTTGAATCAGGCACCTGTTCATCGTTGTTGGAGAAAGCAACGGTGCTTGTGCTTAAGAAGCGTGGTAAGAACGAGATACGTAATAGCAGGTCCCTAACCCTGCTTCCATTTTTTTCAAGGGGCCTTGAAGTCTTTAGCCTAGGCCGCCTGTTACAGTTTACTGACCAACCTACTGTAATAACAATGTGACAGCACGATTTCAGGAGACGGCTTTTCAACAAAGCAGCAGTTCTTATTCATAAACATTCATATTTAAAAAAAAATTGAAAACAAAAACATTGCATGGGCAAGAAATTTTGCAAGACATTGCAAGAAATTTCTTTGGCTCAGGTAACCATGTTGTTCCAGCAGGGAGTGAAATAAAAATGATATCCGGGGTGTCACTCAACTAGCCTTCTGTAAGCCGAACAGAGTGACTAAGCGTTAACGGTTATTCTCCAAAGGTATCCTAGCTTTATTAATTTTTTGTACATTTTGTGGACAAATGTCATCGTTAGTATTAGCAACAATGCTTATGTTATCGTTCATACACATGGTACCAGTCTATTTTAAGTGGAAAAAATCCCACTCATCTAGTGTGATAGGTCGAGTCACTTTCTCGAAGAGCTCACACACTCGACAAATGGCCACAATTGTTTACGACAGTCAACAGAAAAATTAAATAATATTTTTCCACCAAAAGGCCGATATTTAAACACCACAAATTAAATACGTTTTCAGTGACATAGAGGTAGGTAATGAATAAAAAAAAATTGGATGTGTGGTTTATGGATGGCACGATGTGGAACGCGTAAGCTAATCACGCAGGTCTTAAAGCTGCTTTAATATTGTTGCTCTCGTGTATGAATTTAATTGCATTTTTCCTACTAGATCAATGTGAAGTAACAGCAGGATACACAGCCGAGGTATACGCCGATACTCCGGTAGACTGCCACTATGTGGCGGAATAGCGTGCATCATCGTCATTCCTAATATTCTCAATATTCTAGATTTGTCCGGTGTCTATCTGGCTAAAGAAAGGCCTACAGATCCGGAATATCGGTGCATACCTCCCTTGTGCAGCATTCAACAGCAAGGTACACAGTCGAAGTCACATACGCCAGAGCCATATATGGCGCATGATTACCTGGAATATTCATACACTCTTGGCCATCTGCAAAATGTCAAAAAAGAAGCTTTTCAAATATTGGCGTTCACAAGTGTAACGTATATGCGCAGTGGGTTCTTTTTCTATTTGTGCTGTCGCTAGATGCTAGTTCTGCCCACGTAATTTGCGTCACTCTAGATAGCACTGAACAGTAGTGACGACTGGGATCGCAGTTCCTCTTGCTTTACCGTAGTGCGAGAAAAGCACGAATCTCAACCACGTGACTAGTCATTCCATCACGCAGCTGACCTTTACTGTTACGCTGTTAACAGTAAAGCTGTTACGAGTTTGTCGCTGTCATCTAATTGAGCCCTCTCTCCCTCAATGAACAGATAATTTCAGATTTGATGAAGGACAGGAAAGATCCCATGTTGAGACCAAGTTATACAATACTACATTTCTCGCTGCACACCGAGAAATCCGTCCCCTACATTGCTGATGCACTGAGGTAAGAGTCTTGTTGCTGACATAGGCTCAGCAGCTAGAAATTTCGACTTTCCACATTACACAGCGTATCTCGCAGTCGTGGTCAACCAATTTTAATATGCTCACTTAGCCGCCATAGTTTGCATGGTGGCATTCACTACAACTGCTATAAATACAAGCTCCTAGTTTTGCGGCTGCCATGATGGTGCAATGAGATACGTAGGCAAAATGCGGGCCAACTAGTGATAAAACCATCACGCACAATGAATCGACCAGGGACGCAGTGCTACCAGCAATCAGAAATTCACTGACCACATTTCCCATAGCGTAGGACAATGGTTGAATAGTGGTAGTCGAAATAGCATGGCCACCTCTCAAACAGGCAGTTTCTAGCATAAATAGTCGTACATCCACATGTATGTTGACCGTTTTTTTTTTCTCTATGAAAACTGCAAGTTCAGTGAAGTTCTCTTCATTTATTTTTGTGCTGCTGAGGTATGCTTTTGGTAATCGATGCAATAGGAGTGCATAGAGCATGTGGAAGCAATCATAAATTCAGTTCCATTCATTATTTTTTTTACAAATCGCACATTCCTATGGAAAAACTGAGAAACAAACTTGATGGCTCACGTTGTTTCCTGTAGTTAAAACATGGCTGGCATTTCCACTATTATTTCTGGCATCAGAAAGACACCTGTTGGACAAGTATGTTACTTCACCGTCAAGTATTAGCTCTTCCGAGCGCGCAATACACGTCACCACTTAGTGTGGAAACGGTGATAGCAACCGGGGAGTTCACCTGGTTTTACCTAATTTAAGCAGACTTCCCCAGTTACGTGACCAGCTATTTGCTTTGCACCGCCCTTAGATGTCGTCAACAGACAGTTTTGACTCAACTGCATAGCTTGAGTCCTTGTTTTGTTTGATATAAGAGGCTATGTAAAAGCTTAGAATGTTGAGAGGCGCTTTAATTTTTCATCATTGGATGGGTTAGCTTAGTAAAATTTACACTAGTAAAGACAATCTGCCACGGGGTGCTTCTTGATTTATATTTCGTGCGAGAAACTTGCGCTGTGCAATTTGCTGGAAAACCACACGAATGACAGACTGAGTGCAATGCTAGACGAAGTACTGATAATTACTTGTACATTTCTGAGACGGAACCGTAAACATTAAATAAAGGTAATGTACATGTGGAAAAGAACAAGACAGGATAAGAAATTGCAATAAAAGGGCCATATGATCAAATCAAATCCGCAAGTGTGCAGATGTACAGGCACCAAGCCACCACCATGCTTGTTTCGTGAATGCAATCTGTTATTTAGATAGCGAGACCGATGGCTCACTAACCCCTGTCCTTGCCCCGACTGAGACTAAACAAAACACATCCTGTATTTCCTGTATACCCGTTCATGTTCGATGAATATACTACAGCTAGTAATTTGCACACCTCATTTAGCGTTTATTTTTGTATGCCATTCGAGTTACTTCCAGTGCCCTGCGCAGCGCAACTTAGTCGGATATGGAAGACCGGCAAGACTTTTTGCAAGTCTTACTAGGTGTTAATTTTTGCCTGCCATGGCAGAAATGTCGCTATACCATTCGTCCGACGCGAATTACTATTCAGAAGTCTTGCAGTTGTTTATGCGCAGCGTCTCGTCACTCTACATTCCTTAGTTATGGCGGCAATTGCATTTCGTGGGCGTCTCATAATTATAGAGCAGAGCCCAGGCGCCACACACCGCAGCCAAAATGCCGAGGCGAAACTGCGCGGTTATTGTGAAGTGAGCCCAGCTTGATAGCGCATGACGTGCTTTTTCACAGCTCTTAGCAATACGCCTTTAGTTTTTTAGTAGATTTTGCGTCTTTGGATAAGTCTACGACTTTGGATCTTTGGTTCTTGGGCAGGCGAGCTTGGTAAGCTGCTTGGTGAGGAGAACTATGCTTAAACGGGGGGGGGGGGGGGGGGTACAGAACAACCGCTCTTGCTTGGTGAAACAACATAGTCCGCGGATAGTCTACGCTGCTGTGAACATCTCAGCCAGGTTTTGTTGTCGTGCGCGGCGCTTGAAGCTCGTGAGTGGAGTGCGAAGTTACCTTTTTCTCAAACACTCTCTTTTCAACGGAAGCCTGCTTCTCACTATTTTATGTGCGCTTTATTTCATAATATAGCAGATTCCCATGCACTCAAGCCCTGTCGTGCACAACGCAAGCTTTGCGCACGGCACTTTCGCAGGTAGCTGCGGCCTGCTACGCGTAGAAATCGCGGTCGCCGCGGGGTGCCGTGACGAGTCCGTTGGTTGAGCGCACTGCTGCTCGCTGAGGAGCAGTGCGCTCAACCACAACCCACTACCCATATTCTAGTCCTCTAGAATATGGAAAGTGGGTTCAGGCGCCGGCGCGCACCATGCGATGCGGTGAGGCGAGGAGTGTCGACAGGTCTCGGATGTAAGCGGTGGCGCTGTTGCATCGTGGGCTGTAGGCTCGGCGCGTCCGCGCGCGTGGCTAGCAGTCCCGCCAAGCTGCCTGCGGCTCTTTGTTGCTTTTTGTGTGGTGCATTTTTCCTCTTTGTGAGTTCGCGGCGTTAAGACTACGGTGATGCCGAATCGTTGGCGTAAACGGCATTGTTTTGCTCCCGGTTGCAAAACGGGATACCAGCGGACGAAAGGCGATCAGCCGTCGCTCTTTGCTATGCCAAAGGATGACAACCAACGCAAGCAGTGGGACGGCAACCTTCATCGAAAAGATAAGGTTTTGGACGAATCCTGCTCTGTGTGTGGGCTACATTTCGAGCCATTATGCATTATGAGGGACTTTATACATATCATTGACGGCAAAGAAGTCCGCATCCCGCATGGAAAGCCGGAACTTTTATCCGATTCGGTGCCAACTTTGCAGCCGAACGCGCCGAGCTATCTGTCAAAGAAAACACCACTACAGAGACAACCAAGAAAGAGGGAAAGCACATGCACATACCCTAATGAAACGAAAAGACCACAAAGTAATGATTCCAACGTTAACAAGGAATCGAGGTGTCCGGACATTGACACTGAGAGTTGCGTGTTGGCGAATGACCAAGACCATTTTAAAGTTGACAAAGCATCTGTGATGGACGAATTTTCTAGGCTGGATGTTCCTTCAGAATACTGGAGCTTCCAACGCATACCTGATTACAGTGGGACTGTATACTGCAAGCTAAGAATGGGCGAAAATCAATGCGTGGAGTCAGAGAGGGTGGTGATGCTTTCACGCGATGATGGGCCTGGTGCCGCATATAGTGCGCACCTTAGTTTCCACTCAGGAGAAACGGGACGCATTGCCAGCCGTGAGGGAGGAAACAGACTACTTCGAAGTGTCGACCTATGCCGCCTGTGTAAAGGGGCACTGTCCATTAGCAGCATGCCAAAAAACAGCGTTACCAAAGGATTTCAAGCGCAGTTGAGCCTACACGACGGCACATACTTCAGTAAATGATGCGCCGGAAAGGAGCCATCTGAAGGTATGCAAATTTCCTTCAAATTATTTCAATTTTGCTTCGAACTTCACAATGTAATGCATGTACGATTAGATAAGGCCGAAGTTGTGGTCATATATGTTTCCTCTGTTTTGTTCTACTTCGCAGGACAGGCATGCGTATCCTGCCGCTACTTCAGAAAGGCCTTACTGACGCGGTATTCAAGGGTAAAGCGGTCACTTAGAAAGACTGTGCAAAGTACAACGCAGAAGCTGCGTTCAGTGCGACAAAAAACCGGAGGCTGTCATCACGAAGGAGTGACCTGAAAGATGAGCCCTGCAAGATGCAAGAGAAAAATGCTTCTAAGCCTATGGAAATGCTCGAGGCTGAGATCTCAGCCCTGCATCCTAAACAGCAAGAATGCGTGAGACAACGTTTCCCGGCAGCGAAATAAAAAGCAGCAAAGGAAATGTGTACAGTAAAGCTTGGATTCTCGAATGCATATTAGTGAAGATGAAAAGTGCCAAGTTGTGAGAACATCTCCGAAATCACAACATTATTTGCCTGCCAAGCAAGAGTACACTAAAGCGCTATTTACGGGCTTACGAAACCACTTTTGGGTTCAGCTACAGAGTGCTTTGCCAACGGAAAAAAAAACTCAACACATTGACAGCTCTAAGCTTCGTGGTGGCCTTTTGTTTGATGCAATCAAATTGTCTGAACACCTAAATGTGACATCGTCTGGTCGCATTGAAGGATTCGTTGGCTTGGGCCCGTTTACAGCTGACGGACAGAATGTTCCATCTGGCCATGGGATGGTCGTAATGTTTGTGCCGTTTACTGGCCGATGGTCGCAAGTTATTGGCACTTTTGCTACTAGTGGCAATGTCAAGGCTGAAATGCTGCCAAAATTCTAATTGAAGCCACAATTGTCGCCGAGGCCAGTGGACTTGAGGTTGATTTCATTACATGTGATGGTGCATCATGGAATCGCCGTATGTGGATCCTATTGGGAATTGGCGTAAAGAATGGAAGGATTACGTGCAGCCGAGAACACCCTGTGGACCCTCCTCGACAGCTGTTTTTCCTATCGGATTGTCCGCATCTACTAAAATGCCTTAGGAACTCTCTACTCAAAGGTGCTCTGAACAATACAAGTGGTATGGTAAGTGCCCATCCTTGTATAATAGCACTTGTGCAAGGAAGCCTTATGAAAGCGGCGGTCTAGCTATTGCATTATTTGACAGCTCAACGTGTGGTATGTTAACTGTTAGAGGTTTCCATCCAGCCTGTAAAACAGGCCTTCAAGCTCGGCTCGAGCCAGCTCACTCTAAAGGCAATGCCTGGCTTGACATCTGCACACTTGGAACCTAATAGGCTTGAAAAGATGAGGGTGATACTTGCATCTCAGCTATTTGGAAATCGTGTTATCAATGGCCTACACTTCTACATGGAGAAGTTAGAATCGTCTTGGGGCAACATTGATGCAACAATATCATTCTTTAGGTAAGCAAGCGTTTTCTTAGGAGAATCACTACCTATTCGCAATTGGATCGAAGGGCACTAAGATATTATCGCCAACCATTCAAAGCTATGTTTCTTTTTTAGATGCCATCGGCATGCGGCCTTATCAGGGTGATTGTAGCGCGCGGATCATTTATATATGTATTCTCTGTTCGACGGGTAAATGGGTATTCTCTGTTCGACGACCAGCCAGTACGTTTGTAGCTATCGCCAACGCCGAGTAGATTTGCGGGCGCAAGTCAGCCCGATAAAGAGTTCATACGAGTGCTACACCTACCTGCCAGTTCATTTCTTGCCTGCGGCATTGTCACCGCCACGTAACATTATAGCACTGACAGCAATAGCATTGGTTGATGACTGCCGGACGTGTTAACCTCAATGTTCATTTCTCACTTTTCTGCATAACTGCGATCTTGCTCCTATGCTTATTTAATGTATCGTTGCGACAGAAACATAATTTGGTTATTGTACCATGTGGTATCCTATGTCTGCACTAAAGTTCGCTTTTCACTTTTTCAGAAAGTTCTGTCAGCAGTCTCATAAGGGTTATGACGTCTCGGTTTACAGTGCAAGCATTGCGTCCAGGCTCTGCTACTGTACAGCAAATCAAGGACTTCCTGCAGTTGTTATCACGCTGGAAAACGTATGCAAATGGTGCAGGTTTCATAAGTTTGTCCACAGCAGTTGGCTTTAAGGTCACACTTTCTGCCACCCTCGAACTATTGGACTTCCTGAGTACACAGGGCTTACAGTATTTAATGACATCGTGCTTGAGCCAGGATCCATTGGAGAACTTTTTCGGTATCGTTAGGCAGTCCTGTGGATCAAACGATCACCCTACACCAACCAAATTTATGATTGTAGTGAATTGTCTTTCGTTTTAAAATCTAGCGAGCGTAGTGAGATCAGGCAATGCCGACAGCAATGAGCCACTTAGTTCCTTGTTGGACGCATATGATGCCAACACTGCAGAGGAAGACATTGACAAACTGTTAGAGTCGGGCAATCTCTCATTGGCTGAAGGCAAACTACGCCAAATATCTCCGGATCACAGCGGTTATGTTATTGAAAACAGCGATGACCGGCTAATACACTACATGGCAGGTTATGTAGCGCGCTAGTTAATTGCACGCAGTGACTGTGAGAATGAAAAAACTTGCTTCTACAGGCGCCAAATGAGGAAAGCCAGGACAGTGAGTTTACTGCAATTTGTCACAAAGGAGGGTTGCTCAACCCATCCCGTGTGCTTTTTTTTGAAGGTGAGAAGGCTGGAAAACCTTTTCACAACTTTTTTTAGTCAGGGAAAGCTGTGCAGTAACAGCATAGCAGATGTTATGGTTCTGGGCAAATCTCAGATTTCATGTCGTGTAGGGTGCAGCCAGCACTCAGAAGCGCTCACACCCAGCATTGTCAAGTTTTGTGTTTTGACAAGGCTGCATTTTTATGTTAAAGCAATCAATGAGTCGCGAGAAGCTCGCAGGAAAAGAAGCTTCATGCTAAGATGCGCAAGTGCTCATAGTCGCATGGCTAAATGTACTGTGCAAGCATGAAAACACGGTATTCCTTTGAGAAAATCAAGAATATTTTTCACACTGTGCATATTTGGAGCGCTGCAATAAATGAGTGCTTTATAAAATAAAGGTTTATTTGTCTTGTCTTGCATTCATCAGCGTTTATACATCGGCGCCAATTGACCCTTCGTGTTGAAGAAAAAAATATGCATGCATCAGACCAGCAATTAAAACAGGGGCATGCAGACCACACTTAAAATTATCGCATTCGCATATAGTTCGCGGTACACACAACGGTTTCTAAGTGAAGCGTTTTTTTTATTCCAATTTTTTGTTGCCACGCCCCTCTACTAAAACCCTTCCGATGGCTCAAGCTGGAGTACGCTCGGCCACGTTTGCCGACAGCTTCGAGTTGGCCGCTGGATAACCCCGATGATCGATAGAATGTTTACTCCTCTCCCTTTACTCAGCATTTCCTATGGGCGGCGATAATACTACTATGCACCAACATTGAAATATAGGAGCTGTACCTGCAAAAGAGCACGATCAGCGTTGCGGAGCATTAACGGGGCCGCTCGTCCGCACCACCGCGCTATCGGCTGTTGGCTACTACTACCTCTAATTCTCTTGATTCGCCGACAATATCTATGTACAGCTTCGCCTATTTGTAAGACCTGTTTTAAAAGACGGAGCCTTGCTTATTTCTCCGATGATTCTACGCACAGCGCGCAGCCACGGCGCGGCGCGCCGCATTTCATACAACCCATGCTCTGGTGGCTCCATCTGGTATCGTCGACACAAGCCGCCTCACCGGCGGCCGTACCCTGAACCTAAAGCCCCTCCATCCGCGCGCCACCGCCGCTCTCTTTCTTGGTCGGCGGTGGCGCGTGGATGTAGGGGCTTTACCTGAACCCACTACCCATATTCTAGAGCATTGTAATTTGGCGTAGATTTACTGCATAGACTCCCTTTGGAAAGACAGAGCTGCGTTAAGCTACGCCATCTTGGGCTCCAAGGCTATGCGGGAAAGCCATTCCTAGTGCGCGTAGGGGCGGCGCTTGCGCGACAGTGCCTGCAGCGTTTTTCTTTTTTTCGCTTTCTTTTTAGACTTTGTTCTGGACGAGTAAAAGTCCGTAGCTCAGCTGATGATTCCAAGCCTAGATATTACCCTTGCCTGCCTTATCATTTCATGATTACGGGAACTGCAGTGTTCTACGAACGCATGTGCCGGCGCATGGTGGCAACGTCGTGAGCCTTTGCGATTTCCGTATGAAGCCTCAAGTATAATGCTAAGTTTTTATAGAAAATCGATAATTCTTATTAGGTACGCATGTGAGAACGGCTCGCGACATCTAAAGGACACGAATGCGCGTATTGAAGGAACATCGCTGACCCCTCCAACATTCTTTGTGTCTAAAGTATGGAATTTCAATACGTTCCAGGTGAATGACCCGACGAATTTCATGCACTCAAGTACATTTTGCATTAACACTCCCTGTACTACTATGTTGATTATGAGGATTTGAGTACATCCTTGTACCGTTTTTCATGTTGCGAACAAATTTAGCCGTCTTATAAGTCTCATATGCAGCAGGCACGTGTTGACTAATGCTGCATAAACAAGTGAAATAAACAAGTGCACTTCTACAGTCGACTTCTAAAGGTCTATTTGCAGAGATAAAAAAAAAATCTCTGACGCTTACAATACCGACCATCGGAACGTTTCCCCGTTGCAACGTCGAGGTTCCGGAGACATAGCAAAACCAACCATAACGCCAGCTTAGCTGCACTTTTCTCTTCACAGGGTGGAAGTGCTCCGATTTTTCATCCCGTGCTGGCGCGCGCCGATTTCGCTTTCATCTTTCGCTGTGCTCGTTCGCTCGTTGACGCCGACGCTCGCTGCAGGACTGGGCACCTAAGAGCTGAGCTCTAAGGCAGAACCTTTCACACTCCGTCATGGCGCATGCGCTTAGATGCGTCCTATGACATTTAGTCCACAATTTGACTGAGAAACAACGTAACAACACATAATTTTCGGTCAGTAGCAGCGAGGAACAAGCAACCAGAAAATATTCACTATGCCGCGGCCAATTATGACTTGTCGGCGGGTTCCTACGAAGTGCTGGCTTCTCAGCAAAGCACTGGAGCCAGTCTTGACCACGTGATGGCGCTCGGCGAATAGCGGCGCTAGAATTTCGGAGGTGGTGCGAGCGGAGCGCGGAAAACAGTGGCTCAACCCTGCCTCCATGAAGGGGGTTCCCTAAATTAAAAGAGAGGAACTTAAGTTTGGCGTCGCCGTAGGCGCCATAATGCGGAGTTGTAGCGTATACGCGAAGATCAACAATCAAATTTGAACTACCCGTCATGGTGACGTTCAGTAGGTGGAGCGTTGTGGATACGCCCCACTCCGCCGTAGCCTATGCAGTGCAATGCATTGAAGTAGCGGCAGCACTTTCGAAGGATGTTTGACTGCGAAAAACTCCGCTTCTACTGAACGCGCTGAGGTATTTTTGGTGGCAAAGAAGTTTTAAAATAGCACACTTTTACTTCAAATGCATTTGTTCGCTTCCATAAAAAGTGTTTCAGGGTCCGTTTAATGTAATCTTGGGTGATGACGGTACCGTACTTATCCGAGACTACATCTTACACGATGAAATCATTGTGGCAATGCAAATGCCCGACCTTCGTGCGGTGATCGCTCGAGGGCGATACCAGTGGCAACTCATAATGAGCCGTAAACTACAACGAAATCCGCAACAAAAGCCTGTCGTCATGGTTACTGTCAGTCGCAGTTCCCTTCGAGAGAACCAGGAGACCACTATGTTAATTCAACTCTGTGTATCATTTTTGCCTTGCATTAGTGTACCGTGTAAGCGAAGTGAGTAATAATAAGCTCTGAATGTCAGAAAACTAGAAATAAAGATTCTGCGAAGATAACATTGCACCATGTTATGTCATTCAGGACTCATCCGGTGGACGTGTTTGTCTTCATAGCGTTCCACAAGGAGGCAGACTGGCAGTACACGAACTGCCACATGGTACCACCGACCATACGCTCCACGCAGCTACTGCCTCTTTACATCAAAGCTGAGTACCCTATTCGCTTGGTAAGTACTCTGAGCACCTCCTAATTACTATGCACATGGTACTCGCAAGTACCATGGAAACTCAGTAGTAATGAATGTACCTAGAAATATTAAAAATTGTCTTTATTGAATCTTGCATACTGAGCATAGCTTCCCTTTTCAGTTTATCCACCAAGAGGAATGAATCTGATGTAGTCATATAGCAAGGACGGCATTCCGATCGATTACTCGTGTTTAACGCCTCTAATTAACGCTAGGACTATGAGAGATGCTGTAGGGGAGCGCTGTGGGTTAATTTCGAGCACTGGCGGTTCCACAAGGCGCACAAGATGTCGGGTACTTGAGCCCTCTTTCCGTTCTGCCTGCGTCGGAGCGCGAGTCCCCGCTGCAGGGAATCGAACCGCCAACCTCGCACCGGCCGAACGACAACGTAGCAAATGATTTCACCACGTGGCTCATCGTGACGGTGCCCGCTGTTCATGGCCGGAAGCACTGTACGTCATCACATGGACGCGGAAGCGGAATTATCCGAAAAACGAGGAAAAACGAATTAAGGCGGTATTCTAATGTAATGTTTATCGCGCTGCCTATCCGTCAACGTTTAAAAAAAAAAGTGGCTTGTCCCACTGGTATCTCTGAAGCTGTAGCCAGCACGAATGGCTTTCTTTTTATTTCAATGAGTCATTTTCTTATCTGCCTTACTAGGAGCCAGCTGTAGCTGGGGAATTGCAAAAAAAAGAAAAGAACAAGAATCAAAATTAGTGGCTTGCGTTGCAGTTTTCCAGTTGATGTTCTTCGTTTTCTTTTGAGTAAGAATGTCAGTGCTCTAATTGAAACATTGGATCATTATTACCGTCACAGAACTGATTTGAAGTATCAGATTTACTTCATGTCGTGCCACTGGAAAAAGATGTTTCCCGTTCACCCACTGTCGATTAGTCTGTGCCAGCAACACCAAGGTACTGTTCTACTTGGTGCAGAAAGGAGCTGTCGCTATCTTGAACTGTCTTGCAAATTCAGTGCTCTATGACTGCCTTCAATTACTGCACTGTCCAGCTGCGGTATCCCAGTGGCTAAGGCGCGGGCTCAGTCCAGGTACTTGAATTTACGTGCACTTTCAAGAACTCCAGGTTGTCAAAATAGATCCGGAGTCTACCCACTACGGCATGCATCGTAATCAAAAGTGGTTCTGGCACGTAAAACCCCATGAATAAAACTTGCGGCACTCCGCACAACTAATTTACAAAATGAATGGTTCAGCTTCTTTTTGTGTCACTAGAGATTAAGTCTGCTGCTCGCTATAGACACAGCATATCTTAAAGCAATTAGGTTTTAAGCTGACAACTGCACACAATCGTGTTGTTGCGATCAGTTGTATATATAGGTAAGTTTCAACACCTCTGTGTGTGCGTCTGGCTAAGTCAGCATGGCTCTTGAGCATTGCTTCTCGTCGTGGTTGACTATTATGGAAATCTCGAAGAGTACGTTGAGAGTAACTCTGAATAGTAACTCGGCCAGTCATGAACGTCAGGACTGCGGTTCTTTGAATGGCACCGTTTCTTTGAATGGCAATCGTTTCTTTGAAATGGCACCGCAGTGCCGTCCGGTCACTCCTTGATAGACAGAGCCACACGAAAGAAGGATATTGTGCACCACTCCCATGGTACGTTGAATTGCCCGCAGTCTGTGCTTGACGCCACAAGCCTGCGGTTCCTTGGCTTTTTTTTATTTATCTCTTTGTATACGTTCTTTGTTTCTGGCTTTTCCCTTACACCTCCGCAAATTCCACGTAACTCATTTAGCGCAGTGTCATTCCGTGCTTGTGTTTCTTTATGGCGCCGTTAAAAAAAAACTGCTACCAACTCGCGATGCTGTCAGTTTCACTTAAATGTTGAAGTCGTGACAAAAGTGGTAGACACAGATGCCGTAGCTTGCGTAGGGGAGGCTCCTCTTGATGGCAGGTTTGGGAAACACGCTCCCACGCCAACGACGTTACTGCAAGTCCACCAGAAAGTTGATTACGAGGTATGTTTGCAACGTTTGTCCGAGCGCGAACCATTCGGTGATCGACTAGCAATCTGCACAAAATTGACATTCCCTTCTTTTCTTCTATACAGACACACTGACGTGGCCTCCATTTCTTCCTCTTCAATATCAACATTTATATTACACACAAAAATTCTACGATCGTGGAAATTACAGATCAGATGAGGCTAATTCTTGTCATAGTGCAAATTTTAGATCACAGTATTAGGTTAAGACAAGTGTTTTGAAGCTAACCGGACGGTGTTGGAAAGGCATGAACAACGTATTAGTGCCAGGCTGGATTATAGAGTTCCACAGTCGGCGCGCGCAGACGCTGGTGCCAGGTTTCGGTCTAGTAATTTGAGTGTAATACTCTGTGATCCTGGCAAATCATTCAGATCTCGCAAAAGAGATGCAGGCGCAAAGATGTTGGTTGCACTGTGTAATCAATTTCAATTTGGTTTCCTTGAAAACAGAAGAGGGCCTGAAAAAAATAAGTGTAATTTTTTTCACTTGACAGAGCTTCAGCCCCCCATACAAATTTCAGTACTACAGTATAGAATTCCACAGAAAATAAAGATATACGGAATATATATATATATATATATATATATATATATATATATATATATATATATATATATATATATATATATATACAGTAAACTGTCATTTGTACGAACGCCGGTTTATGGAATATTTCAGAATAAAGAACTTTTTAATAATCCCCGGCAGTTTTCTTATAGATTCTATGCAAAAATGTTTCACATAAACGAATTTCGGTACAGTAAATATTTCAGTTTAACGAACTCGCTCAGAGGACCAAGGCTTATGTTTACGATCAGTTGGCATGGCCTACGAGAGCACCTGCACAAAACAAGCAAGCATGTAATTTTGGAGGCCATGAACAAAGTAACATCGCTGGCGCTTACATCGCCGCCAGAGCAAAGCGGCGATCTGTCACACCACAAACCACGTCACGCGAGTATTTTCTGACCGGCTAGTCGTGGCACCAGGGGTAGCACACTCTCAAGTTCAACAAATGGCCACAGAGGACGAAAAGATCGACTGCGCGCTGCTGCTAACGAAACAAGCGTAGTAGAATCACTTCGGGATGCTTACGTTAGTTTCAACACTTCCCGGTAGAGGCGACGTAATAAGCGAAATTTCATTTTACGGGCTTTCTTCTACAATTACCGGAGCATATTTGTTACATGTAAAACAGGGCAAAATTATCATTGCTTATTAGATATTGTACTTTTTGTTATTAGGTTTATTGGTTCTTCGTCATTATAAACGCAAATAGCGTTCAGCATCATCGATCTTTCACGTGACCTCTGGCCTGGATTTAAAATTTTTACCGGTATTTTCGAGTGCACGGCGGCACGGATTCATTCGTCCGCATACTCAGACTGGTTGCTTCTTTGTTTCTAAAACTAGTTTCTTGCGCTTCGATGCCTCGCGTTATTTAACTTGGGGCGAAGTTACGTGTTTGCAAGCGGACATGTAAGCCCGGAAGTTGTGCTTCGGTCGTGAGCCATTGGAACATGTCTGCATCGAAACGGGAGCTGGATTTTGCTGCAGCTGAGAACGGCAATAACGGTGAGTCGTTTAACGCCGCTGCTTGAATCGTTATATAATATCCGTCTCATTACCTTCCAGGCGGGCACAAGCTAACGAACTAGACCCTGCATTGCATATGGGCAGTCAGGATTTCAGTTGCTGTTTCCTAAATAAACCTTTGCTTGCGAGGCTGTCGTTATACACACACAACTAGGAAAGAAAGAGCGATATCGGAACGCGCGTCTCATTTTTCATCTTATTGTAGCCGTGGTCGTAGGTGGCTGTGTAGCCTTATCAATATACATATTGAACTTTTTTTTTCGAGTCCGCTGGCAACTTCTTTCGTCCACAAAACCGAATAATGCTTTGGTTAAAGGAAGTGAAAGTACAGAATTTAATGTATTAAACAGTTGCAAGCATGATTATTCACTGATATTTCGTACTTGTTGGTTCGAAATGGTCTTGCTGCTCAGTTTGGTTTACTGTAGGGCATTTCTTTTTGCACTAGTGAAGCGGTGCATCATTGGTGCATTTTCTTGTGGAACCAGCAGTGTGATCTCCTCTAGTGTATAAATGAACGCACAAATGTTTTCATTTGTGATCTTAATAATACTTAAGCTGTTGACATGCATTGTAGTTAGGCAGACATCAATTTTATGGACAATAGCAAAATTTATTTAACATGCTGCTTAAGCACCCTAGAGCAGACAGTGTACATTTGCATGTGTACTGTAGTCGCAAACCATTACAATATATATGTCACACCTTTTTGCATTTCATATTGCAAAATTTTGCTTGTTCAATTTCTGATTCAGTCAAAATTTTTGTTCCAGACATGCAGTAATGAGGACAGCACCAGTCTAAAGCAACACACTCTACGCACTGAACAGAAGCTGCTGCCTGCTACAACAAGGTCATTGTGTGGACGTTGGCTACTGCTACAAGGTAAAGAATGCGTGGTTTAGAAACAAATATGTTTGATATATGCTGTATTGGCTTACTGTGTGCAGCAGATATGAATGTTTGTTCATATTTGTGGTTCAGTATAATTGGTTCGAACGTAATAGAAAACACACGTATGTCTGGCTAATCTGTGCTGTATCTCATGTGTCACCGTTCTGCCCCAACAGAGTCTATGCCAAGCACATCTTGGTCATCACAGGAGCTCCTATCTGCATCAACAGGAAGGGGCTGGAGCTGAATTTGCAAGGCTTTTACACCACGAACAAAGAAGCGCATGCAGAAGAATATGGATGAAATATCAAGTCTGCAGAGAACTGTGTCAAGACTGAAAAGAGCTTCAGCCACCATTCCACCAGCACGGACATTTGGCCGAGTCATCCAGGTAACTCAAAAAGGACTTTCCAGAAATTCTTCGTCTTCAGATGCACCGGCAACATCTGGCCAAGCACGGACGACGGTGGCCAAAGGAAGATCGAGTTCCGTCAGTTTGCCCTTAATGCGCTTCCTAGCCATGTCAATTCCGTTTGTGGCAAGTGTAATTTTTCTTCTATAAAGGCAAGCTTTTTCATTGCCCATTTTTGTTAGAAATCATTCATCCACATCGAAACATAAAGGTCAACCTGTTCGTCGCTAATAGTTAATACCAGTCACTGTCTAGTAGCCTAACATATCTGTAGCAGTATCTTCTAGTGTATGTTGTCATGCACAATTCCTCTCCTGAAATAGCTGATGCAGCATCGGCATGTGTCTTGCATTAACCTATGCACCATGTGCTATGCACCATTTTACTTTTCTTGATGTTTTTAGCCTTCAATGCTTGTAGAGCAGAGTGGCTTCTCTCTTGAATGGAAGCTTTCTCATTTTCCATATTCCTAGTCTCGTTGATGATTGCTCTTCTTCCTCGATAGCTTGGGTCTTTGCGCAAGCTACACTGAAGTGATTGATTTCAGAATGTGGTTTAGCTGCCACACTTGGTTGTGGTAACAGTGTTGTTTCTCGGATGTGGTGGCCTGGCCAGTTGCATTGGTAAGCAGTCCCTCGAGGTAAGCATTTGCTCCTGCAGTCCGCAAAGCGACAGAGATTCCCAGTATACACACACCGTAACTGGTGCTCCCCGTTCATTCTTGCCTGCTGCAGCAATGGACAAATTGTGCTTGTGGCCTACCTCGACCATGATTTGCTCAAAACGGAGACCAGCATATGTGCTTACATGGTTAGAAGTGTATGAAGTTGATAGCCGTATGGGTGGAAAGGCCCTCAAAAATGGCTGCCGAAGGTGGTGCCCACAAAAGCGACTTGTCCACATTGAGGCAAAGTGGGACATAAAGTGTGAGCCATCCATTAGCGGCCCTCGAAAGAAAATAAATATGCAGGTTGGAAAGGAGTTAATGCTAAAATGCCGGGTAGTCCATGCCGCTGTGTTGGTTGCGGCAGCAGATGCCCACGTCACCTGATTGCTTTGCAATGGAAGTTGCTCATATTCAACGGCAACTGTTGGTTCAAACAGGTGCGAGGCTCTATCCAATCTGTTTGTACCGCTGGTTGTCGCTCGTTACCAGACCACCACATGCGACAAAGGCAAGCATTGTGCCTGTAAGATGGTTCATAGCCAATGTATAATGTATTGTCTGAGCCTCACGCGGTCACTGATTGCTGTTCAATTTTGCTGTTATGTCACTTGGTTACGGTCGCAGTGTTATGTTTTTCGAATATTGCGGCCTGGTCGGTTGCACTGGGAAGCAGTCTCTCGAAGTAAGCATTTGCTCCTGCAGTCTACACAGCGACACAGACTTCCAATTTACATGCACCGTGATTCGTGCTCCCCATTTGCCTTTTCCTGCTGCAGCCATGGGCAAATTGTGCCTCTGGCCTTTCTCGGCCGCGATCAGGCATGAACGGAGACCAGCATACATGCTACATGGTCGGACGTGTATGAAGTTGGGTGAAAAGGCCCGCAAAAGTGGCTGATGCTGATGCCCACGAAAGCGACTTGTCCATATTGAGACAATGTGGGACACCATGTGTGAGCCACACATTAGCGGCCTCCGAAAGAAACGAAACGTGCAGGTTGGAAAGGAGTCAATGCTAAAATGAAGGGCAGTCCATTTCGCTGTGTAGGCTGTGGCAGTAGATGCCTGCGTCACCCGATTGCTTCGCACTGCAAGATGCTCATCTTTAACAGCGACTGCCGCTTCAAACAGGTGGTACACTCTGTCCAATCTGTTTCTGCTACTGCTTGTCGCTCGTTATTAGACGGGCACATGTGAAGAAGGCAAGCATTACACCTGTAGGTAGCTGGCTGAATGTACCGTAAGAGACCCGTGTATGTGAATGCTCACTCTTGCCAAATGGTTCGTAGCCAATGTATAATGTATTGTCTAAGCATTATGTGGTGATTGATTGCTGTTTCATTTTGATGTTGTCTCACTTGGTTATGGCCGCCGTGTTATGCTTCTAGAATGTGGCGGCCTGGTCCGTTGCATTGGGAAGCAGTCTCTCGAAGTAAGCATTCGCTCCTGCAGCCTGCACAGCAACATAGACTCCCAATTTACATGCATAGCGATTCGTGCTCCCCATTTGCCCTTTCCTGCTGCAGCCATGGGCAAATTGTGCCTCTGGCCTTTCTCGGCCGCGATTAGGCATTAACGGAGACCGGCATACGTGCTTACATAGTCCGATGCGTATGAAGTTGATAGCCACATGGTTGGAAAGGCCCGCAAAAGTAGCTGATGAAGACGATGCCCACGAAAGTGATTTGTCCATATTGAGACAATATGAGACACCAAGTGTGAGCCACACATTAGCGGCCCCCGAAAGAAAAGAAACGTGCAGGTTGGAAAGGAGTGAACGGCTAAAATCCGGGGTAGTCTATGCCGCTGTGTAGGCTGCGGCAGCAGATGCCTGCGTCACCCAATTGCTTCGCAATGCAATTTGAGCGTTCTTAAAGGCGACTGTCGCTGCAAACAGGTGACACACACTGTCCAATCTGCTTTCGCTGCTGGTTGTCGCTCGTTAACCTGACCACAACGTGCGACGACGGCAGTGAGCCGTTTACGAGCTCGCGTCAATGATTCCAGAGTATCTCTACATGCAAATGTTTTCTGCTATTGCACGAGATTGTACACTGCTTCTCTTCTGCCAATAAAGTCGCACGTTCTGTTCACTCACTTGTGGCTTGTTTGTATGCGCGTCAGTAGAGGCTCTTGGCAATTAGAACGCGCCAGCTACGCGGCAGCGAAGGCGTTAAGGCATTCTGCATAGCCGGCAGGGCAAGCACGGCGCGTACCAGCGTACGCCACCGGCAAAAAGCGGCCATATTGGATTTTGCTCTTAAACAAAAAAGTGCACTTCCGCTTCCGGATTGGGCAATGTCATCTGGCGTGTACCTAAGTAAGTTCCATGCGCTGCCGCTGCTTATTTTCGAACCACTTCGGAAGGTACAGTTTCCCTTCTCTAATTTGGTTCTTTATTCTATGGTGGCACGGTCGTCGTCTCTTTCTTCCCAGTCTCGTCGGTTCCGCGTGTGCACACGGTTCCGCGTGTGCCCACGTGGTACGTTTTTCATCGGCTCAGTTCAGCCTTCCAGTTTGTACACATCCAGAAGTGTACAAAAACATTGACTCTTTGGACAGCTTTGTTACTGTCTGTGCTTTAAAATTACAAGTGCAGAAGAAGATTACATGTTTTTTTTTTTCTAAGTGAGAAAGGCAGCATTATAACTGTTATGAACCTTGTACTTGTTGATATGTACAAATCCATTGCACATATTTCTAACACTATGGATGCCATGTATTTTGCTCTATGAATTGCAGTTCAAGCTTTTGACGCTGGCGCGCGCGCGCGCGCGCGCGCGTGTGTGTGTGTGCGTGTGTGTGTGCGTGTTACACAGTTACGATTTCCGAACTTCACAGTTACGACGTCAGTCCTATAGGCCAGTTATTTCTGGCTAGAAAAAAAAAAGACTTATGTTACCATTTTCGGTTATCTTTCAGGACACGATTATCTCTGGCTTGGCTTCCAAGCAAGCTCAGTGGCCGGCCGCAGTTTCGTTCGCCGTGGCCTTCGGGATGGGCGGCCGTTGGTACGTTCCAAAGTACCCGTCTGCAAACGTCTCGCTGGGTGACGAATGCGCTAAGGACCGCTATCCAGCTGGCGACCAGATCGTCAGTATTACAAAGGTAGGCAGACTGTATCTCCTTGACTTGCCTACACAATGTGAAAAGACCTATTTTACTGCGGTCTAAGTAACGCATTCGTTACACCAAGTGTTCGGCTGCCCTGAGAAAAAGTGTTTGTTTCATCGGGACTGCGCTCCATCCAAGCACAAAGTTGTGCTCGTGCATCAAGCCTTTCTTTGTCCTTCGTCTGTTTTCGATCGCCTGCTAGTTCCTGCTAACAATGATGTCTCTACAGATGGCACCTGAAGCGATGATGAAACGGCGATGTCCCATACGCGCCAGATAAACGCACTTACGAATTTGTCCAGTTGCCATCATTCTCATCAGCCTCGCTCTATACGTACTGTCCGCTGCGTGTCCGCTGTCCGCTCCGCCTTTGCGGAGCGGACAGCGCTCCGTAGCGTCCGCTCCGCCTTTGCTGTTCGCTGAGCTTAAAATGGACAACGGCACCGATTTAGCGCTCCTCTTAGTACAGAACGGTGCTGTAGCGCGCGGTGTCGGCTACCCTGCAAAGTAAGAGAGCGGCGGGTTTTAGGGCACCGGCGATAAATCCCACCTATACTTTAAAAAAAAGTTGCGACAACTGCCGGCAGCGTCTCCCGGCTTGTGCCCAGCGAAAAAAGTATTGAAATGCGTGTGCCTGTCGCACCGGTCACACTAAACGACTGTGCGACATCAAGGGGCCGATTCGGGAGTGCGGCATTAATTGCTGACGAAGTAGTTCGTTATTTTCTCATTTGCGTGCTCAAATTCAAAAGAGCCCAGTAACTGCGAACGTGGTAATTGCAAGGTGCGAGATCACGATGTCGGGTTACATCGTGATCTCGCGATGCGTAGATCTCGCGATGCTTAGAGATCGCGATGGTTTAGAAAACGCACCGGTAAAGCGAGATATACGAAGGAAGAAGAAGCATGTGCTTGCTGCGGTAAAGCTAGGGAAACGACGGAGCATGTTTTATTAGAATGTGAAGACGTCTACCAGCGGTCGATTTAGGCACCACTGGCCTCCTCCAAGCCCTTCGGTTTAGCGAGAGCAGAGGAAAAGTAAACATGTATGCAACGGAGATTAGTAAGAGGCGATTTGAAGATTGGTGGAGGAAAAGTAGGGAAACAACAACAACAAAAAAACGGAGACGTACAAAAACAAAGTTCGCAAAAGGGGTCAAAACATTTTATTGTGGGAGTTCGTACTAGGCTCTTTTTCTTTCTTTTTTTTATTTTTTCTTTCTTAACTTAAGTAGGACATGAGGCAATAAATAGCAGGAGCTTGGTTGCGCAACGCACCACCCCGTTCCAAAGGGGACGCTCATAACATCCATCCATCTAGGGTGCTTGTATATACTCCTGCAGGGAGCAGAGTTGCGCAAAGGTCCGCCGTTATTTTCAAGCTCTGCAGTGAAGCCACTGCTCGCGCGCGCAGGAGGGAAATGTCACACGGTGTTCCATTTGCTTTTGTCTCGGCTGGTCGCGAGCTTCATGCGGAAATTGTTGGCAAGCGCTGAGCAAGAGACACCCTTTAATACAGGCCGCGCTCGACCGGTTGGCGTAGACGGAAGTGTGCCAACCCCCAAGAATTTTTAGTTTGTATGTACATATATACACGCACATATAAAAACACACGCACGAACGTATGTACATATAAGCAGTACGACCCCCCTCGATGCCTCGAACTAAAATCCTTAGTGCGCCCGAGCCTAGAACAGCTCAAAAGTTCGCGTTGAAACGCGCATTACCTTGCAACAAAAAGTGGTGCAACGTTTTTCAGCATGCATATGAAGTTTTCTCGCAGAGGCCGGAAGGCAAGAAATGTTTAAAAGGTTGTTTAAAGAAAACTTGACACACCTGTAGTGGACAGTTATGTCAGCACATTTTGGCTGCAGTGACCAGATGAATAATGACCGCCGCCAAGAGAACTATCGTGTCTGCACTTATTTCAGTGACCGTAAACGTGAGGGTCATTCATCGCTAAGCGTCGTTCACAGAAGCTGCATGTTTTCGATATATGCGGTGCAGAGACGTAAATTTAAACGCGTTGCAAATGTTTACATGCGCAAATTTTACGCAAGGAATTTATTTACGATTCATACCACAAACTTAGCAGCTGTTTTGTAGCAGCAAATCTGCAAGTGGAAAAAGATTCAAGATGCACGAGCTTCCAGATCAAATTTATTTCGTACGAGTGAATGGATGTGCAGTGGATGGTGCCAGCAGGGGATGAGTACTGGTCCTTGGAGCCTTGGGAGGCAGAATTCGAGGCCACTGGGAAGGCAACATATTAGTAAGAGTATCAATAGATAATTTTTATTGGACAAATCACATAAGCGTACAAACTTGCAAAGTAATTATTCACACATTGCAGACTGCAATATGGCGGCACATCTTTCTTTATCTCTTGATACTAATCAGGTTAACTTATTATAAATCAGCGCCCAATAAATGTACCAAAATACTTTTACATTTCTAACGTCGACTAGGCTGATCGAAGAAGCAGCATATTGCGGGTAGTAAATGCCGAAGCTATAACAGCTGTCTCATAAGCGGGAACGCAAGGTGTTATCGCTTACTACAAAAAATGAATACCAGCACATCAATTGACCTTACATGAAAAATCAAAACACCGAAAAAAAGTTTTATGAAAATGGAGTAGAGAAAAGCCAGGGTGCAGCGGGCAAATTGTACCTGCTAGTATTTACTCTGTTTTGAACACACATTTCTGGAGCCGCCTAGTAAGAACAATCGTACAAGCAACACAGCGAATTGAGCTAGCTGGTAAGTTAACATTCTTGGCGTATATGTGCAGCGCGACACAGACGTGTCGTCCTTTTTTTGTACCGCGTCTGCATTGCGTTGCACATATACACCAAAAATTCCACAAGTGAACAACCTCTCAAGCCAGCGGGTCTCATTTCATCGAGTACAGGAGGGTTATTCGAGATAAATGCTGTTTTAATGTTAACAAGCCACACTCAACTCTGTAAACAAGGCGAACGCACCTCGCATATCCTGGTCCTTTTCGGAGCCGGCCGGTCTCGTACGTCCGCATGGCACCGCGTAAAAAGATTTGCCACCTTCCGCGTGATTGGCGCAATTTGGTGCGCTGTAACTCGCCATACTGGAATACAAGTGTCAAAATTATCTGCTTCGTAGCACTTGACCAAAGTCATTAACTTAATATCCTCGAGTACTCTACCTGCAACCCGGAGCCGACCGTTGCTGCACGCACGCTCGACGGTCTGCTGATTGCAATTTCGATGGCACTGACAGAAACGAGTCGGCGCCGTTTCCGTAAAGTTGAATTCGCTGCCGCGCAGTTGAACATTTGACGTCATTTTGCACCCCATGCTAGCGCTCGGCGAATAGCGGTGCGAGCGGCACCAGAAAAGTTTCGCGCAACTATACTCCTTGCGGGAGCGTATACAAGAACAATTGCTGCATCTAAAATGCCGGAATAAAAAAGTAACGACTTCCCCTGAACTTTGCCGCTTTCTCTCCCTCGCAAGCCACGCGTCCGGAGAGTCGGCCCTCCTATTGGTCGAAGCGCCGTGGCTACGTGTTAGCGCAAGCCGTGCTTCGGTTTGTTTCTGGCGGCAGAGTTTTGGCGGGCAGCGCTTCGAAAGAGCTGGCACCGTTTACGTATTGCGGCGCTGCCTAGCCTATGTTGTGCATGTGGACGCAACAACTGAGGAGGCTAGGGGAAAATACTTTTCGTTATTCCATCCGCAAGAAGCAACGAGGCTCGCCGCGAAAGATTTGGCTGCACAGGATCGGCGGGCAAACTTTTAAAATGCATGGGACCCGCGCCTTCGTCAGGAAAGTGGCCATTCATCAGAAATCACTCGTGCTTGCTCGGAAGATTTGGTGAGAAGCGCGAGCGTCTGCAGCCTTTCTTTGCACTGAATAACGTTCGGCACGGTTGTAGCTGTAAACGTTCGCTCGCTTCTACGACAGCCGTGCTTCCTGTTGCCTGAGCCTCGCCGTTCTCGTTTCTGGTTCGGCATGCTTTATTATGATGTTGCGCACATTGCTTGGCGCCCTCGTTTCGTTGTAGTTGAAACCATTGCGGGGCTCAGACACGAAAGTTGGGCTTCATATGTTAGTGCGATCCACCGTTCAGTGACGCGTATTGCGTACTGAAGGGACGCGCATTGCTAGACGTTTTTTTTTTGAGCTGGACTTCGCTGACGAACTCAAGACTAAAACGGCGGTTCTCATCGTCTGAACCGCTACTCGCCGTGCAAGTCTAGATTTTAGGTAGGGCGCATTGGGGGTGTATGTATTTGTATTTGCGGGGTTGTTACCAAAGTCGGCACTTACTGTGCCTAGGCACAGTACCAGCAGCTATTTCTTCAGTGCGCCATATCTGTGCGCATGATAAATCAGAATGCAGACATCCGCTAAACACAGACGAAATTATATTGAGTTCAAAAATGTTGTGCAAATCTAAGCTGGTTGAAACATTTTAACTTGGATAGGTGGGGCATAATAATAATAATTATAATAATAATAATAATAATAATAATAATAATAATAATAATAATAATAATAATAATAATAATAATAATAATCTCTTTTATTATTTCTATAAAACCTAATACATTCATCAGGCCTGCCAAAGTCACATTGGGCTTGACTGGCAGAGCGTGACAGGCAGCGTACAAACTGTTACAATATCAAGAAAGAAAGAAGAAAAAAAAAGAAATAAAGGGAAGCGATAAATGTATATACATACACTGATACTCACATTGTACGCATTCATAATAGGTGTACGTATATGCACATATACAGGTTTGAGAAGACATCTGGTGCGTACAAGTATCACCATGCCTCATGACTACTTTGCGTGGCACAAAATGAGTAGATGATTATAAATAACAAAATGAGTCAAAACCACAAATGCTCCAATGAAAGCTGTGCGGGAACAAACTTTCTGATCACATTTTTAATTAAAGCCCACTCTGTAGGAGTAATACAGAAAGGTGAGCGAGATCTATTTCTTTACATGTTACAGCCGCTTAAATCCGCACGTTTTAGTACTTTCTTGAGCTTGTATATTGATGTTGACAGCAGCACGTTACGGGGTAAATAATTAAACAACGCAGGAACATAGTATTCGCGCATTCTCTTCCGGTATTTTGTTGCACAACGAGGTATTTGATAACGCCATTTTGGTCTAAGACTACAGGGATTTACATATGGTACTTTAGAACGATTGTCCCAGAAATGTCTCAGGGCTGTTGTGCGCACTAGCACCGAATAAAAATCTGGCATGGATAATGCCTTAAAAATGTCGGTGTTGCCTTCAAGACACAAGTCATTACCTATAACTTTTAAAAGGGAGCGCATCAGTGAGTTGATTCTTTTTTAATAACGAAGAGCACAATGTTCGTAGGCAGTAATTCCGTATCGGACAACACTGTAGCACAACGCATGCGAGGTGGTTTTCCTGACTGATATGGGCATGAGGTGACGGATTTTATAAAGTAATTAAAGCACTGAGCGAATCCTCTGACAGACATAAAATGCGAATTCCATGACAGATCGTTGTCAAAACGCAAACCGACATATTTTGCGGATGATGTGCAGTTGATAGGGGCGCAAGAACATGGATTGCAATGTGAATTATGTAATGTTACTTCCCTAGTCTAGTGTACTCTCTTTAATGAACTTCGAAAGCAGACAAGTTGTGTTTTAATACGGTAATGTCGATTAAATTTGTGGCGAACCAGTCCATTGCCTTCGTTGCTGCTTCTTGTAATATGAGAAGCTGCATCAGAATATTGATTTGCATGAGAAACTAACACTGTCGTCTGCATACTGAAATATATTATTGGGGACTGTCTTAGACAGAGCATTAACGTAAATGTTAAATAGGAGAGGGCTTAATACTGAACCTTGTAGAACCCCGGCTTTGATTCGAGAAAGGCTGCTGTGAAAGTTTTGAACTGAGACGTGCTGAAACCGGTCCCGGAAAAAATTATCGAGAAGTGACAGAAACAAACCACGGAATCCCATCATAGAAAGCTTTGTTAACAACAAGTCATGGCAGACACTGCGAAATGCCTTGCTTACATAAAGAAACAATGCGCACGCTTCCTGGTTAGTTTCGAAACAGAAGTTTAGGAAATCGGAAAAATCATCCAAAAGTGCCTGAGCGCCTTTGTCTTTTATAAAGCCGTATTACTGCGGTGATAACATGTTAGTATCAAGGAAGCTATTCATAGTGAGCAGCATATGTTTCTCTAAAATTTGTGCTATGCAACGTAAAACTGATATGGGGCGGTAGGTTTCCACTTTGCCTTGAGATCCTTTCTTATAGAGTGGTATAATGATTGCCGTTTTCAGTCTGATTGGAATAACGCCGCATGACAAGATATGATGAATTATTTCTATCAAAATGTCCTTGATGTAGCTGTAGTTTCTTCGAAGCTCGATGACAGAGATGCCATCGGCACCTACGGACTTGTTGAGTATAAAACTAAAAAGAATTGTTTTCAGGTCGCAATCAGCCAGCAACGGTAGATAAGCCGATTGTAGGTTACTTGTTTTTAGTGAATATGCTTCCGGGCGTGGTTTAGAAAAACCCGATATTCTAGAAAAGAAATCGTTAAAATCATTAGCTATACTCCGGCTATCAGATGAAAAGCGGGAAAGGAAGTAGTTATCATTGCGTAGTTTTTTACCAACACCTCTGAGGTCATTTATTAGGGACCAGGTTTTACGGCTGTCAAACCGGGCATTTGTAAACTTCTTGCGAAAGTAATTGCGTTTAGCAAGGCGAATAGCTGCATTAACTGTGTTTCTGAAAAGTTTAAATTTTAACCGAAGTGTGTTGCAGTTAGGGGCTCGGCGACACGGACTCCAAAGCATACATTTGTCTTTTATAGCAGCGAGAATCGCTGCTGACATCCAACAATCATTAGCGCTGCACTGTTTAACCATTATAATTCGAGTGGATTCTCTCCTGAAGTCATCGAAAAGAGCAACGAATTTTTCATATGTGTTCGACGGGGTCATGGTTGATAGATATATGTGCCAATCATATTGTTGGACTAGTCTATCAAATAACCTTGGATCAGTTATTGAAATTTATGTCTTGGACGTGCTAGAAGTAATGGTGGCAGATGGCTGTGTTAAAGAAGTACAAACGAAGTAGTGATCAGCTAGTTTTGTTTGAGCTACTGTGGAACTATCAACTAGATTACATGACCGCACATTTATGTGGTCGATACTTGAAACCGTAAGGCTATCCGCCAAAAATTATTCGCGTGTGGCACAACAGATCGTTTCTAGGCCCGATTTTGATATAGTGTCAAGGTTATCACTGACAAGTGCCTTCGTAGGACAGAGTGTGTCTATTTATATCGCCTATCAGGCACACATGCTCATTTAGAGAAAGTGATGGTAAAGCAGTATCTAGCTCACACAGAAACAAACGTGTGTTGAAGAGCGGACGGCGATAAACTGCAAAAATTGCCACTGACAGCTCAGGAGTGCTCAGGCGAAGCGCTACTGATTCAGCGTGAACGAAGGAAACAGTTAGTTCCGAAACTGACGACTTATTTTTAACAAAAACAGCGATGCCTCACCCTTTTCCGACAGGACGTGTGTATGTAAACATTTGATAGTCTGGCAGAGTATATTGCACAGTACATTCCAATGGGATGTTTATTTCTGTCAAGACGAAAACATCAAAATGAGAGCGGACACTTAAGGTTGCAGCGACGAACTGGTCCCAATGTTTCTTAATGCTACGTATATTGACATGGCTTATACGCAAAGCATTTCCTTGTGGCTCAGATAAAAATGTTTTAGCTTCGGAAAAGTTAGTAGTGACAAGAAAGCCGCAACTGTGCATATTCAAACAATTTTATCAAGATGGGACTTGCTATCTAATCCGAGCAGTGACGCCCCTTCTGATTTCTTTACAAAACTTCTGCCGTTTCTTGTCCAGCAAAATTTATAATTTGTTTCCTTGCTCTTTAACCGTGCCATCCGAAAGAGCTCTCGGTTCTCACGGGTTAAATTATGAAAGTACAGGCGTGGAAGCACTCCCAACTGCGCTAGACTAGACAAATCTTCGCATGCCTCGAACCATTTCTGTTTCGCAGCGAAGCTCCGCAACTGGACCAAAATAGAGGGCGGGGTGGCGCCTTGACTGCGCAAACGGTGAACGGCGGCAACGTCAGCTGCTTTGAAATCAGATATTTTCAATTTCACTGCAAGTTCCGAAATGAAGGAAGTCAAATCTTCATTAGATTTAGTTGGAAGGCCGTGAATTTCAAAATTGCATCGGCGACTGTATTGTTCCAAGTCATTCAGCCCTGTGCTTGCTCTGTCAAGTTGCTCCGCCTGGGCAGTCACCGTCGACGACGGAGAGACAACCTGGCTACGAAGCTCTGTTATTTCCGATTTGGTGGTTGTAACGAAGGATGTTACGGAGTCATATTTAGCCGAGAGAAAATCAACAGATCTCTGCATTTCCTCAACAACATCTGAAATTCTAGCGCAGGCCGCCCCAAACGTCGACAGCTCACCCACTTTCAGAGCGAGCGTACTGACAGTTGTGCACAAGTTGTCAAGCCTCTCGTTCACAGATTTGAAGTGCTGCGCCATAGTACTGTCCGCCTGAGCTACTCCTCCTGAATACTGGCTTCCCGTGCCGCTTTTGCAAGCGGGAAAATGCCACGTTTCGCGTTTCGCGGAAGACGTCTTTGGAAACGTGCCTTCAGCAATCGCACAGCAACTCTTTCCTACGTGAAAGCTCGTATTACAAGAACAGCATGTCAAACATGTCCCATCATCCGGTATAGTGCTAGAAAATGAACCATATATATGAGACATTGCTGTGCAGTGAGCGCCAAACAACACAAAGAATAGGCAGGTAAGGTATCAAACTCACCTGCCAACAGCAAAGTACGGTATCAGTATGCTGAAGTGTTTGCCGCTGACTGCAAGCGTACGTTGAACGAGCTGGCTTTTTAAGCGACAGAGGAACACCAGGTGGCAGAGCAAGGCCTGATGCTCGTGACGTGACGCTCGTGACGTGATGAAGGCAGCCCGCGGAGCACAGAAGGACGGTAAAGCGCACGCGCCGAACGGATCCTCAGATGCGCAAAAGAAACCTCTTACTAAAGGGCGCGCAATAACGCAGACCATTTTCAACGTTCGACGATGATAAAATTGACATTGGCCTCGAGCTCCACCACTGGAAAAGCTGGCGCTACCGTCGGCGTGACGTGCTATGAGGGATCACGTGGACATAGCGGCCGCGTCGGCTGCTTCGGGAGCGCCGAAGCGAGCTGCAAATGAGTTTAAATTCCCTCGTACGCTGCGGTCCTCATTTAGTGGCGCAATTTTCCCACTTCGAGTGTCTCCTTTACAACGCTTGAAAGCACTACAATAGGTAGTGGCTGCCTTTGAAGGCGCGCAGCGTGGTAGGCTACTGCTCGGTGCCGCAGGGCCGAACGCACGCAACGGAGGCCGGTGTCAGCCTTATTCACACGTAGCCGCAGGACAAGAAGCTGCGTAAAGCTTGACTCGCGAAACACAAAACCGGCAAACAGTCATCGGCTACAACTCGGGTATCCTGCTAGTAACAGCGCAAAATATAGACAAGGGACGAGACAGGAAGACACCACAAGCGCTGACCGTGTGCATCTATACATTCTTCCACGCACTCCAAAATTTCATGTTGGGGGATCGAATAATATAAATCTTTAACATCTACAGAGCATGCTGCAAAGTCAGTGCTAGAATTGTCTTTTAAAAACCTTATTACAGCGTCTGAGGATTTCACCTGGAAAGGATCGTCAACAGTTAGTAGCTTTAGTTTTTCTTGCAAAAACAGGGCAATCGTTTTCTGCCAAGTGCCCTTCTCAGATACTATAACCCGCAGGGGCCACTCAGGTTTATGCGTTTTTACAGTGAAAAACATGTCAAGGGATGATTTTTTGCTAGTTTCGATGCTACGCACAAGGCGGTCGAGTTTGAGATTTCCGCAAAGCTTCTTTGCAGCTGACTTTGCTTTTCGCAGAACAGACTTTTCATGACTGTTAAAAACAGAACTTATGGCCTCTAACGCCTTATATTGGTAGACGTCTTTCGGCATCACAGCGAAGCCCCCCTCCTTGTCAGAAGTAAGCAACGAGAGGGAATGTTCTTTCAAATACGTCACCACTTGTCGCACAGGTAGGCGGTTCGTGCCCATTTTGCAACGGGCAACCACGTCGACTCCGTCGGACAGGCACCTGGCACTTTCAGACTCTGGCCCTGCGCGCGCAACTCGTCGCACCATTGCCAGTAGTTCCGGTGTAGAAGTCCTCGGCTCGACGGCAAATTTCGGTCCATGACGTAGAACCTCCAGGATCGAGTGAGGCAGAGCCTCGACTCCGCTGGTATGGACACTGCTTCCAGGCGTCCGTGTTTCTGCTGCTCTTCGTTTCAGGGTAGTGTCGGTGCGCAGCTTCGCCAGGATGACGTTCCACAGAGCCTCGGTAGACCTGTCGATGACGCGCAACGTATCCCGCCATTGCCGGATACGCCGCCATTGCCGGCGTATCCCGGCAATGGCGGGATACGTTGCGCGTCATCGACAGGTCTACCGAGGCTCTGTGGAACGTCATCCTGGCGAAGCTGCGCACCGACACTACCCTGAAACGAAGAGCAGCAGAAACACGGACGCCTGGAAGCAGTGTCCATACCAGCGGAGTCGAGGCTCTGCCTCACTCGATCCTGGAGGTTCTACGTCATGGACCGAAATTTGCCGTCGAGCCGAGGACTTCTACACCGGAACTACTGGCAATGGTGCGACGAGTTGCGCGCGCAGGGCCAGAGTCTGAAAGTGCCAGGTGCCTGTCCGACGGAGTCGACGTGGTTGCCCGTTGCAAAATGGGCACGAACCGCCTACCTGTGCGACAAGTGGTGACGTATTTGAAAGAACATTCCCTCTCGTTGCTTACTTCTGACAAGGAGGGGGGCTTCGCTGTGATGCCGAAAGACGTCTACCAATATAAGGCGTTAGAGGCCATAAGTTCTGTTTTTAACAGTCATGAAAAGTCTGTTCTGCGAAAAGCAAAGTCAGCTGCAAAGAAGCTTTGCGGAAATCTCAAACTCGACCGCCTTGTGCGTAGCATCGAAACTAGCAAAAAATCATCCCTTGACATGTTTTTCACTGTAAAAACGCATAAACCTGAGTGGCCCCTGCGGGTTATAGTATCTGAGAAGGGCACTTGGCAGAAAACGATTGCCCTGTTTTTGCAAGAAAAACTAAAGCTACTAACTGTTGACGATCCTTTCCAGGTGAAATCCTCAGACGCTGTAATAAGGTTTTTAAAAGACAATTCTAGCACTGACTTTGCAGCATGCTCTGTAGATGTTAAAGATTTATATTATTCGATCCCCCAACATGAAATTTTGGAGTGTGTGGAAGAATGTATAGATGCACACGGTCAGCGCTTGTGGTGTCTTCCTGTCTCGTCCCTTGTCTATATTTTGCGCTGTTACTAGCAGGATGGAAAACCAACAAGCCCAAGCTGCTATTCTAGCGAAAAACTCGGGTATGCAGCAAACACAGATGCTAGGAAGATTTCTGCTACGGCGCCGGGTCTGCGATGTTCGGAAGACGCGCACTGAGACTCTCGTCCGAGTCCGCTGCCCGACTAATGTCATGACGGCTTGGTCTATGAACTTGTCGATGCTATAGATACTGGCAAGTTCAGTGGAGTGGAAAGGCAATGGTAAGAAGCACATTAAAAAAAAGTATGGCATATGGTCATGTTTGCGTTAGGAATTAATGCGCTGCATTACAAAAAAAAGGAGCAGCGAGAAATGGCACGCTGAGAACACCGATAAACATGCAGTGCGATGCAAGTCGGGAAATAATATTGAAAGGTCAAATAATTTAGAAGAAAAAAAAAGATTGAATCGTCGCGACGGCATATCACAATCCCTAGGCGTCGAAGTCTCTACAGTGAAGTTATTTTTGAACAGCTCTGATAGCACCCACGCAACAATGGTTGCTTGCATACTGTCAAATGCTCATATTCTGCGGCCTAAAGCTCATGGCACGGTGCGAAAACGCGCGTGCGAAGAAAGCGAAACAGTGAGCGGACAAGCATGCAGATGCGCAGTCGGTCGCTGCGAATCTACGCGATCGCTGCATTGAGGCTTCGTTCTATCACGCTCTATTTAGTTATACAAACACTATAAGAACATATTTCACATAGCTTGCTATCGCGTTTATCTACCTTTCACGCAAGAAGCCGGTTCGGGAGACTCCATCGCGGCGACCGCGCGCAGTGGCGTTCACTGTACGTATTCGGTAAGGAGATCGCGTCTGTAAACGATTGTGCGCTTTCAGTTTGCCCAAGATTATTATTTAGAGAGTAAAAAACTTCTCTCGTTTCGAAAGTAATTACAGAAATGTCCGGGAGAGCTCGCGCGTTGTGTTTTCAGTCAGCGCTGGCAGCAAAACCAATGAGGAGCGCGCCGCGTGATCCCTCCTACTACGCCAGCGAGGCGCTTCCGCTAGATGGCGACTCCGTAACTCCTCGCCGCCAATAGCCATGCGCACGGCGGGCTGACATATGCACAGTTCTTATTTTTGAAATTGATTGTGAAATTTTACGGCATATATTTTCTTTCATGCCTAGTATCATTTCTCAAAAAGTTATGTCATACCAAATCTTAGCTGATTCATCTTAGGATCACTTCACCGAAGGACAATTTGAAAGCCAAATCCTTCGGAATTACGGCATCAAGAAATTAGCGCCGATGCATTAGAAAGCCTATTTGTAGTACGAGAAAACGCGCCTTCGACAGAATATATTATGGAAGTAGCAGACCACCTAATGTTCATGTAAAGCCTAGACCCTACGTCTGTGTTTTAAAAAAAGTAAAAGGTAAATGTCCACATACAACGCGTATGTCGTTCCAATTTCTCTTGGCAGCGTTGAAGTTCAAATGAAGCTGATCAAATGGCGCAGTTCGAGAAAAAACCCTCCGTTAGCTCGCTTGAGGGCACCACCTCCACCGTTGACAACCGCAGTCGAAGTGATCGCAGTGTAAGGAGCTTCAACAAAGCAGTGCAACGCGGATACTGGCAGTTATTGGGGTAACTCATTTACGAACTTCCCGTGTCATAAACGCAACAAACAAATCCTCCAGGCGCTCAGTGCGCTGCGCGCCAAAGGAGCGAACGCTGGGACAAGGCCTCCAAGATCTACCACGGCGCGCGTTTCTGAATAAATGCGCGCGGGGGTGAATCTCTGAGGCCATGGTCGGGAGAATATGCTAGCTGTATCAGGCATAGATGCCGCCACTGTCGGCGCCCTTGAGGAGCCGAGAGAAGGAGCGCTGGCATAGGAGGAGGAGAGATATATCGTTAGTTTTAGATCTTTTAGGGGCTTTAGTGCAATAACGATCAGAAGTCCAGGGTAGGTAGCGATGAAGAAGGTCCCCTAGGTGCACGTCAGAGTAGCACCACAGTCAGAAACAGAAAAGGGAGGAAAGCAAAAAAGAGAGGTTGGAATGTAAGAGGTTACATAAACATGCAGGGTGGAAGAGGAAAGGAAAAATGGGCAGATATTGAGGAGCACTTCAAGAGAGAACAAACAGTGGTGTACGTGGTTACAGAAACGCATCTAAAATGCTCGGAACAGCCGCCAGTGATTGAGAATTATATGTTTAGGAAAGGTGCGACTCAACTAAGTCAGAATGAAAGGGAGGGGAAGTCGAGATGCTTATCCATCAGGGAGCCAAACGGAAAAAAAAAGTACATTCAAAATGTCAAGAGCATCCTCGGTTACGATGCAAAATGAAAATATCGCGTAGCTACGTTTGGGTGGATGTCAGATTTTCCTTTTGTCAATTGCTTCTCTCCACCTTGCGGGTTTCTGCAGAACTATTACATCATGCACAACGAAAGGAAAGAACACTTGGCAGGGAATGCCTAAGTGTTGTTATTAGGGGTTTCGGGAATGACACCGAAATTACTTTATTAGGTGACGTGAATGTCCACATTCAGGATCTAGATAACAATGCCTGCAACAACGGCAAGTCAATGGCACATACTTGTAAGAAGCACAGCCTTGTTGTCGGGAATACAGGGCCTGAGTGTGATGGACAGACCACTTGGGAAGTGGAAAACCGGCAATCCACCATTGATAACTGTCTCGTTACGGAAGGAATTTATGATGAGTTGAGAGAAATGGTCATTCACGAGGAAGGGTAAACCAGCATAGGGAATGACCCTAAACGCGTCATTTCGAAAATCGGGTATGTAGTTGGGCAAACGAGCAAGGAGCACAAAATGTAAATAACAGATGCAGTCAGAAGAGTAGAGGAAGCACTTGGCAAGTGGCCAAGAAAGGAGTATGAATATAATGAGCTTCTAAGTAAAACAATGATAGAAATGCGGAAAGAGAAGCAACATGCTCGTTGAAAAGGCGAAAATAAACGGAAAAGCTAGTGGAACAGGGAGATAGGAGAAGTTTTCGCCGAATGACAAAAGGCATCCCGAAAGCACAGGCAGGCAAAAAAGCGCAGTTGCCACGGGATGAAGTAGCCAGAAAATGGGAAGTATACCTGGAGAGAAATTCCGTGGCTCAAATACAGGTTCAAGCAAGAATAAGCAATGAAAGTGAACGTCGGTTGTCAGGAACTCGCGAAGAAAGGAAGGCCGCGGCTGGAATATTTTAGAACAACATAAGCTTATTAGGAAGGAAGTCTGGAACAATCCAACAAGATATCCTGGACAAACACAGAAACTGGAAGGGGACGCGGCATCAAATTACATCCAAAAAATCACAGCCGAATCTTTCTAAGCCAATGAAGACGAAAAAAGAACATGAACGATAACCAGATGGAAAAGGCGCTGGTGCTGGCAAATTTGAACTGGAAGAAAGCCGAAGAGAAAATTCCTAAGCGCACAGCCACAGGGCTAGACGAGGTTGCCGTTAGGCTGATTGATGAACTAGGATCAAATATAAGGAAGCTCTGTTGAAAGCAGTGGAAAGAAAGTTTAAAAGATAGACGAATACGAAACAGTTGGCGACAAAGTAGAATGAATTTAATTCATAAAGGTAGAGGGGAGAAAGACAGAATTCAGTCGTATGGGCCGATGACCGTTGCATCAATAATAAACAGGTTAGCAATGCAGGCTACTAAATTAAAGCTGCAAGCATTTTCAGAGAATAATCGCACATCGGGAAAACTTCTAAATGGCTTCAGAATCCGTAGGCGCCTTGATGATAATTTATTTGTCCTTTATTAACGCGACAGCGTTCAGGAGCGCGTGTCGCAGAAAAGCCGCTGTCGGCGGCATCGGCCGTGAGCGAAAAATATCGGAAGGCAATTCATAAATAAAAACAACTTGCAAGGCGGGCTGGGTGGGAATCCAACCAGGGTCTCCGGAATGTGAGACGCAGACGCTACTACTCAGCCACGAGTTCGATGCTTCAAAGCAGGACAAAAGCGCCTTTAATGAATGTAGTGTTGCCTTAGAAACGTGCCTTAGAAAGGTATACTGCGGTATTTATAGGTAATTATGAGCATGTAAATTACAGAAGTCGCAGTTAAAAGAGTAGCGAAATATGTTTTGGCTACATTTCTTCTCAGCTTAGCGCACACACAGAGCCATCTTGAGGCCAACACAGAACAGCCCGTCCTCGCAATGTACGGCGCTGCCCAGACAGGTGGCGCGCCACTCGCCCGCTTCTCCCGTTTGTCTCGTTTGAGCGCATGGGGAACCAGGACTGGATAGGGGGCGCGTCAAAAAGAGTGCGTTGCACGCCGCCCTGGCGACGAAACGCGGCATACCCCAGCCACTCGACCAGACGACACGTCCGCGGCCGTCTCATAGTTCGCATGTTTCCATTTTCGCGCCGCTTCTTGTGGACAGTTTTCGTAAAGAAGCTAGCGCCACCAAGTGAAGAAATGACGAAAGAAGTTTTTAATCTTTATATATTTTTCACAGTTTGCCGCGGCGAGCACGTACGTTAATTTAATGGTTGCGCAATGTGCCGTTACTATGCTTGTGTGGCAGCCTGCCTCACAAATCTAGCAGCTACGGCGCTAGTCTTGCTGCGCTAAGGTTTCGAAAGTATTAGTTAGCCTGAATACATTCTATACTTCTCTGGTTACACATAAGAGGTTTGATGTTACTTCGCCACATCAGTCAACGGAGAAGAAAGCTTTATCGCATCAGCTGATTCGGGCAAGCAAAGGTATGAGTGCTCCGCTGCTTGATCCGTAACAAGCCTGGCTACATTTAGCACTAAGTACATGACTTCACCAGATGCATCTAAGCGTCCAGTCCTCATCTGCATGAGCATTTTTAAAAACACATAGGCGGCTTAGTCGCGCGTGCACCAGTCTATAGAATGCGCACACAACTCGTATTACAAGGCACTTTCCCTGCCACATGATTCTTGGCAATGAATCGAGACTATTTACCTTTCGTATCGTTGGCTTGGTGCGGTGTCATTGGAAGGAGCTTGGCGGCGGTAATGAGAAGGAAAAATGGTTGATGCATATGCCGGATGGTGCATGCTATCGCTCCTTTTGTTTCCGACGAAATGCCGACTGCAGATTCTGGTGTTTGGTACTGGCTGCCACGGCCGACCGTCTCCACTATCGAATAAACCAAGCACACGCGAAATTCGATTTAGAAACCAGCCCGACACCGCTTTACAGGGCGACAAGACGGGAAATTACTCCGCTCGCCTGACTGCTTGGATACAACGTCACCTCCGTTCTTGTTCGTAGGGTTTACATGGAAAGGCGCAGAAGGATACATCCTCCCTCATTCCGACGTAGTTGTGACACTTGTAAACGAAACAGTACCGTCGGCGTCCTTTTGTTTTCCTTCGACTTTCAGCGCACGCAGCGCCGCTACCAGTAGCAATTTTCGTACGCGGGAGCGGCTGCATTGTGCACGTTTTGACCGCCAGGGTGGCGCTGCAGGCGTCGTGAAAACTCCAGCTCTGGTTTCCCATTGGGGCTGTGCGGGGACCGATGCGAGGATGCGCCAATACCCTTGTGTTTAATAGGTTTTCTCGTTCCTTCCCCTTCCAACTTCCAGCGTGCGTCAGTTGAACCTTCGTGTTTAGGCTCCTCTTTCCGCTCAGAGCGCGATTCCTAGGTGCAGCGTCCGATGCAGAACGCCTCTGACGTGATCACTGCGCCGTAGCCTGTCTGGTGGGAAAGCGTCCCCTGCGATGTGTGCCGTGCTACTGGCGAGGAGTCATGCATCTGCAATGTGCTCCCAAGCGAGATAGAGGACGATCGCATCGAGGCGTCAGCCCCATGATTGCGTCCGCCTTCATGGCGCGTCTCGGCCCCGCTGTCCGGGCCGATCAGGACGTTTTGCTTGCGTAGATCGTTTCTGCCTCCAAGACACCGAGTTCTTTGGTTCATTCCTCTTGCTCAGGCGCACGTTTCGTCTTTGTGTGACTCAAGAGCATGTCAACCGAATGAGGGAGCGGTGCGAACGGGGTGCGATAACGCTATCGCGTTGCATTCTTGAAGGCGAAGCTTAAGCGCCCTCCAAGCTTTTGTCATTGAAATATCCAAAGAAGAAAGAAGACCGCTATATGTGGCTTTTTTAAACATTTCCGGACCGTATGATAACGTAGAGAGCAACATTTTCTAGGATATTCTGGAAGGGGAATGCTTAGGCGACGATTATCTGCTGCTTTTTAGAGATTTACCTAGAAAATACCGTTTGCGTTGAATGGGAAGGGATGAGGAGCGAGGAGAAATTTGATATCAACAAGAGACAGGCAGGGGTGCCCTTTTTACGCACTGCTGATTTTGATATACGTGGTGAAGATGGGGAGGGTGCTAGAAGGTAGTAATATTGGGTTTAATCTCTCATACAAACAGGCGGGTACAGTAGAAGAGCACCAGCTTCCAGGTTTGTTTTATATGGACGCCATTGTGTTGCTAGCTAACAAGCAAAGCGATATTCAACGTTTGGCTAATATCTGTGGACAGGAAGGCGATAATTTAGGTCTGCAATTTAGCGTGAATACCAGGTGTTATGGCATTCTATGAAAACAGTGAAGAGAAGATGTCGACACAGGGCCAGGGAATATTTCGGGTAAACGTATATAAGTACCTTGCTGTAAGAATAAACGAAGGCACTAAATATATGGAAACACAGGAAAAAACACAAACACCAGTGAGGCAGAGAAATGCCGCTGTAATGGAACACAGACCTCAATGTGGATACTATAGGTACGAGGTGCTCCGGGGTATGTGGAAAAGTTCATTTGCTCCACGACTTACAATTGGAAATGCGTTTCTTTGCTTGAAATCAGGCATGCAATTAGGACTCCTTGGCAACCAAAAGTCAGTGGGCCGCCTCACATTGGGCGCTCACGGGAAGACTACAAGTGAAGCTGTGCAGGGTGATAGAGACCGGACAAGTATTGAAAGTAAGACTGATTATGAAGAACCACTGAATAATGTTGAAGAAATTAAATAAACTGGGAGAGTGTTCAGTTATGTATGCAGGAAAGACATCGAATCACAGGGGAGGAAAAGAACTAGGAAGCTTACCAACAAGTATACGGCCTGTAGGGTGAGCAACACAGCAACAAAGAACGTCAAGCGGAAAGTCGGAGAGGCTGAAATAATCTCATGGGTGGCGGCAATGAAAAAAAAAAACCTGTCATGTCTAACTACTTAAGAGGAAAAAACGAAACACGACAGAAACAATTTATGGTAACTCAAAGGGACGCTTCTTTCTTTTCGAAGCGAGGTCAGGATGGCTTTGAACACGCACTTGTAAAGCGAGCTACAACACAGAAGAAGAAGCATGTGCTTGTTTCGGTAAAGCTAAGGAAACGATGGAGCATGTCTTACTTTAATGGGAAGATATCTGTCCAGCGGTCGATCTAGCCACCTCTGGCCTCCTTGAAGCTCTTGGGTTCAGCGATAGCAGGGTGAAAGCAAACATGTCCGGAATAGAGACTAGTAAGAGGCGACTGAAAGATTGATGGAATTAAAGTAGGGAAACGACACAGGAAGGAGGCGTAGAAAAAGAAAGTACATATTTTGCGTTCAGAAACTTTGATGATGGAAGCACTTCGCGTTTCTTTTTATTTCTTGTATTTTTCTGTTTGTAACATAGGACATTAGGCAATAGAATAACAAGAGCTTAGTGGCACAAGCCACCACCCTGTTTCAAAGGCGACGTTCATATCGTCCATCCGTCCATCCACACGTACCTCAGGGGTGAAGTAAAGCCTTTCAGTATATTTTAATGATCCAGGAACTTTATTCATGGCTGCTGGGTTCAGCTTTGACGTACGCGTTATCACACGGTTCTCACGACCGTAATTAAAACCAGACTATTGTTGCGACGCAACAGACGCTTAGAAGGCATGGCGCAAAGGAAGGGGAAAACGGCCATTTGGGCTTGGCACGAGTTGGTTGCCACATCGGTCTCTGGCTGTGCCGCTCTTGCAAATACCTTGTAATCAGTTCCTTTGTTTGTGTCTCTCCACACGCAGCAAGCCACTATTGAACTTCAGCACAGCTCATTCCCAAGTTCCAGCGCTCGTCCTGTCTCCTGTCATTCCATCGTCATTTTGTTCGCGCTGTTATCATTATGAATGTATACCAACTCGCCTAACTTTCCACCCTAATACAGTCATGATGTATGTGCTGTGCTAGGACCGAATCAGACTGGCTACGATCATGTTATCGCTTATGCCAGCTGCCTCCTCTCGCCATCAGAGCGCCACTGTTTTATTACCGACTGGCAATCAACTGCTGTTTGGGCAGTTGCCAAGTTTCGCCCTTGCCTTACGGTCGTGCATTTTCCTTAGTAGCCAGCATCATGCTCTCTGCTGGCTTTCATCCTTGAAGGACCGCAAGGACTGGCTTGGTCCTTGGGCTTTAAACCTCTAAGAGTTTTCATACTCTGTGGTTCACAAGTCCAGACGCTTGCACAAAGACTGTGGACAGTTTGTCGCGTTACCGCGTTGGGAACTCTGACGTACCTGTCATCGAGAATGCCTCTTGTGCTTTCTCCATGTCACCGCGCCTCAGAATGGCCAACGAGCAAGGTCCCGGTGCTTCAATAAAAGCGCTCATCCATCGTTTTGAATCCGCGCTCGACGAAAGCGAAACAACTTTATTTGACCAGGGGGTTCGCGCTTGTAGGTCCCAGGATACCCGCACAACCCCATGCACTACACGTTTGTGAGTGCATGGAGACACTTCTTTACGCTCCTTCGTTCCCCGGGATTGTACTTTGTACGGTCGTAATGCTCATCCCAAAGGCCCGATCTACTCATCATCCCACAACAACTCCATTGCACCGTTCTAAACGAACTTCACGACGCACCCATCGCTGGACAGCTGGACGTATCTCGAACATGCGACAGAGTACGTCGCCGCTTCTTCTGACCTGGTCTGGCACGTTCTGTGCGACGTTACGTCACAGCTTGTGAGCCATCTCAACACCGAAAAAAAGCATCCCTGCTTCCAGTTGGCTACCTGCGTCCACTTGAAATCCCAGTAAAGCCATTCAGTCGTATCGGCTTGTACTCCCTGGGTTCTTTTCCGGTATATGCGTCGGCGAAAAGATGTGTTGCTGTGCCGGTTGACTGCACGATCAGAAAGGCCCTTACGTGCGCTCTCCCATTCAGCTGCGCAACGGATGTGGCAAAATTCCTGTTACACGACCTCATCTTGATGCATGAGGCTCCACGTCAACTGCTCAAAGACCGTGGCCGTATCATTTTGTTCAAGGTCATCGATTACAGCATGCGCGTAGGCGCTATCGAGCATCAGCTTACGAATTCCTACCATCCACAAGCCAAAGGCTAACGGCGCGATTGAACCGCTCCTTACAGACATGACGGCGAAATAAGTTTCCGCCAGTCACCGCAATTGGCACCTCGCTCTACCTTACATTACCTTCGCCTATTATTGTTATTGCCTTGACATTGCGGGCTATTCTCCGTCCTACCTCTTGTATGGCCATGAACCAACGCTACAGGTACACACCTTGCTACCATGGATTACGACCTCGACATGTCAATATGCCCTTGATGCCGTCGCTCACGCTGACCATGTTTGACAACTTGCACGCGCTCACCTATCAGTGTTACAAGAGAACCAGAAACGTCGGTATGACCTCTGTAACTGACATTAACGTACTAGTGCTGCTTTGGCTGCATTCCAGTCGAGTAGGCCTTTGCGAGAAACTCCTGTCCTGTTACAAAGGCCCATATCGCTTGGTTCGCGAAGTCACTGATGTCAACTACGAAATCGTTCCAGCCAGCCTCGCAGCGCCCTGCGCTCAGACCGCCAGTGATATCGTCCACGTCGCCAGGCTCAACAGCTCTCTGCTGCCCACAGACATCTAACGGCACTGGGACGCCAACGATTGTCTTGAGACGCAATAGACATTGAAGCTACATGGCGCAAATGAAGACGAATACGGGCATCTGTGCTTGGCTCGAGCTGGTTTTCAGCTTGGTCTGCGCTGCACTGCTCTTGTAAATACCTTGTAATTAGTTCCTTTCTTTGTGTCTCTCCGCACGTAAAATTATGAAACATTGCTATGTGTTCAAAAAACACAAAATCATAGAAATAATTTTGTAGCTCGTATGAAGGAACCTAGTAATGAAGTTTTTTCGGTTTGGTAAAGTGCAGCGTTATTTTAAACGTGTCAATGGTGATCTGACGCCAGTACGTAGTTCTTCTGAAGCCCTGTGAAGCCGAGAACAGCTTGAAGTAAACCAAACTGTTGCATTCAGATTCCTGAAACGACACACGGCCATGTGTGAGGCCAGGTGGTGGGGGATTTGAAATTAAGTACACGAGCGTTCTTGCCTCCGCTCCCATGCAACTGATGCGGTCATGGAAGGTAAACGAAGCCACAACATCGTGTTCCGCAGAAGTACACATTGAGCCATCACGACAGGTAAGATTCGATCGGAGTGCTGAGGCTTTCGCTCGGAGTGAAATATCCTACTTCTATAAGCCCTGATTTATCGTGTGTATTAAGATAAAGATTACTACGAAAAAAAAAACATCCACTGCATTTAATGATGTGGCTGACATCAATCTGCTATTTTACCAAGAAGCGAACTTAACGTTCCTGCAGAGTTCTGGTGCGAGTGTCGCAGTACGATTCTTTGACGCACGCGCATGCTTTCAAATAGAAGATCTTATGGAGTGTTAATCGGGTGCTGTTACTCTGTGTCGCACAAGCACAATACGTGGCATCCATTAAGCCTAGACTGGTTTGAGTATCGTGACGCGCAAAAAGCGACGACTTTGAAACACACGTCGACAGGACGGGTGTCCGTCATGTCGACGTGTACAAAGGTCTAGCCAACTAGCTCAAACAAAAGCTCTGCTTCAACCTTGCGCTGCCGGATTCAGCAACTGTGTGGCGCAGTACACACGTCTGACTAGTGCAAGAACCTCGACGTCATCGGTGTTTGCGCAGGCTTAAATTAGCAGCTTGGTCTTCTGATGTCAGCAACAATGCCAGACTTCTTTTGCTACACGGCGCAGATGGTGGCTTCAGAAATCCTGGCGCACTGGTGCTTGATGAACCTTTGCTACGTTTATATCAATTTTCACAGGTGCAAATCTGCAGATCTATAAGAGAGGTGACACCTTCTTTCTGCCAACTTTTCTACTAAATATGTTAGTACCCACAATTGTTGCCATCCTTATACTTGCCGCTGAGATTCTGTTCAACAAGAAAAGAACCATGATTTTTGGAAGGAAAAAAATCTCTTGCATCTCTTGCGCTGAAGCATTGGTCACCAGCACTGGCCCTCTAGCTGGTGGAACACACTGCAGAAAGCAGTGTAGTTACGGTACTTCTGTTCAATAGCCTGAAATGTCGTTCCTCTGCCCCGACAGGCCTGCTCGACCCGAGGATTCAACAGTCCGTTCTACAGCGACGCAACCTATGAAGCCCCTTTCGCGTATGACAGGCAGCAGAACTGGCTGTTTACATATGATAGCGCCATTTCGCTTCGACTTAAGGTGAGAAATTTGTCCATGACGTCAAGGGTTGTCTTTTCTCAGTTATATTTCTCTATTGTATGGGCGCACGTGCCCATGAGCGTCTATGAGAGTGTGGTGTGTGTTTGTGTAAGCGGAAGTAACCTGGAACGATGCGCCCAAAACCATGACTATGATGTGTTCGTGGCAATTATGACTGTTTGGTAAAGTGAATACAGTTCTATGGTAAGAATCGGACCGTGAAAAAAAAAATATTAGTAGCGTTTACGTCATCTTCTAAGGTTCAGTCAGTTGCTCAGTTTGTCATGCATTCTTCCAACAAAGCACATGAGGGAATAAAGTAGGAGCATCTAACATTGTATCATGTACCAGCACAACTGCTTGCACCCAGGCAATGTTTAGGAGGAGGCTTTAGGGCTGAGGTTTCCACTTGAGTATATGTGAACGAAGAAATCGTTCCGTGCGATGGGCTCCGTCGACTACGGCCGCTCGAGCACAAGTTGGATTCGACGGTCTTGGTTTCTAGCTGGAATCAACAGCACTCGAGGAACGGACACCGAGAAATTTTCGAAAGGTTGGCCCTCGTTTTAACACGATTCTGAGACTTTGAAGTGTTCGACGCGCTGTATGGTGAGCTAAGCCTAAGGTTCCACATAGCGGCGAGAAGCCACCGCCTCTGGCGGAGGCTCAGCTCGGAGACTACGATGGAGACCGTAGAAGCTACGGAGATCGATCCCGAAAAATTGAACGTGCCAGGGCAATGGTGCGTTAGAAAGAAGAAAGGGAAAGCGGGCCCCCTAGTGAACAGCGAGGCATGCCATGTGGAATGGCAGCAAGCGGCCCAGAAGCTCTCAGGGAGGAAGATGGCGGCTAAGTCGATTGAAAGGCAATTTGCCCGATTGGAAAGCCCTGCTGCGGTGCGAGGACCCTACTCCACAGCAACACACCATCCGCCTTGCGGAAGAAGCCACGAAGAGTAAAGACCTCTTTGCTCGCTTATAATCGCGGTGGTCCCGGCCCCCGTCCCCAAGGCCTGTGTGCCGGGAATGGGGAGTAGGGTGCCTCCTTATCCGGCGGTACAATAATGTTGCTATCATCATCATCAACAGTACCTAAAATAAACGTAAGTTGGACGAAATTCCTGCAACTTTTGCCAAACCCATCTTAGCATTGTAATAGTTTCACTTAGGCTATAAATTGATATATCAAACTTCCCTGCTTCGGCGCCTCAAAAGATGCAGTTTACAGAGAGGCGATGTCTGTATTTATAGCAGAATTACGGATTTGTAAACTTCATGCTTCTATTTTTAAAGTTACCAATTTTCTCCTATTGTCCTCAAATATTTAGACAATAGACCGAAATTCAGCTTGATTGATTCGCTATAACTTATCTTGCTCTCTCAAATGCAACACATTTAATTTAAATCATTACAGCGGTCCCCTCATAGGACTTCTTTACATTCATTTGCTGCTCATTCATTGCTACTAATACCGGTCTTTAAATAAAAATTTGTTGTGTTTATTATTAACTCACCCAGAAACATACTCTTCTCATTGCAATTAGTATTATAGAATAGTGTTAGCACGGCGCTGTGGTTGAGTGTTACCTTCCCTGCGATCAGTTATTTTGTACGTGCTGCCAAACGCTCCACTCCAACCACCGTGTGAATGTACGGTGAGGATTAGCGTGGGCGCAGTGTGCTGGCAGATTGCGAATGGACCGCGACTGTAACTGCAAATATATTCTCACCCAAGCACCCTGCTCTAATTGTCTACGACGCCGAATGGCGATTACAGCTGCGCCGTTGTGTGCTAAGCAGGACGGAGGAAACGCATAAAAAAGAAGCATCACGGAATGTTGGACCAATATTTGGTGACGATCCATTTCACTTTGCTTTGTTCTTGTCATCAGTTCCGCAGAGTGCACAATCACAGCAATAATGCAGATCTCGCGGCGTCTGAGCCGATGACGCCAATGACCATGGGTGCAAAAATGGGAAAATTGCTTGGATCGTTTCAATATGAGGCCCTGTTTAAAAATTTGTTGAGCCACGCTAAAAGTGCAGAAAAACAGCAACACGCTACAACGCTGGGCTAGCTGGTTCATTGTAGAAGGTTTGGGAAACCACGAAAAAAGAAAACAATGAAAAGGGGGATGTCCGCGCCGAAGTCATGTCTTTTGTAGTCTTTGCCCACGTTTTTCTGATCTGTCTTTCGAGCTCTACAGGCGAAGGAAACCTGTAAGTCGAGGTCACTATGCCTGCCGAAAGGGGTGGGCTCTATGTATAACGAGAATGTATAACGAGCACTGCAAGATCAGACACACTTAAGACTACATTTTGTAATGAGTCCATTTAATTTTCTTTGTACTTAATCCAGTTAACTCCTTCAGCCATTTCACTTGGGGTAGGTCGTCGCCATCGTAGGCCATCGTAGGCCATCGTAGGCCATCGCTATCACTATTGGACACTAGGCATGACGAATAATATGCATGAATTGAGACTGGACAATGACGTGGATCGTTATAAGGTATGCCCCTACAGGTTCACAAGTGGTAGTTTATTTGGAGTGTGCTTGACGCAAACCAGGGAGGAGTTCGTAAACAGTTAAGCACAGAAGCTTAGTGACTGGGACTAGCGACGTGAAAAGAAATGAAATTCCGGCAGAATACATCTTTCGACGATTGCCGAAAATAACGCAATTCGCATTCCAGCGGTGTAGCAACGAACCGTGTTGCTGAAGGTACCTTTATTTGATGCTTATACAGGAATAGAATTCGGTTGAGGGAGTTCATCGCATTTAATGCACGCATGCGCTACACCGGCACCACAGGCTGTAATGCGCACACTTCCACACGCCACAAATATAGCGTCACTAAACGCGCCCTCCCTGCGCCAGCCTGTTTCTTTCTTTATATGAATATGCGCATAGAATTAGGGCTCGGCGTATCTGACTACAAATGAACCATGGCGCGATTACGTAGGCGCCCAGTGCAGGTGTGAAACGTTGTGTTGTTAGCTAGATGACCACTTCTATTTTACTTTCATTAGTCTGACGGGCACCTATGGAGTTCGCTCGTAGCAACTGAAGAGCGACATGAGAGAGGTCCGAAAGCAGCAGTCCAAGAAAGCGCCTGAAGTATCCAAGAACAGTAAGTGCAGCAAAAATGGACTACAGCGGTCGCAGGGAAAAAGGATGTAACTGCCGAAAGTCAGCGCCAGCACTAGGGCGCAGTTAAACTGGCGCAGGAACTAATCATAAGGAGATGGAGGGTTTTTTAAGGTGGAATAGCGCTTCGTGAAGAGTTAGCTGAGTAGCAACAAAGGCCATGCGGAGAATGCACAAATTCGTGGAGGAAAATGATTTCTCTCTGTGTGTGGGTCCCTTTCTCTATGTGTCGAAAGTATTGGACTCGTAGAGCAAAATAACTACGAAAATTAGACATCACTACACAGCAGGCATGGAATTGTCCGAGCTTATATTCGGATAACAAAATGGATGGAGGCGTGGCACAGTTTTCTCTTTACGTCTGCGTCGTGTATGACAGGGAAGTGCCCTCTTTGTCTGGCTGATTGGAAGGAGCGCAACGCACTCTGTTCAACTAGAAGTTCCCCGGAATCTAGAGCAGCGATCTGTCCCGCTCGTCATTTCCGCCTTCACAACGACAAAATGCTCAATCAGGTCGTGATGGTTTCCATCCAAGAGCACAAACCCACTGCGGGTAGTTTGCTATATAGGGGGAGGGAAATCTCCTATCAAAGCAAACTAGCTCTTTGAGGTGAGTGCCGCCTGTTCATGAACATGGTTCCCATACTATGGCGCATACCTACAATGAAGGACCGGCCATGAAGCGTTCAGGCGTGCTGATTATGATCATGATTTCCATACTACGGCACTTGTCTGCAATGGGGGATTGACCAAAAGGCGGACGGTTTATATCGTACAAACGCCAACCAGCTCTTTGGAATGATTTCCATGCGTTGACGATTATGATGCCTTTCACACTATGACAAGCACCCACAAGGCAATGGGCCAAGAAGCGTGCTTGCATGTTGATTATAAGGATGATTTGCATACTTTGGTGCGTGCACCCAGTGAGGCATCGGCGAAGAAGCCGCTGGCTCATTTTTTTACCTTCTGTTCTCTCTCACTCTTCTTCTTTATTTTATTAATTATTGACTTGGATATGTTTGATTTTGACCTTTTCTTTTTTGTATTGTTTTTTGTATTTTTTTTAAATTCAGGTATGTGTGTTTTGCCTCCGTATCTACCTTCGCCCCCTCCTGTCTGCAGTGTACAACTGTACCTTCAGAATAAAATAAATCATCAAGTGGCTAAGTGACCACAACCACCCAGACCCTCCCCGTGGTGCATACCTTGTCTTACATTCTTTAAAGAGTTCGTCCTCGGCATTTTAAGAATGACAGCTAATAAACAAATGAAATGAAACAAAACACCGACAGCGCATGCCTTTTGCGTTTTTGTGACATGGCCATGCCTCAACTACGTCCCGACGTGGCCGGCGTTAGGGGCATTCAAGACTGCAGCAGCATCAGTAGCAGCGGAAAGTCGAAGAAAGAGGCAAAAAAAGCTTCAATTTAAAATTAGTAATTCAAAGTCATCATAAGGACTGTTGCAGCGCGCAGCACGAGTGCGTGAGAGCGCGCGCGCCAGTATCTTCTGCACTAAAGACGCAGCAATGAAAGGAGCAAATTTATAGGCTTTCATTAACCACTTAACATACATCACGAGATCGGCATTGGATATGCAATAATAATAATAATAATAATAATAATAATAATAATAATAATAATAATAATAATAATAATAATAATAATAATAATATTGTTTATTGCCACACAATATACAAAACAACACAAGCAGGCCGGTCTAAGCCTTAGTTGGCTTGTAGGACCGTGCCAATGAATATCATAGACAAGGCAAAAGATGTACAAAAATTGATGAGAGATGAATAAAAGAAAAAAAAACAAAAAAATGAAAGGCAAAAAATTAAGAAGAACAAGATAACATTTGTTTACCTATACATGTAACAAAAATTGAGGAGGTAAATAATGCGATGCAAAAAAAAAGCAATGTACAAGAGGGTAATTTTACTCTAGTTGTTTTAAGATGTGTTTGAGCGTTCTTTTTGATGTCGCGTTAAATAACTCTTCTGGTAGTTTGTTAAATATGTCAGGCACATAAGCACAGCGTCTGGCCGCGCCATACCTTGTGGCTGAACGTGGAACAACATAACGGACATGTTTTCTTAGCTCCCTTGCGGCGGCACGTTTTTGTTTGAAATCGGAATTCCAGAAATGTTTAACGACAACTGTTTCTATAAGTAATGAATGGAAGTTTGGTAGCCCAAGTTCACGGAAGATGTTTGCAGATGTTACTATTGGGGAATTGTACGCAACGTTTTTAAGAATGTTTTTTAGAATCCGGTCAACCCTGCATCTCCAACGATCCGAGCAAAAGCCAAAGACTGTAATGCCATACCTTAATACACTGTAACCTATTGCCTGTGCTATAATCTTTTTTACAGCCAAGGGTGCAATACTTTTGATATTAAATAACAGCCAGGCTACTGACCTCAGTTTCGAACAAATAAGTGATAAGTGATGTTGCCACGATAAATTACTATCGAAATAGATTCCGAGATATTTCACACAATCCACGTATGGAATAGGTGCGCATTTACAATGAACACAGTCTGACTCATGCAAGTAGAGAGGCAAGTTAATAACAGTAGTCTTGAGTGGGGAGCGAAAACAAACAAGTTTTGTTTTTTGGGCATTTACAACAATTCCATTATTAGAGAACCAAAGCATTGCCTTGTGCACGTCATTTTGCAACATTTCAGTGGATGTTTTATAAGAAAGGTGTTTCGCTAATAATACAGTGTCGTCAGCATACTGGAATACTGAACATTTCGAAATTGCCAAGGGGAAGTCGTTAACAAAGATATTAAACAACAATGGCGACAAAATGGACCCCTGAGGAACTCCAGCTTTTACCGACAGCTTAGAACTAAATATGCCCTTATCATCAGTAGAGACCACCTGAAATCTGTTGCTCAAATAATTTTCGAGAACTTTGTAAAAAGGCCCACGAAATCCCCAAAAATGCAGTTTACTTAACAAGATTTGAGGATTCAGAGTGTCAAACGCTTTCGCTACATCTAAAAATAGCGCACATGTGAAAAGATTCTGATCAAATGCCGAAAACAGTTCATCTGAAAATTCCTCAAGCAGTGCCACAGTACCACGCCCTAAAACAAAGCCAAACTGTCGATTGGTCAGGATAGAAAATTTGTTAAGAAAAGAAGACATAGTGTGGAAAAGAAATTTTTCTAAGACCTGAGCAATAATCGGCAATATTGAAATTGGCCGATAGTTTTCAATACTATCTTTCTTCCCTGACTTGTGTAATGGTACAATAACTGCAGTTTTTAAGCATTCTGGAATTTCGTCGCCTTCCAGAAAACCATTCAGTATATGAAGGATAATATCTGACAGCGCATTGAAATTCCTTCTGATGGTGTGTAAAGAAATTCCATCATATCCAGTGGGCTTGTTAGGACGGAAACTGAAAATAATTGCCTCCAGATCACCCTTCAAAATTTTCGGAAGAAAAGCCGACGCAGATACGGAATGTCCTAACGGTGAAGTGCTTGTATATGGAGAAAGGGCCCTTTGGGACGCTTTAACAAAGTGCCTGTTGAAAGCATCAGCCACTTCTGTGGGAGGTTGTTGAAAAAAACCGAAAATAGAACGGCTATTCGAACTCACTCCTCTGAGATGATTTACCAAAGACCAAGTTTTGCTTGCATTATTTGAAGATTGTTGGAATTTATAAAAAAAGTAACGGCGTTTGGCGCCACGCAGAAGAGCAACAACTCTATTTCTTGCCGACTTGTATTCTAATCGCAGTCTTTGATTTCTGGGATTTCTTTTGCAGCGTTTCCACAAGTTGTCTCGATACGAAATGGAAGCAAGAATTTCCGTGTTCATCCAGCAGTGACCCTTCCTTATCGGCTTAGCTATCAGCCGTGTGCAACGCAATTCAAAATTTTTCATTTGCATGCAGAACCTTTCATACACTTTGGCCGAAGTATCTTCTTTGGCTAAGGATGACCAGTCAAACGAAACGATAAGGTTATCAAGCTTGGATTGATTAACAGTAGGGACAAGGCATTTACGCTGCCCAGATCCAGTTTCAACCGATAACGTTCTAGACGCGTCTGGTAGAACTAGACGACATGCTACGAAATAGTGGTCCGCCATGCGTTGTAGAATAGTACATGACCTAAATGAACAGCAGGGAGCTCTGACCGCTATGTGATCTAAACAAGAATGCACTAGGCTATTATTAACTAATTCCGCTCTAGTAGGAGCTGCGATTGTACATTCTAGACCATAAGCGGACAACGTAGATAAATAATCACAAACAGTCACTTTTTCAGGGCATAAAATATTGATATTCAAGTCTCCGATCAAGCAAAATTGGTCCACTGAGCTCCACTGCCGCAGAGCTTCTTCAAGCTCAACAAGAAAACGTGACAGGCTGCATGAGGGTGGTCGATATATCGATAATATATGGACAGAAAATGACCTTTTACAAAGTTTAACCATCATAGATTCGGCATGTACAAAAGATGCATCAATAGAAGAAACTTCACAGTTGTCGTTTACATAGAGAGCAATGCCCCCGCCACGACGCCCGCTTCGTGTAACAAAATGTGCGGAAAAGCCCTGTAATGTAAACGTATCAAGACAAGCCTGGGAAACATTGATTTCTGTAATCACAAATGCGTCTACAAAGTTAGCTGCCGATTCAGCCTGAAATTTAAATTCGTCCCAGTATTTACGAATACTTCGAATATTAACGCTCATAATGGTAAAATCTTCATCAGAGCTGCACAGAAATTCTGTTTTAAATGAACTGAAGTCTGGTAGTTCACTGAAAGAAAAAGGCATGTTGGCTAAGCAATGTTTTCCAGGTCTGCTTGTTTACCAATTCGAACAAGAGACGCTGTTTCATTCTTTTTCACGAAGATCTTGCCTCCTTTCGTCCAACAAAACTGATAACCCTCCTCTTTTGCCTTCGTTCTCGCTTTCCAGAAGAGATCACGGTTAACTTTGGTCAAGTTATCATTGAAGTAGATCTTTGGAAAAGATGCACTTTCACGTAGTTTCTTCAGCTTTCCCTGCGCCTCAAGCCATTTTTCCTTCCAAATTACAGATTTAAAGCGCACCAAGACCACAGGTGTACCACTGATTTTGACTTTTAAGCGGTGTACGGCTGCAATATCGTCAGATGAAAACCCCGAGAGGTCCAGATTTTCTGCCATTTGCGTGATGGTTTGTGTTAGGCTTTCATTACTTTTCACTGGCAAACCGTGGATCTCAAGATTCTTTAGTCTGCTGTACTGCTCACTTTCATTTTGCTTTTCTTCTAGCTTTTGTATTACTGCTGCCTGAGTTACCACTGTTGTTTTCAGAGCTTCCAGTTTAGCGCAATCAGACATTTGACGTTCCTGAATGTCCTTTTGTTGTTTCCAAACAGAATCATACTTCTCAGAAAAAAACGACACCGATCCTTCGAGTTCCTTAACTGTTTTCGATACAGCCGTGAACTCTTCCCGCAGTAGTAGGAGAGAATCAACCTTCTTATGCAGAATCGGCAATGATTGCAAACTTTTTCGGATTTCCCTTAGCTCATCCAACAGTGATGACTCAGAACCACTGTTATCCTCCAGTTCAGCCTCTGTGCCGCTGTTTAGTTTCTTGTTACTTCTGCACGTTTTACAGACCCAGCATTCCCCATAGTAGTGAAAGTGTTAGCTGCTATTCCAGAACATGAGTGTCCTAGATGATATGAATATTTGCATTGAGCACACACCATTATTTTTCCATCAGTAGGCAGAGCCTTATGACAGGAAATAATAATAATAATAATAATAATAATAATAATAATAATAATAATAATAATAATAATAATAATAATAATAATAATAATAATATACATATTCTACCCCATTTTACAGTGAAGCCGTTACCCCCTCATTGGTGGGCATTTTTTCGTGGTGGCTATGGCCTTGGCTATGCTGAGCACGAGGTCGCGGGATCGAATCCCGGCCACGGCGGCCGCATTTAATCATCATCCTCATCAGCCTGGTTACGCCCCCTGCAGGGCAAAATCCTCTCCCTTGCTTGTCCAACAACCATGGTCGTGTCTAATTGTGGCCGTGTCGTCCCTGCAAACTTCTTAATCTCATCCGCCCACCAAACTTTCTGCCGCCCCCTGCTACGCTTCCCTTCCCTTGGAATCCAGTCCGTAATCCTTAATGACAATCGCTTGTCTTCCCTCCTCATTACATGCCCTGCCCACGCTCATTTCTTTTTCTTGATTTCAACTAAGGTGTCATTAACTCGCGTTTGTTCCCTCACCCAATCTGCTCTTTTCTTATTCCTTAGCGTTACACTTATCATTCTTCTTTCCATAGCTCGTTGCGTCGTCCTGAATTTAAGTAGAACCCACTTAGTAAGCCTCCAGGTTTCTGCCCCATACGTGACTGCTGGTAAGACACAGCTGTTATATACTTTTCTCTTGAGGGATAATGGCAACCTGCTGTTCATGGTCTGAGAATGCCTGCCAAACGCACCCCAGCCCACTCTTATACTTCTGATTGTTTCAGTCTCATGATCTGGATCCGCAGTCACTACCTGTCCTAAATAGACATATTCCTTTACAACTTCCAGTGCCTCGCTGCCTGTCGTAAACTGCTGTTCTCTTCCGAGGCTGTTAAACATTACTTCAGTTTTCTGCAGATTAATTTTAGACCCACCCTTTGGCTTTGCCTCTCCAGGTCAGTGAGCATGCATTGCAGTTGGTACCCTGAGTTTCCAAGCAAGGCAATAACATCTGCGAATCGCAAGTTACTAAGGTATTCTACATTATCTCTTATCCCCAATTCTGCCCAATCCATGCGCTTCCCAATCTATGGCCGAAATTCGATGGGGGCCAAATGCGAAAACACCCGTGTACTTAGATTTAGGTGCACGTTAACGAACTCCAGGCAGTCGAAAATACCGGAGTCGTCTACTACGGCGTGCCTCATAATCAGAAAATGGGTTTGGCAGGTAAAACTCCATAATATAATTTTTAATTTTTTCGCGTCCATGTCCGTTGTCAAGAAATGTGGGCCGATCGCGGAGCTTGTGCAATACCGGGCCGACCCGCGGCGAAGCTGAAGCAGGCTTTGTGCTTTGGAATCGCGCATACAACATACAGAACAGCATTCGTTTCCATAAAGAACAAGCGCAGAACAAGCATCCAAACCATATAATTGATGCTCCTGTTAAAATGCGAAGCGCGTGGCGCTCCCCGCGTACATTTTCCCTGTAAAGATTATACGGCTGCACAGTGTGCTGCGGTGACCGCAGCTTGCCACTGGGGGAGTGACGTCACTAGCCTTTCGCATATGAAACAACCAGCCTAGCAACTGATTTCATTGTTGTTGTAGAACTGCTACGGGGAGGCAGCGCTCAGTTAGGGCTCCCGTGGAGCCGCGTGAATACGAGGTGCGGCAGTGGGAAAAAAAAGTGACAATGAGATCAGTGGCAGCAGGCTTTCAAAATTGTCATTACTCCCATTACTACCATTACTATAAATTTCTATTGCTACGATTAATTTAAAGCAATCAAGCATTGCATGCGCCCCTAAGCGTGGTTTTCAACAGCTTCACTGGACGTCCACTCTCGCAGGGCCAGGATGCCGATTCAATTTTGATAATGTCAGAGGAAGAACACTCTCACAAAGCCATTCAATAAGAACTGTTGCCGTCGACCTAATGAACACGTCTGTTTGATAAGTGTTTATTGTGTTAGCTGCTTAGCTAACGTAATCACTAAGACAATGGGTTGCTTTAGTTCAGCAGAATATTTATTAGTGCTTTGTGTAAGACACAACCGCTCTGTTTCTTGAGCTTTAATACTAGAAGGGGTGGACATTTATTGCAGGAAAACTCAAAATACGCGACTGACTAATTAAAACTAACTAATTAACATTCTAACTCGCTTCCTTAGGACACATATTGCGTTTCATGATTTGGATCCGTTGGTCATGCGGGACAAATTATCTTTGCACGTATTGTGAGGCTGGTATCAGCTTCGAGGCACGAGTTCACTAATTTTCTACCATGAGGCGTTGGAACTTCATTAGAGACGAACTGGAACCATATTGTTCCAGTTCATTTTTTTTGCATGGCTAATCAACTTATATTGTCAGAAAATAGACCTTATGAAAGTAGATATTCCCGTAAGATTGATGGCGATTACCGCATAACTGCTGCTAGCTTTAAAATTCTTTCCAAATTGACGTGCATTGGCAACTCCCCGGCTTCAATTCACCATGATCAATATGCGCTTCCATGTATTAATGAAATTATTAGTCCAAGTGATTTAGGCAAACTTGGTTCGTTATTTGATGTGCACTTGAATTCCTGTTGCAAGTAATGTTCGCCTCTCTGAGTAATGCAGCTTCATCCATTAAGAGCCCAAGGAAAACCACCTGCCAAACTTAATTTATGTACGGTACGCAATTATTTTTTTCATATTGTAATTGCATTTCTAAATTTTATGGCTTTCGCTGTAATATTTAGAAATCTGGAGGACGCTCACGCTTTGCCTTTATGAGTGGAACGCGATGCCATTCAAAGATCCCTCACCTCTTCTCACGCTTCCAAGCAACTGCAGCTTAGGTAGCCGTAATTTTTACCAGGAAACGCTAGCGGCGAACGCTGCGCATCAAGGCGAGCTTTCTCGTAAAAATGCCGCCTCTTGCGTGAGCTGATCCTGGAGGTAGTGCACAGCCATATCAAGAAAATTGCACCATTTTAAGGTTTCTGGTATTGTTTACCACTTTACACATTTAAGTGTGAGGAAATTTATCATGACAGACATGCGCTGTCGGCGTTTTGATTCGTGACATTTGTTTCACGGCAGTCATTCTCGAAATTGCGAGGAATTACTTTGTTAAGGAGAAATGCGAAGGCTGTGGGATCATTCCCCACCTACGGGAAGTTGTTTTTTTCATCCACTTTCATTTCCATTAATTTATCGTTTATTTATTTCATTTATTAAGCACAAGCAATTTCCCCTATGTTGTCCTTGGTCTCAGTGCTTGTTGGCTTCTCGTGATTTGCCAAGAATGTAAGACAAGGTATCAGCAACTTTTGTGATGGAATGTCGCGACAATATAACCAGCATATACCAGGTGTCATATAGCAAGGCATTTCATATACATATATCTAAACATATACAAAAAGTTTCGCACACGGGAAGCCGACGAGACAGCGGATTTCTTGGGACACGGTGCCCTTAACGCTATCTTATAGAAAACGAAAGAGAAAGGAAGAGATAAAAGACGTGGGCCTTCACAGGGGAAACTCGGTGGATGTCATCAGAAGCTTCCCGTGGTTTGGAACATAAAAGAAAAAGGCCTAATTTGAATGGTCAAATGAAGCATTATGGAAGCCCGTTTAGCCCTTTCGTGGCAAGATGGTAATTTAGGAGGCCATTCACTGTTTGAAAGGTGTTTGCAACATTCAAGTGTGTGGCATTCTTTCAGCACGCAGCTGAAAATAGCTGTCATGTTGTTTTCCCAAATGCACCCCATGCTAATATAACAATTGATACAAATGAGCACGTGATAGTTTACGACAGATGAAGTTGCACGAGCGTAGAGCATTCGGCAGTTCAATGTTCGTTGAAATATTGAACACATAATGGTGGCCTATCTTGTAAAGGCATTTGATTTCCTGCACTATAATTTGTTGCATGGTATGTACCGGCGACAATTTTGCTACACGTTCCTGACATATTGCGAGAAGGTACCTGCCTCTAGCTGGTTCCGGAATGCGGGTTGCCCTCTTTAATGCCACGGCTCCTGTTGTCTTGCAGCGGACCATACTCTTTACATCATCTTTGGCAGTTCTCCTTTTCTCCCAGTCTGCAATTAAATCAAGTATAAGGCATCTATAGTTATACGAGCCTTCATGAAAAAAATATTTTTGGTCATTTACAAGAATTTAGTATACCATTGTTTGGTTTTTTATTGAATGTTAAGACAAGACTATTGTCATTATTGTCAGTGCCGAAAAAAGAACCTGAAAAAATAATACCTATCATGTGTTCGATATTCTATTTTTGTGTCTGCCACCATCTAAGGAGTTATTTTAGCCCATGAAAAACATTTTGCAGCAGTATTGGTCCGACATTATCATATCTGCGTTGACGTAGTAGTTCTGCGAAAACCCCCAAGGTGGAGAGAATTAATAAGGGGAAATGAGACGTCCACCGAAATGTTGCTAAGTGCTCCGAAAGGAACCCATGCGGGTCCCTCTAAAGAAAAGCCTCGCAGTGGAAGAAAGATTCGTCCTGGTCAGGGACTTGAACCCGGGGCCACCGCCTTTCCGGAGCAGCCAATGGGTTTTCTTTGTAGCTCTTAGCTATGATTGGGTAGGCGTCTCATTTACCCTTATTAATTACTTCTCTCCATCTTGCGGGTTCCCACAGTACTATTACGTCAAACTCTTGTCTTTGCCTCGAGTTGTTGAAAAATTCGACTTCGCCCTGCCATCTGCTATCCACCTAGTTAGCTCAGGAGGTAGAGTGGCTGTGCAGAAAAGGCGGTGGTCCCGGGTTCGAGTCCCGAACCGGGACGAATTTTTCTTGAACTGCGCCGCTTTTCCTTAGAGAAACCCTTATGGGGTTTCCTTTGTAGCACTCAGCTACGTTTGGGTGGACGTCTCATTTCCCCTTATTATTATCTGAGTTGAGTACAAGGAAATTTTTCCTGTATACACATAGGTCCAGCGAACTTTACAAAGTACACATGCATTCACTTTGATGTAACACTGTTATTTTGCAGTATCTATGCAATGTTATGTATTCATCACTTCAAGCATGCTTTTTGAGCCTTACACGTACAAAACTGCTTCTCAAAGAAAGTACTAAGCACGATTTAAAATAAGCAAGCTCTGTCTGGAAGTACTTGCTATATCTAGTACTTCTCCAATTTTGATGATGTGTAAATCAAATACATTATGCAGCTGAGAAAAAAACTACAATGTGGTGTTCTTGGCAAGACGTTTCTTAGAAAAACGGCATACTGAACTAAACAAATAAATTGGTGCTGTGCTTTAAGCATTACATTGCGCACTCACTAATGGCTTAGGAATAGAATTGTGCTATCTCCTATATGTGATTTAAACCAAATCCAGTTTTTAGTAAATTAAAAGATCTAGTGTTTTACCGTGCTGGCTCACAAGAAAGTCTTATAAACCATGGTTGGCTTAATGACACTTTCGATAACGTATAAGAATTGGTGGAAGAAGGAAATGGCAACGTGCTATAGCCGTTCACCTCGGTTGTCGTTGCGCTCACGATGAAGGTATGTGTAAAGTCAGTGATTTAAATCAGAATGTAAGTACCCATTTATTATTTTATTATTAGTTGGACAGTGTTTTATAAGTATCCTAGTCGTGCAACGACATTGATATAAAATTTCGTAGATCCAATAGTTAGTGTGTTTCATAAAGCAAGTTTCTTTACGTTTTTGTTTGCCGCTATCATTACTAAGACTTTAAAGAACGAAAAATGCAAAATGTCGACATACCTTTTTATATGTATTGATTTAATTGCATTACAATAAATAATAACGTATTATTTTAATAATATAACGTACTTGTGTATTATATGAACTCTAGTATAGGTATAGTATGAACTATTACTTTGTTCAGCTAAAATTTGGAAATGGGCTATCATGTTCTGCTGTAAATACGTAAACGTTAATAATCCCGAGTGAATTATGCCATAGAATAGGTCTTTTGTTGAATAAATATGCTGTCATCCAGCTCAAAGTGCAAGCTTGGGCTTCTTGCATTCACCTCAACTTAGCGCTGGAAGCAGAACAAACTTCATCCAACTCGGGGTTGCAGTTGGCGTACAAACCAAGTTGATGAATCTATGTATTTTTATTCATCGACCGAACTTCGCGCCAAAATTAAAACTATCTCTTTGTGCCGTATCGTCACTAGACGTTGTTTCATGTGCAGGTATGCAAGAGCAAGCGGAATGCGGTGGATGTCGACTACACCTTGGCTGCCGTCAACATTCAGTTTGAAGACTACATGAACAAATGCGGCTTCGGACTTTACCACCGGCTCATCATGTTGAAGGCCTTGGCCGGCTTTCTAAAACAAAATTACACGTCGGCAGCCCAAGAGGGCAAGTGCATGGTGCTTGGCTAGTAGGAGGCCTGTGCATTACCTCGTTCATTGTTCATCTCCTTTCATGACATTTTACTTATTCAAACAACATGTCAAAAAATAAACCATATACATTGTTTCATAAGTTCATTTTACGTGGACAGATCGGCTACCTGGATACCTATAGTAAACTACGATAGCGTGAGGTTAAACAGGCACATAAAAATGGGGTGAGGTCAAACTGGGCCAATCCTGTCAGCTGTGCAGTGCAGCTCGGTATTTCAAACCACTATATAGCTGCCACAGGAAATGATGGGGGAAAATGGTGCGCTAAGCTTTTCTAAGCAAATTTTTGTAATGCAATGTGCCTCACACACCAAGCATCTCAAAGCGCGAGCTGGCAAACTTGCGTAGTTAGGTTGTTATTTACTTGGCCTATGCAAATGGGTATGGCCTAATCGGTAGAGAACCCAGCTGCTGTAGTTTAGAACGCCGCTTCAGATGCCAACATGAGACACTTACTTTTACTGAAGCCCAAACTAGCCAAGGCATAAACCTATATACGTGCCTTCAAATTTTGAATTTCAAAGTACCTGGTAAGACGCAAAGAATCCATAAGATTAAAACAATGTATTCAACTACCTTTACTGCCATAACCAGGCTGAACAGTGTGTTGCCAAACTAGAGAATCATGTATGTGGTTATTTTAGTGTACTTTGCTGGCAGCATGGAGGTGTGCCTTGATTTGACAGATCCAGTGATGTACTGCAACGAAGGTAAATTTTGCTGCGGATATACAACAAAATTTACAAACATTTCTTCTGCCGGCGAACATGCATAGCCCTCTTTCAATGAATAGCTTGCCTCCGATTGGCGGTTACCTAACAACTGAGCTCTAGAAAGGGCGTCATGAAATTCGTTTGATCGCTTGTGTCGTGTAGGCTGTAAGTGGGCATGTAGCGCTCTCAACAGAACCTTAATATTACACACTGCTTGCTTCAACCATAACAAAATGATAATACGGTATATGTAAAATTCCGGAAGCAGTCTGTGCCACACCTCTGATTTACGTTTAACAATTGAGGTGGACGCGTTTCCGCTAGTAGCAGAGTTAAAGGTGAGACACACTTAAGGCTTGGATGGTGCGGGGACACAAGTCGGCAGGCATGATGTGATTGGTAAACGTGCTCACACCTCATTTACATGTTCAGCCTGAGGTCGGCCATCTTGGTTGCGTCAATCAAGGTTTACGAGGAAGAGTACAACCAGAATTTCATTTGTCCTATTGTTTCCTGCCATTTGTGTGTATAATTGTTGGCTGGACCGCAGCTTTATTTCAGCTTCATTGACATCCTCTTCAGTTGTCAACGGCTGCAACATATTCACTTCCTCCTCATGAGAAGTTGTCTTTTGGCTTTGTACAATTAATTCTGTAACAGTTCGGAGCTGCTGTTTTATAATACATGGTACTCGAAGAACAAGGAAGGTGTGTGAAAAACTTTGCCACATAAAAGCCAACAGTTATTGGAGTGCCAAATCAATATATTAACCACTACAACAAAGGTTACGAATATTGTAGACATGCCCAGAATTGTAGTTAAGAAAAACTGTGAAAAGCTTGCCCTATTTGTTTAAGCAGTTGTAATGTTTTCTTACACGTAAATATTAGTCTATCTAAATATTCAAGCAGAAAGGTAATCATATTTAACTTTTTAATAAGTTTGTCCGCATACAAGGATATTGAAATTCAAACATATAAAATGAAAACAAGAGAGAGATTAAAAATAACATGGAGGCTTGAACTCAGTAACCGCGGTCAAACAGGAAATGTCACTGGAGTGAATGTTTTGTTTAGGGGACTAGTCTTCGTGACGGCATCATTTGCTCAAATGACGACATGTTTGATAGACAAAGCGTTGATTCCAGTGATAATTCTCGTCCAACCACTTTTAATCACTACAAAACACGAATTTCAATAACCACATTGAACAGTCAGCCAATTTAATTTCATAATAGCAAACCTGGCACTAGAGTACCGCATGTGTGCATATTTTAAGGCGAAGACAAGTATATCCTCTATAGTTATACTTGGTTAAGTTTACAAATGACAGTTACAAGCAGATATTGCAACTGTTTTGCTACCTGATGATGACACTTGAGTGGTGCTGGCAGGTACAAGATCATGGCCCACTGAATTTCTGCAAAAAGAAGTATAGGAATGCTGCACAGGGTGTTTTCAAATAAGGTCAGCTTGGCCATATCTGAACAATATTTCTATATTTGGTGCAAAATTTACTTCTTACATATTTCAAACTGGAACAGACTATAGCTCTGACTTTTCGACAATATTTCAGGTCAATAGAATAGCTCTACCAAAGCACTGATTTCTGCTAACTGCAAGATCAGTTTCACACCTGATTCGGCTTAACATTTGTATATTTGCATGAGAAATATTTGCCTCCAGAACATAGCATGAGAGTGACTGACAAATTATTTTGATCTTTACTCTGCAAAAATAAGTTTGTCACAGATTCATGCGAAATTTTTTCTGCCTTTCGAAAAGCACTACAATACACTTCTTCAACAATGTGTTGCTTTGCCTATGATGCCGGCATCCTGAAATGTTTAACACCTCTAAAGAAGGCTCTTCTTTTTGGTTCTGAAGGTGCGTAGGGTTCTGTTAAACCAAAGTTTTTATACATTAAAGCGGAATGATAATTTGGGTATATCAACACGTACCAGTTGAAGTACATTTTTATGTAGACGCCAATTTTCATTCACCAGTATTTGTTGACAAGCACAACAGATGTAAACTGTTTGCTTGTTTACACAATATTAAATTATGAAGCTTCTCACAGGCGCTAAAGAACAGGAACAATGGTTCATCCTTTGTTGAGCATGCTTACTGGCACAGTCTTCAGATTTCTACTAGACAAGATAATTATCTTTCAAACGTGAATTTACTCACAAGGAGTCAAATTTGTCTCTTGTTAACTAAGTTTGGATTTGTGTTAAAAGATTTCAAGAAATTCATGAATGATAACCTCAATGCTTAGTAGATGTTATGAGAACTCGGCCAATAAATTCCGTTTTCTTAAATATGTAGCGCTAATACTGTTCCGCTGTTCTTCCAAGCATAGGCAAAAAAAACGTTCTATATTTGCTTAAAATGCCTTTCATAAAAAACAAAGGGCATATCATAATACTTCCAGGAGTACTAATTAACAGTATACTCACCCAGCTGGATATACTTCACTGTAGCTTAGAGGCGTACATTCAAGACCAGCTATGTGATGGTGAACAGAGTACAAGCATATTCACAAAAATTTATACGAATTTCTTGCAATGTTTCAGATTTCAGCAAAACCTGAAAAAGTGGGCCTGCATCATGGTTGTAACAAAGCTAATTTAAGTAGCCTCTCACGTTGCCCCTCAAAATATTTTTGTGACAGTATACAGCTCTGCATAACTTACTCAGAGGCTGTCAACTTGGGTTAATGCATATATATTATGTCAAATATTTTCTTCGTTTAGTGCTGGCTGGACCTGCAAAAGATCCCTATTTACGAACAGATTTCCTACCTACAGCAATGAAATTTTGTCCCAACTTAGCCTTAACCAGAATTTAAATATAGGACACCTCAAAAAGTATTTATGGTAACTCACTGGTAACGCATTGGTAATGGCAAAAGCAATGATACGCAAAACACCTAAAATAGAATCAAATGCCAGCATTGTTTGATTGAGAGGCATAGCAGAAAAGGAGCTTACTTATAAATCTGCACGAATGTATATGAAATGCGTGACATGCTCATTACTGCTGAAGAAATTGAAAAAGACATGGCAGAACAAAAATAACATTGTACTAAAAACGTAAATACAAATTATCTATTATTTTGCACTTGGCCACAACTTGAGTAATGGTGGCAGGGGAATAAAAGGCTTATTCCTCAACTAAAGTCGAGGCAAAATAGGCCAACAACACTACTTTTTTTTTCGACCCGAATGCAATCCTTAGCAATAAAATTACCTCACATAAGGCACTAAGTCGTACCTACTGGGCACCCCTTTGTAAAATAAACACGAACTGCAAAAATCTGCATGTAGGACATTTGCTATGCTCATGCCTTCCAGAAGAAAAAAAAGCGTATCATGCCTACACATGAAGGTAGTTCTCGCGGTTTTCCTATCGGCGGTTACTGAGATAGTACACAAACACGAACAGTAATTTTTCAGCTGGTAGTACGTTCGTAAACGTGACATACAGAAAAAGCACTGAGGACGGTATGGAAAGCTGGGCAAGTTACTGAAGTTGCAGATTGATGCTTGGCACACAAACACAGAAGTCATGGACCAGGGGACAATGACGAGGAACATCTATGTGTCAGCTTTATCTACCCGGAAGAGGCAAGTTTAGCACCATGAAGGCGCAACGACATCCAAGGCCTCACGGAGTATACACATGGACAGGGCTGTGTTCGTGTACATGCGAATTCTGATGTCCTTGCGTCTGAGCGCTCACCTGTTGTCTTTAGGCACCTGGAACAACCTTACAGGGCTTGTTTTTGAGGTATTTCTGCACCACTGCACGATGCACGAGCGGTACGAGTCGTGAAACGGCTGAACCATTGTGGAGCACAAACATACAGCTACCGAGGGCCACGAAACTGACGAAACTACCCATGCTGGTCAACGCACAGCCGCACACGCTTCGCGATAACAGCACGTAACGAAACAAGAAACGTCATGCAGCGGGCTGAGCTGGCGCCGGGCCGGCGGGGCCGCATGGCGTGCCCGCGGAGACAGTGGAAGGTGACGGAGTTGCGAGGGAGTAACGAGGGAGGGCGATTGGAGAGTATTTTGGGGGGCGGGCGGGGAGGGGGAGGGCTCTGCCACCTGGATCGGCGCGCGTGCGCGCGATGATCTAACTAGGGCACGCAAGGGAAACGAATTTTCGGGCACACCCAATAGAGAGATGGGGCCAATTACCTCTGCCACCGAAACCGGGGAGTTTCCCCCACTGGAAGAGCCTTCTCATTTTTGCGCCCAAGTAACCTCGCCGTTAGCTGGCGTTAACAGAGTAACACTCGTGCCAGCTCGCGCAAGGCGCTTCAACCAGACAGACTGTCGCTGGCACCGAGCCACGTGGCGAAGCTGTATTACAGCAGACGGGAGCTATACGGGAAAACAACATTTCAGGGGACGCGTGAGAGTCGCGCATCCCCACACGTGTTACCTGCTTGAATGAAACATTAGTCGGATAGGAGGAATCTTTAGCTCGGAAGCTCCCACCTAAATACATGGAAACAATGTATTGGTTTCTCCCGGCAACCACGGCGCTGAATTTTGCAAGGGTTTCATGACAAAAACGTGCAGCAATCTCCTACGCTTATAGCTTAAATGGAAGGATTGCTGGTATCTTCAAAAATTACAGTATCCAAGTAAGCGGACATCCCAACTAGCAAACTGCAAGCACAAGTTGTACGCATCAAGGACTGCCTAGATTGCATTAGCTTCCCAGTGTGCCGTCTGCAAGATCGCAAGCAATGACTGCGACACTGTTTCCATAGGCGAATCTGGGAACCATAAACGACTCATGACGCAACTTCAAAATGAGGCTGCAGAAGCACACAGTGTCTTGAACGCCTGATCTGAGCACCGCGAAAAGACGGAACATAGAACCGACTGGGACTAGGTATCTGTAATCGCCATTGAAAAGTGATTATCGACACGTATGCTATTAGAATGACGGCACATACAAACCACACATCACGCGATAAAACTGACACGAGGCAATGTGCCCGATATTTGCTGCGCTCATTGCACCAACAACTTCATATATAGGCTACTGTCATAGCCTTCAATATACATTGTGAGCAAGGTATCCAAGATAGACCTCGAAACACCTAAATATATTTATTATATTTACTTGGTGAACTTGTGTTCAATTTCAAATATGTCCTCTACTTTTCCTGTACACAATTTCAATAGCATCAATAAACTGAAACTGAAACATGTCGGACTGGTTTACGCCTAACGATAGACCCATCTAACCAGCGTGTATAGCGAGACGTTGCCAGATGCTGTGTCATGCAAAAGTCAAAATACTTCGAAAGCGATCTGTCAGAACACTTTACTGTGGTATGTTCGAATAGATTACATTCACGCCTTCTGTTCAGTGTCGAATCAAGTCGTGTGCTTTCTATCTTTTTCTCCTGCGTGCGATTGAGCGTAGTTGAACGAATTGCATAGTATCGCATTGCGACGGATAACTTCTACTTTGCGGTTACCTATACCTACCAGGGACGCCACTGCTAAGGCTATAGCAGCGTTAAAGCATCTGGTCGGGAAGCTTCCTGCAGCTAAGTCGCTGTGACGTGCATTAATCTCAAAGTGGAAGCCGCAGAGTGGCGAAGCCAAGGGAATAAGAGAAGCCCACAGTCACAATTATCCCTTTCAGCAGGCGCCGAACGCAGTGAGCAGAACGTCCTTCGCGGCAAGGAGGTGTCAGGCTAGATGCTACGTCATGCAAAAGTGAAAATGCCCCTAAACTGACCTGTCAAGTACACCAACTCATCTGCGAGATTGAGTTATCGTTATGCCCAAAAAGGGAACCTCATACACGCCAACATTACACTCACATTCTATCTACGATATCTTTTCTTGCTGCCCCCACCGCTTTTGACACAACCGCACGAAACGCGCGTACGGTTAATACTGTGGGAGAGGGTCTCGTTAAGGCGGCTCTGGCACGCCTGATTCGCACGACAGACCCATAAGGGCCGATTTACGCTCAAACCGCCCATCGCCGCACGCCGCACCGCATGCATGCGGATCGTGAAAAACGGGCGATCGTCGCGATCGGTCACAAAATTGCATTTACGCTGAAACCGCAAGATGCGGTGCGGTTCACATGCGCCCTCTGGTTGACCAAATAGGTAACCTGCAACTGGCAACATGCATCAGCGAGTTGGCAGCCTCGTGTGCTGGCGACCAGCAATATTTCGCATTGTGCCAGGTTATTGTTATTACGTTTGCTGTATTATTAGTTATTTTTTTATTAGTTAGCTCGAGCGGTTCGAATGCGCCTGCATCCGCACTTCGGTTTGGGGACAAGACTCTGTTGAAAGCTCGCAAACATTCGTCAGTGCGCAGAGCAACACTGTTCGAAGTCGGCAACTATCGCCAACAGCAGACGACACTGTCATATTTTTGTCGATGTAGGTTGAAGCTTCCGCGTCATGGTGAAAACGCAACTCTTGCACTGTCATATTCTGTGCTGCATGTGTGGCATTGACGTGGTGAGCCACCTTTGGAACACTGTGCAGTCGTCTTACCTGTGCCGCTTTTTTATTATTTATTTATTGATACCGCATAATGTTGCGACGACATACGTCACTATGTGCTCGGTTGTGTACGGTGAGATGGCGCACTTTTTGTAGCTGTGCTAGCGAAAGGTTGTGTTGTGGAGAAGCGACGTACCATCGCTCCTCGGCTAGACGAAGCACCAGCGCAGAGAAACGGGAAGCGACCCCATGCCGAGTCGAGTTCTCAGAATCCTCCGTAGCCCTCAGCGTCTCGGCTACCGGACAGGGACCGAGAGTTTGCCCCCTCGAACACCTGCAGCTCTCGCCTGCGTCTTTTGTAGAAAATAAGCGCAGTCTGTTTTCTGCCACCAACCGATGCGCACTCATTTCACGGACGGGGCCAGACCCCGTACGTAACACTGGCGATGAGGCAGGAGTTGCGAAGCGGATCTATAAGTTTTCAAAGGCCATGGCTGCAGGACGAATGCACGGCGCTGTCGAGCCTTTCTCGGCCAAATAATGGGAATCGTGGATCCAGCGCCTCGACTTTTACTTCGTGGCGATCGACGTCAGCGAGGAAGCGGGCACTTCTCCTCACGCTTTGTGGAGCCGACACTTTCGAACACCGTGTGCGCGCTGATAGCGCCGAAGTCAACTTAAATGATTTAGTGACACTTCTTAGGCGGCACTTTGACACCAGGACATCCGAGCTTTAGAGCCGGTACGTGTTTCAAAGACTCGACCAACGGCCAGACGAGTCGATCAGCAGCTACGCTGCGGCCCTCGGAACCTTGACAGCCGACTGCAACTTCGGAGCGCTGCCTTCGGCTACAATATCGACGACGTCACCTGAGACCCAAACGACCGCTTCAGCGGCGAACCCAACTATGCCGCCCCAAGATGTGATGCTGCGGGACAGGTTCGTCCGCGGCGTTTGGGACGAACATCTTTCGCAGACACTGTTCGCAGAACATCTTTCGCAGACACTTTTCGCAGCCTGACATTTCAATGCCCTGTGGACTTAGCCTTGTCAGCGGAAAGTGTGTCAAGGCATCAGCGAGATATCAAGGGAGTGGCAAACTCGGAGGAAATTAACAGGACGTCGCAAATCAAGCCAGGAGGTACGCATACGTCAGCGTGACATTGCTATCGATGCGACGGCTTGCACGACCCTGAAACATGCAAATTCAAGGCAGCCGAGTGCCGTTTCTGCTCCAAGGAAGGTCACATCGAGCATGCCTGCATCTCAAAAAAAAAAAAAAATACGGAACCACGCTCCGACAACTAGCGGCTACGGGCACACACAGTCAAACCACCACCTGTCAGCACTTCCTGCTGCAAGCTGCACACAGATAGTGTACGTACACACTGCCCCAAGTTGCTCGTGGACTTGATAGTGGAGGGAAAGCCAGTCCAGTTTGAGGTGGACACAGGTACAGCATGCTCCCTGATAAGCGAGGACACGGATTACAGAAGGTGGAAAAAAAACCCTCAGTGGCTTTCATGCGAGCCGCTCGATTTGTGCACACGGTCAGGTAAACAATTACACGTCCTGGGCTCCGCACAAGTTCATGTGATGTTGAGATCAAAGGACTATCTGCTGCCGTTGTCGGTTATGATGGGCACCGGGTGCAACCTCCTAGGCAGAGATTGGTTTTTGGCACTTCAAATTCAGGTGAAGGGGATCAACCACGTTAGAGAGCCAGCACTAGAAATTACAGAGGTCGTGGGATGACACCCAGATGTCTTCAAGGAAGACATTGGAAGCTATACAGGTCCTTTAGTTCACGTGGAACTCGAAGACGGTGCGACAGCAATGTTTTTCAAGGCTCGTCTGATTACAGTGGCGTTGCAGGCGCTTATGGAACATAAGCTTGACCATCTACAGCACCAAGGCATCCTAAAACCAACCCAGCATACCAAATGGGCAACCCCATTGGTACGTCTTCAGAAGACCGACGGTACACTCAATGTCTGTGGTGACTTTGGGAGTACTGTTAAAACTGCTACTGTTAATGCTGCAGCGAAGAAGGCTCTTACCCGCTACCAACTACAGATGAAGTGTTTGCAAACCTACATGGTGGAACCCTCTTCTCAATGTTGGATCTTTATCAAGCATATCAACAACTGAAAGTTGATGAAAAACAGCAGCACTGCTAACAGTGAAAACCACAAAACGACTATTCAGGGCGGAATGCCTCCCGTTCTGAATTTCTGCTGCACCAGCTATCTTCCAGTGCCTGAGGGAGACAAAGATACCTGGAATTCCAGGGGTGAGTGTTCACCTTGACGACATCATTGTCAACGGGAATAGTGCAAATGAGCACGCACAGCGTCTGAATCAGTTTCTGTCGAGCCTGAGAAAGGCTTACGCCTCAAGAAAGAAAAGTGCAGGTTCGGAATTACGTCAGTTTAGTTTCTGAGACATCGAATTTATGGCAATGATGTTTGCAACACCGAGAAAAAGGTTGAGGCTATACTTCATGCACTCAAACCATCTGACAAGACATCCCTAAGGGCTTTTCTGGGCCTTATTTCATTTGACGACTGCGTTTTGGAGAACAGAACAATGGTCGTGGTGGAATTGTATAGGCTCCTAGAGAAAAACACGCCCTGGAAGTGACAGAGCAAGCATCAAGCCAATTTCGAGGCACTTAAGGAGATGATTCGTGCATCTACAGTCCTCGCTCTCTACGACGGGACGAAGCCCCTTCTTTTGTCTGTGGACGCATCGCCGTACGGCATTGATGCCGTCCTCGCTCGGGAAGATGCTATTTGCCGAGAGGCGCCCATTGCATTCAGTTCATGAACACTGGGAAGTGCCGAAAATATCGAGCTACTTCCAGCTCAACAAAGAAAGTGCAACAGTAATCTACAGCATCAGTCATTTTCATAAGTACATAGCTGACCGGCATGTGACCATAACAGATCGCCAGGCATTGATTGGATTCGTGAGTGAAACAAAGCAAGTACCCCGGGTCTTTTCATCAAGGATTACGCGATGGTGTCTTAAACTAGCGACGTATGATTACAAGTTGCTGTACAGGCCTGGCCTACTGCACCAAAATGCGGGCACTCTAAGCTGACTTCCACTACCGGCACAAGATGAACCTTATCCCCCAAGAGACGTGCTCATGTTGGCTACCATGCCCAGCTTCGGGCTTTCACCGCGTCAACTAGCATGAATGACTCGAGAGGACTCAGTTCTGTCCCAAGTGCTGGAGGCTGTTTCAAATGGTGAAGTTCATAAACTTGAAAGAACAGTTTTCATCGTGCCGGAAACTGGAGACTGAGCTTTCAGCGCAGGAAGGGTGCCTTGTTAGAGGCTTCCGGATGGAAACTCCAACAAAGGCGAGAAACTACCTTCTTAAACTCGCACCTGCAAACCACCATATAATTGTGGTCATGAAGGCATGTGCACGAAGGTAATTTTGTTGGGCAGGCATTGACTTTTGTTTGGCAGGCAGGCATAACGGGCCATCCTTCGTTTCAGTAGAAATTGAGAGCTTCCTAAAGAAGAATGGGGTGATCTATGTAACACGCACATCGTACCATCCTACAACAAATGGCCAAGCAGAAAGGATGGCTTTTGAAACAAAGCGAGCATTAGCCAAAAACAAGGACAAAACATCCGCATGTAGGCTGGCCCACTTTTTCTAAAGCAATACACCACCATCTGCACATCAACGGGTGAAATGCCAGCTGCACTTGTGTTCGGGCGTGAGCTGGATACAGCTCTCGCGTGCATTCAGTCCCAAGCAAAAGCGAACAAAATCTATACCAACTGCAACAGGGACACAAAGTCGAGAGTACTCGCTGTCGGACAAGCAGTTTTCTTTTGAAACTTTGGAGGGAATCCGATATGGACAGAGGGAACGGTTCTGGAAGAGCCAGGCCACAGATCATGGCTCATTAAAGGCCCCAACAGGTTAGTGCAATGGAAATGTGACCACATCAAGCCTGGTATCAAGCCTGGTATACACAGGATAAGGGCTATACGCTAACCGCGAGCAGTGTCCCGCTCCCATTTATGCTTGGGATAAAAGCAGATAACTCCACGTCATCAGAGGCCACTCTCTCAGGAATGCTGGAGCCTTCGCAATCATCGGTGACCAAACCAGAGATTGGCACTGCCCCTGAGACTGTGCCAAACACAACTGCAGAGTCATGCCCGCAGCGGGAACGACACCCTCCGGATCACTACGGCAACTCCATCTGAGAAGGGAGGCAAGTGTTGTGTACAAGCAAAGCACCACCACTGCTCGGCTGGATAAGGCACCTGTGCAGACGAAACAGGAAGCGACCCCTCTCCGAGTCGAGTTCTAAGAATGCTCCATCACCCCCAACGTCTCGGCCACTAGACAGGGACAGAGAGTTTGCCCCCTCAAACACATGTGGCTCTCATCTGCATCCGTGGTAGAAAATAAACTCGGTCTGTTTTCTGCCACCAACCAATGCGCATTCCTTTCACGGATGGGGCCAGACCCTGTACGTAACAGCTTGGAAGAACGCGCATACACGAACACACCGGTGTATCTAAGCCAATGAGAAAGGGATCTGTCACAGCAACAGCGTAGCATGCTGAAGCGCTGCAGCATTATCTATTAACATACTCCTATACAGATGGTTCTATTATCACGGAATACAGCTGTGTTGATTGACAAGTCACTTCGTCACCGAGCACGCATGTGAATCATCAACAGTGGCTTGTTGATTTAGTTGCGCTTTGCTGCTGAGGTCTCTTTAGTAGCTGTCAAGTTAGTAGTGAGCCTACAATTGCTTACATGATGTAATATGGCATCGCACTTCTGAACAATAATGTTACACCGAACGAATGTACAGGAGCACACAGAGCTAGCATTTGTTAGTTCTATGTTACGTCATTATTTCAAAGTGCACTGCCATGTTAAGTCATGACTAAACAACTAACCATCAGCACGTCTTGAGCAATTGAATACAATTATGACATACATAAAAGTTATATGTACATATCACAGTTACTTCTTCAGACAGAGATGCTTGTCAGATATGTTTTCAAGAGAAGAATGGTTGCATGAAAACAAATATTAATTCATATTGCTGAAAAGACACCACATATAGGCGTGAATTCACCTAATGTTTACATTTCTTGTTGGTGCTAAAAATGTCCCTGCCAATAGAAGTAGTGTTATGTCATTCATGCCTTAAGAGATGACAGAGCTTTACAGGGCACACAAGGCAGCAATGCCCATGCATAAGGGCCTGGGTGGCCAATCTGCTGCCCCTTTACTATTTATCCATACTTCTATCAGCATTTAAACAATGTACAGCCTGTGGTCAAAGTGAATACAGGCATGCTTGCTCTCTCAGCAATGGCGACAATCAAGGGTGATTGCCTTGAGACCGTTTGCTGCTGTCAACATCATTTATGCATGCATTCTCTATTTATTCTTTTCCCTAGATAAAAAGAAGCTTGCACAGTCAGTGAGCTATAGCAAAGTAATGTTATTTGATTGCGTAGGGCTTGGCCCAAATGTCATTCACGTAGTGACAACCTAGGTAGCTAATGCACAGCCACATTAAAAAGAAAGAGAAATGCATAGGCTAACAAACAGGTGCACAGTACGTGTACTTCATCTCAAAGCAAAGCAAGATTATCAAGCGACTATAGAGATATAGATTAAGGGGACGCAAGCATTGAGGCCCCTTAGTACTTCGAGCCTCAACGATTGCATCCCCCTGATCTAAACCTCTCTAATAAGCTTTGCAATGAGTGCAGTGATCTTGCATGCGAAATGGTTGACGTAGTAAGTCGTGTTATATTTGCCTTTCTGAATCAGTAACAGCTTAAACAGGTACACGACAATGAAATGAAATGCTGGCTCATATGGTGCACAAGACACAAGTAGGGGAGAACATTTGCCATGCATGCTGTAACACGGATTCCAACATGCAATAGCTTGTAGGCAATGAATGTATGTTCATTGTGTCAGGGCAACTTGCACCTACCCCTAATGAAAGAACAGAATGTCTGCATTGTAGACATTAGTTAATTAGCAGCATGTGCGGGGCAGCACAAGAAAGGAAGGGAATGTTTGTTGCCATTTTTTTTATTTTCATAACCAACAGACAGTTTCTTGGGTGGAGCTTTATGAATTCATATTATGTTCTGTGTAAATCTGTAATGTGGGAATGTTCTATTATGCAATCACTTCATAAGTAGTCAAATGAATGCAGAAAGCCCCATAAACACTGTGAAATGGAACGCAGAAATTTCCAGTTAAGAAGCCATAGTGACTCGCACTCTGTGCTTAACTTAAAAATAGAGAAAAATGCGTAGGGGCAAATTGGGTGCACATTCTCATCTGTCATACAAATCCATATACTACAAGCAATCTTCACTCATTCTCGTATTGCTTACAGTTGCACGAACCTTACTGCAGCATCCTCTGTGGAGTAAAATAACCTCGCAGGTCACAGCTACTTATTCACTCTATTACCATATATTAGCCCCCAGGCTCTCCTGTATTCCTTCACGCATGCTACAATAGCATGGCTGTGCTCAATCACCTCTTTCCATTGCACTGAAATGAACATGGCATATATTTCATACCAAAATATTCTCTGAAGCATAACTGTTTATCATTCTTTAAACCTCTGAGAAGTAAGGATGGATGTTCAGCCTTGCTGTTGTGGCATTTCATAGGTTCTAACCCACCGTCATATTTCTAAACAAGCAATGATGAAATTATATATTCAAGCCATACCATCAGTACCAACGTTTATCAGTACAACTGAGGTATTGCTTCCCCAGGGAGTCTCACTGCCACCTCCCCAATTTCGTTATTACTTCGACATGTTAACAACCTAGACATGCTGAATTTAACTTCACAGCCTGTGTTTTAACATGACAAATAAACCAGATTAACCCAACAGCCCTTCTATTATTCTCTTAATCACTTGAAATACTAACTAGCACAAGGTATTATAGTCATATTATATTCTGTTTGTATGTTTGGTGAATGGCATGAATAATTTTTGTCGCCCTTACAGCCTAGCTGATGCTGCCTTTCTTTATAACAATTAAGCAACAACCTTGCTTGGTGCATTGCTGTGAGAACTATAGCTAGCTTCCCAGTAGCACTGCACATATACCCTCAGACTACATCATAGACGTGCTTCTGTACATACTAAAGGCTGGCCACAATCAGCATAATATTGAAATCCAGATGAACAGGGTGCGAATTCATGTGTATCAAATAAATGTCTGTTCCATTGAGAGGCTGTTTATTTGTGTGCAACATAGTTATTAATTCACTATACTTATGGCAGAAGAACAGAATACACAGAACAACAAAATCAAGCTCTCTCTGAAAAGCTGCTTTTTGCCACTATTATATGCAGCAAACTAAGGCTTTAGAAAGCACAAATATGGCTTAGAACGACAGAAAGCTGAGCTAGTTGATAAGGATTCATTATGCAAAAAGGAGGTGACGTGTGCAGACAGGAAACAAGAGTAGAGTAGACCACTTCTCTACTCTTGTGTCCTGTCTGCATGCCTCACCTCTTTTTTGCATCACAAATATATTGGCTTGGGCGCCTCTTGATGCATTGTGAGGTGGGCGAATGTTAATTTTTTTCAAACAGAAATTGAACAAAAATAATAAGTGTCAACTATTGAATAGTGACACGACGACATGAGTACTTGTAGTAGCAATATTTATTTCCGTATGATTAGGTACTACGTCTTAACCAACCAGTGCGAAATAGAGCTAACTATTGGGGACAAAGGATAAGTTTTAAATGCAAGGCTACTAACGCTATATATAAAAAAAATATTTGAATAATGTATGAACTACATTAGAGCCTCGTTGCACAGAAGCTTTCCAAGAAATAATGGCTGCTGAGTGAAGAGCTTCCAAAAATGCAAAATAAAGTGTTCAAAAAAAACATGAGAGTTGTAGAAAAAACAAACATAATGAAGGGCCAATTTGCGGACACATGTAAAAGGACTTGTTGCAAGGAAAACAACACACACTTGTCGCATAAAAGATAAATCTGCTAAATCAAGAGATGCGTGGTTGGCTTTAGGCAAAAAAAGCCTATGGAAAAGTTTTGTGCCAATATGGCTAAAAATACATTCGTTACGGTGATTGCCTTTGGAAGGCTGCATATGCTTGTTCACGTGCAAGTACTTGTCACATATTCGTTAAAAAACTTCCAATTTACATATTAACACAAAAGCCTCCTTTGATCACGGGAAAAGAACAGTATTGTCATATAGTATACATAACATTTAGAACATCAGGGTACTATTTTTCACATTACGCAAATACTCATGAAAGACAAAACACACAAGATACATGAACGGGGCAGAAAGGGCCGGAACCAAAACTCGCCCGCAACGCTTATGCACTGTTCACTACAGAACATATGCATATTGCATGAAACGAACACTTATACGCCTTTCACGTACATATCACAGTACACTTACGCTTCGTAAAAGTAAGAACCCTAGCGCTCGAACATTCTGTACGTGTTCGCGGTCACCAATGCGCATCGCAGCCGGCAAAACAGGTCACACGAAGCAAGACACAAACAGCACATTACGAATGCCTGCAATGAGACGACAATTAAGCTCATCGCTACACATCGTGTCATCACTTCTGAAATGCAAACCAGCACTGCACAAACGTTCAATCTTCGTATCGATGAAGCGCGCACACACAACACCTACGAACACTATATGCTGAGGTGGGCGATCGCAAATCTTTTCATTTTGCCGCGTACCGAACTAGTGCCATGCTTAGAATGCAGGTGTGAGCGATGGCCTTCACGTTTGTAATGCACATGCAAAAAACGGCCTAAAACACACGAAATCGGCGGCTTCATTCCTTCCGATCCTGGCGTAAACACAACACACATCCGTCTGTTTCCTTTGGCGATCGCACGGACTGAAGAGGTCAGGAAGAGTACAGCTGCTTGTTGTGTTAGACAAATAGCTTTGCAGGTGCTGAATAGCTCTTGCAGTGATCACAATAAACCACACAAAAAACAAACTGCCGCGGCAGCCTAGCGATCTAGGCCTCGCGCTCCGCTTCGCTTCGAACCAGCCCCATGTGTATGCGGTCGCCGCACGGAGGCGAAAGTTCACGACCGCCTCTCGTGACGTCACGTCGGCCATTACTGGCGAACCGCTCGCTTGCGGTGCGGCGTGCGGCCATGGGCGGTTTGAGCGTAAATCGGCCCTAAGAGGAGTCGAACTGAATTGGTCACCGCACGGAGTACCCGCTTATGACTTCGGTGTACCCGCCGGGAGTACCCGCCCGCTTATGACTTCGGGATCCCGAACGAGGTTCCGGACCCGGTTGTTCAATGTCGCGAAATAAGTAGGCCGACTGCGACTTCTTCTTAACATGATCGGCTGGTGTTGTGGAAAACGACACTGCCCTGGGCGACGCGTATTTTGCAGATTTTGGAGGCGACACTGCAGCTTTGAGCGCGTTCCCCCTCGACTTTTTCAGTGGACAAGGAATAGAATTTTTCGATGGACTGCCACCACAACTGTCACTTTCCGTGACAACGACGAAATCCGCCTTTTTAGCTGCGGTCGTGCAGCTTCGAGACGGAAGGATTGCTGAGCTGTGTTGCTTGACGAAGCACTTCTTCGCTTCAACAGCAGCCTCAAGATATGGTCGGGGTGGAGCAAGACTGCTCTTGTGCGGATTGCACGACGGAAAGCCGGCAGGGATAACACGTTGTTCCGCAGCCTGAGAATACCCTCCCCGACTTTTTCCTCCCTTCTGCTTCGAAACGTGTTCCGTATTAGCAAGAGGTACAGCGTAATCATCCTTATCTTGCGTGCACCTTGTGAACCTACGACTCACGTTCTGCGCAATTTCAGGGCGATGCGTGGAGGTCTTGACTGGCGTGATCGCTGGCGGCAAAGACTTGCGGGCACATTCATCTGGAGTCCGGCGTCTCTGCGGTGACTCGACCTTTTTAGCCTCCTGTAACTGTGGTCTTCCAGGAGCATTACTCGCTTTTGCCGAAAACTAGACTTAAATATGCGCTGAGTCACAGCGTTGTGTTGAAGTAGGGTGAGTTCGCGTCGTTCCAGGAGATGTCCTCATCTTTGATGCAGGATGCATTGCTGACACGTTGCTCTGACTCTGGTCGAGCAGTTACTTTCTGCGGCGCAGAACTGGGACCGTTTTTTGACGTAGCGGCGTCTTGCTCGCAGCCGGGCGACATGTCTTAGCAGGCACCACAGCATTGGCCTTCGAACCTCTATTCAAGAAATGTGGCAAGCAAATGTTCGCTGTTCCTGTGTTTGTTCTTTGGTGAAATGACGAAAGCCACTCTCTTGACGGTCCTTTGACTTCTTCTTCTTCGGCGACGTCCACAATGGCATCAATAGCTCATAATGATATAATGTACTTGGACATAAAATTGGCATTCTTTAGAGAAATACCTATCGTATTTGCGGAACATGAAAGACACAACTGTCCTTAAAATGTGCACATGCTTTAGGCTACATTTGCGGTTGCGAGGCAGATCGTGGCAGGTTAAGAACGTTGTGCTTTCATTGTTTTTTATCAATTTATAATATATATTACGCACCATGAATTTGACTCTATCGTTTCACGTCATTTGCAAGGAGAAACAGAAATTATAGCTTCAGCATGCCTTGCCAAAGGAAATAAATGTCCGAACAATGTTATAAAAATTTCCGCCAATGAAAAGAAAAATTCTTTGTTCACTTGATTTCAGCAGGAATAATACGATGAATTATGTTGTTAGTCATTGTTTATAAGCGCTCAGTCTTTATTGCAGCTTTGTTCTTTTTTACAGTAGGAAGAGCTCGAATTTCGTCATGTATATTATTGGCGTCTGAGTACCATCCATGGGGAATGACTGAACGAATTCATGAAGCCGAAAAAAGGGTGATGCCCAAACGCGGGCGCTGCGGACAGGTCATACAGAAAAAAGACATGAGGCTGCAAATTTGAGGACTGGAAAGCCATGATGCAATAACTCTAACACAGAGACTACATAAGCACGTGATTTCGCATGTAATTGTGCACACTATAAATAGGTTATCCTGATTTTCAAAGAACCTCATTATTCATAGAGTTACTCATTGTTCATACATACGTTATACATAATTCATTATTCATAGAGTTGTTCATGTATAGCAAGAGACCTGAAAAACAGAGATATGAATACCATGGAGCAAAGCTAATCACAATCTTCTTGTTTTCTTTTGTTCGGTGGAAAACAAAGTGAGGTAAAATGAGATGCGTACCAGTACCCGGGACAGAAAACACTAATGGGTTGATGAAGCGCAAAAAAATTATCACTGCACCCATGTATGCATCTGTTTTGCTCTCCAAATATCCATCCCATTTTATATAGAAAATAATTTAAATGAGAAGTAATTCGCGGCTGAGAGAGAGTTCCCAACCGGTAAGCCTCACTTTATTCACTAGAATCGAGTCATCTTGATCAACGTGAAGGTCAGCAAAATCGTTTTATATGTTGAAAAACGAGATATAAATGAAAATTACTAGGTTTCCTGTACACCATCTAACAGGCTTCTAATCCTTCATTGCATTCCCATCAATTGTAGCTGAAATGCGTTTGAGCTTGCAGTACATAGTTGGAGACACACCTACCGGTATCAGCAAACTAACCGTTTCTTAATGTTGGGTTATTAGCCATTTTATTATAGGCAAAAGACATGTTTTTCTAAGCAAAAACTGCACCGGAAGTTGGTAGCTCCGAAGAATGATCTTTGCGAACAACTATCGCAAAACAAGGCTATGTAAGAGCGACAAGGCCTATGCACTAAGTTTTCTTTTTATGTTTCCCCAAGACAATGCTGAATCTTGTTTGTTATACTTATGTTGGGCGTTTTTTTTTCTGAACATGCGCAGACCATACACACTAAGAAAAATTGCAAGATTAGTGGTGTTCTCTTCTGTCTACAACTAGCCTATAAACTTAGCGACTTAGACTAAAGTGGACGGAGGGAGGGGGAGTACGGCTACATTTTTTAAAGAGTGGATCATGTGGATTGGGAGACAGAGCCACTAGGCGATAAACAAAATCTCCTGTGCCCATAGCACCCCAACGACGTGCTACCTCTGCAGAAGCATCGCAGGTACAAAGCGCCGTCCCTACCATATGACAGAAGCATCCTTTCATTATGGGGGCGTAGCATCTTCAAGAGAGCGTTCTGTTGTGAAGCCTGGAACAATGGTTTTGCTACCAGAGAAGACTCCCAAGCGAGCAGTGTACCTGCTACCCATAGATTACCACATCAATTTATAAATAAAATCGAAGGCCAATTATGATGCAAGCAGAACCCCAGCAACTCCTGCCGCAACATCATGAACTTCATCATCGACTCCATCGACAACTTCTGTAGCCACGGCAACGACTTCGACACATACGAAGCGGAAGAGCGTCGCCGGAAACACGAATGCATCGACAAAAAAGGCGTGAACGCGCAATCCTACTAGACGCAAGGCGAACCAAAGTACGTCATCTTTTAAGAAAAGAACACCACCAGAGATCTTTTCAGCAGCATCAATAAAAAAAGGTACATTATAGGGTTTTTTATGCGAAAACCGCTGACTGATTATGAGGTACGCCGTAGCGGAGGACTCTGGAAATTTCGACAACCTGGGATTCTTTAACGTGCACCTGAATCTAAGTACATGCGTGTTTTCACCCCCATCGAAATCTGGCCGCCATGGCCGGGATTCGATCCCGCGACCTTGTGCTTAGCAGCCTAACATCATAGCCACTAAGGAACCACGGCGGGTAGCACGAATCAAGAATGCGTCTTGTTACGATTGGCGTGTAACACCCCGGGCAAAAAAAGGTGCTCAAAGACAATGCCTAATCCAAACAGAGGATGGATCCCTCATTCGCTATGGTTGTCTCGACTGGTTGCCGGTCTCGCAGGCACCCCGCAGTGATCAGGCTCCCTTGTGTGTGTGCAACTCTTGGGGAGAACCCTTTTCACGAACTGTGCGATTCTAGGGGAGCACCCTCTCAGCGCACGAAACAAGACCCGCGGGTTGCCGCCAGAGGAGGGAAGCACGTGCAACGTCACCTAGGAGAAACGATCAGCCGCCCATCTCCAACCAGACCAAGTGTATGTCACGTGATGTTGACGTGAGCAAGATCCCACCTACGATTTTAGTGGGCATAATTCAGTGGCCCCACAACGTATTTTAATTCATTCATCCTCTTCTTCTGTATCCTTCAACATCAATTGAACAAACAGTGCAAGTTTCGCACTAGAAATCGTCTCGTCCTGCCTGGTCGCCTTGGTCTGCCGGACGCCCGCAGTCTGCCGACAACGCCACGCTACCCAATAGTAACGCCGTCCAAGGTACGAGAAACCGGCGTCGCAACAGCTTATTGCGGGGACAAATGCGATGACACCGCATGCGACGGCGAAACGAAATGGTACCATTTAATGGCCTCAGAAACCTCGACCAACGAGCAGTCATTTAATGAAAGGCGCATCTCCAACCATCAGGAATGAGACGATTCATTCCCCAACAGTACATAGCACGTGAGCGCACTATCCCACAGAAAACTCGCTACGTACTTTCTTAGATCTGCATTAGCTTCAAGAACAACCGCCGCTCCTGCTACTCAAGGTGCTTCAACTTCACTCAGTCGCGTGAAGATGGAAATGAGTACCGCCGTCTGTGGTCACGAGCTGTGGTGCATCCATCTGGAGCCGAAAGGCCAGGCTCGTCCTTCTTAGCTATGCTGGAGGTGACCGAACTGCAAGCCTTTTCAATGAACTTCTCAGTTAATCGCAGAACTATGTTGGGACATTGGCCTAGCTGTCGATTTTATACTTTTCATTTCTCAGTCTTTCCTATATGCGCTGTACAATGTTGTTCGTTGCGCCCGCTCACTTCAGGGAGATGGGGAAATAAGGAGAGAAGGAGATTCTTGATGGGAAGGAAAGGTTGGGGTAAAGTGCAGCGCAGTAACTGTCTCTCAGCAGAGGTCACCTCAACCGCGCTGCACAGGGGTTAGGGAATGAAAGTAGGGGGAGAGAAAGAGCACCAGAAACAGCAGAGCTAAAGGCGGTCGGCGAGGCCGACAGCCTCGGCGAATGTCAGGAGCGCACGTAGAAGTGTCCTGTGTCGTGAAGGGCAGCCCGAGGGGTGCAGGAGTTCAGTCACGCTGTCGCACGGCAGGCCGTGCCCACGGTAGACACGGGCAAGGGACGCGCGCGCGAGCGAAAAGTTGGGGCACTCACCCAGCAGGTGCTGGAGTTAAAGTCCCTTGATAATTTGAAAGTACCGCCACTCTTTGAACTCTGCCGCCGCCGCGCGACCTCCTCGCCTCCTCCTCGCCCCTTGCGCGTCCCCCCCACGGCAACCAGTTTTGCCCCCGTTTTCCTGCACGACGATTGGTCTCCCTGCCGTTGCCCTTGGAAACGCGCGGATCTTGAGTTTTGCTTGTGTTTTTCTTTTTCGTTCGCGCCATTTTCCTCCTCAGCACGGCTGGCTCGGCGCTTTAGCTCGGCGTAGCGAACGTTGAAAGCTGTGTTTCCTGCAGTATAAGCTAGCGCTATGCCTTGCTGTTGCGCATATAACTGCAACAAGAAGCCTGAGCATGGTTATGCCGTTTTTGTGATACCGCAAGGAAAGCGTGACGGCTTGCGCAAGAAGCAGTGGCTGCATAACATCGGCCGAAAGAACTCTGTTCCGACAAAGAACAGCGTTGTTTGCGAGGTGAGGCGTCTCTCATTGCTCGTAGCAAATCATATCGTAATGCATCTAGTAATTATTCCGGCCTGCTCACCAGCGTTTTTGTTGCGGCAATTTGTACGTTGCATAAAAATGCGGTTGCCCTCAGTAACGTATTATTATAAATGTATGAAGACGTTTTACTCATCCTGCCTGAGTGACTAACTCTTCTCTAATTGTTCTAGCTACATTTCACGAAAGACCAATTTGAGCCGCGCATATTACAAAGACTCGGGAAAAAAAAAGCTGAAGCGGAAAAAAATTTGCTTTCGCTGACTTTCATTGCCATTAATTTATCATTTGTTTAATTCAATCGGTAAGCACTAGTAATTTCCCCTATGTTGTCCTTCGCGTCTTTGTTGGCTTCTCATGATATCTTACCACTGCTGTGTTCTCTTGAGCGTCTCTTTTTCTCATAATTCTACACTAGCATTGATTCTGATGTTGAATATTATATTCAGTACTATTATTATTGTTGTCGAATATTCTATTTTATGTTCTCGGTTACGTGTATCTTGTCAACCAACGTTAGTGCGTGTACATAAAAATAAAACATTCTGCTGACAATGCTGTTTGATTTTCGTTGCTATAAATGTTTTGTGATGCTTAATTCAAATCAAATTTAAATATGCTACTACATAATGTAACAAAATTTCGTTGTGAACTATTACAATACGTTATCCAAAGGCGTTTCTCTTGCCTAAAGATATAGAATGTCTTCTCCTATAGATATACCGAGTATTTCTTAACGCTTCCTTGACGGAGACCCCTAAAGAATATTCATTAGATGCCCTTCCTCGGCTTCTACTACTGTAGTCAATGAGCGGTTGCCGGCACCGCTTTTAACGCGATAGCGTTAAGGAGCTCGTGTCGCAGAAAAGCCGGTGTCGTCGGTGTCGGGTGTCGGCGTTTACGGCGTTGACCGTGAGCGATAAATCACGGCAGGCGCTTCATAAATAAAAAGCAACTTCCAAGATTGGCCCGGTGGGAATCGAACCAGGGTCTCCGGAGTGTGAGACGGAGACGCTACCACTCAGCCACGAGTTCGATGCGTCCAAGCGGTGCAAACGCGCCTCTAGTGAATGCGGTGTTGCCTTCGAAACGAGCCGTGGAAAGTTATACTGCGGTGTATATCGGTAATTATGAACATGTAACGTACAGAAGTCACAATTACACGAGTTGCGAAGTGCGTTTCCGCTGCATTTCTTCTGCGCTTTCCGCACACGCAGAGCCATCTTGTGGCAAACACAGAAGACCCCCTCCTCTCAATGTACGGCGCTGCCCCGACAGGAGGCGCGCCGCGCGCGCATTGGGACCGCTGCCAGGCGCGTCGCGGGACTCCCTCTCCCCTGACGACGCTTCGCCGTGCTCCCGGTTTAGATTACTATCTATCTCTCTGCCCGTGCCGATCACGACGTTTGGCTGGCGTAGATCGTTTCCCCTCCGAGACACCGAGTTCTTTGGTTCGTTCCGTTCGCTCAGGCGCACGTTTCGTTGCCGCGCCGAACGCTGCGTTGCTCGACGCTCACCGCGTGATAGGTGGGCGCTAAGTCCGATGCGGGGCGCATCGTAAGTGATCGCTGTGCCGTAGCGCACTGTCTTATACCCCTTGGCGGGTCGACGGGAACGCTGTCGCGTCCCACTCTTGAAGGCGAAGCTTAAGCGTCCTCCAATTTTTTCACACTGAAATTCCGCAATCGTCCTATTCAGTTTACAGACCACAGCAAAAAAGCTATAACTTTCACATTGTGAAGACAAAGGCATGGACAGTCGATGCACTCGCGACTAATTAAGGCATGCTGAATATATTAACTGCGGTGCACATACGCGCACAGGCAAGAAAAAAGGGTGCCAGGTGTTCTTATTTATCGCCCAAGAGAAGCGAGCGTGAAAGCCTTCTAAAGCCTACTGCGGTAAGACATCCTTCATCCAACTTAATCGGCCTTAATCCCCTTTAATGTACCTTAATCCCTCCTAATTCACCCTAATCCACCTTCATCCACCTTAATCCAGCCTAGTCCTTCTTTATACACATTTATATTTACTAATGCACCTTAATTCACCATCATTCACCCTAATCCACTTTCACCGACTTTAACCCTCCTTAATACACCCGAATTAATCTTAATCCAATCACTAATCAATCATAACTTTGCTAATCAGTAATCATGTCTTATACACGGGTGCACATGCTTTGGTTCGCTTCCCGCCTTCTTTCGGTCACGCGATATTTTCTGTAGGTGACAACACGACCTTGAAACAGAGGTCTAAGACTTTTGCTTAATATGCCGCACACAAAGGGATGTGTCACAAGCAATACTAGATCAGACGCACAAAGTAAAGCATCTCATCATGCGGCAGAAAAACTGTCTGGAGTTTAAACTCGCCTCAAAAGCTCCCTTTACATCGGTATACACCGTTCATACGGCTTTAGGAAAAAACCAACCCCGTCATAAATGTTGCCTCTAGCATTATCGATGCTGTTATTAACATTTCTCAAAATTTTCAACCCCACTGGGGCGCGCAACTGGCCCAAAATAACACGCCTCCATAGAATCCTGCGGCCCGTCCGCGGGAGCCAGGGAGGAATAGCGTGCCGTGCGCAGCCGGCGGGCGAGGAGAATCGAGGAGGAAAGCGCCGTGAGGAGGAGAGTGTCGCTACTTTCAAACATCAAGGGGTTTTAGCTGGAGTGTCTCGATCGCGCCGCAGTCGCCGCAAAGGGGAGAGGGGGCTCCACGCAGTCGATGCCGCCGCTCGGCGGGCCACACAGAACCGGTCCGAAGGGCGAGGAGGAAGGCGCGCTCGCGCCTAGTGAATCCGGTCTGCGGGAGATGACGCAGTGGGCGCCCCTGCGCAACTCGGTCGTCGGGATGGCGGAGCGCGAGCTCCCGTCTGAAGTGAAGTCGCGCTGTGTCCAGCGAGCTCACCCGGTCTGTCAGCGCGGTCGACGGGTCGTGTGCGCGCCTGGCCAGCCGGTCCGCCGTCTCGTTGCCCGCGACTCCGACGTGCGAGGGGATCCACTGCAGGCGTAGGTTGCATCGCCCCTGCAGTGCGTGCAGACGGACGGCAACGCGCTGTGCAAGGGGCGGCGCGCGCTCGTCGAGTAGCAGCTGCTGCAGCGCGGACCTCGAGTCGCAGAGAATCGCCGCGCTGGTGATGTGCGGCGACTCCTCGAGGATGTCCGCAGCGAGGTGAAGTCCCGCTAGCTCCGCCGTGGTAGAGGAAGCCCGGTAGTAGAGCCGGCACTGCTTCGTGATGCCAAGTGCGGGAGCAACACAGGCGGCAGCCGCCGAGCCGTCGCTGAGGACGGAGCCATCGGCATACAAGTGCATCATTCCTCCCAGGTCGTCCTCGATCCTGGCAGCAGCCTCCTGCTGTACAGCGCAGAGAGGCGTGCGATGTTTGGAGCGAACGCCCGGGAGGTCGAGACACACTTGAAGTGGCGTGCGCTGGTGTGGCGGTGGCCAGGTAGGCGGTACGGGCGGAGGGTCGACCACCAGGCTGTCAAACAGTTCGCACACTGTTCCCACTCGTGACTGGGGCAGGCAACGGATGAGGGACAGGATGGGTCCTGCGTCCGGGGCACAGGAGAGGCGCTCGAGGGGACCGAGGGCACGCAGGTCAGCCGTCAAAGAGACGGGCCACGCGCCAGTTTCCGCAAGCGTTTCCGCAACCCGCGATGAGCGAGGGAGGCCGTGGCACATGCGAAGCACTCGGCGGTGGTCGCTGTCGATGAGCTTCCACAGCCGGGCACTGACACGACACAGTGATAGCGCGTACAACACTTTCGGCAGTGCCACCGCAGAGTAGAGCGCCGCCGCGAACGAGGCAGGGCAGCCGTCGCCACGGGCGAGAAGGCCGCGCACCGCACTCTCCACTCGGCGCATCTCAGCGCGCAGCCGGCGCACACCAGCGAACCACGTGAGGCGGTTGTCTATCGTGAGCCCCAGGTACCGCACTGTCAGGCGCCAGGGCAGGGGCACTCCATCGACGAGCACGCAGCCGGTGCGGCGGCGAACACCACAGGGGCGGATCAGAATAGCCTCGGATTTCGTCGACGACAGCCGCAAGCCGATGGCGCGCAGGAAGTTCGCGACGCCGTCCAGCGCCTCCTGAAGCCGGAAGCGCATCTCCCCCGTCGCAGAGGTCGGCCAGTGCACGAGAAGCGCGATGTCGTCTGCGTAGAGCACAGCACGCACAGGGAAGCGGCCCGTTTTGGGGATGCACTCGATGATGGGCGCGAGGGCAAGGTTGAACAAAAACGGGCTCAACACGCTTCCCTGAGGCACAACGCAGCTCACAGGACGGGGCGAGCCGACCGTGCCGCCGACTCGGACAGCTGATGTTCTCCCGGCGAGGAAGGCCTCGATGTAAGCAAGGAGCCTGCCCTCCACACCGAGCGCCCGCACGGCCGAGAGGATGGTGTCGTGAGGGAGGCAGTCGAATGCGCTCTGGACATCGAGGAGCAGCAAGAAGGCAGTCTCCCTGTCGAGCCTGGCCTGCTCGAGGGTGCCGGCGACGATAGCGATGCAATCCGCCGTGGAGCGGCGAGCGCGGAAGCCGCACTGCTCGGGAGGTAGAGCACCGCGGGCATCCGCAATCCACTGGAGCCGGGACAGAGCCATCGCCACCATCGTCTTGCCCGGTATAGACGTGAGGGAGATCGGCCGGTATGAGGCAGGGCTGTGAGGTGGCTTGCCGCGTTTCAGCACGGGGACGATTACAGCATGTCGCCACGAATCCGGGAGAGAGCCGCTGTGCAGAACGTCGTTGTAAGCGTCGAGAGAGAGAGAGAGAAACATTTATTTCATTTCGGCCCCCTGTCCGGGGCTACTGGGAGTTAGGGTGGTGGTGAGAGGCTGCCGGAAACGGGGGCGAAGGTGCGACGTTGGTGGCGTCGACTCTTGATTGGGCTGGGTCCGCTTCTTGGGGTACTCCAATCCCAAGCGCCATGGTGAGCTCCGTTAACGCGGCCACATTACGTTGTGTTGGGTCAGCCAGTCACTCCTCTAATGTGTGTGGTCTTTTTGGTAGCGTCCTTAGTATAGACTGTAGTGCGTGTTGACTTCCCGGGCAGTACCAGAGTGTATGGGGTGTATTGGGATATCCTCCACAATGTGTGCACTTGGGGGAGCCGTCTTTTCCAGCTATGTAGTGTAGAATGTTTTGTGTGGGTAGGCAGTGTGTTTGGGCTTGGCGCCAAGTGGCAGCGGCCTCGCGTGTTGAGGAGTGTGGTGGAGCTGGGAGAGTAGTATCTTGTTCATGCCATTCCTCTAATTTTAGGCGGCGCATGTTTGAAGATATTTGTTTTAACTCTGTAGAACTGGGTGCGTCTGTCCACTGAAGAGGAGGTCCCGGAATATTTGCGCGGGATAGAGCGTGGGCCTTTTCGTTTCCCTCGATGTTACAGTGGCTAGGTACCCATTGAATAGTGATGTGGTGTGCAGGATTATTCGTCGTATATCGATGCAGGATTTCACGGATGGGGTTGGGCAGGTTTCCGGTGAGGAACGCTCGGCATGCTGCTTGACTGTCTGTGCGAATGAGGATGCTGGTGTGTGTGTGCTGCGGTGCTGTGACTGCTTCAGTTATTGCCACTATTTCAGCCGTTACTTGGCTAGGAAGGCCTGCGTACAGGCCTTGGGTATACGCATTGGTGGCGGCGTTGTATGTCGCCGTGCGGTGTGTTGTGGGGTCTGTACCCGGGGATGCGTCTGTGTAGTACACAGTGGTGTCCGGAGGATTATGTTGGGTGCGTTTTGCGCGTGCTTGTCTTCTTCCTTGGTCTGTTTGCGGGTCCATGTTTCGGGGAATCGGCAACGTGTGAATGTTGTTAAGCGTTTGCCACGGTGGAGGTGGCAGCGTTATTTCAGGCAAGTTGTCTTGAGAATGTCCGAGATCTTTAAGCAGAGCTTGACCTTGGTGTGATCGTTTTAATCTATTTATTTGTGATTCTGTGTGGACGTCCAATAGTCTGCTAAGATTTGGAAGTATGTCGGTTTGGCTTACTCTGTGATTTGGCGCGTATCTTGGAAGTCCTAAAGTGATTTTGGCGAGTTGCCTGTACAGGTTATCCAGTTTCGTGCGCTGCGTTTTTGTGAGGTGAAGGTATGGCAGCTGGTATAGAATAGTGGGTACTGCAAATGCTGTGACTATTCTGCATAGATGGTGCTCGCGAATTCCTTTGTTTCTCCGTGTGATGCGGTATAGCAGTTGTTTAAATTGGTGAAGTTTTTGTGTAGTTTTTTGCATCCAAGTGTCGGCCTTGCCATCATCTTGGATGTGGAATCCGAGAATGCGAATTGTTTTGCGTCTTGGAATTGGTTCATTTTCAATTCGGAGATGGATGAGGTTACGGTAGTGGTTTGCTGAGTGACCTCTTTGGTTCGTAACTACGATATATTCTGATTTTTCCGGTGAGATGGAAAGACCAATTTCTTTGAGATGGGAGTGGATGACGTTGATCGCTTGTTGTAGTGTGCTTTCGATGTCACCTGGAGACCCTATATGTGCCCATAGTGTAATGTCGTCTGCATAGATGCTGTATCCTAGGTCAGGTACGTTTTGCAGCTGCGCGCTGACACTGTCCAAGGCCATGGAGAAGAGAATTGGGGATAATATTGATCCCTGAGGTACTCCCCGCGTGAGATAACGCTTCTGATATTCCTCTCCATTTACCTTGACGCTGACCGTGCGATCGTGAAGAAAATTGTGTATGTATTGTGTCATACGCGGGCCTGGTTTAAGTCTTCGGAGGCCTTCTTGTACGGCAGTGTGGGCGACATTGTCGAAGGCGCCCTTGACGTCAAGTCCCACAACTGCTCTGATTTGGTTGATACTTTCTGTGGCATATACATCTTGGTATATCATATACATAGCGTCTTGTGTGTTCATATGAGGGCGGAATCCTATGACTCTCGGGTCTGATGTTTGGTCTCGTTCTTGGAGCCAGTGAAGACGTGCTACAATCATTTTTTCCATGGCTTTGCCTGCGCATGAGGTCAGTGATATAGGTCGGAAATGTTTTGGGGTGTTGGGTGATTTGCCAGGTTTAGGGATTGGTATAACAGAGGCGTGTTTCCAGCTTGGTGGAATCTCGCCTGTTTCCCAAACTGTGTTTATGTATTCGAGAAGTTTTTTCTGTTGTTTCGCCGGTAGATTGGCCAGCATCTTGTTAGTGATGCCGTCTGTTCCAGGGGCTGTGTTGCGTTTGGTGTTGTTAATTGCCGTGAGAAGCTCTTGCATTGTGAACGGCGCATCTGCTTCGTGCGGTAGGTTGTTTTGTTGGGTTTGTAAGTGTGGCGTTTTTGGCTGTGAGCTGGCCGTCGGAAAAAATACGTCTGCAAACTGTTTGGCAAGCTCTTCATCCGTTATATTGTGAGTGAGTTGGATTTCGGCAAGATGGTTCTTTCGCGGGGGTTGCCCCAGAAGCCTGCGAAAAAGTGTCCAAGGATTTTTTGTGTGTAGTGATTCCCCTGCCTGTTCGCATGTGTGTATCCAATTGGAGGCGGCAAGGCTATCGGCATATGTTTCAGCTTCTTCTGTGAGTTCCTGTATGCGTTTCTGTAGTTGCTTGTTGTGTTTGTTTCTTTTCCACTGTTTCACTAATTTGTGTCGTTTGTCCCAGAGGGTCAGAAGATGACCATCTACTTCGGGGAGCTCTTCTGTCCGTTGTATGGCGGCGGTATGTTTGGTGCACGTTGAGGTTACATTCTGCGTCCACTCATCCCACATGGATGATGTAAGGTTTTCAAGAGTAGCTCGGAATTTTGTCCAGTCCGTCAGTGCAGCAGGGCCAATTGGGCATCATTTATTGCTTGTGCGTTTGCGTTTCTTTTTTGGTATTGTGATGCTTGTAGTGATGATGCAGTGGTCACTACCGAGTGTTTCCTGTTTGTTTTCCCATTCCGGTTCGTGTGTTATTCGTGTCCAGGTGAGATCTGGGTTGGTGTCGCGTTCTACTGAGTTTCCCGTGCGCGTGTGTTGGGTGATGTCATTAGCTAGGCTGAAGTGGAATTCTTCGGAAAGTAGTAGGGGTTGTTTTCCATTGGGTTTGTTACAGGTGTAGCCCCATTCTATGTGTTGGCTATTGAAGTCTCCCAACCAGATGGTATCACATTTGCTGTAATTGTTGAGGTGTTTGCGCCATTGTGGGTTATACCTCAGTGCTTTTGGGGAGCGATAGGTGTTTATTACATCTAGGTTGTACGATCCGTACAAGCAGCTGCGAGTGTGTACTGTTTCTTCTGTGGCCGTGTTGATGGAGTCTGTGGAGATTTGGGTCGTAGGGTGTTTGTTCGCTATAAGTGTGGTTGTCATAGTGGGCGTGTCAGTCGACGGTGTTGTTTCCATGCCGAGAGAGCGTTTTCTTAGTTTTTGTGTAATGCTTGGGCTCGAGTAGGCGGTGTATCCTGGAAGGGTTATTGGGCCAACTGTTTCCTGCAAGGTGATAACATCTGGTTTGTGTGGTGCTGTGAGAATGAATTGAGCGAAGTTGTTCTTTTTTCGACGAATGCCTCTACAGTTCCATTGCCAGATTGTTATTTGGGGTGACACGTGGTTTGAGGTTGAATTGAATGTGTTGGGGGGCGTCTCTGTTTTAGGGCTGGCCATATTCGTGTGTGGATTCACTGTCGGTGTCATGTGTGGCCTTCTTGCTGGGGCCCTCGGTTGGTGTTGTGTCTGTTCGCTTGCGAAGGTGCCGTTGTTGTGTTTCGAGTGCGTGTATAGATTGCTGCATGCTTTCTACCGTACGTCTGAGAGTACAAATGCTCTCTACTAGCATATTCATTTGTGAAGTTAGTTCGGTATAAGGTTGCTCAGAGCGTGAGGTCAGTTGTTCTATGCTCACTGTGAGTTGGTTTGTGATGAGTTCATGTGCGTGTTCACGGTCGCGTTCCCGTTTCTCTACGTTGTCGAGTCTGCGCAAGATGTTAGTAATGTAGTTGGGAACATGGCTGTCGTGTGGTGTCGGAGTGGCTGACTGACTTACCTGCGTGGGTTGTGGCCTGGGCGGTTGGTCGGTCTGGCGGTCCTCACTTCTGTCTTTGGATGTTCCTTCTTGCATGGCTGTTTGGTGCGGCTGTCGAGCGGACGTTGGCCCTTTCTCCAGTGGCTGTAATGGTCCTGCGGTTTTTGGTGTTTGAGGCCGTACGATGTCCCCTTGCACGGGCTTGAGCTTTATGGTCCGGGCTGCCATGGCATAAGTTTTGTCGTGTTGTTTTGTTCTTTCTGCTTGTTTTGGAATGTTGTCCTGTGTCCGCGCGTCCACTTCGATGGATTGTTTGATTTGTTCGATTTCTTCCAGCGCTGCGAAGCGGTTGTGCGTAGTTATGTGGGGGAAATTATCTTTTGTATTGTGCGGCGGCTGTTGTCCCTTTGCCTGCAATTGATTTCGCTTGGGCTTTGGTATAGAAGATTCTGGATGATCTCTCCTGTAGGCAGCTGTTCGAGTGGCCTTGTCGGCGGCTTGTTTTTTGGGGCAGGTGGGGTCTCGGGAGCTGTGTGCGCCTTCACAATTTAAGCATTTGGTGTCACAGTCGTGGGGTGTGTATTTAGGGTAAGTTCCTGGGGTGAATTGGGCGCCGCATCCTTCACATGCAATGTAATCTTGTGCTGTGGGGCAGACGTCCGTTCGGTGTCCTATGATGTGGCATAATGCGCACTGTACCGCGTTGGGCCTGTAGGGAGCCACCGATGTGACTACCCGTCCCACTAGTGCGACGCGCGGGAGCTTTGGGCCTCTTACTGTTATCAGGACGCATTCACTCTTGCCGAGGCGCCGTGTTCTGAGAATTTCGGCGTCCCTGACGGTGATGTACGCGCTAATTTTGTCATCCGGGATTTCTATTGGTAGTCCTCGAACTACTCCGCGAGCGTTTCCTGGCTCGCTGGCTTTGTAAGCTGTGGCTTGGTGTTCGGTGCCGTTGTGAACGACTGTGTGCAAGGCGAGAATTTTCTGCAGCGTTCATTCTCGCTTCGTGGAAGCGATGATGAAGTTCTGGGTGCGCCTAATGTGGATGTCGAGGTCCTTGGTTTCTGATGCAGTCAGTGCGGTGGCCGTGACTATGTCGTTTGTGAGGTGGAATGCCGATGCGGTAGCTAAGTTGATGCGGTTTCCGAGACGGAGGACAACGTTCTGTGTTTCTTGCGTGCGTCTGATCGAAGTGACCAGCGTGAATGCAGCTCCTGATTCTTCGGTGTCGCCCGTAGGCTCGTCTGTGTCCATGCTGTGCACTGACTGACCGGGCCTACCGAGCCGTGGTGTCTTTTGTCTTAGCTGCTATTTCGAACGCAGTGATTAGCGATGTGGTCTCGTTGGTTAGAGTACAGATAGCAGTAGTACTCACTCAGGTGACGCTTAACATCCGATGAAAATGCACGGAGCTGGGGAGCCGGAGCCGCCGGGGTTTCGAGGCCAGCCGTGCCGCTCGCGGTGCCTCGGGGGCCCCCGGCTGGGGGCGGCGGTTCGAGTCGAAGTACGTGCCGTGGAGCAGCGGTTAGGCACGTCTGACCTCGACGAGCGTGCGTGGTGTTCTCTGTAAGCGTCGAGCAGGAGGCGGCGCTGCGGCTCGTCCAGGTTTCGCAGCATCTGCAGCGTGATCCCGTCCGCCCCAGGCGCGCTGCGGCGGCGCCGGCCGCGCGACAGGGCCCGCCGCAGCTCGTGATGAGTGAAGTCACTCTCGCACAGGCTTGTGATTGCCTGTGCGTTGTTTGTGTGAGCTTCGCCCCACACGAACACCGCAGCGAACAGCGCCTGTAACACAGCCGGGGGCGCGCTAGAAGCAGGAGGGGTGGCAGCAAAAGCGTTCGCCAGAAGCTCTGCGAGCTCCAGCTCGCTGATCCCGCGCGCTATGGCTATGGCTAGCACCGGGAACCGCGGTGCCTTCGGGTTCAGGAGGGCCCGGAGGACTCGCCATCCACGGCGCTCGTTGCACGGCTGGGCGAGCGACGAGCAGAGGCCGGTCCAAGATCGGCGGCGCAGCTGACGGGCGTGTCGTCTGCACACAGCGTCCAGGCGGTTGTACAATGTCCAGTCCGCCTCGGCTCCGGTTCGCATCGCTCTCCGCTGAGCGCGGCGGCGAGCGGCGCGCACATTGAGGAGCTTGATGTCCGGGCAAGGGGAACCGGCAGGTACGGCAACACGCGTCGAAGCCCGATTCGCGCAGTCTGCGATGTGCGCGAAGAAATCGTCGCCGCGCGGGGTTTGGGCACAGAAATCGCGGAACATGGGCCAGCGCACGACCGTGTACACACGCGTGGCGCCGCGATTCGGCCGCACGGGGGAGAGGGAGATGGGGAAGTGGTCGGATCCCGCGGTGTCCGGGGCACGCTGCCACTCGTATGAGCAGCGCTCCGAAACAAGCGCGAGATCGATCACTGTGGCGGTCCCGCTGCGTCGGGCGAAGGTGGGCTGGCCGCTGTTGATGACGGCAAGGCCCGCCGCACCGGCCGCGCCCATCAAGTTCTTCCCCCGGATGGTGGTCTTTGCAGAGCCCCAGCACCCATGATGCGCGTTGAAATCGCCGCACACCACACAGTCACGCGCGAGCGAAGCGGCGAGGCGCGACAGGAACGTCATGTCGCACTGCAGAGCGGGTCGCACGTACACACTCGCGACCGACGTATCGGTGCCGCGCACACGGATGGTAACGGCCACGCACTCGACCCAGGCACGTACCCAGGATTTTTTTTCGGGGGGGGCCCACCACCTCTATCATCATCATCATCGTCGTCGTCGTCGTCATCATCATCAGCCTCTTTTATGTCCACTGTAGGACGAAGGCCTCTCCCTGCGATCTCCAATTACCCCTGTCCTGCGCCAACCGATTCCAACTAGCGCCCGCGAATTTCCTAATTTCATCGCTCCACCTAGCGTTTTGTCGTCCTCGATTGCGTTTCCCTTCGCTTGGTACCCATTCTGTAACCCTAATGGTCCAACGATTATCTAACCGGCGCATTGCATGATCTGCCCACCTACATTTTTTCCTCTTGATGTCAATTAGAATATCGTCTATACCCGTTCGCTCTTTGAACCAAACCACTCTCTTTCTCTCTTAACGTTATGTCTAGCAATCCTTCGTTCGATTGCTCTTTGCGTGGTCCTTAACTTGCTCTGAAGTCTCTGCCCCATATGCACTGACAAAATGCACTGGGAAATGCACTGGGAAATGCACTGGGAAATGCACTGGAAAATGCATTGGCACTGGACATATTGCACTGGCAAAATGCACTGATTGCACACCTTACTTTTCAATAATAATGGTAAGCTTCGAGTCAGGAGCTGGCAATGTCTGCCGTATGCGATCCAACCTATTTTTATTCTTCTGTGAATTTTCTTCTCATGATCAGGGTTCCCTCTGATTAATTGACCTAGGTAAACGTACTCCTTCACAGTCTCTAGTGGCCGACTGGACATCCTGATCTCTTGTTCCTTTTCCTGGCTATTTATCATTATCTTCATCTTCTGCATAAAAATATTCAACCCCACTTTTACACTCTCGCTGTTAAGGTCTCCAATCATTTGTTTTAACTCGTCTGCATTGTTGTTGAACAGAACAATGTCATCGGCAAACCGAAGGTTGCTGAGATATTTGCCGTCGATTTCCCAGTTTCCCAGCCTTCCCAGTTTAATAGCTTGAATTCTTCTAAGCACGCAGAAAATAGCTTTGGAGAAATTGTGTCTCCCTGCCTGACCCCTTTCTCTATAGGTATCTCCCTGCTTTTCTTGTGTAGAATTAAGGTAGCTGTAGAACCTCGTAGATATTCTAACGCGAAAGACGAGTCAGTAAGACGAGAAACTATTTACAGATTATATTTACAACAACTGTTGAAGCGCTGACCGGTTAGATTCACAGCGCGAGGCAAGTTCGTTCTTCCTCCTCTCTTCTGGAGTGATGGCGCCTACGCGCCTCGTTCAAACAAATACCTCACGCATGTAGCAATATTTTCCAAGCTTTTTATGTAAGCGTTCTGTACTCCTTGATTACGTAGTGCCTATACGATTGCTGGTATCTCTACTGAATCAAATGCCTTTTCGTAATCTATATAAGCCACATAGAGAGGCTTGTTTTACTCTGTAGATTTCGCGATAGCCTGGTTGATAACACGGATGTGATCCATTGTAAGGTATCTCTTCCTGAAGCCAGCTTGTTCCCTTGGTTGACAAAATCCAGTGTTAACTATATTCTATTGGAGATTATTTTGGTAAATATTTTATATATTACTGGGAGCAAGCTAATGGTCCCATAATTGTTCAATTCTTTACCGTCTCCTTTTCTGTGTGTGGATTAGTATAATGTCTGCATTCGTCCAGTTTTCTGGGACCCTTGCAGTCGATAGACACTTCGTATAAAGATCTGCCAGTTTTCCAAGCATTATGTCTCCTCCATCCTAGAAGAAATCGACTGTTATTCCACCTTATCCTCCCGCTCTTCATCGTTTCATGTCTTGCAGGGCCCTTCTGACCTCATCGCTAGTTATAGGAGGGTTTCTGTATCCTGTTCATTACTGTTTCTAAGTGAACTATCGTGACTCCTCTGGGTACTGTATACAGGGCAGCTTAGAATTTTTCCGCTGCTTTTACTATATCTTCGAGATTGCTGATGATATTATCCTTCTTATCTTTTAGTGCATACATCATGGTTTGTCCTTTGCCAGGATTCTTTTTTACTGGTTTCAGGCTGCGTTCTTTTTTTCGGCTTCTTCAGTCTTTCTCATGTTATAGTTTCGAATATCAGTTATTTTCGCCTTGTTGATCAGTTTTGACAGTTCCGTGAATTGCGTAACGCTGTGCGGCCGCCAGTCCCATACAACCGCGTAGAGCGCAGGACTCTGCGATTCTAGACGTTCTGCGCTCACTGCGAAAGATTAGAAAAACACCCACATAAGCACAGCAGAGAAGTGGCTACGTGAGGCGGTTCCACCGATAACTGTAGAAGCGTCATTCAAAACAAGTAATTGTTCTCCACTTCCCGCGGCGATTTCTCTACTTCCTTTTTCAATAAAAAGAAGTTGATCATAAATATTCTCATAAACAACGGTTAACTTTTTTTATTATTCGCTTTTGCTTGCAGTTTGGTTGTTGCCTTGGCTCTCTCCCTTAGTAGATCGCTTAATATCTCAACTCCTTGCGATTTTTGTTTCCAGTTGCCAATTTTGCACGAAAAGTGCTATACAGTTAGGGAAAAACAGACGAGGTAACGGGCGACAGTCATCTTGCTTATGGGTTTAAGGGTTATTGCAGGGTTTCATGATGGACGCTCTTTCACATTATTTTATTTCCCACCTTATCTAACCCATATCACGTGTATATGGTTCCGGGCATCTGTCAGCGTCGCGGCGAGCCCTAACTCAAGGAAACAATGAAGCAAAGGGATAAGTTAAACGCAATTGGCGTTTTCTCCGGCCGCAACTCGTTCCATGAGAGTACAGACCAGCTGAGTAACAGCCGCATCCCTCTCCTGGTCCCAGGATCAGCCTGAACAAAGAAGGTTGAACTAACAAAAGCAACAGCTACGCGTGTGGCGGTTGAATAGATGGTGACAACTGAACGCATCTCGAGTTACTCGCGCGGGTGCGGAATCTACGAGAAAACTGTCCTTCACATTACAAGAGATGCCGATAACTACCGCCATCTAAAAGGAGTGAAAAAGGCAGCATAATGCTGACCGATGAATAGCTGCGAATTCTCAACATTGATCTGGTGACGCTTTAGGAATGTGTGAGGAATGGTGGCGTGGGTGGGGAGGGGGGGGGTATGCCACCACGCACATACACCGCTGCGCGGGAAATAAGGAACATAGTACAGACAGGACTGTGTCTGAAAGAAGGAGACAAAGATGAAAGGCAGCCATCGGGCGACCATGTTTGTTCGGGCTGCAGCATCGGCATGGCGTAGACGAGCTCGTTCCCGGTTCTGCTCGCGGCGTTGCTGATCGAAAGCTGCCTGCTCCTGAAGATTGCGTATGACGCGTGGCTTACCCAATTCGGAGCCGAAGAGATTCTGCTCGGCGCGTGCTCGGCTGAGGCGGAGAACAATGACGTTACAACTGGCACAGAAAATCGCGCGCCTTTCTTTCTCTTTTTATTTCGTGCATGCGCATGGGGTTGAGCCGGAGGAGTTATTGGCTCACAGGCAACAGTCGGACGAATCGGGTAACCAGATACAGCTTCGCCGTAGTAGCCACTTGTGTGTCGAGGACGCACTTACGAAATAAAACGGTGATTTATTTCCTATGTTCTTGTCGCTTCTTTTTCCGTGACGTAACATAAGAAGTCATGCGTAAGCGCTTCCGAATCGCGTCCCTACCTAAAAATATGCATCCTATCTACAACAAAGAGAGGAGAGCTCGCAGGGCTAAGGCTCTAGTAAATAAACTTACACACCGGCGCGTAACGTAGAGTACGTGGACGCCGCTTGCGGCAGAGACGGGGCTGCGGTATCGACGGTGGTTGATGGCGACGGGTGCGTTAAAATAGCGTGCTCCACGTGCACGAGGGACGCCTGTACAGCCGAGGAGGTTGCAGTAGCGCTCGCTTGTGCGGGAACAAAAGCGGGAGTAATATTATGCGATAACAAATTAGCTATCCGAAATTTTAACAAAGGGAGAATCTCGGAAGAAGCCCTCCACATTCTACTCAAAAACCCTCCCAGGAGGGACATAACTTTTATTTGGATACCAGCCCATGAAGAAGTCCCAGGCAACGAAGCCGCTCATGAGCTCGCCCGAGCACTCTACCACCGGGCAACTCTAGAGCAGCCAGTTCCAGGAATAAAAGGTAGCATGATCACGTACAGGGAAATTGTCGATCACTACAAAGCCGAAAGAAGAATGTTTCCGCCTCCGCATCGGTCTCTCTCTCTGGAGGACGCTCGCATTTGGCAACGCCTCCAGGGCAACAATTATCACCACATTGGATCTCACCACCATCACCACCATCACCACCATCAATTATCACCACCATCACCACATTGGATCTACTTAACACAGACGAAAGACTATAACGACGCCCTCTGCAAAATTTGTAAGCAAAAAGGTACGGTAGACCATATAATATGGGAGTGTGCTGGCTCCCCAGGGGCCAAGGAAAACATTGTCAGTAGAGAAGCCTGGGAGGCCTTGCTCCAGAGCGAGGCTGAAGACGACCAGCGTCGAGCAATTCGCCAACGCGCGGGGACTGCTTCGTCCTGCTCCCCTACCTACGTGTAGGTTAAGAGGCGGGCACTCCAGCTCGGTGGAACAATAAAGTTTTCAATCAATCAATCAATCATGCGCAATTCGAAAAGTTAACCATCGCGCGGCACGTGGTACCCACGTGAACTAAACGCGAATGCCTGGGACCACTGGATCTTAGAGGGCATTCAGCATACCGCCCCTGTTCTGAATGAATCAGTCAGCAAGAAATCGGGAAAACGGGTCTTCTAAAAAAAGGAAAAAAAGGAAAGGCTGGCACGGATGGATTATCAAACACAGACATTTTGAATCAGTCAAGTTCTTTCAGGTTCGGTAGGCGTGATTGAAACTCCGGAACGACCCACTGGAAAACAAAAAAAAAAGATTTGGAGAGTTTCGCAGTTCATTAAATAATGTTCTTTATATCCGCTAAAGTGTGTTTTCAAGAAAAGAATGGGAAAAAATGGGCTTCATTCTACGTTGTAAAGGTCCACCCTTAAAAAGTTTACACCGTTTGGCCATTATCTTGTCCCAAAACAATAATCGTCAACTGTCTTGCCCGAATTTCCTTTCTTTAACGTTGCGAGCCCGATACTTTCAAGTCACGAACGGCGTGCGCACTATAAGCGTGACACAGCATTCTCGATAGAAAAGTACCGAGCGTGAGTGTAACGCGTAGTGAAAAATAAATGGGTTTTACGTGCCAGACCCACGATCTGAATGTGAGGTACGCTGTAGTATGGACTCCAAAACCCTAAATCTAAACACACGGGTGTTTTCGCGCTTCAGCCCCCTCGAAATGCGGTCACCCTGGCCGGGATTTAATCCCGCGACTTCGTGCTTAACAGCCTAACACCATAATCTCTAAGCAACCACGGCGGGTTGTAGCACGTAGTTACAGCCGTCCACAGGGCGTTCGTTGTCGATGGCCAGGCAGTTTCAGAGAGGGCATTGTGGCAACGCCCACGACGTGCTCGCTGAAAAGGGTTTACAGATGCTTCTCCCACGCCCCTACCATTTACAGGGTCGTCCACTCTTAGTAAGAACCCGGCGCTCCGCGGTGTACCAGAGCACACCGTGCGGCGGCGCATCGAAGCTAAGCGGCGCAAGCGCATAGGGGCTTGGAGGTGGAGCTCCGTGTCGTGTGTCATCTGCTAAAGCATGGCGTGCTCCGGCGCTCGAGCAGATAGTGTTCCTGTATATGCGCCCTGCGGGACCATATACAGGAACACTATGAACAGACGACACGAAACGCCGCCTCCAAGCCACTGCGAGGCTGCGGCGTTTAGCTTCAATGCTCGGCCAGACTGCGCCATGTTCTTACTAATGGTGGTACGACCCTGGACACTAGCGCAAGACATCATCACAACGTCATATTAACATTTACGATACGTCCATTCCTGTGACACTACTGACGTAATATTCCTTCAGCAAATCAACAAGCTGACGTGGCGGCTATCTCGGACCGCCATTACATATACGGGAAATGGCAGGTGCGTTAAACGGTATTCTGCACGCTACCGCTGTTCTTGTTTTTTAAGCGCAAACACCACTGTATAGCTGCCAAGGAATAGAAAAATGTTTTACTAGAAGAAGCCCACAGCTAACGTCACGTTTCGTGATCTTGTAGAAAGCGCAAAAAAAGTGTTTTTCAACACGTGTCGACAACAGAGCCTCTGCTGATCCCGCCAATTCATAGTGTTTTAGCAGGATTATCAAGGTCCTCAAGCATATGGTTATTTTAGTATAGACAAGTAATAATACTACTACGTAACACGCTAACAGCTTTACAGCAGCAATACGACTTATGTTTGTGATTTTGACAACAAGAAACACCCGAACATGAATGTCACGCAAATCTTTTTGTTAGCGGCCACTGGAACTTAGAAAGCCAGTTCAATCCAAGACTAGCGGCATTCCCTTAGGCCGATGGGTGTTTGCGGTTATTTTAGTCTTGAATAGCGCTGCGATTGTAGAGTGGTGCTTCGTCGTCCGGCCGCATTGGATAGCCACGCAAGGTCTGGCGCGGATTCTCGGCACGACGTGTCAAGAAATTCGCGCTCTCATCATCCTCATGAGGTGAGCCAATTTTCTAGTATTTCTGAGAAGCAGACAGAATATCCGCTGGACTTTTTCTGTGGGCGCTTGCTTTGTTGCAAGTATGCTAAAGTATATGTTATCTTTCTTGGTTTGATGCATAACATGCGTAGCGAAAGCGGTCTTCTTTCTTTGTCAAGAAAAATAGAGGGACGGTTTTAGCCGAAGGGCAGCCGAAGTCATGTTTACATCCATAGTGAGACCCATTTATTTATATTTGGTACAAATGACTATCTAACTGTTACGTAAAATGAACTGGACGTCTTGGTAAAGTACGGCACAGCAACTTGCCCCGCGAGAACCTATCGACATCCAGCAAGCGAATATAATGGGCTTTTTTTTAGCTGAGAACGCTGCCTATGGTGCTTGCACAAAACGTCCGAAATAAATTTTTCGCGTCTGCTACAGGTATCACCCCCGTAATGAATGCCGTAGCGATTTGTCTGTTACCGTTACGGCTGCTCTGTCAGGCGCAATTAGGGCCAGCAGCCAGTAACAGAGTTCAGAGTGTACGAGATGAAACAAAGCATTCTCATTGCGGGACTTATATGACAGTTTTTACGTGCCTTAGTTTTTCGGCTCGGTTTATGTGCAGTGTACCGCAAAAATTTAGTGACCATGTGAGCGTACACGTGAAGCGGCCTCTCCGCGAAAATTCTGGTGCACCAGCAGTCGTCGAGAGAAGCTAGGCTGCAAATGCCTCTTGTTGTCATATTTATTTTGTATTTCTCTTGATTACGCGACGAATTCTTCGACAACCATGGTGACGCGTTTCTCTCTTAAAAGCAGTATCAATGGAAATGGTATTGCTCATACCACCCACATGCTGCCAGGCTGATAACACTTATCAGGACTTATTAAACCCCTAAGAGACCCTCGCAGGATATTCAGGAGGGAGATGCAGTGTTGGAAAATGCTGGCATTCGTGAGTTTGCCAGTTGTTGCTATATAATATATTACTCTGACAATAACTCGACAAATAAGCTTGATACAAAGTCACATATACAAGCTCTGACCTAGTCGCAGTGCGTAGAGAGTGCGGTAATGGCGGGGATGGTCGAGCCGACCAAGTAAAAGCGGCAAGGGCCTCTTCGATGTGTGTCCCCAACTGACTGCGCAGCGGCGAAGAGGAAACAATCCAGTCACCCTAGTTTGGCATGATCTGGCGTGGTCCGTAGACATCTGCTATCTGCTGTGCAAACCACTGAAAAAACAAAATCGCAGCGTGCTTTTTTTAGCGAAACGCTTTTGTCTCGCCTTGGTTTTTGGGATGCCGGGATGCCTTGATAATCCCGACGTGATGGTCTTGTTATTTTATTCGCGCACAAAGCATTGGTTTGTGCTCGCCGACTAAGGAAAAAGCAAATCGTCAAATATAGAGGAAAAAACAGCCGCATTTCACGGACCTTAGTCGTGAGCCGAGCATCCAGATCTACTCGGGCCTTTTTTAACTTGGCACACGTCGTCGATATCAGTTCACATTCTGCAATCAAATGAACTTCTCACTTTGTCTGACTCCTACCCGCCTAGACAATGTGCCTAATGCATAAGTTATCTGTAGTTTATATTGCTTTGACTTGCGCAGGTAACACTGATCAATAAAACTTTGCATTTGAAGTGACTCGAAGCTCGTAGTACTCTGGCATCGTTTACAAAAGGCCTGAGACGCAATCAAATCCTTGACGTAATATGTGGACACCACACGTATTCTGGTCTGTTCCCCATTGCGCTTGACGCGGACCAGTGGTATAGTTTCAGAACATTTAAAAATTAATCCCCGAATCAGAAGATTTCGCAGTGACAAAGAACCTTGCCGAAGTGCTGCACAACGCGCAGTCGCAGAACGCGTTCGGAATCGCACCCATCGCCGCGAAAGTCATCGTGTGCGTCCTGTGAAGTCGGGTTGCCGAAGCACAGTAAGCGGTGCAGCACGTTGTTGCACCACTTAGGTTGCATTGTCGCCAGACAGATTGAGCAGCTCCAAGCGCCGTTCTGCCGTCGCAGTCGGCGTCACCGTGAGGTCCCGTATGAAGTCCCAGAGCGATGACGGTCGCCGTGCGTACTACGCTTATTTGCGAGTTACATCATGCAAGGATAGCCGACGATTGCTCCTCAACCAAGAGAGTAAAGCCAGGAAGAAGCGTGCAGGCTTCCGGCGCGCGCGAGGGAACCAACGTTGCGAGGGACCGGGAGGAAGGAAAAGAGAGCAAGCGGCATTCGCTTCCGACAGCAACAACGCATGTGGCGGTGCACGTGGCCGCGCGGCCGTATCTTAAGAGCGATCTGCGTCAGTGGCTCATAGCTTTGGGCGTACTGTGTGTTCTCGGCGCTCATTTTGCGTTAAAGAAATAGAGCACGAATGTCACTTCGCTCGCTGCTGCTGCCGCGTTTCCTCACGCCAGCGTTTCGACAGCTAATTTCCGCGGTGATTGAGTGAGATGTTTGCTCAAGCGCGTGACACCATACTTGTTAATTTAGTACGCTTGCCTTTGTCTGCAAGTTTATACGGCTGATAAAACTACTTATTTGCAATCGCAATCGATTATTTGCCTTTCGGACGAAACTGCGATCTTTTTCTGCTTCCGAGTTATGCAATAAGCCACCGCTTTATCTAGTTCCATTGCCTCAGTGCATATCGTGGAGACTTGCACAGAACTTTGGCGCACTAGAACGAACGGTGCAGCAGACTTTCATGGTTGCTTTACGCACCGCTGCGTTTTTTTTATATCGAATGTCGACTAATTTCGGAGGCAATGTATGCGCTCTTGCTTTACAGCCCAGCTCTGAGGCCCACGTTCCTGCAATGAGCACCGCAGCAAAAGATAAAAAACAGAACCCGTAGTGTGATATGAAAGATGCCAGCAACTGCCATGTGCACTCACACTCAACCGCTCGATGCGTCTTCGTAACTGGTCTCAGCTGGACCAGTGCAGTATCCTACTATCGTCTGCTCGCGTCAGTTGTCGCTCGAGCTTGCTTGGTTTGCTCGGTTTGAACTCGTTGGCGCTTTTTTCAATTATCATGGTTTGCGATTGTTTTGTAAGCTGCTTGTTTGCGCGACCCCAATTGTGTAGTACTTTATGGAAGCCACGCGGCACGAGCGATTACAATGGAACGTTCGACGAGTGATGTATAAAAATGGACGCGCTTGACCCGCAGACCATTTTATACGATCGACGACTTTACCACATGTCTCTCTCAAATTCTGCCTCAATATATCGCGAAATAACACTATAGAGCTGCGCTCAAATTTCAAGTTAGGCAGTACCGTAATCGTCGGTGAATTGTTTTTTCACGCAGCGTCGTTCCTCAGGCTAGACCTCAGTCTCGTGCAATATCCGTGTCAAGAATGCACTAAATGAAGTGATGATTTACCCCTACCTAATTTACCATGTCAAATTTAGGAGGCAGACAACGTGCGATACCAATTGCAGAAAACACACCTACAGGTTATATGTACCTGTTTTTTGTTGACGTATCCATAATTAAAGTGGGGCTTCTTTGATTCCTGTAATGTTCTGTATTTCCAGAGCAGTATTTACGGACAAGATGCACACACAGCGCCGTATGTATGCATTATGTTGTTCATGTCTAATGCGCTGGGAAAACATTAGTTATGCAATTTCAACTATTCTAGCGTTCAACCTTAGTATCCTCTGATCTTATCCACTTGCGTCTATTCTCTACCAGCACAACCAACAAAACAGTGGCACAAAAGGCTCATAACGACCATGTTTGCCATCCATCAAAATTATGCAGATCTAACGCACTTATTTTATTCTATATCCAACGAAGGTTACACGATACGGTAAATATATAATATAGAACTAGAACAAATGTGCTCATTTCTCTATATTTTTAACCTATAGGCGTTCTGTATTCTGACGCAATACTGTCACGTGGTAGTGACGGTGAAGAAAGAAGCAGTACGGTGGAATACAAAACTAGCTTTTATTGGGCGAACCTGTGCCCACAAAACAGGCTACACTTATAGTACAACGATAGCGGCGAACACGGTCGGCGATCGTCGGAAAATCTGATCTGCGGGTCAAGCGCGTCGGCTTTTATACAGCAGTCGTCGAATGTTCCAGTCTAATCGTTCGCACCCGGGTCTTCCACAAAGTTCTACACCATTCGCGTCACGCGACGAAATCCGATAATACAAGGTTCGGCGACAACAGACAGCGGATAGAAGCATCGATAACTTTCCAGAAACTTCGGATACATGCAGGTGCGTCCCGCGCTGTGCGATAACATTTGTTCGGCAGCGAAACGGGGTCGCCCGATAGAGATAAGTACACGTGTCAATACCCCCCTCTTAAAAAGCAACGACCCGATGCTACAAACAAGCGAAATAAAAAAACCCGTAGCAAAGAAAAGAACAAAAAATAAGGAATTTCGTCAGCGTCTGTAAAAGGGTTTAAGGCGCACCGCGTGGACCACTTCAGATCGTGCGCGGCGCCGCTGTGAATGCGAAATGCCGTCTGGCACGACCTCATAGTCCAGAGCGCCAATACGACGGATGACCTTGTAGGGTCCGAAATAGCGTCGGAGTAGTTTCTCACTGAGTCCTCGTCGGCGTATCGGGGTCCATACCCAAACACCGTCGCCGGGCTGGTACACGACGAAGCGTCGTCGGAGGTTGTAGTGTCGGCTGTCGGTCCTATGCTGGCTCTTGATTCGCAGGTGGGCGAGCTGTCGGGCTTCTTCGGCGCGCTGGAGATAGGTAGCGACGTCAACGTTCTCCTCGTCAGTGACGTGCGGCAGCATGGCGTCGAGCGTCGTCGTCGGGTTCCTGCCGTAGACCAGCTTGAACGGCGTGATCTGTGTTGTTTCTTGCACCGCCGTGTTGTAAGCGAATGTTACGTACGGCAGGACGGCATCCCAGGTCTTGTGTTCGACGTCGACGTACATCGCTAGCATGTCGGCGAGGGTCTTATTCAGCCGCTCCGTAAGACCATTCGTCTGCGGATGGTAGGCCGTTGTCCTCCTGTGCCTTGTTTTACTGTATTTCAGTATGGCTTGGGTGAGCTCCGCTGTAAAAGCCGTTCCTCTGTCGGTGATGAGGACTTCTGGGGCGCCATGTCGCAGCAGGATGTTTTCAACAAAGAATTTCACCACTTCGGCTGCGCTACCTTTCGGCAGTGCTTTAGTTTCAGCGAAGCGGGTGAGGTAGTCCGTCGCCACGACGATCCACTTACTTCCGGTTGTTGATGTCGGAAAGGGCCCCAGTAAGTCCATCCCGATCTGCTGGAATGGTGGGCATGGAGGCTCGATTGGCTGTAGTAATCCGGCTGGCCTTGTCGGCGGTGTCTTGCGTCGCTGACAGCCTCTGCATGTTCTGACATAACGGGCGACGTCGGCGGTCAGGCGCGGCCAATAATACTTTTCTTGTATCCTCGATAGTGTCCGGGAAAATCCGAGGTGTCCAGTGGTCGGATCGTCATGTAGGGCATGCAATACTTCTGGACGAAGTCCTGATGGGACAACAAGAAGGTAGTTGGCGCGGACAGGTGAAAAGTTCTTCACGAGTAGATTGTTTTCAAGCGTGAAGGAAGATAATCGGCGCTTAAATGCCCTGGGGACAACGTCGGTGTGCCCTTCCAAATATTCCACGAGGCCTTTTAGCTCCGGGTCTGCCCGTTGCTGTTCAGCGAAGTCTTCCGCGCTTATCATTCCAAGGAAGGCGTCGTCATCTTCGTCATCTTGCGGCGGCGGGTCAATGGGGGCGCGTGATAGGCAATCGGCATCGGAGTGTTTTCGTCCGGACTTGTAGGTGACAGTGATGTCGTATTCTTGTAGTCTGAGGCTCCACCGAGCCAGCCGTCCTGAAGGATCCTTTATACTCGCTAGCCAACACAACCCGTGATGGTCACTGACGACTTTGAATGGCCTGCCATAAAGATAAGGGCGAAATTTAGCTGTAGCCCAAACGATGGCGAGGCATTCCTTTTCGGTCGTAGAATAGTTGCCTTCCGCTTTTGACAGCCACCGGCTAGCGTAAGATATCACCTGTTCGACTCCATTTTTCCTCTGGACTAGAACGGCACCGAGGCCTAGGCTACTGGCGTCAGTATGGATTTCTGTATCGAGGTACTCGTCGAAGTGCGCAAGTACCGGCGGCGACTGCATGCGTCGTTTGAGTCCTTCAAATGCGTCGGCCTGCGGCGTTTCCCACTTGAACTCAACATCACATTTAGTTAGACATGTGAACGGCTCGGCGATGCGTGAAAAGTCCTTGACAAAGCGCCTGCAGTAGGCACACATGCCAAGGAATCTACGCACTGCCTTCTTGTCGGTGGGCTGCGGGAACTTTGCGATGGCAGCTGTTTTCTGGGGGTCGGGGCGTACTCCGGATTTACTGATGACGTGGCCTAGGAACAGAAGCTCATCGTAAGCGAAGCGGCATTTTTCTGGCTTCAGAGTGAGCCCTGATGACTTGATGGCCTCTAGTACTGTGGCAAGCCGCCTAAGGTGATCGTCGAAATTTCCGGCGAATACAACGACGTCATCCAAGTAAACGAGGCAGGTCTGCCATTTCAATCCCGCTAAAACCGGGTCCATCACGCGCTTGGATGTTGCAGGCGCCGAGCACAGTCCAAATGGCATAACCTTGAACTCGTAGAGGCCATCTGAGGCGATGAAGGCGGTCTTTTCGCGATCTTTTTCGCGGACTTCTATTTGCCAATAGCGAGACTTGAGGTCTATCGAGGAGAAGTACTTAGCGTTGCAGAGCCGATCCAATGCGTCGTCGATCCGTGGAAGGGGGTATACGTCCTTCTTCGTGATCTTGTTCAGACGACGATAATCGACGCAGAAACGTAGGGTTCCGTCCTTTTTCTTCATCAGGACAACAGGGGATGCCCACGGGCTTTTCGACGGCTGGATGATGTCGTCGCGCAGCATTTCGTCGACTTGTTCTCTTATAGCTTCGCGTTCTCGCGACGAAACTCGGTAAGGGCTTTGGCGGAGTGGTCGAGCGTACTCCTCGGTGATTATGCGATGGTTGGCGACTGGTGTTTGTCGAATCCTCGATGACGTCGAAAAGCAGCCTTTGTATCGTCGGAGCAGACTTCTGGGCTGCTGTTGCTTAATCACTGGGAGACATGGATTAATGTCGTAGTCTGGATCGGGAACCATGGTCGTCAGGGTAGATGCGGCGGGATCCGAGAGGACAAACACATTACTGGTTTCCAGAATTTCCTCGATGTACGCGATCGTCATGCCTTTGTTGATGTGCTTGAACTCCTGGCTGAAGTTTGTCAGCAACACTTCAGTTTTCCCTCCGTGCAGTCGAGCGATCCCTCTTGCGACGCAAATTTCACGGTCTAGCAGTAGACGTTGGTCGCCTTCGATGACACCTTCTACGTCAGCGGGTATTTCAGTGGCGAGCGAAATAACAATGCTGGAGCGAGGCGGGAGGCTCACTTGATCTTCGAGCACACTCAAGGCGTGGTGACTACGAGGGCTCTCCGGCGGTATTGCTTTATCTTCCGACAGCGTTATAGACTTCGACTTCAGGTCGATGATAGCGCCGTGTTGGTTCAGGAAGTCCATACTGAGAATGACGTCTCGTGAACACTGTTGGAGGATAACGAAGGTGGCAGGGTAAGTCCGTTCGTGAATGGTTATTCTTGCCGTGCAGATTCCAGTCGGCGTAATCAGGTGTCCTCCAGCGGTGCGAATTTGAGGGCCTTCCCATGCAGTCTTAACCTTCTTCAACTGGGCGGCGATGTGTCCACTCATGACGGAATTATCAGCCCCTGTGTCCACTAAGGCGGTAACAGCATGGCCGTCGAGAAGCACGTCGAGGTCGGTGGTTCTTTGTCTGGCGTTGCAGTTAGGTCTTGGCGTCGGATCACGGCTGCGTCGTGTTGAACTGAAGCTGGAACGTCGCGTCGTCAAGCCGTCTTTCGTTGGTGTAGTCTTGGCTTCCTGACTTCGTCGGAACGGCGGCGTGTCGTCATTAGGTCGTCGAGATGGTTTCTTCGTCGTCTTCGTCGGCGGCGGAGGATCTTCGTCAGTTCGACGAACAGCAACCGCACCTCCATCGGTTGCCGCTTTTAGTTTTCCGGATATGGGCTCGCTGACCGGCCCCGGGCTGGGCCAGTGTATGGTCGGCGCTGCGGTGACAGGTAGCGGCCTGGTGACGACGAACGGGACCGTCGTCGAGAGTTCCACTGAGTGGCGGCTAGGTAATCGGCGATTTCACGTGGGCGTTCCCCAAGCTGTGGACGCGGCGCGTTGACGGCGAACCCTCTCAGTCCCAAGTCACGGTATGGGAATCGGCGGTACACATAGCCGGCTTCTCCGCAGTGATAGCAGAGCGGGCGGTGGTTGGGGGCTCGCCAAATGTCCGTCTTCCTCGCGTAGGTGCGCTGGGTGACGGGTGGTCGTGCTGGCGGTGACGGCGGCGGACGAAGGAACTGCGTCGTTGCAGGGCACTGGCGTTGTCGCGGAGGGGGACCTGGACGGCGTGCGACGGCGGCGTATGTCATCGCTTCAGGCTGGGGCTGCGGTAATTGTGGTTGCAGCTCAGGAACTCCTAGCGATCGGTGCACCTCTTCTTTCACGATGTCGGCGAACGAGGCCACTTGAGGCTGCGACGATGGCAAGACCTTGCGCAGTTCTTCGCGCACAATGGCCCTGATGGTCTCGCATAGATCGTCCGGAGCCAGTGATTGAATTCCGGAGTAGCTTGCTGGCTTGGTGCGTCGGTCGAATTGCCGGTTCCGCAATTCTAGTGTCTTCTCGATGCTCGTCGCCTCACGAAAAAACTCGTCGACGGTTTTCGGTGGGCTTCTTACCATACCGGCGAAAAGTTCCTCTTTTACACCACGCATCAGTAGACGTACCTTCTTCTCCTCGGACATCTCGGGGTCGGCGTGGCGGAACAGACGGCTCATTTCCTCAGTGAAGATCGCGATCGTCTCATTCGGCAGCTGCACTCTTGTCTCCAGTAGAGCTTGGGCTCGCTCTTTTCGCACGACGCTTTGAAATGTTTGCAGGAAGCCGCTTCGGAAGAGGTCCCACGTCGTCAAGGTGGCTTCTCGATTCTCGAACCACGTCTTGGCGGCGTCCTCCAATGCGAAATAGACATGTCGTAGCTTGTCGTCGCTTGCCCAGTTGTTAAACGTAGCGACCCTCTTATAGGTTTCCAGCCAGGTTTCCGGGTCCTCAAATGTGGAACCGCGGAACGTCGGTGGTTCCCTGGGCTGCTGCAGCACGATAGGGGACGCTGGGGCTGCCATTGGGGTTGCCTTGGCCACAATCTTCTTGGTCTTCTCAGGTAGAAGTCCGTGCTCCGGGGGCAGCTGTTGAAGACGGCGGCTTGCTCGGTGGTCCGGAACTACGTTGGTATTCTGTTTGCGGTCTGGGCTGGGATCACGGGTTGTCGGGGGCGTCCCGTACATGAACGAAAAGCACCTCCACCAGATGTTACGTGGTAGTGACGGTGAAGAAAGAAGCAGTACGGTGGAATAGAAAACTAGCTTTTATTGGGCGAACCTGTGCCCACAAAACAGGCTACACTTATAGCACAACGACAGCGGCGAACATGGTCGGCGATCGTCGGAAAATCTGATCTGCGGGTCAAGCGCGTCGGCTTTTATACAGCAGTTGTCGAATATTCCAGTCAAATCGTTCGGACCCGCGTGCCTTCCACAAAGTTCTACACCATTCGCGTCACGTGACGAAATCAGATAATACAAGGTTCGGCGACAACAGACAGCGGACAGAAGCATCGATAACTTTCCAGAAACTTCGGATACATGCAGACGCGTCCCGCGCTGCGCGATAACATTTGTTCGGCGGCGAAACGTGGTCGCCCGATAGAGATAAGTACACGCGTGAATATTTACGCTTAGGTAACGCGTAGGTCACAACATCAATCCTGTGAAATGTTTGCTGTTATGAAGTACCTTCGCCCAAATCTTTAACTGGTGTGCGGGAGCGGTGGCTTTTCCGGGCGTGAGCGCCGTATGACGCGGCGAGGCTGGAAACAGCCTAGTAGACGATGGGCCCAGCTGAGCGCGCTTTGTCCGCATGCGCTTAGCCTCAGACTGTTTCCAGCCTCGCCCCGTCAAACGGCGCTGACGCACGGAAAAGTCGCCGCTCCCGCACACCAGTTAAAGATTTGGGCGACTGTACACTGTTCGAAAAGTGTTTGCATGTTCGCACACATCAATTCTGGAGAATTTAAACTTTGGGACGTCGACATAGTGATCTCAAGACCACGAAGGCGATGTCCGATACTCCTGAAAGGAAGAGGATGGATGCGAGGTGTATAGGGGCACAAAGAAGTAGGGCACATCATTAAAGTATGTCTAAAGCTTCTATGACGTCGTGTCAGAATGGCGTTATACCCTATGACAAATCTATCGAAGTTTAAGAAAAAATTGGCTGCCACTTGAGTACTGTGAACAAGGGTGCAAGCGAAGATCGGGATTCTTCGTTGTCGTAGCGCCTCGGCTTCTCGCTACCTCACGACGAGGTCGGCACGTCGACGACGAGCCCCTTCTCGGGCGATTTCCCGGCAACGTTCATCAAACGCCTTCTATTCATCACCCGAGTGCACTATGCATGGCCCGCTGATGTTCCTTCTACGCAGCCTGCTCTTCGGCAAAACGAATAAAGTAGGGCCTCGCCATCCGATTGCCCGGCCTGAACTGTAGGGAAACGGCAGGCGCAGAGGCGAGTGGACACGCAATCTCACCCCTTCCATCCTCCTCCTCCGGAGGGAGGGGAATTCTGTGATTGCCTCACGCTATGCGCTGTGCCTACTTCTTCAGGCATATAAAGTCCCGCTTCATAGGGCCCGTATGATGAATCGAGAGTGTCTGCAAAGGAATAATGTCATGAACAACCGATGCAGACCGACAGTGGTCGGTCTGCATCGTATGTTCATGACATTTCCTCGAGAAAGGTTCGTTCATGACAAACCTTCCCTTGAGAGCAACTTGGAGTTTTTTACGTGTATAGAATGCTCCGAACCAGGTACTTATACCAACAAATTACTAAGCATAACAATTCAGTTGGAAAGATTGATGCAGACAAGTACACAGTGTCGGTTACTCGTGCACGGGCCGAGAAGCTGCGGGCCGGGTAAGAGCCCACAAAACATGAGTTATCGGACTAACAAACGATACGCTTCTAATAAGGAAATACGACAAATAGGAAGCGGGCATGACGGTTCGACGTGCGGTGATGTTATCGAGCGCGTCATTGTGGAATATTTGAATGAATTGCTCGGTCAACCACACACCATTATAGGGGGCTTTAAAGCAGAATTTGTTGTTAGTGCCTAAGCTGGATGAAGAAGGACGCTTCTGGAACAGCCAATTTCCAGAAAAGAAATGGAGGACGCAATAGATGCACTACCTGTTGGCAAGGCACCTGGCCCTGACGGCCTAGGAGTAGGCATTTTTTTAAAACATTAAAACAATATTAGCCTATATTGTGCACAGTTATCGCCGAATCGTATCAGCAAAAAGATAAACCACTGTGCTTCACAACTTAGCAGATCGTTCTCACCCCAAGAACTGAGGCACTTGAAAAACCTTCCGTTAGTGGGGTCTTATCGCCCAATAAGCCTTATCAACGTCGACTGTAATATATTTATGAAGCTGTTGGCCAAACGATTGCCGGGACTGATAAAGAGGCTGGTTGGCACGCATGTGCTGCCTTCGCTAACATCGCCGATGAGCAGTACCGAGACCTATCGCTGCGAGCACTCATCGAGCGTCTGCGCTCTACACCAACCGTCGCATCCGTTCACCGATATGTCGTCCAGGGCCGCATTCTGTACCGAAGGAACTTCCTCCCTGACGGGTCTGATCTTCTTGTCGTGCCAAAACATCTACGACAGACTGTGCTCTTTGAGATGCATGACGCACCCACTGCACGACATCTTGGCGTAACCCGTACGTACGACCGCGTCCGCCGCCGCTTCTATTGGCCTGGTCTTGCTCTCTCCGTCCGACGCCATGTTGCTGCCTGTGATCCCTGCCAGCGTCGGAAAACACCTCAGGTGCCACCTGCCGGTCATCTCCAGCCGATCACCGTCCCTGTGAAACCGTTCTTTCGTGTTGGATTAGACCTCCTCGGTCCTTTTCCCACGTCGTCCTCTGGGAATAAATGGGTAGCAGTCGCAATTGATTGCGCCATCCGATACGCTATCACGTGGGCTCTCTCTGCCAGTTTCGCCACTGACGTCGCGGACTTTCTTTGGCGTGACATTATCTTGCTTCATGGCGCCCTGCGACAGCTGCTTACTGACCATGGTCGTAACTTCCTCTCGAACGTTATCGCCGAAATTGTGCGTTCCTGCTCCATACCATCTTCCAACCAATGGTCTGACAGAGCGGTTAAACCGTACTCTTCACTGCTGCCCAAGTACGTTTCCAAGGACCACCACGACTGGGACATTGCCCTTCCTTACGTCACATTTGCACATAATTCTTCCCGGCATGACGCCGCTGGATTTTCTCCATTTTATGTACCGTAAGGTCGCGAACCGACATTGCCCCTTGACACGGCACTTCCTCCTGCTACGATCTCAACAAGGAAGTATGCGCGCGACGCCATTGCCCTCGACGACCATGCACGCCAGCTTGCCCGTAGTCGACTGACGGCCTCGCAAACCACTCAGCAGCGTCAGTACAACGCCCGCCCCCGTGACGTACAGTTTTCACGCGGTGCGCTCATGCTCCTGTGGTCGCCCTCTCGTCACGTCGGACGTTCAGAGAAGCCGCTTTCGCGATACACAGGGTCCTACAACGTGCTGCACCAGCTGACGCCTGTGACGTGGGAAATTCCTCCTGTGCGTTCAACCTCGTCCATTACCCTGGCATCTAGTGATGTACACGTCAGTAGGCTCAAGGCCTACTACACTGCTTCCGAGTCCGGTGTTTAGTCGCTCCGGAATGGCGCTTTTGCCGCCGTTGGTAGTGCTACGGATAAGTATTCGCGATGAAAGAGGCGAGCAGGGTGAAGACGACGACGACGATTAGAGGCTAGCGCGGGCTGTTGCCTCTTGGCCAAGTGCGGCGTATTTCTTGTAAATATACTTCAATATAGATTTTCGACTGCGTCTTCCTACGTTACAATATTTATGAAGCTGTTGGCCAAACGATTGCCAGGTCTGATAAGGAGGCTGGTTGGCACGCTTCAGACCTGTGGTATAAAGGTTTGAAGCATCGCCACAAACTTACACGTAGCTCGAAATGTGCTACATGTAGCGGTGTATTTGGGCACGGAGTGACTATGGTGCAATTAGATCTCGCTAAGACCTTCAACCGTGTTTCCTACAATCCTCTCTTCGCCATATTCGAGCATTCCAACGTAGGAAACGTAATAAGAGACGGTGTCAGAATGGCGTATGCTAACTGCTAACTGTCAGTCAGGTCCCTTTGAACGTGGACCTGACTCGCAGCAAGTGCGGGCTTTTGTTAGGCACGACTGTCCACTGTCGCGCCGGCTGTTCGCCGCCAACCTTGAGCCTCTGTACAATGCCATCGAGAATAATGAACGTATAACTGGCGTCAGGTTACAGTCAACACATGTAAGACTTTTGGCGTATGTCGATGACATCGCCATATTTTGTTCAAATAGAGATATTTGTCAGGCCGTAGAGGTAGTTCAAACCTTCTGCGAATACACCAGGGCGCAAATAAATTGGGAGAACAGTTATGGATTCTGGCATGGGGGGTGAATGGGATAAAACGCCAGACTACTACTTTCGACTTTGGTGGTCAACCCCTGAAACAAAGTATCTAGGCATGTTTCCCAATACTTATCCCAACAGGGAGCCGAACTGAAGAAACAATGGGCGAGAGCACAGCAAAAAGGTTCAATCGTAGCAAGGGCGACAGCTGTCAAGGTTCTCGCGTGCCACAGTCTGTAAGCTATATCTTACCACCGCAATGTGGTATTCTCTGCTGTGTGCGTCGGGGATCAAGATCCTAAAAAATTCCCCGCGTTTTCACAATTTTCATATGGGCGTAGACTTGAGGAATGAACCAGCCGCACAAACAAAACCACAATGAATGATTTGTTCCTTCACACATCTGTGCAAGTGCTTTTATATCGTCACGTTCCAGGATTTGTACGAATGTATGAAGCAATCCATGGTGCCGTTAAACGTTACCTACGAGACGTCGTGCATGCGTACAGATTGTTGGATGTGCGGTTTTCAAAGCAGCCTCTCACCACTATTACTAGGAAAAAACTATACGGACCCAATGGACATTATGCTCCTTGTACCGATGTCACACCGCGGATGCCCAGGAGATGTCATAAAATGGTTAAAAGAATGCTTGTACGCCCTTCAGTTAAAACTTTTTTTCATTATGCTACACACTAATACATTATCAGTTCTTGACATGAAAGTACGGAGCGCAGCGTTTTTGAGCAAGGAAACTCAAGCAAGGCAGATGACGATTATTGAGGTGTAGCAAGATACCACCGATAGGGTGCACATTTGTTGAGCGTAGTCGCATTTAACTCCCGCCCGCACCTCTCCCGTATGTCATCTACTCAAGCACCCAATCCAGACGTTCACACTTCGACGTTTGCCGCATATCAGTGTGTATAAATGTTTGTAGCTTGCCTCAGCACCGCTTCAGACTCAGGCATTATGCTCGCTGAAGACGATCACGTTTGGTAAATGTTCAAAGAACAAGCTGGTTACATTGCAATACGCCCAAGCTACATCATGAGTACTATATCCACCTTATGTCTTTTGCACAAGGGTAGCGAACCAATGATCGCGCATATCTAATCACCTAGACATTATGTGGAATTTGCGTGTGCATATCGTGGCAAAGCGTTTCTTCGAAGAAAAACACCCAGTGCCCTTCCATTCTGTGAAGGATGACCAACGACGCTGTGTATGTGGGCTCCTTAATGGCGAACTGCACCTCCGCGGCGGGTCGGCCCGGCATTTCACTATCTTCGGGATCGGCCCACGTATGGGGAGGGCCTAATGCCTGCGCGACCTCAGCACTCCCAGGGGTGTCTGCGTCAGCAGGCGTTAGGTGTGTTGCTACACCACGTGCCCGAGCGCCGAAGGGTTGGACCCTCGCACGTGTAGCAGTGTGCGGCTTAGTCGTGTCTAGGGAAAGGGGGATCCTGGCAGTTGAGCTGATGCCGGGTTTTCGAACCTTTAAGGTACCCCGGAAGAGACAACACACCCCTTCAGCCTTTGCTTCGCATCACACGGAGAGGCGAGAACTTGGAGTCGGGTTCCTGATTAACAAGAATATAGCTTGTAACGTACAGGAATTCTATAGCATTAACGAGAGGGTGGCAGGTCTTGTTGTGAACCTTAATAAGAGGTACAAATTGAAGGTCGTACATGTGTATGCCCCTACATCCAGTCATGATGACCAGGAAGTCAAAAGCTTCTATGAAGACCTGGAATCGGCGATGGGTGAGGTCAAAACAAAATACACTCTACTGATGGGCGACTTCAATGCCAAGATAGGCAAGAAGTAGGCTGGAGACAAGGCAGTGAAGGAATATGGCATAGGAACTAGGATTAGCAGGGGAGAGTTATTAGTCGACTTAGCAGAGCAGAATAAGATGCGGATAATTAATACCTTCTTCCGCAAGCGGGATAGCCGAAACTGGAGCAGGAGCCTGAATGACGACACTAGAAATGAAATAGACCTTGTTCTCTGTGCTAACCTTGGCATCATAGATGTGGACGTGCTCAACAAGGTGCGCTGCAGTAACCATAGGAAGGTAAGAACTCGTATAAGCCTAGACTTGAGGAAAGAACGGAAAAAAACTGGCACATAAGCCGATCAATGAGTTAGCAGTAAGAGGTAAAATAGAGGAATTCCGGATCAGCTACAGAACAGGTATTCGGCTTTAACACAGGAAGAGGACCTTAGCGTTGAAAAAATGAACGACAATCTCAGGGGTATCATTAAGGAGTCTGCAATAGAAGTCGGTGGCAACTCCGTTAGACAGGATAACAGTAAACTATCGCAGGAGACGAAAGATCTGATGAAGAAACGACAATGTATGAAAGCCTTTAACCCTACAGCTAGAATAGAACTGGGAGAACTATCCAAGGTAATGAACAAGCGTGAGACAGCTCACATAAGGAAGTATAATATGGATAGAACTGAACATGCTCTCAGGAACGGAGGAAGACTAAAAGCAGTGAAGAAGAAACTAGGAATAGGCAAGAATCAGATATATGAGTTAAGGGAGAAAGCCGGCAATATCATCACTATTATGGATGAGATCGTTCAAGTGGCTGAGAAGTTATATAGAGATTTATACAGTAACAGTGGCACCTACGATGATATCGTGAGATAGAATAATCTAGAGGAATTCGAAATCCCACAAGTAACGCCGGAAGAAGTAAAGAACGCCTTGGGAGCTATGCTGAGGAGGATCCGGTAACACATTTGTTGAAGGAGGGGGGGGGGGGGGGGGGCATATTGTTCTAGAAAAACTGGTCACCCTGTATACACAATGCCTCAAGAGCTCGAGCGTACCGGAATCTTGGAAGAATGGTAACATAATCCTAATCCATGAGAAAGGGGACGCCAAGGAGTTGAAAATTTATAGACTGATTAGTTTGCTGTCCGTTGCCTACTATGTATTTACTAAGGTAATCGCAAATAGAATCACGAACACCATAGCCATCTGTCAAACAAAGGGCCAAAGGCTACTCAACAATAGACCATATTCACACTATCAATCAGGTGATAGAGAAATGTGTGGAATATAACCAACCCTTATATATAGCCTTCATTGATTACGAGAAAGCATTTGATTCAGTCGAAACCTCAGCAGTCATGGAGGCATTGCGGAATCAGGGTGTAGACAACCCGTATGTAAGAATACTGAAGTATATCTATAACGGCTCCACAGCCACCGTGGTCCTCCATAAAGAAAGCAACAAAATCACCATAACGAAAGGCGTCAGGCAGGGAGATACGATCTCTCCAATGCTATTCAAAGCGTGTTTACAGGAGGTATCCAGAGACCTGGATTGCGATAAATGGGGATAAGAGTTAATGGAGAATTCCTTAGTAAATTGCGATTCGCTGATGATATTGCCTTGCTTAGTAACTCAGGGCACCAACTGCAATGCACGGTCACTGACCTGTAGAGGCAAAGCCGAAGGGTATGTCTAAAATTATTCTGTAGAAAGCTAAAGTAATGTTCAACAGTCTCGGAAGAGCACACCAGTTTACGATAGGTAGTGAGGCACTGGAAGTGGAATAGATCTTAGGACAGGTAGTGACTGCGGATCCTGATCATGAGTCTGAAATAATCAGAAGAAGAAGAATTGGCTGACGTGCGTTTGGCAGGCATTCTCAGATCATGAACAGCAGGTTGCCATTATACCTCAAGAGGAAAGTATATAACAGCTGTGTCTTACGGGGCAAAAACATACGGGGCAAAAACCTGGAGGCTTACGCAAAGGGTTCTACTTAAATTGAGGACAACACAACGAGCTATCCCTTAGGTGTAACGCTAAGGGATAAAAAAAGGGCAGATTGGGTGAGGGAACAAACGCGAGTTCATGATATCTTAGTATAAATCAAGAAAAAGAAATAGGCATGGGCAGGACATGTATTGAGGAGGAAAGATAACCGATGGTCATTAAGGGTAACGCACTGGACTCCAAGGGGAAGGGAAGCGTAGTAGAGGGCGGCAGAAAGCTAGGTGAGCGGATGAGATTAAGAAGTTTGCAGGGACAACATGGCCACAATTAGTACATGAGCCCTGTAGTTGGAGAAGTATGGGAGAGGCCTTTGTCGTGCAGTGGGCGTAACCAGGCTGATGATGATGATGGTGAATCCTGTGACATCCCCAGGTTTGGTTCTGAGGCGGGCAGCGCGCAGTAATGGTATCTATGGCTTCAAGTGCCCCCCCTCCCCCTTCCTGATCACTCACTGATGAAACCCTCGACATTTTTATGAAACCAAAAGAAACATTTCCCATGTGCCATTCCTAATATAGTCAACATGAAACCAAGAGAGTCCGTTCATTATCTCCATACGCTGCCGCAATATGTCTGACTGAAGCAATCGGCTCTGGTTACAAAGTAACTTAAATGGGAAGCGGCGACCTTCTGGAAGTACGTCATAAGCATCAATACGATAAACAGAGAAAAATTGTTGAGTTTGGTGCCCTTCCTGTCTCTGTGGGTCCCCACAGGGCAATGAACACTGTGCGCAGTGTCATTTCCAATTATGGCCTCATTAAACTCAGTGAAAGCGAGCTGTTGGATATGTGGGAAGACCAGAAAGTAGTAAAGGTGCAACGAATTAAGGCGCGACGGCAAGGGCATTCCAACCTCGCACGTAATAATTACATTTGGAACAAGTGAACTCCCTGATTCAATAGAGGCCCGATATTGTAGACTTCGCGTACGACAGTACATTCCCCATCCGCAACGATTCTTGACGTGTAACAGTTTTCGGCATGGGTCTCAGAGCTGCCGAGGGCACGCTACTTGGGCAAAGTATGCACCTATATAGCAAGCCTTATACATCTGTGCTTTCACAAACCACTGTGCTAACTGTGACGGCGATCATCCCGCTTATTTGTGATCGGGCCCGTTATGGAAGAAAGAAAGAAATAATTCAACTCAAGGTCAAACTAAACATTTTCTTTCCAGCAGCGCGCATGCGTTATTCTGTTCACAATCAGTCTAATCCGTTCTACAGTCACGTGGCGCTCCGGGGCCAACGCCACATCCTCCGTCTGCCGCCCGAGTCACCCGGGGTGTGACGGTGGTTCCACCGTCAGCTTGTCCGGCCGGAGCAGCCCAGTGCTGTTCTGTGCCCTGGAATGAAGGGACAGTAGACCTCCGAGCCTGCCGGTCCCAGGGTCAATACGCATGCAGATAGCCGCTACCCCCCCCCCTAAAGAAAACCGAGCGTTCCTGCCGAGTGGGTGTCCTCCGGCACCTCTAAAGAGGTGTTGGATGGAAGCAACACTAGTCCGGCACCTCTGACACCTAAGAAACGGCGCAGGTGCGTGGAGCGCGCCGGGAAAACAGAACAATGCTGTATAAGGGGACCTGGAAAGGTCCCGTGGCAAAAATTTGTTTACCTTGAAACACAGCACAAAGCACTTCCAATACGGCTACACAACTAATACATTGCAATTTGTGAGGTCTGATACATAATCTAGATCACATTAGGAAAATACTACATAAGTTATATGCAAGGGTGCTCTCTGTTCAAGACACACACCTCAGTCCGTCACACACTTTCTCTGACAATACGCCCTCTATCGCAGAGACCGCAACGATGCCCTTGCCTAGTCGGGCGGTGTGGCCATAACGGTGGATAATGGTGTCGACTGCCAGAACTTGAAGCTGCACACTACGTTTCAGGCAGTTGCAATCACAAACGTGTTGTTTGATAAGCTGCTCACCGTTACTTTTATATACGTTCCTCCTAGTTATCAACTTTCCAAACCGGGATTCGAGAGCTTTACCACAGCTTCCCGAACCCTACATTGTAGTAGACGATTTTAATACACATGACACCATCTGGGGAGATCCTCGATGTGATGCGAGAGGTCGATTATTAGAGAAGTTCTTCTCCACAAGCGCTTGCTTACTACATAAAAAAGAGCCCACATTCTACAGCGTGGCAAAAAAACGTTTCCATTTATACATTTAAGCACTGCATCAAGTACACTTGTGCCTTACTTGAACTTGAACGCGATTGAACTTGAACGCCCAATTGCCTTGAAATGAAGAAAAAGCGATGAGTGTTCTCCAATTCTGTCCCATTGGAAAGTCCACAGTGCCGACTGAAAACGGTACAGAAAGCTGACACATATGACCTGGGTAGACATCTTTACTCGCCTTATCGATGATATAGTGTCATTTAACAGCGTTTATGACTGATGCTGCAACAACATGCATCCTGGAAACAAAGTGATCACCCTCTAAACGACGTATTCTCTGGTGGAAGCAGGAGTGGAAGGAAGCTCTCAAAAAATCAAAATAAGGCTTGGAGTCACACTAGCGAATCCAACTACCTATAACTTGATAACCTTCAAGAAAATAAAGTCTGAAGGTGGGAAAACAGGCCGCCGTGCCAAAAGAGAAAGCTGACAAAAAAATGACAATGGAAATTCCACTGCGACTGACTGTGAATGACTGTTACTGTTATTTTCTCTCCTTATCTGTTCTTCCCTTTTCCCTCTCCCAAAGTGTAGGGTAGCCAACCAGGCAGGTCCTTCGTTATCCTTCCTGCCTTTCGCTCTTCGTTTCTCTCTGGCAAAAATACATATCTAGCATTAATTCATATACAGTCTAAAGAAACTGGAACAGGGAAAACATAATAAAACGCCGTGAAACTCATCGTCTGCCATTAATAAACACACAAGGTGACACACATATTGACCAAGCTGATTCCATAGGGGCACATCTTGAAATGATTTCTAGCTTATCCCAATACTCAGATACATTTATGAGATACCTGGAACAAGCGAAGTAATTGCCTCTGGATCCGAAAGGAAATAGAAATAAGCTGGACAACCGTCCGCTCAACATGTAGGAATTTCAGGATGCACGTGGCGGTTGTAACAAGTCCGCTTCAGAAAGCAATAGAATAGTGTATGAAATTATCGCACCTACACCCTGAAAGCCACAAAACACTATTGTCACTCTCCTACTCCGTGTTCTCAGCCGGCTGCATTCCGCCGCCTGGAAAGAAGCAATAATAAACTTCGGTCAACAGTTATAGGCGTATAGCCTTGACAAGTTGCTTATATAAACGGTTTGACAAAATGATTCACTCGTGTCTGCTTAATTTCTGGAAAGTAAAAAGCTATTAGACCCACCACAGGGTTGCTTCAGGGAACGTAGATCCACAACTAATCACCTTGTCCGCATCGAGAGGAATATTCGCGATATTTTTGTGCATAAGCAGTTCTTTCTGTGAGTATTTATTGATATGAAGGCATACGACAGCAAGTGGCGTTTCGGAATTCTCCTTGACCTTGCTAAAAGGGGAATCCCAGGCGATTGGCTTAATTTCATACAAATTTAACGGTCTAACGGCACGTTCCGTGTTAGAATCGGTGATGTGCTATCTCGTCTAATTACACAGGAAGCAGGTGCACCACCAGGTAGTGTGCTTAGCTGCACTCTATTTGTTGCAAAATGAACTCTCTCCATAATATCATATCATGTACAGTATATTTTATTCTGTGTATGGGGCCGCGCAGGGGCGTCTGCGTCAGCAGGCGTTTGGTGGGCTGCGACACCACGTACCCGAGCACACGAGGGTTCGACCCTCCCGCGTGTAGCCGTGCGCGGCTTAGCCGTGTCTGGGGAAAGGGGGATCTTGGGGGTTGAGCTGATGTTGGGTGTTTGGACCTTTAAGGCCCCTCGGCGGAGGCAACATACCCCTTTGGCCTCTGCTTCACATAGATGGCACCCCCGGACTGACCCACCGGGGGAAATCGGTAGTTGCCTTTTCCTATCTTTCTCTCTCTTAAACCTTCGTCTTTCTCTCACTTTCCACCTTTCCTGTCTTCTTCTCACTTCGTTTACATCCAATTCTCCAGGCAGCGAGGGTTAACCTGGCGTAGTTCATCCAGCCTTGGATCTATTATATTGGGTTATAGTAGCTATGTACAGCTGGCGTCTGCGTTTCCTTCGGGTCTCGCAGCGTCCCCTTGTTGGGCTCGGTGGTGGGTGGCTGGCATAGCTGCCGAAATGTAATAGGTTATTGATGGCTTTAAGCACCTTTCCCCGACTTCCTGATCGCCCTCTTTCGAAAAGAGGGCGCACCGAAGAAACTTTTCAATTCTCTGCCCAACGCAAGGAATCCTTCCCACGCTACCACGTCATACATAGTCAGTGCCCTGATAAGACAGTAAGAACCCTTTCACCATTCACCGTTGCGAAAGTTCTCACCGATGCTCTTGGTCCTGGATACAAGATTACTAAAATGGCTAGCGGCGACCTACTGCTTGAAGTGCGTGACCAGCTCCAACGTGAAAAGATTTCAAATATTCTGGCTTTTGGTGATGTCGAAGTCAGTGACGCCGCATCGATCTATGAACACATCCAGAGGTGTGGTATCAGACGCCGATCTTTTGAACCTGAGTGAAGAACTACTCAAAGTATGGAAGGAACAAGAAGTTGTCAAAGTACAAAGAATAATGATCAAGCGCGACAACAAAGAAATTCCTACAAAACATCTCGTTCTCACGTTTGCTACAAGTGTTCTGCCAGAATCTCTCGATACACGATACACAAAAACACGAGTAAGACCATACATTCCAAATCCACGTAGATGTTTCAAATGTCAAAGAATTGCCATGGCTCACAAAGCTGCCGAGGCCGTCTCACTTGCGCAAAATGTGGTCAAGAGCACGCTTCCGACAACTGCACTAGCGCACTCCACTGTGTGAACTGCGACGGTGATCACGCCACATATTCCCGATCATGTCCGACGTGGAAAAAAGAAAACGATATTATTACACTGAAAGTTAAAGAGAATATATCGTTTCAAGAAGCGCGAAAACGTGTTTCATTCATTCATACCGCAGGCTATGTTGGTGCGGCGCGTAAGGGGGCAACGCCGCAGCAGACTCCGGCATCAGCCCGGCCCACAAAGAGTGTGGCCGAGCTTGTGCCACCAGCCCCCTCGGCGATAGCAGCCAACGCTGCCTCGCCGTCACAGAAAGAGGGCCCATCGACCTCAGGGTCGGTAGGCACGAAGGTCTCATCTGCTCAGGTGAAGCCTTCACGACAAACGCGCCCCTCACAAGAGCGGACGTCCAGTGCCTCTCAAGAGGCAATGGACACTACTTCAAGCCAGACGGCGCAGCAAGCGCCCAAGGATCGCCGCCAGTCTCAGGACGGCGGCAAGAAAGACAAACTCCGCATTAAAGGGCCTGGGAAGGCCCTGTAATCTAAATCAAGTTTCCTCTCTTAACGCACAGCACTCGCACACTATCAGCTATGGAGACACAAATATTACAATGGAACGTCAGGGGTCTCCTACATAACCTCGATGGTGTCAAGGAACTCTTGCGTAAATATAATCCAAAGGTGCTGTGTGTACAAGAGACCCATTTGAAAGTTAGACAGGATTTCTACCCCAATTTAACATTTTTCGCAAGGACCATGACGATGCTTTTGCTTCGTCCGGTGGTGTCGCGATTATAGTTGATAAGCGTGTAGCATGCCAGGCCTGGAACTCCGAACGCCTCTTGAGGCAGTTGGCGTTCAAGCCTTACTGTTAGGTAAACTCATTACAATCTCTTCTGTGTACATACCACCCAATTATCGACTCCAAAGAACAGAATATCTTAGTCTATTCGATGAGCTTCCTGAGCCCTACGTACTCGTTGGGGATTTCAACGCGCACCATACTCTCTGGGGAGACTCTCGATGCGATGTCGAAGGCCGCTTAATGGAAAATTTCCTTGTTTCTTCAGATGCATGCATTTTAAATAAAAAGGAGCCGACATTCTATAGCACAACACATGGCACGTACTCTGCGATAGATTTAGCTATCTGCTTGGCTACACTTGTACCTTGCCTAGAATGGGAGGTAGTCGAAAACCCATATGGGAGTGATAATTTTCCCATCTGCCTCAAAGCTTTAGAACAAAATGAATTCCTGCCACACCCCCCTCTATGGAAAGTTGCATCCGCAGATTGGAAACAATTTCGGGAAATCACCCAGATGCAGCGAAACACTTTTAAAGATTTTAGTGTGAACGATGCTATTGCTTATTTCACCGCTTTTATAATTGACACTGCAATAGAGTGCATTCCACAAACGAAGGGGACTGCAAAAAAGAGGCGCGTGCCGCGGTGGAAGGATCAATGCAAGAATGCGCGTAAGGAGCAAAACAAAGCCTGGCGTTTGCTACGTCAGTCAAAAACGGCAGAAAACCATCAACTTTAAGCACGTGAAATCCAAAGGCAGACGAACGCGTCGTATTGCTAAAAGAAAGCTGGGAAAAATACGTCACAAGCATAAATTCCTATATACAAGAAGGAAAAGTCTGGAACAGGCTAAAAAAATTAATTACTCGACAAACCTACAACATGCCTTTGGTTGATGGTGAAAGCCACAGCCTTCAAGACCAGGCGAACGCTCTGGGAGGAGACTTGGAGCGGGTTTCTAGCTCTGCGAGCTACTCGCAGTCATTCCAGCAACATAAACAGATAGCTGAAAGTAAGGCACTGAACCGTAAAGCTAGCGGAAGTGAACCGTACAATCATCCATTAAGCATTGCTGAGTTCAAAGCTTCCTTGAGCGGCTGCATGAAATCGGCGCCAGGAGCCGACAGAGTCATGTACATAATGATAAAACATCTTCACCCTGACACGCAGATGGCTCTGTTGTCTATTTTCAACACTATCTGGGAAACAGGAGACATTCCATTGGCATGGAAAGAGGCGATTGTAGTCCCTGTTTTGAAACAAGGTAAAGATCCGTCCTCTGTGGCATGCTACCGGCCCATAGCACTCACAAGCTGTCTATGTAAGCTCTTTGAGAAAATGATAAATCGCAGGCTCTTGCACTTCCTTGAATCCAACAAGCTCCTTGACCCATATCAGTGTGGTTTTAGGGAAGGCCGATCGACGACAGACCACCTCGTTCACATTGAAGCATATATTCGCGACGCTTTCATACACAAACACTTCTTTTTTTCTGTATTCTTAGACATGGAAAAGGCTTACGACACCACGTGGCGGTATGGAATTCTACGTGACTTATTAGAGTTGGGCATCCGCGGAAAAATGCTTAATGTAATAGAAAGCTATTTATCAAATCGCACATTCTGTGTCAGAATTGGTAATGTTCTCTCGAGACCATTTCTACAGGAAACTGGGGTACCGCAGGGTGGCGTGCTTAGGTGCACACTTATTATCATGAAAATGAAATGCTTGCGCTCATCAATACCGCGTAGTATATTTTATTCACTATATGTTGATGACGTTCAGATTGGATTTAAGTCAGGTAATCTCGCGATCTGCGAGCGACAAGTACAGCTTTGTTTAAACAAGGTGTCTAAGTGGGCTGATGAAAATGGCTTTACGCTCAATGTCAGCAAGAGTACCTGTCTTCTTTTCACTCAAAAAAGAGGTCTCATAGCAAATCCTGAAGTTGAACTTCAGGGACAGCACATACCTGTGAGCACAGAACACAAATTTTTGGGCGTTATTTTAGACACGAAATTAACCTTTATTTCACACCTGAAGTACCTCAGAAACAAATGCCTAAAAACCATGAACATTCTTAAAATTTTGTCACACACAACGTTGGGTGGTGATAAGAAATGCATGCTGAACCTTTACAAGAGCCTCATTCGAACACGCTTAGATTATGGGGCAATAGTTTATCTTTCGGCTAGCCCTTGTGCATTGAAGATGCTCGATCCTGTCCATCACCAAGGTATCCGCCTGGTGACCGGTGCCTTCAGGACAAGTCCTGTGGAGAGCCTTTACGTTGAAGCTAATGAGTGGTCGCTTCATCTTCAGAGGTCGTACTCAAGTTTTATGTATTTTCTGAAGGTAAATGCAAACCGTGAGCATGCCTCTTACACAAGTGTAAACAACATGACATCTGCAACTTTATTTAATAATCGACCGGCAGTTAGAGAACCCTTCTCACTGCGTGTACGGAAACTCAGTCAAGAAATGGATGTTCCAATTTTTGAAAATCCTCTTATGGCTCCTGTCATGCTATGTCCGCCGTGGCAATGGCAGCTCATTGAGTGTGATACTTCGTTCGTTGAAATAACGAAGAACGTTCCCCAGGTACACATTGAAATGCCCTTTCTTGAACTTCAGTCGAAGTACTCTTCCCAGGAATTTTACACAGATGCCTCAAAGTCGCATGCCGGCGTTTCGTATGCAGCCATCTGTCCATCATTTTCAGACTCCAACGTCCTGCACCCAGAAACAAGCTTATTCACTGCTGAGGCATATGCTGTACTGACAGCTGTTAAACATATCAAGAAAATGAAATTGCAAAAGGTTATTATATTCACAGACTCCCTTAGTGTCGTAAAATCTCTTATGTCACTCCAGAAACGCAACAGTCCTGTACTCAATGAGCTATATTCGTCCTGTGCACAGCATATACATCTAATCAGCACGTCATTATATGTTGGGTACCTGGGCACAGAGACATTAAGGGCAACATGCTTGCAGATGAAATTGCCACATCCATTGCAACGAAAGCTGGCAGCTGTTCCGTAGGTATCCCTGCCTCAGACTTAAAGCCATTTCTGCGCAAAAAACTTCGAAGGCATTGGCAACACAAGTGGGACACAGAAACCTCGAATAAACTCCATTTGATCGAGCCACAATTACGAAATGTCCCACCGATAACAAAAATACGGTGAATCGAGGTCATTTTCTGCCGCCTTCGGATAGGTCGTACGTATGGCACGCACTCTTATCTCTTGACCGGTAGCGAACATCCCATATGCTGTAGATGTGGCAAGACACTAACCGTCCTCCATGTCTTGCTGGAGTGTAGAGAAATGGAAACTCAAAGGAAAAAACACTTCCCTCTAGCCTACCGACAAAACATTCCTTTTCATCCTGCAATGTTGCTTGGTGCTGACCCATTTTTTCACAGAAAATCAGTTTTTAACTTTCTGGAAGATGTTAATTCAATGCAAGTTATAGGCCGAAGAGATTCGTAGCACAGCATCTTACCAGACGCTGCTGCTGCGATAGTAGCATTTTGTAGAGCACGCGCCTACAGGCCCTTGCACTTAAGGGCCTCTTGAGGCAATAGCAATTGGCATTTACATATTTTAATCCATCCCTCCATGAGAACATATCTTTTAAATTCATAGTACATCTAAAAAGTCACTGTGACAATTTTATTAGATATATATTAATTTTACTATTGTTTTATGGCCCCTATACAGCCAGGTTCCATTGTTATAGCCAACCACGACACCATTGATCATTACTTGCATCATTGACTCCATTAAAACATTGCTTGGCGCTCTTTGGCCATGAGTGGCCCTTGCGCCATAAAACCCCACATATCATCATCATAATCATCATCATCATGTGTATGGGGATGACGTACAAATAGGTTCTAAATCGTGTAGCATTTCGATCTTTGAGCGACATGTACAGCTTGGGCCTAATAAATTGTGTATGTGGGCTGGCGAGAGTGGGATTAAACTAAGCCAGTAAAAAAGCATGTCTGTTCTCTTCTGGAATAAGAAGAGCATATTACCTGACCTCTCTATTTATTTTAATCGACAAGAGGTACCTGTCAGCCATGAGCATAAAGTTTGGGCCTCATTTCGGACTATAAATTTACATTTATTCGCCACTTCAACTATCTGAAAGCGAAGTGCATGAAGATAGTGAATATACTGAAGGTCTTGTCCCGCAAACCCTGGTGAAGTGACAGAAGGTGCCTACATCAACAAAGGACATTTTACCTTCTGCTATGCCCTGAAAATCAAATCAGATATTTAGCATCCATGTAAATTTACTATTCGCGACATGCCTACTTTCAGGCTGTTCTGTAACCGTCCAGTCATCCAGCCTCCTCTGTCCCTCCAGTCGTAAGCACTCTGAGAAACAACAGGAGTCCCTCGTTTATAGAATCTCTAATGGCTCCTACTCGGCTTCCACCGGCTTGGCAGTGGCAGAATATCCGCTGTGACATCTCCTTCGTAGAAATATCGAAACGAGCACCATGAGGTTAATATATATTCACAATTTAGTGAACCTCTGGGAAAGTGTTCTGTGCTCAATTTTACACAGATGCTTCGAAGCCTCCTGCTGAAGTTCCTCAAGCAGCTCTAAGACCCTCATTTTCAACATCTGGGCGACGAAATTTACACACCAGTATCTTCACAGCGGAAGCGTACGCTATACTCTGGGCTGTTCAATACATAAGGCACACAAATATCGTTAAGGCTAATTAAGACTCATTAACTTTAGTGACTTCTGATTATCCTGCGAAAACAAAAGAACTCCGTTTTGAATGAACTGTACAGCTTGCTGTGCTCCGCATATTTATGCAGCCAAGTGATTGGCTTATGCTGGGTACATGGCCGCAAAGGTATAAAAGGTAACGTTGCTGCTGACAAAAACTCTGCGTCAGTAAGTTTCAGAGGCAGAGGGCGAAATATCCCAATCTATGCCATAGACTTAGTCTGTTCTACGCTGTAAACTGAGGAAGCATTGGCAAGGAGAGTGGGATAACCAAACATTGAATCAGCTACACATGACAAAACCAAAACTAGGGACCTGGATAAGTGAGAAAACAGCACGGTGCCATGAAGTATTTGTTTCCCTATTAAGAATAGGACACACTTACGGTACTCGCTCTTAGCTCTTGACTGGAGGGATCCTCCGACATGTAGTAAGTGTGGCAATAACCTCACGGTGCTCAATATTATTCAGTGCACTGCAATAGAAGCAGAGAGGAAAAAGTATCTTCTTTGAGCGCATCGCAACAATATATCTGTTCTCAGTATTGTAGCTAAATATGAACTAATGTCATAGAGGCTAAGTACCGTCATTCAGTGGAACAAATTATACCTAACATCGACCTCGCGTACTAAAAAAAAAAACGTGCGTTATATATTTGGCGTTCATTAAAATATAGACTATGCAGAAAATTCCTCTGTAAGTGATAAATTTTTTTCGTTGCTTTTTCAAGGCATATGGAGGAGGTGAAGAGGCAGAAGAAACACACCCATTGCGCTTCCAAAAAGAAACCCAGGCTGCCGAGTTTTTTTTTTGTATCTGTATAAGGATAGGTGGAAATCGCTTCGGTATATTTGCATATAAAGGCCCATTTCCTTATGAAATTCATTTGAAATTTCCAGCACGAGCGCCGACTGTTCGAATTAAAAAGCATGTAGGTATGTTGCTTGTTCCACAAGTGAACGAGTAAAAATAATTATCTGTGATGCACGCTTGCTGAGTGCAATGTTTACAAGTATGGAGACAGGCACTGCATGCACACGTAATAAATTAAGAATGACAGGTGAGCAGAAGGTTCACGACATGCTCGTCCACTTCGTCGCGATCCTCTTCAATAGCCTCGTATGCGTCCGACAGTTCGGTTACTGCTAGAAGCAGCACAATTATCTCGTCCGCCGAAGCCACCATCTCCTTCAAGCACAGAGTGGAGCAGACGACACTGAGTGTACGGCAGCGTCAGCGCCCTAGCGCCAACTGCCGGTTGTTCGATCTTGCGAGGCTCGTATGGCCTCGAACGCCTAGGGCTGCCTGAGACTTGCCGGAGACTTTTCTCTCACGTGACCACAAGGCCAACAAGACGTAATTTCCTCTCAGAGCTGCAGTCTGGCTACCCGAACAATGAACATCGAAGCGCTCATTGCCAAGCCCCGCGCGACGAAAGCGGCCCCGTCAAAATTACCGCGGCTTACTTAGGCTTATACGGGAGTGTCCCCATTAGATTATACGGTAGCATGACGTCACGGACCAAGATGCGCGGAATGGTGCTATCTAGGAGGCGCTAGTCAACAGTCTCAACGGGCTCGCTTGCCTTCAAGGAGTTCATAAATCGAAGGACCGGTCAGTGGCGTTCAATTGGTCATTTGTGCTTTCGCATTCACAACGGATAAGAAGCGCATAGGTGTCCTAGAAGTTTTTTCTATTCACGTTTTCTTGGACTATGCACTGTGACGGTGTAGTTATGGGTTCGATAGTTCATTCGTACGGAAGATTATAGAAGAAAAATAAATAAACTACCATTGAAACATGGCATTTCCTCAAAAGATATGTTGGGAGTTCCGCGCGCGCCCATACTGGTCTAAATGAGGCACAAACAATTTGCACGTAGTCTCTCAAAGAGGTCGCTGTAATGAAGAAAAATATTTGCGCACCTATCATTGCCGCGATTGCTAAACAATTTCAGCGAGATATTTCGTGCTTGTTATCCACGAAACTATAAGCTCCTATAACTTTCAAAACCAGTATATTTTAGACTTACTTCGATGCTTCTATATTTCGGTGTTTTATATTTTCGCAGGAAGTGATGGAACGACCACAGGTCTCGAACGCTTTTCTGGACGACGATTTTTACATGGAGCTACTGAACTCGGAAGTAGAGGATGTATCTGCACTAGCCAGAAGACTAGTGGACTTCGGAACAGAGGCCAGCGTGTCAAGCCAGCTGCTGCCTGTTCACTGCACCGACAGCCAGACGAGGACCTGCCACCTTCTCAAGCAGCTTTCAGCACTGAATGAACTGCTGTACTACATAGGGGCTGATTTGACTGAAGTCGGGCCGGGAAAAATTGCTGTCCGCTGCTACACAAGCTTCAACAATGATGAACAAATCAAGAGAGACCCCCACATGGTGACAGCGATCATATTCCTCCACTGCATCGTCACTAGGCACCGCTGCGTCGACATACTTCAGGTATGCTTACAAGATTATTGTTACATTGAGGTTCCCGCACATAATATAAAGAACGTTGGCCCTGTAATTCCAGCACAGTGATCCACATCATGTAATATTCAGAGCAAATATTTCATCAGCATTTTTTCCACTGAGAGTTCGTCTCTACAAGAAAGAAGTTACGTACTCAACAACGCAATATAGTAAATAAATATTTAGAATTTTGTCTTCTAAGCTCTCCGCCATAAACGTCGTTACAGCTCGTTAGCAGTCGTACTATCGGTTCTTGGTTAACTTTCTTTTCCATAAGGTGATGACTAACAATGCCGCAATCTCACTGCAGCCATTGAAAGATTATATCATGTCGTGGCCAATGACGCTGGCCTATGTGGCCAGGCTGGAGCACCGACACTCCTTATACGTTTATCGAGAGTAAACGCTGCAAAACGGATTCGCAATCTCGCTCTTGCTACCGCGTTCATTTACTGGCCATCACTGAAACAGCCTCGACCCATCACTGAAACTTACATTACCGGCAAACCTTTCACGAAGTGTCGCAAAAATTCAGTATCGGCTGTATGTATGAGTAGCATTCGCTGACTCCTTCAACTGTCGAATTGGAAAAGCGGACTCGCCGATGCGTTCTAAGTGCAAGTTTGAAGAGACCATAAGTCGTCTTCTGTGCCACTGTTCTCGCTTCGATGATCAATGTCAGACTCTCCAGTGTACCTTGAACAGACGAGACGATAGGGCATTTGCAGAAGCAAATGTCTTGGGAGCCTGGCCTCGCATTTCATTAGCCAAGAAAGCCATTCGAGTGCTTCTTCAGTACCTGAAGGCAACGGACGAGTGTCGGAATGCATGCATGCTGCATCTAACTTAGTGCATGTGGAAGTGCGGTTAGACGGAATATCCTCTCTCCTTCACTCCCCCACCTTCTTCTCCATGCGTAGGGTGGCAAACTGGACTTAGTCTGGTTACTCCCTGCTCTCTCTATCTCCCTTCCTTAAATCATAATCTTGGGATGCCATTCTGCTGCTGAGCACGACGTCACGGGTTCAATTCGCGACTTTTTAGCCCTTTCAATCTGAACTTCGACGTTAATCCGGCCCATTTTGCTTTCAGAAATGCTAACAGAAAAAGAAATGCAAAAAAATGGCCAGGTCCCGCGCACTGTTGGAATCAGTTTTATGCGAAGCAATGTGCTGGTACCTGATTACCCAGAATTGCTTCTGCAAAGTGTTACCAGGCAGACCATTGTGTTGGTGTAAATCCATTTGCTGTGTGTGTGTATCGCGGACGAACGAGTGTTTGACGTCTACAGCACGACGACGATCATGTTGAATGCAATCGTATGGCGGCAATCGCACGATTTCTTCGGTAGAAATTAACGCAAATTTAAACTTGCGAGTTGTAGGGTTCGACACCGGAACTCAACGGCAGTTAGGGAAAGACTGTGACATGATTTGCAACTGAGTGTTTTGAAATCGTACGTGCCCATGTGTATGTCATGTGGTGTATGTTAGCACAATGATGGTGCTTCTACTGCGGGGAAGAATCGTTAAAGCGTAATTAACTTGGCCTGATGAAACCGGCAAGGCGTCGCACAGCTTTTAGATGTCCTTGTCTACTACGAGGAGAGTACTGGGGTATGTGGCCGATCGCGGAGATAGTACATAATAAGAAAGCACCCTAAAACGTCGTATGCCACGATGAAACAAGAGACAGGGCATAGGGACTCACTAGCAAAATGTTTCAAGGAGTTGGCAGGCTTTTGACAGAAATGTGTGCGTGGGATTGTGGCCTAGTGGTAAGTTGTGGACTGTTGCTTTGGATGAGCTTCAATTCCACTATCGGTCACACCGTAATTTTCTTTTCGTTAAAATGAGGTGAGACGTAAATCTACCTACCTACCTACAGAAATGTGGCTAGGATGAGGCAAGAAATGGTTTGCGTCTGAAATCTCCACAAGCTTATCTATTGATTTTATTCAATACGTAGCTGTACCATGTCGTAATTAAGTTCGCATGCCGAAGGCCGTATATGTTCATCGCATGTGAACTGTGTCCGTTGCGGTTGCCTGCCCCTCTCCACCGTTGCCGGTTACTTACTGCAGCATATTTTTTAGTGACTTCTCTGGTGGGCACCCATAAACCTAAGAGACGAAGAAGAGAGCAAACTGGAAATAGCCACCAGGAGGGACACTATGCATGTCGGCTCTAGAATACAGCACGTACGTAGAAAAAGAATAACGAGTGAAGAACAGGAGAAACAATTGGAAGAAGTATAAATATCGTAAAATGAAAGGGATAGGTGAGGATGTGAAGAATGCAAGCGTGAAACATGCATGCTCGTTACCAACTCATCAGGCGTGGCTTACGTGCGGCAAATGATTTACATATGAGCACACTAATTGGAGCAAGATGGGAGGTTATAATCAGGATTCGATATTTGTCACAATGAAAAAAAAATGACAGAATGGCTCTTCACGCTTAACCAATATATGCCTAGTGTCCTACATGTAGTACAGTTCTCCCGTTGGCAGTACCTCCTAACATTCCTTGTGTAAAAGCTTGCATTTGGCAGCCGTTATCTAGGAGGTCATATCTCTTTTCTGTGCAAACTTTGGTAAGTATGTGCTAAATTGTTTCTACGTAATGGGCCTTTGCAACATCGTGAATATTGGAACTTCGTGAAGGGCACCACCTCATGGTGAAAACGTTACCCATAAGAATTGAAATGTCATTGATTGATTGTTGCCGAGAACATGACTACATGTCCATATGGGACGAAATGTACGCGCGGCAGACTATCTATTCTCTGTAGTTACAATTTCGTGACTTGCAGCATTTCAACCAGCATTGACCTACATGCAGGACACTAGGCAGATTAGATGCGGTTTCGGGAACCTATAGTAATGGGGTATCAAACATCCTACCGCAGATAAACTAAAGCAACCGTGATTTGTTTTCATCCTTTTAGGAGGGCAGGCAAACAAAAACCGCCTGCCCGCCAAAGGCTGAAGATAATTTTCAACCATTGACCCTTGTGATAAGGTACACTCAGCACTCTCCCTTATTCCGCCTGGAAGTATGCCGCGGTAGTAACAGACAAGCAAAACAGTAATGAATAGGCCACGGGCATGAACAATTCGCCGGACAGCACTCTTATGGGTAAAGAAGTAGGCACAGCTTAGAATTGTGCGGCTACTTGTTTGTCACTGAAGCGCCAGTAAAATGTCAAAGTATGCAGAAAGTAGGCGCTACCATGACCTGAACATGTTCTCTGAACACCTAGTCCTGCAACACGCTAATGCATCAAGATGCATCTCTGTCTGGAATAGATACATTCACAGTTTTTCGTAGACGAAGTGGTCACTTTTCTTGCACATAACGCCAACTGCTATGGCCGCCATTGTAATATATAGTTGGAATGTGCATGAAATGTGTTTTCAGGTGCTCTTTTTTGTGCGTGTTTTCTAAGCTACGGCAGTCTTAGTGAACTTTGTTGAAGCAATTTTAAAATAATGGGCACAAGGTTTTGGTTACCGAGTTGTGAGTCGGTTGTAATCGTCTCTCACTGCAAATGCCACAGTACTGCTGCAGGCACGTCTAACACTCAGTGTAGGGAGCCCAAGCACGTGGTAATAAGAGATTGGATAGAAAGTTACTTAAATGTCGTGGTCAGGAATCTACGCCTCTCAGAATCAACCAGTATAATCTAACAAGGATGGAGTCTTGAGGTGTAACCAAACCATTGCAACATACGGCGCCGTTATAAGAGCAAGAAGCAGTCTTATTCGATACTTGCATGCCTTTATGTGTGTGAATGCGTACTAGCACTACCGCGTAGAAAGGGATGACGCTGACCTGCTCACATTTGAAGAGCCCATTGAAGAGTCATTGCGTTCAGGGAGCCAACAATATTTGCTGAAAACACCAAATAGGTTGCCCCGATTGGACAAAATTGTGATCCTACACGACAGGCTAGCTATCTGTTGCCAGTGTCATCAGAAAACTACAGTGCGTTGTGAGAAATGTGACACCGCAGATAGAAATCAATAGCCTAAACCCTTGCACTCTGATAAGGAGAGTGCTTGACTAGTGGACTACATGTTAGAAATGAGTCCCCGAAAGTCTTTCAACAAAGTTCTTTAAGCAGAAATCACCCTCGAGCACTGGACGATTAACGCACGGCAGAGACACGCACCACGCTGGCACGAAGCACACTTTGTTGGCCTCGAGTGCCGCCAACTCATATCGTGGTTTTGGCACGCAAAGCCCCGTGGTTTAGTTACTTCTAATTAGGTGTAGCCAATATATATTCTTTCAAAGGACGTTCTGAAACTTATTAATTGTACTATTGAGAAGATCAGTTTAACAGTGGCGCTCAACTGTTGCGCGTTTCGTAAGGTGAAGCCATAGCTATTCATATCTTTCGTACCTCCCGAGCTTTTTCGTCCTTAGGCGCGCTTTACACTCACCATGGTTGAGTGGTCGCTTTGACATTGCGCTGCTAAGCACGAGGTTGCGGTTTCGAATTGTGGTGGCGGCGGCCATATTTCGATGTGAGCTAAATGCAACAATGCCCTTGTTTGGAGCATTGGCTGCACAGCGAAGAATCCCAGGCGGGCAAAATAAATTCGGAGTCCTCCAATACGACGTGTCTTGTAATCTTACCGGGATTTTGGCATGTAAAACTCGAGAATTAAATCTAACTTTACATACTTCTTCGATTTCTCAGTGATTTAGATGCTATGCTCTAATTTTATGAGCTCCTCCTGAATGGGCAATATTTACGTTCGAGAAGACACGTGTGTGCTCAACGATTTCGTTCATTTTAGACATTTATTCGTAATGGCACATCTAATTTTAAGATTGCATTTATTAGTCATTTTCAGTCTGCCAACCCCGTTCATTCATGTTTTTCTGGAAAATTCCCTACAAATTTCGAACATGTCTCTAGATATGACAGTTCTTCAGGATACCTCACTTTTCATTTCTCATGTTTCCTTAGAAACTACAGCATCCACTCACCACCGGCAAATCTCCTCTTCAACGCATCCAGTGATTTTCAACAAACCTTTTATAAAAACTCCCGACACTATATTGAATGCTGCTTACTACAAACACTAAAATTTACCAGTTCCCAGTTCGGAAATTATATTGCCATTGGAGTAGTGGTTCCGGCATTTAAAAAAGTTGGCGTTCTATATGTGTCCATTCGAATACGAAAATTGGAGTTAGCACTGTGTTACAGCTTCCTCTTAAGTGGCACTTTTAGTCTGGGTCTCCTATCTGAGCTGATAAGAATGGAGAAATTGTTTTTGCTGGCAACCATTTTCTTGTATTAGGAAGAAGTATTTTAATGACTGGAAAATGTAGAGAGGTCGGCCGGATAATGGAGCATCTGGCCTGTTACTCTACGTAATGGGAGGGGAAGAAGGGAAGACAAAGGGTCACAATGAGGAATGATCATGGGAGGAACGAGGTGCAGGACACATTACACAACTGGTATCACAGGCGTGTTAAATTCGAACGAGAAAATTATAATCTATTCTATACATAAGCAGCGCTGTCTGTCCCTTTCTCGCGTCATGTTATACTGCGTTGTTATTATTCAAGTTAAGGCCGTCAATGTTTTGATAAATTAAAAGTTATTGAATTTAAAGCAAAATTTATTATTTGCCCTTACTGGTCATTACTAAGTATTTTTAGACATTTGTAACGAATTGTATTTGTTACAAGATCTCGTTAGACATATTGGTCATTTTGTAGTCGTTACTAGTCATTACAAGTCATTTCAGTCATTATTAGTCATTACTGCTCACTACTAAGCATTTTTAGTCATTTGTAGTCAATCGTGGTCCATTACAAGCCGTCGTTAAACATGTTCGTCATGTCATAGTCATCAGTAAACATCACTGGTCACTGCAGTAATTATTAGTCATTACTCGGCATTACTAAGCATTTCTATTCATTTTTAATCAATTGTATTCAATACAATTCGTCGATAGACATTGATATTTTCGGAGTTTTAATAGTCATTAATAAGTCATTTATAGTAAATGTTGGTGATTACTAGTATTATTAACCTCTACCAATCTCTATTATAACGTTATCATTCACTAACTGTCATTCTCAATCATTTTTAATTCTTTTATCTGTCTTTAAACTGTCTTCGTATGGCGTGATGACGCTTCGGCGGACACTCCGGCGGTCAGGTCTGCTGACAAAAACATCACCACGAGTCTAGAAAGGCTTTCGCCTTACAATGCTTGAAAGGAAGCCAGATGGAAAAGGAGCTGGTGCTGACAAATTTGAACTGGAAGAAGGCCGAAGTGCAAATTCTTAAGCGCACAGCTCTACTACTATACGAGGTAGCCGTTACATTGATTAATGAACTATGATAAAAATGTAAGTGAGCTCTGTTGAAAGCAGCGGATAAAAAAACGTTAGAAGACGTACGAATGCCAGACAATTGGCGACAAAATAGAATGAATTCGAGTTATAAAGATAAGGGGGAAAAATAGAGAATTTGCTCATATAGACGCTGACCCCTACATAGGTAATATAACGGTTAGCAATGCAAGCTATCAAATCGAAGCTGCAAGCATGGGCAGAACATAATGACATATTGGGAGAACTTCAGGATGGCTTCAGAGTTGGTAGGCGTCTGGATGACAACTTATTTGTCCTTATTCAGTGTATTGATCTATCCTGAGTACGAAGGAGGCCATTATATATGTTTTTTTAGACATTACAGGAGCATATGACAACGTAGGCGGGGACATTTTGTGGAATATTCTGGAAGGGGAAAGCTTAGGTGACGATTATACACAGATTTTGAGATATTTACTTAGAAAATACAGTTTGTGTTGAATGGAAGCGAGGGGAAAGTTGATATCAACAAGGGAGTGAGGCAGGGGTGCGCTTTATCCCCACTGCTGTTTACGATGTACATGGTGTGGACGGAAAGGGCGCTAGAAGGAGGTAATACTAGGTTTAATCTTTTATACAAACAGGCGGGTACAGTAGTAGAAGAGCAACTTGCATGTTTGCTTTATGCGGGCAACATTGTGTTCATAGCAAAGAAGCAGTGATAGGCAGTGTTTGGCTAATATGTTTGGACAGCAAGGCGATAAGTTACTTCTTAAATTTAGCGTTCAGAAATGTGGTGTTGTGGTATTGAATAAAAACAACGAACATACAGTGACAATACAGGGCTAGGGAATGCCTCGCGGTAACGAATATAAATACGTTGTTATATGCATAAAAGATGGAAATAGATATATGGAAACACAGAAAAAATGCAATAACAGTTAAGGGGAAGAGAAATGCGGCCATACTGAAACACAGGGCTATGGGGATACAATGGGTACGAGGTGCGCCGGAGTATGTGGAAAGGTGTAAGGGTTCCAGAAGTTTTATTTCGAAACACGACTGCTTGCTTGAAGTCAGGGTTAAAATCTGGACTCGATGACCACCAGAGGAAAGTAGGACGCCTCGCATTGGGTGCTCATTGCAAGACTACAAATGAAGTTGTAAAATTCAAACAGCGCTAGACGACAGGACCAGAAAGAGGTCCTCTCGTCTAGCGCTGTTCGAATTTTACTCTTACCATGGAACACCAACTCGCCCAATCCACTGCCCTTCTACAAATGAAGCTACCGAGGCTGAAGTCGGCTGGACAAGTTTTGAAGGGAGGGAAGCTGTAAGTAAAATTGATTGTTAAGAATGACTGAGGAATAAGGAAGTAAATGGGCTGGGGGAGTGTTCAGATATTTGTACAGGAAAAACATTGATTCACAGTAGAGGAAAATAACTAGGAAGCTTGCCAGCAATTCCTAGACGGGTATGGTGAGCAACAAAGAACGTCATGCGGAAACTCGGAGAGGCTACGGCAATCTCATGGGTGGCGGCAATGTAACATAAACTTGCTACGAGTAACTACATAAGAGCAAGAAATGAAATCGGGAAAGAAGCAATTATTGTTAGCTTAAAGGGAGACTCATTACTAATTAAATAGAGATCAGGATGCCTTAGAACACGCACTTATAAGCCGAAATACAAGGAAGAAGCATATGCTTCCTGTGGTAGAGCTAGGAAAACAATGGAGCATGTTTTATTAGAATGTGAAGATATCTGCCCAGCGGTCTATTTAGGCACCACTGGCCTCATTGAAGCCGCTGGGTTCAGCGAGAGCATGGGGAAAGCAAACATGTACCCAGTAGATTAGTACGAGGCTATTGGAAGATTGGTGGCAGAAAAGTTGGGAAAGGACAAATAATGGAGGTGTACAAAAACAAAGTTCCCAAATGTGGTTCAGAAAGGTGTGTGAAGGGAATTCTTTGGGGTTACCTTTTCTTTCGTTTTATTTAAAATAAGTGGGACATTAAGCTATATACTAACACGAGCTTGGGGGTGCAACCTACGGCCACCAGTTTAAAGGGGACGCTCAAAGGGTATATCCTGCTTGAATAGCCGGCGGACCACTCACGTGGTGATGCTTGTACAAGATTGGCGATTGGCGTACCGGTGGACCATATACTGAAAACCACTCGATGGTGTTCGGGCTGTATATGTTTGGGGCTGCGTATCGAGGAATGGAAAACGTGGTGCAGTTGCCCCGACCAAGCGTTCCGGACTCGCGGTGCTACAAACCATCGGCTCTGCCGATATAGGGTCACCCGGTGTGTTACTGTTCCACCTTGCATTTCTATGGGTAATTTCTTGTAAGAAATTGTAAATACAAGTTTCATCTGTCTGCTTCTATCCACCTTAGGTTTCCAGTCAACCTATCGCCGCTTTACTTAGAGGCAGTATTCTTCACTTGCGGATACCGTCTCTGGCAGTCCGTCTCGGACGCCCAAGAAGAAAAAGAATATTCTCTACTTTTGAGATGGAGGAAGAAGCTGTTCCCTTACTGTAGTGTAACCAACAAACTTTCTAACCTAAAATAGGCCGATTGAGCTCTCTTCAATATCGAGGTAGAATGTGGTATTGTTTCGTTAGGAAACGACAACGCTTGCATTTAACTCTGCATTTGTCGTTGTTGCCACTACTAGAACGCAGATGTTTCAACTGTTGGATAATACAGATGCCTCTACTGAAGGCGGGGGTTTACATAATGTATTTTTTTCTTGTTATTCTTGTCGCAGTTAAGACTTCAGCCGCGGGAACAACGTAACCTCGATTCACTGATGTGCAACACCATGAAGCGGATCTCTTCGCTGAGCAGCTTTTGCCTGAGTGATTCAGATTTAACTAATACAGTGATCACAGTTGCGCTCTTCTCAGCTGTCACTCATCTGTTGCGGTCGCGACTCACGGAACTCTCTCTGGAGCACCTGCGACTGACCAATCTTTCCAAGGAAGCGTGTGCTTCGCTGGATGCTTTCATGACGGCACTTTCGGAGACAAGTGCACTCAAGTGGCTCAGAGTCGTCAATACGCTCTTCCCAAACGAGGTAACTTGCGCGCGTGCGTGCCTCTGTATGTGTGCCTATGTGTGTGCGTGTGCGCTAAGAAATGTGACGCAGTTGACTAGTGATATGGTAGCCCTGAAGTTAGTGCAGTTTTTAAATCTCTGCAAGCGGAAGAATAGAGCTGCACAGAAATACTTCTTAAGCACCCTCTTTTATCCCTGCGATACGTGCTGTTATTAAATGTGAAAATAATAAAATAAGCTCTTGCGTTTGATTTCCCACAGCCACAGAGTGCGCCTCAGTTGAGGGCTCCGGAATATTTTCCACATTTTGTGCGATAATTTTTTTGCAGCAACGCTGTATTGGCCACCTCACAATGGGTCTGTCGTGTTCGCAGGCAAAAAACACGGGAGGCGCGCGCCGCTGGGGTTCTTGCAGCACCAGTATATGGCGCTCGCCTGCGGGGTAAATATAGAAGAACCAGAAGCATAGCGCATAGCGTTCGCCGCACGCGTTTCCCAGTAAAGATTGCGGCTGTATTCTTTGCAATCGCCGGGAAGCGGCAAGTGTAGCATACGAAGAAGGGAGCGATGTAACTACACCTTCATGCTTAAAAGAACCCGCCTAGGAATTGATTTGTGTTGGGACGGTGCCACGGGCAAGGCCGCGTATAGTGAGGACTTCCGATGTCCAGCGTGCATACGAAGCGCGGTGAAAGTGCGGCTGAGTGCATTTCTAATCAGTCTGGTCCACTCTTTGTTGGTGCACGAAGTAGCGGCGCAAGCCAACTCGCGAGCCGTTGAACCGTTACAGCCTAACAATTGGGTAACGTGCATGTGAATGTCGCCGTGTGACTAATATGAGACTACGTCTCAATGGGTAATCGTTCTAGTTATTCACAGCTCCACTGTCGAACCACCTTAACAGCGTGGATTGGAAACATTTTTTTTTTCTTAGTGTATCAAACGTCCCTATACGAGGGGATTTATATTCATTCCGCGTGCACACGTGGGCATACAGTCGGGGATGAAACCAGACCGCGGACGAGGGAGAACGTTACGGCCTCTGATCACAACGCTTTTCAGGAAAATTTAGACACCACGCCAGATGGCCATAAATTTATCCAGTGCACCCTAACACATCGGTAAAGATATGATTGCGGTGTGCGCAGGTAGTGTACTAATTAATGATAAATTTTCGGTCGATGTGTAACTTCTTCGGTAAAGACCGAGAAAGCTAGCAAACTTCAGCGCGTCCTCCTTCTTGTAATGCTTGTAATTCGCCGGGTGTCGCACTAAACGAGTTGGAAAGCGCTAACTTTTTCTCCTTTCAATAAACTCAAAGGAATCCTAAAACACCTTGTCATAACTAGACACCGGTTCCTCAGACACTAAATATCGCTGTTTTTAGTCGCCTTTAACTGGCAGTATAGTTGCTACTTACGCATTTGTAGGCGCCAAAAACCGATAATTAGCCGTGTATAGGCTAAAATAACTTCTCCTGTCCATCTGAGGATAACTTATGATTTTGCGAGAAATAAAACCCATTAAATGCATGTTTCGTGAAATTCATTTTATTTTCTCAATACAATAAAAGGAGGCTCCACGATTTATCTGAAATATAGTGTGCCTAGACATACAACCGCGGGAGAAGTTGTGAAAGCAGTCACAAACACGCACCACCTCAAGATCTTCGTGTTTCAAGTTGTGCCTATTTTTGCTTGGTATCGGTTTGTGAGGGCAAACAACACTCAACATCCACCGAAGTTACCGGCACATACTTCTCGTTCGGTACGTTTGATGATCTATTGCCCTATGGAATTGCAACATGTTCGCTGGTCAAAACCTGCAACAGTTCTTTCAATACCTAACAGCTGATACTTTTGTACCACGTAGTTTGAAGCTTTTAAATAGCTTGAACAACAGCAGGTTCATTAGGGATGCCAACGAACCTTTTCTTAAACTTCCATGTTAGCCCCATACTCGTGGTCAGAGTCGCAACTAGGCATTCAAGTTTCCAGATGACGTCAGCTGAAGATATCAATTCAGCCCACAACTAGGTTAAGACACCTCCGAGTGTATCTTCGCGTATAGCAGTTTCAGCCCTTCTCACAGAAGTGCACTAGCCAGCCCCAAATCTGTTAATAAGAGCCTTAACACCGGCAAAGCATTCGCGGTAACAATCGACTGCCTTCAGTCCAGTTCCCCAGTGAGTTATAACATTCTATACAAGCCAAGGCTAGCACAAAACTCTTAGACATTTGTAGGCCCTGAAAATCGAATGTAGGCAGTAACATCGAACTAGTCATTCAAATACCCGATAATGACGCCAATAAAATGTTTCTAGCCATAGTAAGTGCTTATATGCTAAATATGCGCATAAGGAGGTAACGAATAAATACCCATTCTGCCTGAAGTTCTGTTTCCTAGTTATAAGTGATCAAAAGGAATAACAGCTCTAGGAAAACAGAATCAGCTACACGATCGGAGATCGTTGTTCCAAAAGTGCGCTCAGTTTGCGTTCACTTTCACCTCACGCGATTCGCCTAGGCCGCGCTGTGTCGGCGGCTAACGACTCGGCGCAGCCTATATGCGTGAGCTGAAACTGAGCGCGCGTTTCGAAGAACGATCTCCGATCGCACCCCAGGTCAACACATTCTAAAGCCCTGTTCACACTTAGGGATTTTCGAGTGCTGATCTGGTCGGCGACAGGAAAGCATGCTTTGGGCCGCGCAAAAAGTTCTAGTCTTACCATTCGGTCCGGGAACGATTTCTGTCACCGAAAAAAAAAAAAAATACGCTGCGCTTGTTTCAAGCCATGGAACACAATACGCATCTTTTTTTTCGGACAGTGAACAGTATTAGTTCAGTGGGGCGCATTTCTACAGGGTCGATCACGGCGCGTTCTATAATGGCTTCTAGTGGTTCTAGCGGCTTCTAGCTGGTTCTAGTGGCTTAGCACGTTCTATAATGCCTAGTAAAATTTCTGCTACCTGTTTAAGGTTCATCCTGGTGACTCAGGGATGCATCTGTCTCCAAAATCTTCAGCGCCCATCTCCTCGTGCTGCGTAATTTTGCCTTGCTTGCTCATGTTTCCCGTTTCCCGAAGCGTGTGGGGTTTGTATAATTTTTCTGCGAGCCTGTTACCGCATGCGCCTACCTAACAAAAGGTCTACGTTTGTTGTTTATGCAGTGTATGTAATCTTTTTCGGTTACTTGTGCACATATGCGAAATACTTTTGCACTAGCCGTGAATTCGGAACAAACCTGCGAGAAGAGACTAGCGAACTTCAGTCCATGCAGAGCCCCTCTCTTGAGAGCTAGTGAATCGCGACAGACATTTCTTCACGCACGACGACCACTTTGTTGGGAACGTGACCATGTCGTCATCGATAAGATACCTCCAACTCGCGTGATGGAAAGCTCTCCAGTTTGAACGCGCTTGCATGGGCAACTTCTTTGGAGGTAAGTAACAAGAATAGTAGACCATCTTAATCTTGCACTTACGCATCTCTTAGTGGCACTCACACCTCGGCATTGGTGTTCTTTTGGTTAAGCAGGCGAACGTCTTTCCCTGGCATGATAAGCGGGCGAGGAAAAAGCGCAGCGCGCGTCACCTGGCGAGGCGTAACTCCCCAGCGAACGGCGCACGAAGCGCACATTACAGTGCTGACGTCACAGCATGTAAACAGCGGGCGCGCACAGCTGTTGCGAGCAAGCAGTTGAGCGCCGCGAGAGAGGAGAGAGTGACGTCACATCCACTATGCTAGGCAGATGTTCAGTCTGTGCGAGGCAATGCTTTTCCATTAATTAGCCGGTTAAATATCAGGCCACCTTCTTGTATGTGACTTCATCAGTGATGCCATTACTTCCGCTTTCTACTTTCGTGTTTCCAGGAATTTCGCCAAAGTCTTGCTCACGTGGTGGGCCTCTAAAATTTACGATGCTGTGCTATGGTGTTCGGCAATCAGTAATTTCTAATTCTAAAAATTCCAGACACTTCGGTAACTCAACTTGTAAATAAAATTATGTTCTGATATCAAACCTACAATGAAACCCGCGAATATTGTACTGTACTATTTTATTGCTTCTTTTCTGATTTTATTTTTAATTTAGTCTCCGGCCGTCTCAGGAGGTGAACCGGAAGCCCTGCGCAAGAACTAAGAGTGTCGCTCGATGCTCGTACCACTAAAAAGCTTAAGAGGAACCGAAATAACTGATAGAATTAAACCACGTCTACTGCAAGACACATTTGCAGCAGATAAGACGCGCACGAAAGACACATGTGTGACGACAAGGCTTGCAAATACTAACTCAAAGCAAATGCGAACTAGTCCCAGAAGCAGCGTTTTTTGAAACCCACATAGCCGATGGCGTTAAATGTCGAGAAGGCGGAATAATGCGGGGTCGTAACCGTGAGTAAACAAGGAAATTCAATCTGAATAAATTACAGAGATTGAATTTGAGGCTCGATCTTGTAATCTTGAGACCACGAGATCGAATGCGCGTCAGGTCATTGTTGTTGGACAATAAAACCGAGGCACGGTTGTGTACGTAATATTATTTGTGGACTGAACATTTATTCATCAAAAAGTAATGTACAGCACGAAGGACAAGGACTGCGAGAGACGACATACACGGCGGTGCTTCCAACAATATTTTGTTGCGTTACCCCATCGTGTGTATATGTACTAGAGGCAGCATGCGCAAAAAATAAAAGGCCGTCATAAGGGGTGTTTTAACAGCAAGTGACTGTACTAAATGCATATTCACTTGAAAGAAAAAAAAAAACATTGCGGTTTCTATCTGTTTAGATACGTGACTTCACTAGGGGTCAGCGCAATAGAGGGAGCACTAACGCACATACTACCGAGTTTTCTGAAGATATTGACACTTGTACTTGTTTGACATTATCGGGCGACGCATTTCCCCGCCTAACAATTGTTATCGCACACCGCAGGATGCCCCTGCATGTATCGGAAGTTTCTGGAATGTTATCAATGCTTCCATCCGATGTCTGTGACCGAACTTTGTGAAATCTGAGCGCATGTGTGCGCGACGCGAATGATGTAGAACTTTGTGGAAGGCACGCGGGTCTCAGCGATTACTTTGGAACGTTCAACGACTGATGTGTAAAAGCCGACGCACTTGACCCGCTGATCAGATTTTCAACGATCGCCGCTGTCGCCGTTTGAGTGTAGCCTGTTTTTGAGGGCACAAGTTAACCCAATAAAACGCTACTTTCGTTTTTCTCAGTTTGGCTGCTTTCTTCACCGCCACTACCACGTGACATCTGGTGGAGGTGCTTGTGCGTTCATGTACCGAATGCCCCCGCTAAGCCGCGATCCAAGCCCGAAGCCCGAGGACAACACCAAGATCGCCCAAGATTAGCGTGCAAGCCGCAGACTGCAAGGAGTGCCCCCAAAGCACGGACAAATACCTGAGACGACAAAGATCGTGCCCAAGACAACCCCAATGGCTGCCCCAGTGCCCCTCGTTATCCTGCAACAACCTCGGGACCCACCGACCTTCCGTGGAGCAGCTACTGAAGACTCGGAATCCTAGCTGGACGCCTACGAGCAAATCACGACTTTCAACAACTGGGACTCCAACGACAAGCTGCGGCATGTATTCTTCGCCTTAGAAGACTCCGCCAGAACATGGTTTCAGAACCGGGAGTCGACCATGAAAACGTGGGACCTGTTCCGTAGTGGCTTCCTGGGCTCCTTTACGAGCGTCGTGCGCAAGGAAAGGGCCAAAGCTATGCTGGACGCCCGAGTGCAGCTACCTAATGAGAACGTTGCCATCTTTACGGAAGAAATGAGCCATCTGTTCCGCCACACCAACCCGGATATGCCCTAGGAGAAGAAAGTCCACCTACTCATGCGTGGTGTGAAGGAAGAACTTTTCGGCGCAATGATACGAAGTCCACCGAAGACCATAAAATAGTTCATTCGCGAGGCCGCCAGCATCGAGAAGACACTGGCAATGCGGAACCGGCAATTCGACCGCCGTACGAACTCTACCAACTACGCAGGAATTCAATCACTGGCTACGAACAACCTGCGCGAGACCATCAGCGCCATTGTGCGCTAAGAACTGCGCAAGGTCTTGCCTTAGTAGCAGCCTCAAGTGGCCTCGAGCACCGACATCGTGAAAGAACAGGTGCAGTGATCACTTGGAGTTCCTGAGCTGCAACCACAATTACCGCAGCCCCAGCCAGAAGTGATGACATACGCCGCCGTCACACGCCGCCAAGGTATTCCTTCGCGACCGCGCCAGGGCCCTGCAACGTCAACATTCCGTCGTTGGCCGCTGCCACCGCCACGATGCCCACCCGTCGCCCAGTGCACCTACGAGAGGAAGACAGACATTTTGCGAGCCCCCCCCCCCCCCCCCCCCCCCCCCACTGTCAGCTCAGCTATCACGGCGAAAAAGCCAGCCGTGTGTACCACCGATGCCCATCCCGGGAGATGGGACTGCGACGTTTCGCCGTTAACGCGCAGCGACCACAGATTGGCGAACGACTTCGCGATATCACCGACTACCTCGCCGCTACTCAGTGGAGGAGTGACACTCAGTGACCGGGACGATGACCGCCCCGTTCGCCGTCACCCGGCGCTACTTGTCGCCTAGTGCAGCCCCGAGCCTAGCCCAGCCCGGGGCCGTTCTGCGCGCCCATATCCGAAAAACTAAGAGCAGCAACCGATGGAGGTGCGGTTGCTGCTCATCGAACTGACGAAGATCCTCCGCCGAAGAAACTAACTCGACAACACAACGACACGCCGCCGTCATGATGAAGTCTGGAAGCAAAGAATACGCTGACGAAAGACGACCTGATGACGCCACGTAGCAGCCACTGGTCAAAGAGACGCAGCTGTGATCCGACGCCAAGACCTAACTGTAACGCAAGACAAAGAACCACAGACCTCGACCTGCTTCTCGATGGCCACGCAGTCACCACCTTAGTAGACGCAGGAGCTAATTACTCCGTCATGAGTAGACCCATCACTGCCGAGCTGAAGAAAGTTAAGACTGCATGAGAAGGCCCTCAAATTCGGACCGCTGGAGGACACCTCATCACGCCGACTGGAATACGCACGGCAAGAATTACCGTTCATGACCGGACTTACCCTACCACCTTCGTTATCCTCCAACAGTGTTCACGAGACGTCATTCTAGACATAGACTTCCTGAACCACCACGGTACAATCATCGACCTGAAGTCGAAGTCAGTAACGCTGTCCGAAGATCGACCGATACCGCTGGAGAGCTCTCGCAGCCACCACGCCTTAAGCGTGCTTGAAAGTCAAGTCAGTATACCGCCCCGCTCTAGCATCGTCATTTCCGTCGGCACCAAAACACCTGCCGACGTGGAAGGCGTCATTGAGGGTGACCAACGTCTATTGCTATAGACCGTGAAGTTTGCGCCGCAAGAGGGATCGCTCGACTGCACGGAGGAAAAACTAAAGTGTTGCTGACAAACTTCAACCAGGAGTTCAAACAGATCAACAAGGGCACTACGATCGCGTACATCGAGGAAATTCTGGAAGCCAGTAATCAGTTCGTCCTCTCGGATTCTGCCGCGTCTACCCTGACGACCATAGTTCCCGAACCAGACTTCGACATAAATCTAAGTCTCCCCATGATTAAGCAGCAACAGCCCAGAAGTCTCCACCGACGATACAAAGGCTACATTTCGACGTCATCGATGATTCGACAACCAGTCGCAAAGCTTCGCATAATTACCGAAGAGTGCGCTCGACCACACCGCCAGAGCCCTTACCGAGTTTCGACGTGAGAATGTGAAGCTATAGGAGAACAAGTCGACGAAATGCAGCGCGATGACACCATACATCCGTCGAAAAGCCCGTGGCCATCTCCTGTAGTCTTGGTGAAGAAAAAGGACGGAACCCTACGTTTCTGAGTCGATTATCGTCGACTTGAAAAGATCACGAAGAAGGACCTATACCCTTTTCCACGGATAGACGACGCATTAGATCGACTCTGCAACCAAAGTATTTCTCGTCAATGGATCTCAAGTCGGCCTACTGGCAAATTGAAGTCGACGAGAGAGATCGCGAAAAGACTGCCTTCATCACGCCAGATGCCTCTAGAGCTCAAAGTCATGCCATTCGAACATTCCTCGGCGCCTGCAACGTTCCAGTGCGTCACCGACACGGTGTTAGCAGGATTTAAGTAGCAGACCTGTCTTGTTTACTAGGTTGACGTCGTTGTCTTCGCCGGAAATTTTGACGATCACCTTAGGCGGCTTGCGACAGTACTAGAGGCCATCAAATCATCAGGGCTCACTCTGAAGCGAGAGAAGTGCCGCTTCGCTTACGATGAGCTTCTGTTCCTAGGAAATGTCATCAGCAAGTCTGGAGTCCGCCATGACCCCCAGAAGACTGCTGCCATTGCAATGTTCCCACAGGCCATGGACAAGAAGGCAGTGCGTCGATTCCTTGGCATGTATGCCTAGTACAGGTGGTTTGTCAAGGACTTTTCACGCGTTGCTGAGGCGATGACACACCTAACTAAATGTGATGTCGCCTTCAAGTCGGAAACGCCGCAGGCCGACGCACTTGAAGAACTCAAACGACGCTTGCAGTCACCCCCAGTACTTCCGCACTTCGACGAGGACGCCGATACCGAAGTCCACACAGACGCCAGTAGCATAGGACTCGGTGCCATCCTAGTCCAGAGAAAAAACGTACTTGTACGCGTGATAGCTTACGCTAGCTGGACGTTGTCAAAAGCGGAAGGCAATTATTCTACAACCAAAAGGGAAATCTCGCCATTGTTTGGGCTACAGCGAAATTTCGCCCTTACCTCCATGGCAGGCCATTCAAAGTCGTCAGCGACCATCACGCCTTGTGTTCGCTAGGAAATTTAAACGCACCTTCAGGACGGCTGGAGCAGTGGAGCCTAAGACTGCAAGAATATGATATTACTGTAACCTGCAAGTCCGGACGAAAAGTCTGATGCCGATTGCCTTTCACGCGTCCCCATTGACTCGCCGCCGCAGAATGACGAGGATGACGACGCCTTTCTCGGAATAATAGGCACAGAAGACTTCACTAAACAGCAACGAGCAGACCCGGAGCTAAAAGGCCTCGTCGAGTATTTGGAAGGGAACGCGACTTAGTACCTAGGTCATTAAAGCGCGGATTGTCTTCGTTCACATTACAAAACAACCTGCTCGTAAAGAAGAACTTCTCACCAGTTCGCGCCAGCTACCTTCTTGCTGTTCCGTCAGCGCTGCGTCCAGAAGTACTGTGTGCCCTACATGACGAGCCAACCGCTGGGCACCTCGGATTCTCCCGAACGCTGTCGAGGATACAGGAAAGGTACTACTGGCGTCGTCTGACCGCCGACGTCGCCCTTTACGTCAAGACATGCCGAGACTGTCAGCGACGCAAGACACCACCGATAAGACCAGCAGGATTACTACAGGGCATCAAACCTCCTTGTCAACCATTTCAGCAGATCGGGATGGATTTGCTGGGACCGTTTCCGGCAGCAACATCCGGAAATAAGTTAATCATCGTGGCCACGGACTATATCACCCGCTTCGCTGAAACTGAAGCTCTACCGAAAGGCAGCGCAGCCGAAGTGGCGAAATTTTTTTTCGTCCAGAACATTCTGCAGTGACATGGCGCCCCAGAAAGCCTCATCATCGACAGAGCAACAGCGTTTACAGCAGAACTCACCCATGCCATTCTGCAGTACAGCCATACAAGCCACAGGAGGACAATTGCCTACGACCCACAGACGAGTAGTCCTATAGAGCGCCTGAAAAAGAGCCACGCCGACATGCTGGCAGTGTACGTCGACGTCGAACACAAGACCTGGGATGCCGTCCTGCCGTACCTAACATTCGCTTACAACACGGCGGTGCAGGAAACAACAGAGATCACGCCGTTTAAGCTGGTTTACGGTAGGAACCCGATGATGATGCTCGACGCCATGCTGCCGCACATCACTGACGAAGAGAATCTTGGCGTCGATACCTATCTCCAGCGTGCCGAAGAAGCTCGACAGCTCGCCCGCCTACGGATCAAGAACCAGCAGCGTACTGGCCGCCGACACTACAACCTCCGACGACGCTTCCTCGAGTACCAGCCCGGCGACCGTGTTTGGGGTTGGATCCCGATACGCCGACGAGGACTGAGTGAGAAACTATTGCTACGCTATTTCGGACTCTACAAGGTGATTCGACGTATTGGCGCACTGGACTATGAGGTCATATCAGACGACATTTCGCCTTCACAGCAGCGCCGCGCGTGATCTGAAGGGGTCCACGTGGTGGATCTTAAACCATTTTACGGACGCTGAGGTACTTCCTTATTTTGTTGTTCTTTTTGCTACGACTGTTTTTCTTTATCACTTTCATTTGCAGCATCGGGTCGATGCTTTTTAAGAGAGGGACATTGACACGTGTGCTTGTCTTCATTGGGTGACATGTTTCACCGCCTAACAAATGTTATCGCGAAGCGCAGGAAGCGCCTACACGCATCTGAAGTTTCTGGAATGTTATCAATGCTTACATCCCCTGTCTGTGACCGAACCCTGTGTAATCTGAGTGCTTGTGTGCACGACGCGAACAGTGTAGAACTTTGTGGGAGGCACCCGGGTCCCGTCGATTACTCTGAAACATTCGACGAGTGATGTATCAAAGCCGACGCGCTTGAACCACTGATCAGATTTTCGACGATCGCCATCTGTGTTCGCCGCTGTCGCCGTTCTTTGAGTGTTGCCTGTTCTTGAGGGCACAAGCTCGCCCAACAAAACGCTAGTTTCAACTTTCTTAGTTTGGCTGCTTTCTTCACCGTCAATACCACGAGACAATATCAGCTTACGCAATTTTCCGGGTGAGCTATGAGCTGTGTCTCGCTAAAACTTCAGTATCTTCAAAGAGGGGCACGCAGCCACAGTCCCGTCAATGGATGCCCAAGTGACCTTGTACAGTGCTGTGGACGTTGTTACAGTGCTTGAGCATGAGGTAGCGGGATCGAATCCTGGTCACGGCGGCCGCGATTTGATGGGGGCGAAACGCGAAAAAGCCTGTACTTAGATTTAGGTGCACGTTAAAGAACCCCAGGTGGTCGAAATTTCCAGAGTCCTCCACTACGGCTTGCCTCATGATCAGAAAGGGGTTTTTGCACGTAAAACCCCGTAATTTTTTTTTGTTACAGTGCTCTCTTAGACGATCGTTTGAGCACCTAACAGTCTCTCCAGCATATTTAATGCCGCAAGACAGGGAAATTCGGTAGACTACATTTGTTGTGCACTTCACAAACCGTTTTCTGTGCCCGAAAGAGCAACAACTCTGATGTGATTTAGGCGTGTTTACACGCTTACAGCGCCTTGCCAACTTTTCGGGGCTGATAAAACGACTGGTTCTTGCACCCTGCCCAATTTTCTTTAGCCTATGGGAGACATCATGCACATACGGTGGCACTGCAAACCTGCGTCTTTCAGCCAGCTGGTTCCTTGACTAAGCGGGCTCATAACGTTTTGTGCGCCTCAGAAGGTGTTCCGCTATGGCTGAAATTAAGGCCGAAGGGTAGCCAGCCCAAGAAAGGCGATCAACCTGTGCAGCAAGACTATCTTACATCTCATGTGGGCAAGATTTATTGAGGCTGTTAACGAGAGAGAACTTTATAATACCTCGTTTAACGAGCTTTGAGTGTGCTAAGTTGAAGAGCAAGAGTGGCTTCTTACTTCTTGGTTCGAAGCACCAGCGCACATGTTTGTTAGCTAGGCACAGCCTGAGATCTAGAAAGCGCAACGAGTCATCAATGTGGACCTCATGCGTAAGTTCTAGAGGCTCCAGCTCTTTCTTGAAGACATCCAAGACCTCAAAACAGCAGGCTCAAAAGCGTGATCAGTACATTCAATAAATATCGGGTAGTCGTCCAGAAACCTGCACACTTCGTCAACAGGGGACGCGGCTAGTTTACCATGAATATTGCGATCGTGATGAGCTAGATAAATATCGCTTAGTACCGGCGCTACGCATGATCCTATACAAACACTGTTCCTTTGTATGTAATTTTGTTCATTCCATGAGGCGTAAGGTGATTTCAAGTAGAAGTTTAGCCATTCAAGAAAGCCGCTAATAGAAACACCTGCAGCATTCTGTAAGCCAACTGATCCAAAGTCATCAATGTATTCTTCAACAACCAGTAGCATTTTGTGACGTGAAAGTGAATGGTACAGATGTTTAATGTCGATCGAGAACATCTTGAGTCCCTTTTCATTCTCTCCTAAACTAATACCTTCAACAGAATCTCTAACAAGAAAAGGATCGTCAATGATTATATGGTTTAGTTTATCTGGCAGAAACAAGCCAACAGCTTTCTGCCAAGTCGTCGTTTCAGTTACGGTAACCCGCAGAGGGCAGTAATTCTGATGCGTCTTAGCTGAAAAGAAAATATCTAAGCTTGGCTTTTTAGTTTTTTCTATTACTTTTGCTAGCTTTTCCTGCAAATCCCTTTTGCTAAGGGATTTGCATAGTTTTCTTGCTTTTAATTTCAGGTTTGCACGGGAAATTCTGTCATCACTTTTAAAAACTAAATCAACGGCAAGGGTGGCCTTCGCATTGAAGTCACCCAGCGGCAGGACAACGAAACCACCATCTTTATCAGAGTGTAAAAGTGATAACGAGTACGCTTTCAGAAACGATGAAACACATCCGATCGGGAGTACCTTTGTGGAAGGCTTGCAACGCGTTAAAACATCCACACCGCCTGCAACACACCTTTCAGATTTGATGTCCGGGGCATGTCCAGCGACATTTCTTCTTTAGAACCTGCTTTTGAAAATTTTCACATAATACGTATGACGGGTAAGTTGCTCAGATAACGTAACTGTAACTAATCAGTCGTTCACTTTATATACCTGAGTTGACTGCATCCAAAACCTTGTAGCAAATCAGGTACTCACGTGACCTGAACTAGTATTTGTGGTGAGAAAACAAGTGGTGGCATTTTCGTAAGTTCGGTTTCGCTCACTGTAAACGCAGGTTTCTTGTGCCTTATTGGCGACTTTTCTATCCGTGAAAATTTTCCACGCTCCATTTTTTCCAAAATATAGACGTCGCGGCAACGTTTCGTGCTTGCCTGTATGCAACGTCACTTGCATACCGTCAAGTGGTCAGTGAGACTAAATGCCCCACTGGAAAGCGAATTACCTTTGATGTTCCTCAATTTGGAAGCACACATCATGAGTTGCAAGCGCTAACAATTAGTTCCCTTTCATATTGATGACGAGCTTACACACAGAACATATTCTCAACTTTTCTAAGATGCCTTACAAGCAGAATTTCACCAGGTTCACAGGCATCTAGATTTTAATCGAATGGCCACATTCATTTACCTGAAATCATTGACTACATATTTTAGAAGAATATCAGTAGGACGTAGTTTACTATGCTACTTTGCTATCCTTCCGTATATTGGTCAGCTAATGTGTTTTAATCCTTCATTTTTTTCCTTTCCGTGTTTCCTCCACTTCACATTCCTTCTTTCCCGTAAAATCATTCATATTCAACCTTTCTGCTCATTTCCCGCGAATATGTTTTCCATCTACTGTATCATTGCCCCGTCTCTTTCGTATTACTAGCACAAACGCGGGACGTATGCAATGAAACCCAGCCAATTTTTGGTGGTGGTTTAGATTATGTTTAATGATAACGCTTCGGTTTCTGCTCTATCAAACTTTGAAATGTGCCCTTCTTTACCATCTGTCAAATGACTTTGGCAACTCTTAAGCGAAGGCTTCTACAACTGACTTACGATTACCCCTTATTTCGAATTCACTACCGTCCGCGAAGGCGTCTTCTTTCCTCATTGACAGCCGATTCGTTACTTGGAAGGTTCTCAGCTGCACGCTTTGCCGAACTTTGTTTGCTAAATATTGGTCTTTGTTGCGAATAACAGATTTGTCGTATTTAGAATCACCCCCCTACTTCGTTTACCAACTTCAATTCTATCGCTTTATGCGACGCCTCTTGTTCTTTTTTTTCTGCTTATATTTTTTGTTTGCGTTATCTTTTTTTGAATGTCCACGTTTATCTTCCTTCCTAACCTAACACTTTATCTTCGTCTGAACCCGCTCAACAACGCCTGGTAAGCATCGTTATCGTTCAAATTAGCCCCCGTATGTTACAAGTGCTAAAATGCACGCATTTCATTCTTTTCCTTTTCAAGAACAACGATACGTTGCCGTTTATAATTTAAAATTGCGACCGCATGCAATTCCATTTCTAATCACCAACAGGTTTGCTGCACACGGAACGTGGTCCTTGTTATTGCAACGCGAGTGTCATGCACTCTTGATTGTTCAGTTTCGTTGCGTGGCTTTATGATGATTCTGCAATCACGAGAGAGCGCTGGCGCGGTGCGATAAAACGCATACATCCAAAACGCTGTCGTACTATTACTAAAGGTAATACTTGCCTCTTTGTAGGTGCGCTAATAGATGATTGCGATACGCTTTATATACTCAAACTCTTAGTCCCGAGCGCGTATAAAGGATACAATGTTCCACGCATGAAAGAGGCGAACCGTTAGCACTGGCACACGATTTTGCCGCAACCAACCGCACCTGCTCCTAACACCGCCCCAGAATGATATTTACTTTGTTTGAAGGCACAAGTTTGGCCAATAAAGTTCTCGCAGTTTAGTCGTGCTCGCCGCGCTGACTGTTTACCTGCGCTCACTGGACTGTGCGTCACAATATCTTCGCCTAAACTGGCACTTCTATGCAGCTTCACAAGACTGATGGCTAGTCTGGAACTCTTCTTCTTTTATCAGTCTATATCATTACCTATTTGCGTGCATGTCTTTTGAAATACTGGCTTGTGGTCTGTAGACAGTCGTCATTATGCTGCGTACGTTGTGGTTTATCTAAGGTTCATACATTTGATCCCCTAAACGGCCATTAATATTTTTAGACGTTTGGGCTTCCTGGTTCGCCAATATGACAAATCATGGCGCTGAAATGCATAAATTTATTAGAAAAATACATTTGTTCATGGTTAGCGCTCGTGTGTCGTCTGTTTGTCCTTCTCTGCGCTCTTGCGTCTCTGTCGTGGTGTAACTCTCAATATTGTCCAGTTCATATCATTTATCACACCTTGAAAGTCCCAAAGTTGCACAAAGTAACTGTCATACTCAGGTCGATGGTAGCTTAGATTTTCTTTTTGGCTACCCTCCATGATCCTCCCTAATCGGCCTTCCGAAATATTTGTAGCAAGCATACAGTTTAACAGATTTTGTCTTCGTCTGCAAACACTTATTTATTTATTTATTTATTTATTTATTCATACAATACTGCAGGCCCAAATGGGAGCCCAAGCAAGAGGGGCAGAATACATAAATACATAAATATTTACATATACATATATAACATACATAGACTTATGAAAAAAAATACATTAGCAATGCAACGTAGGTAAATATAAAAAAATGAAAGCCACGACTAAGTAAGATTAAGAGAAGGTACATACATTCAAGGAAGACAGCTTGACAAGCATTAGATCAGCATCACACGCATATATGAGCACTTGCAACCACTATCGCGAGAGGGGGGAAATATAGTACCAGAAGTTGAACAAGCGACTATTGCAAAATACTGAAAATAATAGAGTAAGGAAGATGTGGAAAGTATCAAACAAAATTCACATGTAAAATAGGAAAACGAAAACAGTAACAAGCCTTGCCGCAATTGCAATACCGTTAATATTGAAGACACATGCGTTCAGTAGAATCGGTGTTTATGAATTGTGATAATCGCAGGGTGTTCCAATCTGTTACAGTGCGCGGGAAGAAGGAAACCTTAGAGGTTAGTTCGGTTGTTATAAGATGGTAAAGAATCAGCGTGACGATGCCGTGTTCGACGCGCTGTGAGTGGTTTAACATAAGCCTGTGGTTGGAGGGACAAACAGTTGTTCTTAGCTGATATTTCGCTTCTAAGTATTATAAAAGCTGTAGAATCGGTGGATGTGTAGTGAGGTGTTCAGTGGTGTTTCTTCAATGCTTTCACCCGCCGTGGTTGCTCAGTGGCTATGGTGTTGGACTGCTGAGCACGAGGTCGCGGGATCGAATCCCGGCCACGGCGGCCGCATTTCGATGGGGCCGAAATGCGAAAACACCCGTGTGCTTAGATTTAGGCGCACGTTAAAGAACCCCAGGTGGTCAAAATTTCCGGAGTCCTCCACTACGGCGTGCCTCATAATCAGAAAGTGGTTTTGGCACGTAAAACCCCAAATATTATTATTATTCAATGCTTTCTTTACAATCCTGTGCATTGCGTGTACCTAAGGTGGTCGTCTGCATTCCCTCAATAAATTCTATTTTTATCTCAATTACGTTACTAGAGAAGAACAAGTATTAACGGTGTTGGATCTGGAGGCCGATCCCAATTGCTGTCCCCCAGATTTTTGGGCTTTGCCCTTGGGTGTGGGAGTTTGCCGAGGTTGAAGATGACCTAGAGGAGAAAACTGGAAGCTTATTTACATTATTCACAGTGAGAGGACCAAGAAATTAAGTCATAGTCACTACGGGCCGGCAGCAACTCGGACGCTGCGGCCCATGGCAAGATGCTCGAAAGAGATGAATGAAGGAATGCTCTCTTGCTGCTCCCAGACTCTGGCTTTAAGCCCTTCAGTGCCTCGAAGTCACGTCACGTTCGGCCAATCGGCGAGCCCATTCAGGTGACGCCATTTTCGGCCAGTCGGCCAGCCCGCTCAGGTGTCGTCATTTTCGGCCAACGGTAGGCGCCCATGCGATTGTGTCACACCCGGCGGAGAGTGTCGCTTCCTGGGCCCCAATTGTCCGAGGACATACTTCTCTCTGCGGTATTGCCTTCCCGGTCTGCAACTACCGTCACCAAGGCGGACGGGAGGGGGGGGGGGAATTACTGCCAGGGCTTCACGGTGCATTACAGCCGTCTTGCCTCGGGACCCATGTTACCTGGAACAGTACCAGGCTCTCGCTTCACTTTCGGGAAGAGTCAAGTAGTGAATAGCTCCAACTGCGGCACACGAGGTGGGGGACGCCAACTCGTTTGCACGTGCCGTGCCTCGAGAACGGGGTAGATGTGCTTCTGCGCTCCTTAATTTTCTGTGACGCGATTCGATGTGGTCTGGTGAACTCGAAGGAGGCTCAGGAATAGGTCCCGTATCTAACAACGGTATCCTTGAGACGAAGCATAGTCAGCGGTCTTGTTCATATAAAGTAGAATATATTTGTATGAATACTAATACTTGTGGCTGCACGTAGCATTGATGATCTTATAAATTGCGTCTGTCATGCGCTTTTTCCTAAAGTACACTAGCAATTTACCATTTGAGCAATAAGAAACGCAGTTATCGTTAACACCTCTGCTTGAAACGCAGCTTTTGATGGGGCGAAATGCACTGATACACTATCAACTGCACTGCACTGACACTGCACTGACACTGCACTGGCACTGCACTGGCACTGCACTGGCACCGCACTGGCACCGCACTGGCACAGCGCCGGCACTGTGCCGAAACTGGGCTGATACTGGGCTGGAACTGCTCTGAGGCTGCTCTGATACCGCACCGAGGCAGCACTGCGCCTGCACTAACACTGCTATAACTGCGGTAACACTCCTGTAACTGCTCTAACACTGCTGTAACACTGCTGTAACACCTGACTAGCACTGCACTAACCCTGCACAAACATACCCGCCGTGGTGAAAAAGGGGCGAAATGCGAAAGCACAGGTGTACTTAGATTGAGGTGCATGTTAGATCCCCAGGTGGTCTAAATTTCCGGAGCCCCCACTACAGCGTGCCTCGTAATCAATTATTGTTTTGGCATGTAAAACCCCATAATTCATTTCTTAAGTACTCTAAGAATTTACGATTTGAGCAATAAGAAATGTCGTTTTGCAAAAAAAAATGTCGGCGAAATGCAAAACACACCAGTGTATTAGCTGTAAGTCCATGTTCAATAAACCGCGGTGGTCAAAATTAACCCGGAGTCGCCCACTTCGGTGTGCCTTATAATGAGCTCGTGCTTTTCTCACACAGAACTCCACATATTAATTTTTTCTCTAAATAATCACATAATAAACAGTGAGGCCCCGGTTACTTGCGAGCAGAATTGCAGCATGCTCAGTCATTATGAACTAAATGTCGGGATATTCCTGCAGCGTCACAGTTTAGTGTAAAATTACAGGTGCATGCAACGTAACGCTCTACGCCTTGGAAGCAAAAATAAAGCTTGGAAAGAATTTGTCCGCTTGCAGAGGAACAGTGAGGTTATGGCAAAGTATTCTGCAAACATTTTTTTCTGCTGTATGACTAGTTTTTCTTGCTCACGTGAACGGTCACATTGCAATGAGCCGCTCAGCATATTCACTGACTCGAGGCTGCTGATCGCACCTTTCGTGAAATGGCGTGAGAGTTTTGTAGAAGTAATTTTACTGTTTTCACTTGCCACGTACGCCTGTTTCTGTCTAGGTGTTCGACTTCGTCGGAAAGCTGCTGCAGGCCCTTGAAAAGAGCACCGACATCTCTTGCCTAATCTTGGATGCCTCCTTTTCATCTCACCGATGCGGCTCAAGCTTCAAGCGAATGCTTGCCAGACCTTCGGCTCCTCCCGACGTGACTGTAATTTGCCACAACCACACTTACCGCACCAAGGCAAACATTGTGTTCGGAGCCCTCATTACCAACAAAACAGTGACCAAGCTCACCATTGAGGGCTTCAAATTGGGTGTCCAGGATTCTAAGTCAATCTCGAAGTTCCTTGCCACCAACAATACCATTCAGGAGATGGCACTCGTTAGTATTGAGTGGGACTTGAGGAAACAGAAAACTCAGGTGAGGAAGACTTCCGCCAGTTTTGAACTTGTTGAGTAGCACAAGCTAGAAGTTCCTATGGTGTCAGCACAATTCAAAATTTCCATCGCGTGATGTCTTCATAGATGCAAACTAAGGATAATACTTTCTTTCTTATATTGATGACTAGAGTTTTGAATATGCGGACATTATAATTTTAAAATAATTATATAAAAGTGGCTAAAAAAGGAGAGCAATTTTTCTCACTGTCAATGTTCATTTTGTGGGAGAAACTTTCTCAAAAAAGTGTTTCTTCAATAACCTTCGGTAGTTAATCAGTGCCGCAAAATATTTTAGGCCCTCGTATTCCCGCTGCTGCGCCTATATATTGTCCCATCTGTGCCTTTCGGTTTTTCTTGCGGTTTGGTGGCCCTATCAACCGGTTAATCAGTGCCCAAGAACAGGTCAAATAAAGGAATAAGACCAATGCTCACAATGGTCTTCAAATTCAACTACTTGAAACACCAAGACGTGGGCTCATTCACGCGCAAAACTACCATATGCGTTGGCGTCGCCTTAATGTACACGAGTAACTTTATAATGAAGCTCATCTAGCTTACCACGATTGCTGATATGCTATGATGTGGTCACTTGCATCTACAATGTGAATATCGTGCCCCTGCTGTCCTATTGCCTTACTGAAGGTATAAGCGCAGCCTACTAGTCTCTCCAAGATGCTGGAAGGCTGCGCCTATAATCTCGGTCAGCCACTATCTCTGGCACGAATGACAATTATCTCTCCTTGAGGCGAAAGAGACCAAATTTGAACGACTGCATTTCAAAGAATGTTTTGAAAGACCTCATTTGTGATCAGACGTTTATGCAAGAGAACCTTTAGAAATTCCATATTCGGCGTTTCTTCCATTAAGTGTTTGACGAAAAGGAGTCTTCTTCACGAGAATAACTGTCATTGAATGAAAATTGTAAGAATAAATTTCAGTGTTAAAGACAACCTCCGCTTTAAAATACACAGTCACTCTTGCAGCAATGGCGCAACGCGCTAGCTGCTCTTCCGCTCGGCTTTTGCTAAGACGTTTTATGACTGGAAGTGATTTTATGACCTTTTTGACGTGATCAAACTTGTTGCTATGGTATCTTTCGAGGTATCTCGAAATGAGGTGGTAGAACATGTCTTAGAAAAAGTAATAGTGAGGATCTGTCGGAATGGACTTTATTTTTACCAAGCCTCTATTTTCGCAATGCAAGTCATTGTGCACTCCTTTTTTTGACTGCAGTGTGCAGTGTAGTGACATTTACAAGATTGGTACGCATCTTGATTTCAGTTTAATTTGCGTTTGCTGCCATTATCATCGATTAATCCAATGGTCCGCCCTTTTCAAACACTTCTACTTGGACGACAGTGGTTGGTACTCGCCGGCTGCGGAGACAATAAGCCTTGTCAATGAATAAGTCTTGTGAGTCAATAAGTATTGTCAATAAAAAAGTCATGTCAGACAATCAGTCTTGTCAGACATAAGACTATAAGTCAATTTGGGCATGAATTCGTTATCCAGGCTAACTGTTGTTACAGATGTGGATAAATACCACCAAAATATCAATTTCTAATAGACTATGAAGGTTCTGCAAGTCGCTTATCCTACTGAAACTACACCATACATGTAATTACAGCAATGAAAAAGGAGCGTTACCTATCGGTGATATTCTGGCTGCACAGGCAACAGATGCAAGCGGACATGTTAGGAGCTGAAAGAACCCACAACAGCTGCTACTTATGCTCATCGAACACAAGAATATAAGTCGCAAACTTTCTAAATACCATGTGTGCGAAAGCTGACAGAAAATATAAAGACTTTGTAAGATATCCGTAATTTGCGAATGCAAATCACGAACATCCCGAATTAAGACACGTTTTCTCAAAACGCAAGACATATGTAAACTTCTACAACATATGTGAGGGATTTATTTCGCTACTTTTCATTCTTGATTTCTAGGTTTGCTATGGGTTCATGAAGGTTAACGTTTGTTACAGATAGTTTCCGGCATGATGAATATTCCGAAATATGTATTCTGCCTATATGCGAGAATGCCTTTACAAAATTTTTTATCGGTCATCTGAGTTTTTTTTTTTTTGAAGTACACATGCAAGGCTTTGTGGACTCTGTAAATGGAATGCACTTCACAGCTGCGTGTTTGTGTTGTAAGAGAGTAGAGTTGAGCCTCAGCATGCAGCTTTTGCTCAGCTACTCGCATTCCTAGAACAAATGTACTACGTCTGATAATTTATAGAGATGAATCAAGAACTAATTCTTCTGTCTAACATTTTGTATTCCGACAAGCAGAAGATCAGGTGGCACGCTGACCATTTGGCAGGTGGCCTCAGACAAGCAAAGTCACTCCGGCGCCTCGCTCTGGGATCTGACTTTTCTGCTGCCGAGATTCGTTGTATCATCGAAGCCACTCAAGTATGTGAGTCTCTGAAAGAGTTGCACTTTTCGGTTATCCTTGAGGACGATGTTGAGCCGATATCTGCTGCGCGTCAGGAGATGACCAACAACTGGAAGATCACAATTGGACAGTGAGTAATTTGATTACTTCTCTACGTTATCGAGATTGCATAGCCTGCAAGGGGGATTCCGGTGCTCAGAGTAAAAAAGCTTGTGTACGCTGTTTGCCTGAAGCAATACGAGCAGCAAGTGTATGAATGAACCGCTCAGTTATTGTTGGCTATATTAATTTAGAAATAGTCTGTACATAAAAAAACGAATTAGAACTACATTTTTTACCATGTTACGATAGAAAGAAATCTTAACTTATGCGGAAGCTTTGAAGTTGAATGTTTCATTGAAGCGATATTATTGAAGCCAGTGTCATACTCGCGTGTCATCGACGTTGGCGCAGAACAGCAGCACTGGCAACGCACAGTTCGTTTTCTTGTTACCATAGATTCCTGATAACCTTAAGTTCATGGCCCGCATTCAAAGCACACTGTGTGCCATCATTCATTAGGTAACTGTTATTCTCCAGAACCTTATCGGCTTGCGTTGTGACAGTGTTCAAAACATACGCATAGGCTGTGCAGAAAATCATGCCTTTCTGTGCATCAAAAAAGGGGTCTATTAAGCCTAAACTATAACGAGACTCCGTAAGTAGCTGCTGTTGCGCGTGGTCCGAGGTACGAGAACGCGCCATCTCCTTCTTTGTCGTTCTAGTTCCAAAAAAACTACCCCGCTCGCAGAAGTTACTGAAAAGTTTGGTTCCAGCACGTACAGGTGTTGAACGGCCCGTTTAACCGCAGATCCACCCGGTACTCTAAAGGTACATGACCTTGTCTTGCCGATCCTTCCTCTATGGAGCACCTCTATTCAAACAAAATTCCATAGTTGCCAGGACTTGTTTGACTGTTGTAGAAGGACGAGGTCACTTTTCTTAATTCTGTCGAACGAGGTCGCTGACTTGGGGCTGGGCATTGTTAACACAGAAAGGTATTCATTTACCAATGCTCCAAGGAAGTTCGCGTTCTGAGCAGCGGAGCTGTTTCGAGTTGAGCCTTCGCCGTCCATTGTCCGGTGTAACGCACGGGGGCAGGTTCCGGAGTTCATGTTTTCTCCCAAACACGGGGCGCATGCCCACTATGGTGGATTCGCCAAGAGGCACCTCAGTCCCTACTACTCTATCGGTCTCCTTACCATTCTCTTTCTCTTCTTTGCTCTTGGCGTTTTCCGGTACTGTTTATATATGCACGCCCGCGCACACGTGCACGCGCATATACACATACACACACACACACACACACACACACATATATATATATATATATATATATATATATATATATATATATATATATATATATATATACATGATGATGGTGATGGTGATGCATATATATATAAATATATATGTATGTATATATATATATATAAATATATATGTATATATATATATATATATATATATATATATATATATATATATATATATATATATATATATATATATATATATATTGTAATGAAGCAGACGCGCCCCTGTGTATGTGCCGTCTGAGGAGGACGATGAACGGCCAGGCCGTGATCGCGAGGGAGCCTCGTGCTACGGACAGCCCTTGCAGTGCATTGATTTACCTAGGGTTCCGCAACGTTGTGAACGACAATAAACCTCATTCGCATTTGGTGGAGGTTGCTGAGGTCCTTCGCCTCGTCCTGGAGCTTCGCACTCGAAAGCTGCCAGCAAGATCGCCTTGCACTATGCCTGATCCTGCCACCTCGTTGCCTGCACCACCGGTTGCCACTGTCATCTGGGCCGGCGTCGCTTGTCAACGCGACGCACCCATTTTCAGTGGGACCACCGAACAGGACGTGGAAGACTGGCTGTCATCGTACGAACGTGTAAGTGCCCATAACAAATGGGATGACCAGTCTAAGCTGACCCACGTGCCATTATACCTAGACGACGTAGCCAAAGTTTGATTCTTCAACAACGAATCAGACTTTACACGCTGGTCCGCGTTTAAGACTGTGTTTGCTGAAGTGTTTGATAGCCCACCTGTGCGTAAGCGACGCGCTGTACAGCGTCTACGCCAGCACGCACAGCAGCCTGGAGAGACATTCCCCAGCTACATCGAGGATGTTCTCGATTTGTGCAAGCGGGTAAATCCGAACGTCAGAGGATGAAAAATCAAACACATCCTCAAGGGCATCGAGGACAGCGCATTCCAGATGTTGCTGGCCAAAAGCCCAAGTAGCGTATCCGTCCTCACTAACCTCTGCCAGAGCTTTGACGAGCTGCGCCGCCAATGTTCCATCGCCCGCCAGAACATTCAGCACGCCGATTCCATCACGAGCATCACGGTTTCTGCCGAAATAACCAACTCGATCCTCTCGCAGCATATCAAAGTGTTTATTCGTGAAGAGGTGGCCAGGCAGCTCTCGCTGCTGCATCACAGTGACACGCCTACGGCAGCTTTGCCTCCAACGCTGCAGCAAGCCATCTGAACTCAGATATCTGAAGCGCTTCCTGCAGATCCTACAGCCCCCCCTCCCCCCCCCCCCGCCACGCAATCCTATGGGTGCTCCGCCAGCGCATACCAACTTTACCACTCACCCTACGTCGCTGCCTCTCAGTTATGCAGCCGTGGTTGCACGGCCACCTGCGCAGACAGCTTCCTTTTCATCGCCCATGCATCCGGATTCTTTTCCGGTTGCCCGACCGCCACCAGAGTTTTTTCGTCCCACCGTCCCACAACGCCATCGACCCTGCTCTTTCCCCATCTCATCGCCGCCAACTTCTCGCTCTCCTTCACAAGTTTGTCTCTTCTTTCGACTGTCATCAGACATCGCTGGGGCGTGCCACCATTGTTTCTCACTCCATAGACCCCGCTTCCCACTCGCCCTTGCGACAGCACCCGTATCATGTCTGCACCGAAGAGCGCCTAATCATCACAGAGCAAGTGGACGACATGTTCAAACGTGAAGCCATCCGTAGCTCTCTAAATCCTTGGTCTTCACCTGCCCTATTGCTAAGAAAAATGATGGCTCAATTCGCTTTTGTGTCGAGTACAGACGCCTAAAAGGGATAACGAGGAAAGACTTTTATCCTCTGCCTCGAATCGATGACGCTCTAGACTGTTTACAAGGCGCAGAATACTTCAGTTCCTTGGATCTCCACTCCGGGTACTGTCAAGTTCCAATGGCCGAGCCTGAACGTCCGAAAACCGCATTCGTTACACCCGATGGCCTCTACAAGTTTAACATCGTGCCCTTCGGGTTGCGCAACGCGCCTGCTACGTTTGAGCGTATAATCTGCACCATCCTTCGTGGCCACAAATGGAAGACCTGTTTATGTTACCTAGACGACATCGTCTTCTCAACCGATTTTCCGACACACTTCGCTCGCCTGCATGACGTTCTGACCTGTCTCAAATCTGCCGGCCTACAGCTTGACCTCAATAAGTGCCGTTTTGCTGCAAGAAAGCTAACCATATTGGGTCACGTTATCTCAAAAGATGACGTCCTCCCGTACCCAAACAAGCTCCACGCCATTGCAGACTTCCCGACGCCCACGTTTATCAAAACCCTCAGAAGTTTTATTTGCTTATGTTCCTATTTTCATCGCTTCGTACGCAATTTCGCACCCATCATGGCGCCTTTGACAAGTTTACTTTTCGCCAGTAACGGCATATCAGCGTGGTCACCTGAATGTGATGCAGCGTTTCAGCAGTTGCACCACTTGTTGACCTCACCACCGATACTTCGCCACTACGACCCTGACGCTCCCACGGTAATCCATACTGACGCCTGCACAGTTGATTTTGGCGCGGTCTTAGCGCAACGGAAAGCTGGCTATGATGAATACGTCGTCGCTTAAGCGAGCCGTACTCTAAAGAAAGCAGAAATAAATTACTCCTTCACAGAAAGAGTGTCTAGCGATCATCTGGGCACTAAACAAGTTTCGCCCGTATCTTTACGGCCGTTCTTTCGCCGTTGTTACTGACCACCATGCCCTTTGTTGGCTTTCTTCCCTCAAAGACCCGTCTGGACGGTAAGAACATTGGGCGATTCGCTTGCAAGAGTACGATATCCACGTCATGTACCGCTCCGGTCGCAAGCACTCCGACGCTGATGCGCTCTCTCGCTCCCCACTGACGCCTGATTTGGCGTCTTTGTCAGCTTCCTCGTCCACCCTGTCTCCATTCACTACCACTGACGTGCGCACAGAGCAGCGCGAGGACCCAACCCTTGCATCGTTACTTGACTACCTTGTAGGAAGACGAAGGGCCGTGCCGTGATCGCGAGTGAGCCCCGTGCTACGGACAGCCCTTGCAGTGTCTTGATTTACCTAGCGTTCCAGAACGTTGTGAACGACAATAGACCTCGTCGCAATATATATATATATATATATATATATATATATATATATATATATATATATATATATATATATATATATATATATATATATATATATATATATATATATATATATATATATATTGCGACGAGGTCTTTACGCACTGCATTATTGCAGTGCGTAATGTGCATGTGGCACAGTTGCTGAGATCAACAGCCACCGCTGCGGCGCGAGACCCGAGCTCGGGCTGTTCATGCGAAGCGCTAGGACTCGTGATCTAGAGCTGCCTGCGATCCCTCGAACGAGCTGCAATAAACCCCATTTCATTTGTTGGAGCTGCGGGGTATAACCTTGAAAACTGGAAATCCGAAGCCGGACGCTACCTACTGCTGCGACCATGCCTGACGAAACCACCCAGGAAGATGCACCACAGCCTCCGACGGTCGTAGTTTCCGGTGCATTGCGCCAGCGTGGTCCTGCCATCTTTAGCGGCACCAATGATCATGACGTGGAGGATTGGTTGTCATCTTACGAATGGGTGAGCCAGCATAACAAGTGGGACGACGTCCCCAAGTTGCACAATGTGCTGTTTTACTTAACCGGCGTCGCGAACCTCTGGTTCCGAAACCACGAACACGATTTCACAACGTGGAGGAGATTCAAGACAAGTTTCACAGAAGTGTTCGGGTGCCCCACTGTGCGCAAGCTTCACGCAGAGCAACGCTGACGGGGGCGCGCGCAACATCACGGTGAAACGTCCACAAGTTTCATCGAAGACGTCATTGACCTGTGTTACCGCGTGAATCCGTCAACGGCGGATTCACGCGGTTACACAGGACAATGACGTCCAAGATAAAACACATTATGAAAGGCATTGATTAGGACGCATTTCAAATGTTGTAAGCGAAGCATCCGCGTACCGTGGCCGAAGTTATCGATTTGTGCCAAAGTTTTGACGAGCTACGAAAACAACGCATCTCAGCTCGGTGCCCACCCCCTATGGAAGATTCGTAAGCAGCATTGGTTATTGGCGACAGCCACACAACTTTGCTGACGCAAATATAAGAATTTGTGCGCGAGGAGGTCGCGCGACAGCTCTCGATTTTGCCGACCACGGAGAAGCCTTCGCAATATTTGGCTCCAGCGATCCGACAGGTAATTCAAGAGCATGTGACCGAAGCTCTCCCACCTCCGTGTCAGCCGGCTCCCGTGGCCGCACCTCTGACGTCTGCTGAAGCCGCTGCACGGGGGCCTCGTCTGCCAGGATTCTCTCCTGCGCCTTCAGCGCCTCTCCAGCCGGTGTTCTCTCATCCGCCTTCGCCTCGCCAGCTGGTGGCTCCCTTTTTCAGCGCACAGCAGCAAGGTACAAATCCTTGGCGCACTGCTGACAACCGCCCAATATGCTATGCCTGCGGCACGCCGGGAAATGTAGCGCGCTTCTGCCGCCGGCGCTTGCCGGCCTTCGTGGGCACCGCGCGACCACCCAGTCCGGCTTCCGACCATTCCGTATGCCTCAGCGACCACCACTGGATGTCTACGCTCTGATTACGTACCAGCACCGCAGTCACAGCTCTACAGTACTCGTCGCTCGCCTTCCCCTCGTCGGCGCCCACTCTCACCCATGCGTCGTAGCCCCAGTGCCAGTACTACTGGGGTGAAAAACTGATTTCCGCAGTTCCTGAGGCACGAACTGCGTCATCGTCGGAAAATCAAAGTCCTCGTTTTTCCCCCGCTAACGTTATTGAAGTGTCCGTTGATGGCATCAAATGTCTTGCGCTCGTCGATACCGGTGCTGCTGTATCCGTGATTAGTGAGAACTTTGCCGTGAATTACGGTAAGTGACCATGATGCCTGCGGTACTATTGCTTAGAACAGCCAGTGCACAACAAGTTGAGCCAGTCGCTATGTGCACTGCCAGGGTGCTGATTCGAGACATATTGTATTCGACTGATTTCTTTGTGTTAACTTGTTGCTCCCACAATGTGATTCTCGGTTGGGATTTTCTGTGGCGCCATCACGCCGTCTTTGACTGCGCACGTGCTGAGGTTCAGTTCTCCGTTCTGTGCGATTTGCCATCTCACGACTTTCAAGTTCATGATGTTACCAGGATCTGTGTAGCTTCAGATACTGACCTTCCCCCTCACAGCGCGGTATTCGTCCCTCTTTCATCCGCATCGCTTGCCGAAGCGACGGTCATGTTTTCACCTGCTGCCGTCTTCATTCACCGCCAGCCTATATTGTTGCCATACGCCCTCCTCATGGTTCACCATGGGGCTGCAGAAATACTGATTTCTAACCCAAATTCGTACACTTTGGCTTTGCACTGTGGCGAGACTATTGGTACCATCCAGCCTGTGGACGCTGACCTTATTGTGCATTTCCCTGCTCCCGACTACGTGGATACTGCCAACGTACAGCACTGGCACCCCATGTGCCATCTAACCGAGTATCACTGGATGTTTTTTGTGGCTCTATTGCCGATGACCTCGAGCCGACACAACGCGAGCGGCTTATTACTCTTTTAAATGATTTTCACGCCTCTTTTTACTGCAACCAAGCATCATTAGGCCGCACAAGTACCGTCTCTCACCACATTGATACGGGACATCACGCACCATTATGCCAGCGTCCGCACCGCGTGTCATCCACCGAGCATCGTGTCATCGCCGAGCAAGTTGAACACATCCTTGAACGTGGTGTTATCAAGCCATCCTGCAGCCCTTGGTCGTCTCCTTTAGTACTCATTAAGAAAAAAGATGGCTCGATTCGTTTCTGTGTGGGCTATCGTCGCCTCAACAAGATTACACGAAAAGATGTCTATCCTTTACAGCGCATAGATGACGCCCTGGATTGTCTTCATGGTGCCGAATTCTTTTCTTCTTTGTACTTGCGATCCGGCTATTGGCAAGTGCCAGTGGATGAATCCGACCGCTCGAAGACAGCTTTCATTATGCCTGATGGCCTGTATGAGTTTAAAGTAATGCCATTCGGCCCCTGCAATGCACCCGCGACATTCGAAAGGATGATGGACAATACTCTACGAGGCCTCAAACGGAAGACGTGCTTGTGTTATTTAGACCACGTGGTAGTTTTCTCCCCTGATTTCACCACTCACCTCTCTCGTCTACGCGAAGTCCTTACTTGCCTTACCACCGCCGGCCTTCAACTCAACTTGAAAAAGTGCCGCTTCGGAGCCCGCCAGCTGACCATACTTGGCCATGTCGTGTCCAAAGACGGCGTCCATCCCGACCATGACAAACTTCGTGCTGTCGCAGAATTTCCGCGGCTGACTACAGTGAAAGAGGTCCGAAGTTTTATCGGTTTTTGCTCTTATTTTCGACGCTTTGCACGCAATTTTGCCTGCATCATCGCTCCCCTGACGAAGCTCCTGGCTGGCCCTGGTGACCTTTGCGACTGGACTCTGGCATGTGACCAAGCCTTCACGACTTTGCCTCGTCGGCTTACCTCACCGCCTGTTCTACGCCACTACGACCCCAGTGCACCGACTGAAGTTCATACCAACGCCAGCGGCGTTGGTCTTGTAGCCGTCCTTGCACAACGGAAGCGTGGCTTTCCAGAATATGTGGTTGCATATGCGAGGCATGCTCTCACGAAGGCAAAATCCAATTATTCTGTCACGGAAAAAGAATGTTTGGCTATAGTTTGGGCCTTAAACCAATTTCGCCCTTACTTGTATGGCCGTCCATTCGACGTTGTGACAGACCACCACGCGCTCTGCTGGCTTGAGTCACTGAAAGACCCGTCGGGGCGCTTTGGACGTTGGGCTCTTCGGCTCCAAGAATTTGACATTCGCGTCATATTGGCGGCGAGGAGTTACGGAGTCGCCATCTAGCGAAAGCGCCTCGCTGGCGTAGTATGAGGGATCATGCGGGGCGCTCCTCATAGGTTTTGCTGTCAGCGCTCACTGAAAACACCACGCGCGAGCTCTCCCGGACATTTCTGTAAGTACTTTCGAAACGAGAGAAGTTTTTTACTGTCGAAATATTAATCTTGGGCAAAATGAAAGCACACAATCGTTTACAGACGCTATCTCTTTACCGAGTACGTACAATGAACGCCACTGCGCGCAGTCGCCGCGATGGAGTCTCCCGAAGCGGCTTCTTGCGTGAAAGGTAGGTAAACGCTGAGAGCAAGCTATGTGAAATATGTTCTTGTAGTGTTTGTATAACTAAATGGAGCGTAATAGAACGAAGCCTCAATGCAGCGATCACGCAGATTCCCAGCGACCGGCGCGTCTGGATGCTTGTCCGCGCACTGTTTCGCTTTCTCCGCGCGCGCGTTTTCGCACCGTGCCATGAGCTGTAGGCCGCAGAATATGAGCATTTGACAGTATACAAGCAACCATTGTTCAAAAATAAGCTGTTCAAATAAGCTGTTCAATAAATAAGCTGTTCAAAATATACTTTATTGCAGAGACTTCGACGCCTATGGGGACTGTGATGTGCCATCGCGACGATTCAATCTTTTTTTTTTAAATTCTTTGAGCTTTCTATATTATTTCTCGAGTTGCGTCGCACCGTATGTTTATCGGTGTTCTCAGCGTGCAATTTCCCGCTGCTCCTTTTTTGTAATCCAGTGCATGCATTAATCCATAACACAAACATGACCATATGCCATGCTTTCTTTAATGTGCTTCTTACCACTCCCTTTCCACTCCAGTGAACTTGCCAGTATCTATAGCATCGAAAAGTTCATAGACCAAATTGTCATGACATTAGTCGGGCAGCGGACTCGGGCGAGCGTCTCTGCGCGTTTTCAGAGCATTGCGGACCGGGCGCCGTAGCAGAAATCTTCCTCGCGTCTGTGCTTGCTGCATACCCGAGTTGTAGCCGATGTTTGCCGGTTTTATGTTTCGCGAGCCAAACTTCACGCAGCTTGTCCTGCGGCTACGTGTGAATAAGGCTGACTGCAGGCTACGTTCCGTACATCCGGCATTGTCGCACCGAGCAGTAGCCTACCATGTTGCGCGCCTTCAAAGGCAGCCACTACCTATTGTAGTGCATTTAAGCGTTGTAAAGGAGACACTCGTAGCGGGAAAATTTCGCCACTAAATGAGGACCGCAGCGTACGAGGGAATTTAAACTCTCGTTTTCAGCTCGCTTCGGCGCTCCCGAAGCAGCCGACGCGGCCGCTATGTCCACGTGATCCCTCCTAGCACGTCACGCCGACGGTGGCGCCAGCTTTTCCAGTGGTGGAGCTCGAGGCCAATACCGATTCGGGCACCAACATTCTGATGCAGGTGCGCTCTACCGTTCGCCCATGCGATCCGACGAAATGCCACCTTCATCCATAGAGTGCTCGGTTACTACGCTTGCTGTTACTGACATGCCGTCTGAATAGAGAAAAGATCCGTGGATTGTGTCTCTCATTGACATTCTTAGCAGTTCTTCAACGCCCACATGCCCTCGAGCCCTTCGTCGCCAAGCCACCCACTTCGTAATACGGCACGCCATCTTGTACCGCGGAAACTATCAGCAAGACTGTCGCAAGTGGCTGCTAGTCACCCCTCGCCATTTGCGTTGCGACGTATGCACGTTTTTCCATGCAGACGCACATCAAGCTCATGCTGGCGTCCTGAAAACCTATATATACGAGTGGCTCCGCCAGTGGTGCTACTGGCGTGGCATGTATTCTTATGTCCGCAAATACATTCGGTCATGTGCAGCCTGTCAGCGACGCAATACATCTCATACGACAGGCCCTCTGCAACCGTTACCGTGTCCTGCACGTCCTTTTGATCGGGTTGGCATTGACCTTTATGGGCCTCTTCCATGCAGTGCTAACGGAAATCGTTGGATAATTGTCGCAGTAGACCACCTGACAAGATATGCTGAAGCTGCTGCACTTGCTTCGGCTGCTACTCACGACGTCGCCGCGTTAATCTTACGGCATTTCGTCCTACGGCACGGCGCACCGCGAGAACTGCTCAGTGACCGAGGCCGTGTCTTCTTGTACGCAGTTATTAATGAGCTACACGCCGCGTGCCGCACTATTCACCGCACCACTACGGCGTATCACCCACAGACTAACGGTCTAACGGAACGATTCAACCACACTCTTGGGGGCATGCTCACCATGTATGTTGCGTCTGGTCATTCCAATCGGGACGATGTCCTCCCTTTTGTGACGTACGCATACAATACCGCCGTTCAGGCTACCACAGGCTTCTCACCATTTTTCCTTCTTTATGGACGTGAACCATCCACTACCCTCGACACCGTTATACCATATCACCCGGATGCCTCTGAATTCACCCCTCTTTCCGAAGTTGCTCGCCATGCTGAAGAGTGCCGCCAACTGGCTCGCTCGTTCACGTCGGATACCCAAGGAATCCACAAACATCGCCACGACAACGATCAGCCCACACAGTCCTTGGCCGTGGACTCTCACGTCTGGCTTCGGCTGCCCTTCCAAGCTCCAGGCCTTAGCCCAAAGCTTGCTCCGAAATATCAAGGTCCGTACCGGATCGTCGCGTGTACTTTGCCTGTGAATTATGTGGTCGAACCGGTGACGCCATCTTCGGACAAATGCCGCCGTGGTCACGAGACCGTTCACGTCAGCCGCCTGAAGCTGTACCACGACCCCCTTATCATGTCATCACCTTAGGTCGCCAGGATGGCTCCTCTTCGCCACGGGGAAGTTGTAGTGGATAATATGCATGTTGCACAGTGCGGACTGCCACCGCTGCGGCGCGAGACCCGAGCTCGGGCTGTTCATGCGAAGCGCTAGGACTCGTGATCTAGAGCTGCCTGCGATCCCTCGAACGAGCTGCAATAAACCCCATTTCAATATATATATATATATATATGCAGCGCAACCTTGTTAAACCAAAGTTGGCCGGAACTCGGGAAGACAGCAGTGAAAGGGCAAAAACGTGCAGTATTTATTCACGTCACGCGACAAAAGTTTATTTTCGTTTAATGCCGCGGTGGCCAAGCAGCAACGACAGTGGCCTCAAACTTGCTAGAGCTGCGAAGAATATTTTCAGCCAGCCGCCTCGGCAAACACGCACATGTCATATTCCTTCTTGGCGTTACATATCCTCCGTGCACGGGGGCGGTAGCACTGCACAAGTCGCGGGGCACCTTTTTTCTTGCGGCGTGCTTTCTGGTGGCGTCGATTGCGTTCATGAGGCTGGCGTAACAAGCAGCTTCTGCCGCTGTCGGGCCTGAATCGCCCGTGTATGTCGCTTTCTGTGTCGTGCTCATCACTGTCGTTAGGCGACACTTCGACAACAACAGAGGAAACGTTGAGCGAGAAGTCAAACCTAGTAGAAACTTCGCCTCCGAAACGCCGCACGCCGTAGTCAACGGTAGATTCCTCTCACATTCTGATGCCGACTTCCTCGTACCACTTCGATAGCACAAACAACGTCAAAATTTTCTGCTATGCTGAGCACCCGGTATTTGTGATACGAGCTTCGGCATGACGTGAATCGTAGCTTGCATGATGCCAAAACGCTCTGAGGCACGGCACTGAAATTATGATGATAATATGGCTTAACTCGCTAGTACAAAGGGCGCTTGGAGGCCGTTGTTCCGATATCTGAGGCTTGTTCAGCCAGGCCGCCCGATGGGCACGACGCACCGCCGTGATTGCGCGACGAATAATGGAAACACCACGTGTTAACGGATCGGATAACGGATAACGGATAACGTGTTAACAAATCCCCCACTATGCACTAAGTGGGGGATTTGACCTCACGACTTATAAAACCAAAGTCTTAGTTCAGCATGGTTTCCTGCTACACTATATATATATATATATATATATATATATATATATATATATATATATATATATATATATATATATATATATATATATATATTGCTAAGATATTTAGCAACAACGGACGCAAGCGGATGGCCACAAGTCACAACCCTTACAAAAATGGTTCTTGAATTTCCATTGTTGATCTGTTGTACTATCATTGATTCCATAGAAACTCCACAAAATTACAACATTCATTGAGCCAGCACCATGGTTGTTCAATAAAATTTTTATTGACAACTACACAGTAATTCTTTTATTGATGAAATAATGTTCAAATTCCATTGCGTAATGCCAACAACTGGACCGAGTTAAACAGGCGACATACAATTTACACGAAACAATAACCATTAGTTTAGGTTCCTTAGTTAATTAGTTTCTTAGTTCCTTAGTTTAGGCTACAACATGAAATGGCGTAATTAAGCTGGCCAGAGCTTCAACCAATTATTAAAAAAATTGTTGCACAGGCAGTTGTACGTTCAAGTGCAGAATAAAGGCCACTGCAAGATAATGTACTAATGCATTATTAATGCAAAATAATGCTGTATTGAGCCGCTGCAGCGCCATATGCACAATCTCCGGATAGGTTCAACTTATTTTAATCACTGCGGATATTGCAATGTGCGCTATAACTGCAATGGAAGACCTGAAAAAGATTGAGTGTAGGTGATGCAGTGTAAAGCTTGAACATTGTACTACCAAGGAGAGAAGAGGTTCATCCCACTGGGCAGCGTACAGGGTACTTTTTTTTTGCTGCACCAAATTTTTAAAATTGCAAAATATAAATCGCGGTAATGTTTACCATACGAGTGTACAGATTGGCGGCCTCTATATACAGAACAATTGCCGCACTTACGTGCGTAATTAGCAAAGTTACGCTAATTAACTTTCTAATTATCAGCAATAGGTGGCTACAGAAAATGAGTACTTTGGTGCCCGTGCTCGACACTACCTATCCCAATGATCAAATTTTGAATAGTGGATTTTATGTGGGAGCTTCGCGAACAATTAGTTCCCCTTGGCAGGCTCCTTGAAATCGAAACTGGCTGGACAAAGAGCGCCTTTGTCGTCGGCGTAGCTTAATGTCTTCCTCAATGCATGCAGAAGCATCCAGAATACTGAGAGGTAACCGGTTTTTGAACTTTTGTTTTGTTGAACTATCGGTACGTCGATGTACGGATCCTACTGGACCTTACCAAAATTTATATCACGTGGCATCACAAGCTACCACAACAATACAGAGCCTGCGGAAATAGGACCTCGCGTAAATTTACACTATTACATTACGGCAAAATATGCAACAAAATTCAGTGTAAGTGCGCCCACACGCCGATTGGCAGAGGTCACGCGACCAACTAAAATGATGATGATGATGATAATTATCAGCACCAAAAACTTTTGAAACAGGGCGGAGACAAATAGTCTCCTAGTCTGCTTGATTTATTCAGGTTTTACATATATATATAGCGACCGAGACGCGACTCATACAGACTCATGTTCGCATCAGCAAGCGCGACCTGCCCGTCGTCAGAAGAAAACATTTGTCGATTGATGCCGTTCACTTCTCGCGCCATCGTTGCCGCGTAACGTAACCTTCAGCGCATTGGTTAAGCAGCACAGCTTTGCCACTGCATTCGCGCGGCTGAAACAACGAGCACTTAGGGAATGAGCCAAACCAGTGGTGAATCACCACCATTTGCAACTAATCGCTTCGTGACAACTTGATGGATTTGTAGCCTTCGAGATCAGAACGATGTGTCGTCACGGAGGAAATCTCGGAGGTTATGCTTTAACATTGCCATTGATACTAAATTATTGTTTCAACGCAGACAATTGCTATTTGCGCATCAACATAATTTATTTTATTACACTTTGTGTATAACTGACAGCTTTGCAAAGAAATTATAGGAGTTCTTCCCGAACAAAATATTTTTGAAAGTTTTTTTTACCAAACTTAGCGAAGTATACAAAAGTTAACAAGCAACATTGAAATTTTTTTTTTTTGCGTGTTTGGTTGTTTGGCAGTCGTGTTGGCAGTTGTTTTCGTCGCCATTTTGCTTTCTTTCGTGGTCTCCGTGTGCGCGTTGTGTGCGTCGTGAGCTGTAAGCATGCGTGTGTGTTGTGATCTGCTGTTGCGCGACAAGAGACATTTTTGCCAAGAGCGTCGGAGACGAAAAGCTGAATGTACCCGTCCGTCCACCGGCTGACGCGGAGGTATGCCACCGACTGGGCTGCGTGGAAGCGTGCATGAAGAATGGAGCGCCGGCTGACCCGACGGTAAGTACGTTTCTTGTATTGTGTGTATAACTGATCGGCAACGTTCTGACTGGTGTCGTAGAAGTCGCGGGGCGCTTTTTTTGTTGCTGGATGTACGTCGGGCTGACTTGCGCCTGTGGCTCTGGTGCTGTGTCAGTCAACCACTCCGAGCTGTATGTCTGATTCACGCGTGGTGCACGGCATCGGTGTTTCAAAACATTTCGTGCCGGGCCGGTCCCGGGTGCATGTGTAGCGTGTTGCATGCTCATTCGGTCCATCGAGCGCCAAAGTGGGGTCATGTCGTCTGTTTAAGCTGTGTATTTAGCAGCCTGGCCTATTCGTCTGTACTACACGGTAGCCAAGTTTATCGCGAACTGAAGTGCACGGAACCACTTAAAACAAGGGCGCCTGTTCCTGTGTTGTCATGCTCGTCCCCACCCGTTGCGGTAGCTTAGTGTTGCGCCACTGACCTTGAGGCCGCAGTTGCAACTCCGGCTGCGGCAGCCGGATTTAGATGGAGCGAAATGCAAAAAACGCTTGTGCTTGGATATGGGTGCTTGTTAAAGATTCAAATTTAATTCAGTCGTACGCTGCGACGTGCCTTGTAATGAGATCGTGGCTTTGGATAGTAAAATCACAAAATTTGAATGTTTAACTTGCATGACCCTGTTTCAAGTATTACCGTTGCAGCAGGACCCATGCCACAGCCGTTTATGTGAACACCAAATTGGCGGACCGTCTTTTCCTTGTATTGTCATCAAATAATCATGCAGAAATGTCGTGGCCGATATCGTGGGATGTGTAATAAACGCGGATCGTCCTATAAAACGGGCTGGTTGATCGTTCGCGAATCGAATGCCACCGTGTTGTAACGTAGAAAAAGAATGCCTAAAGCGCATTTGATTGACGCCACCAGTTTCTCTCCCAGCCCTGGGTATCTTTTTCATGTTGCAAAAGTATTTCTACGAAATTATTTGTGTACTCTGGATATGTTAAAGAACAAGATTTTACTCAAAGCTGTAGTGTATCACAGAAAAAGACTTGTTAATCCGGAGTTACTATAAATATAGTAAATCTTCTTTCTTTTCTGGCAAAAAAAAAAAAGAAAGAAGATTATGAAAGCATGCAAGCCTCTGAATACGTGAGAAAAGATGCAACCTTTAGACCAAATCTGGGATATTTTTTCCTTCGGAGGACTGACCCAAATTCCTACTTTGATGTTCACACAGAAAAGTGCCTTGTCATAAGGATGTCGTAATATCAGACACTTTCTTTTGAAATTTCCTCTTAAACGCCCTGTGAAAAACTGTTGGTAAAAGAATTTGGTTCTTGCTATTTCAGTATTCCTAAAACATATGCAGTGAACAATAAAAATATTCAACTAATTCATTCAGTCACACAAATAAAATACATTGCTAACACAGTAGCTGGTAGCAAGAAACACTTAGTTACATAAGCATCAAGCACTTATATACATTTTTTATTATTGATGGCATTTCACTGTGTAGCTGTTATGTAATACTGCATTTATAAAATACTTTAAATAGTGGCATCCACAGCATCTGGAGAAGAGTGCAGGGCACATTGTGTCTGATGCTATTGCAAACTTGCATGACACATCAACAGCAGGCAACAATCTTACACCATCTGGTTAATGCTTTCTGTGAATATAAAAAAGGCCCTTCCCTGCATGTGCGAATCTACTTTGCCACACTGAATAAGCAGTGCTAACATAACAAGAACCAGTTGAACATGCCCTTCCACATCAAAAGCTCCTGTGTACGTGCCCTGTAATATTTATGGAAGTTTAGGTGTCGAGGCCCTCTAGTCGGTTTATGTAAGGAACTCCATGACTCGAGACAAGAAGCACACTGCAGCAGTGTTTGGGGCTGATAGTATTCAATCCGTACTAGAATTTATGAGGAATATTGAATACTGAAGCATCTTTAAAAAAACTAAAATGTATTGATCGTACTGATTTTTCCCTTTTGCTGCTTGAAAGAAATACCCATTAATTTTTTGTATTAATTTTGTGGATAAACATGCCTATTTTTAAATTCAAAACTATCTGTGCAGCATGTGTGAAAACCTGCAACACTTTAACGGAAGGCTTCTCGCTTCACTCGACTATCACGAAGTGTCATGCACCCGACTCATGTTAAATGCCAGGCTCGCCAAATCACGCATCAGTGACTGATGCACAAAAAGAACCAAAGTGTCGCAAAATTCATTATTAAGTGTGAGATATTTCGCTGCATAAAGAAGTAGCATTTGGTGCTTTATCGCTGAAATGGTTGAAGTACATATTACTTTTATTCAGTGGTTGTATTGCTTTCTCATTATGCAGAAGCTGGCAAGAGAGTGAAGAGGCTACGAAAAATCCTCAACAACATCGAGAACAAGCCAGAAGAACCAGTAATTGCTTGCACAGAGGTACGCTTATTGTGTGCTGCCAGTTGTTCTCCCTTCTTTCTTTTACTTTCTTTTTTTGGCAATATAGTGCATTTGAAGTGATTCCGTGAACAAAGCAAGATTAGTATCAAGTATCAAGATCAGTATTATGCACACATTGCAATGGCACTCACACGTTGATAATATATGTTCTAAGGCAAACCAAAAACTATACTTTTTAAAGAAAAAACTGGAATGCGCTGCACGGGACGTGAAATTAACAGCGTACAAAACGTTTGTACGACCAGTCTTGGAGTACGCTTGTGTTGTGTGGTCCCCTCATCAGAAAGTCCTGAAAGCAAAAATAGAAAGAATACAAAGATTGGCAGTCCGTTTCATATGCGGTAAATACCGACGCATGGAGTCTGTTACAGCCTTGTTAAAATCGTGTGAACTAGAGCCTCTGGAGGAACGCAGAAGTAAGCATAGGCTAAAGTTTCTTTTTAAAATCATGAGTGGGCGAACGAAAATAAACAAGGATCTATATCTACAACCCACAGGACGGAGATGCGATCGTCTAAACAATAGCAGAGCTATTCAACCTTATTTAACACGTACTGATGCTTTTCGTTTCTCCTTTTTTCCTGACACAATTGAAATGTGGAACAGATTGCCTGATGCAGTTGTGAGCAACGAGGGCTCTGCCGAATTTGAAAATGCGTTGGATACTTTTTTACGAGAATGTATACTAAATTGTTGCTGCGAGCACTTTCGTTGACTTTTCTTTCTTTGTATAACTACTGTTATTTGCTTTTGTTAACTTCCAAGAGCGCCAGTGCATTTGTATGTTACATAGAAAGAAAATTATGTATCATGTATTCTTGACACATCACCCTCCCTGTAATGACCCCAACAACGGGGTTGACAGTATCAATAAATAAATAATAAATAAAATAATCAGTGTTTCCCAACTTCTGGCCCCTGGAATCACTTCAGATAGCGAAAGGGATCTGTATGGATCATTTAAAGATTTGCAGTTGATCTTGCAATGTGTGACTATGACTAAAATTTATATCTGGCCAGCATGGTGGCAGGTAGCAAGCCGTTGCAGGAAAGTTACTGGTGCTGTATGCTATTTAGAAATCATTAACAATGATCGTGTACGAGATCACACTCACTGACGACAGCTTTGTGTATCTGTGGGCAACCAACCGGCAACTACTAAGTCCACCTCTGAACAACTTATATTTGTTCGCACACGTGCACGTGTGCTGCAGTGTCAGTAACTGCAAGTAACTGTCAAAGAAATGCCTCTGCAATGCAAATCATGCAACGATGCTGCAATACACTTGTTTTTCTTCTGCTGTCATTTATGGCTTGTCCATTTGATGATAAATTGTTCACCTTTATGCTCTGTGTGATCAAAAGTGAGCTTTTAAAGTGTCGCTTAATTTTCTGTGTACAGGTTAACATTGGTGGCGGGACGCTGATAAGAACATCCTCGATCAGCTGAGCCAGGCCTGTGACATTATCAGTGGCCGTGGAAAATTCGTCAGGGCACTTTTGCACCACATCTTTACTGATGGTGGGCTCCACGGCAAGCCACTGTTTGTGGGCAAGAGCTGCCTACGTGGCCAGACGGTTCAGGAGGAGGCCCTCGACACCGTATGCGTGGATACCGATAGGTGTGTACGCTATTTTAGTAGTCATTTAGTCTTAAATAATGAAATCAGAACATGCATATAAGTTGAAGAAAGGCTATTTATACAAACTGTACTGTTAGCAACTGGATGAAGTATAGTAAGTGTTCCTAATATTTCATGTAAAAAAAACATAGTTCCCTTGTTTCATTATTTGCATTATGGCCACAAAGTTATCCACAAATTTTAGAGGCCCGATAAAAGAAATGATTGGTTGAGCTATGGATTGATCACAGCCATCATATTGAAGCAGCACACTTGCATCTGGCACATACGCATCACATAGAAAGGACATACGCAGGCGCTGGACTGCACATTCTGCATTATTGTTTAAGAACAACCCGTCTTTTGTAGTGCCACTTGAGAAGCACACATGCTCTGATGGCAGTGAGGTGTGACAAGAGCGAGAGTAAAACACAAATATAGGTGACATTTTCGGATTCCCACTCTGAATAATCAAAGTCTAAATAGCGGCACGCCTTTTCAGAGAATGATACCAAGGGGCAACTGATAGACCTATCTTTCCATTTGTCAGTTTCTGTAGCTATGTTTGTTGTGTTTCCTGCGCAAAACTTCCGTATCTTTCAGGACGGGTTTGCAGCCCCAATCCTTGCAATGAAAGGCTAAATGACATGTATCTTTAGCTGTGCACTGATAAATGTGTTCATTTAGCCTTGTATATTCAAGCACCTGCATGTCTGCCAAGTGTATGCCTTGTTACAGGACTATAAAACACTCCGTCTGCACAATTGACGTAGGGCTTTCGATGGTTGATTACACAGGGACTTGTTTTTTTTGTGCCATTCACCTTTTTGCACAGGCTCGACAACCGCACAGGTGCGGAAAACACTACATAAACGCCGGCCCTTTGACCTATCTTTTGCAGATTGTGGGAAATTGTGTGTACATAAAGTATGACTGCGTTGCCTTGACAGTCCTTGTGACTGCGAGTGGATCCGCTCACTTTTTTGTGTTTAGTAACCTGAAACATATCAAGAGCTTCGATGGATACCTAGAGCTCCTGAGGCAGGTTACCTTGTTTGTGAAGCTGGTTTCACATTTGTGATGGCATAATTTTTGCAGTGCGTTAAGAAAGCAAGACTGGATGATGATGATGATGAAGCAACATTTGCTGGGCCCGAAATAAATCGGTGGTGCACGCAGGCACCAGACGGGGTGGTTCCCTAGTTACGGGACCCATATGTTTCCAGCAGCTCCTGGCCCCTGTCCGTCAGTGCGAGCTGAATCGGTAGGGCGGGGCTGGATAACAAGGTCTCCCATCGCTCAAGGGGTTGGGGATTGGGGGTGTTGGTGGCAATTGCCCTCTTCACAAGCTTTGAATGTGCCGATTGGTAGGGAAGGACAGATTTGTTGCTCCTTGGTTCATAAGACCAACATACACACCAATGCAGTGTTTTATAAATGCCTCAGGTCATTGTTACTAACACATAAGCTACCTATCAGCGGTTTTATTAGGTTTTTAGACCTTGGTGCATATGTATCCTCCGATCAAATCTGTTGGTCTTATGAGCCAAAGAGCAACAAAGCTGTCTTTCCCTACCACTCGGCCCATTCAAAGCTTGTGAAAAGGGTGACCGTCCGCTCTTGCTTTCTTGCAAAAAACAACTGCAACTGCAAAACATGTCATCACAAATGTGAAACAACCTTAACAAACCAGGTAACCTGCCTCAAGAGCTCTGGGTATTCATCGAAGCTCTTGATATCAGTTGCAGAATGCTTACTAAAGAAGACAGAAATAGTGAGCAGATCCACACACAGACACAAGGCATTACAAGCTGGTCATGCCTTATGTACACACAATTTCCCAAATCTGCTAAAGATAGGTCGCAGGGCTTGCATTGATGTGGTGTTTTGCGCGCCTCTGTGATTGTCGAGCGTATGCAAAAAGGTGAATGGTGCAAAAAAAGGAACAAGTGCCTGTGCAATCAATCACTGAAAGCCCTATGTGAATTGTTCAGAGAGAGTGGTTTATAAGATCCCTCTGTCCTACCAGTCCCCACGTGGGAGCGGCCCGCAGCTCTGCCCTAGGGCAAAGCGTCTCAGGACCTTGCTATTAAAGTTCTTTGTCTGTCTGTCTGTCTGTAATGAGGTATACATTGGGCAGACGGGCAGGTCCTTGCATATGAGGCTAACTGAGCACAATTATCACTACATGGCTAAAGATTCAGATCATTTAGCGTTTCATTGTAAGGATTGAGGCTGCAAACCATATTGAAAGATACGGAAGTTGTGCGCAGAGAACACAAAAAACAAACGGGAAATTCTTGAAGCAATAGAAATTGACAAATGGAAAGATAGGTGTATCAGTTGCCCCTCGGTATCATTCTCTGAAGAAGCACGCTGTTACCTTGGACTTTGGTTATTGATAGAGTGGAAATCCAAAAATTTCATCTTTATTTGTGTTTTTTATGCATTTTATTCTGGCTCTCGCCATACCACACTGCCATCAGGGCATGTACGCTTCACAAGAGACACTACAGAAGATGGGTCTTTGAGCAATAAAGCAGTAGTTGCAGTCCGGCGCCTGTGTACGCCCTTTCTAAGTGTACGTGTCAGATGTAAGTGTGCTGCTTCAAGATCATAGCTGGCCAGATAGCACACATATTCCTAGGTTGACTTCTGCACTAGCTATTTGTGATGGCACATTTTAATATATGCTCGGTGATTTGCTATGTGCTAGCTATCTTGTAGCTTTGTTTCTTTACTAAGAAAAGCCTGCACTATTTTTCAGGACTTCTTGGGTTAACTTAGCGCTTATTCGTATTATAAAGTGTCTAATATATATGTTGCATGAAAAGTTCACTCTAGCAGGAACTTAGTGAATGCAGAGAGGAAGAGCCCCACACATTCGTGTGACAGTCACGTTGAGCATGGAGCTAATTTAGTTCATTTGCCGCATGTCTGACCACCACTGCTGTGATGTGTAACCAGCAGGCTGCACCTACTTTAAGAATGGTGAATGTTTTCTCTTAAACCAATTAAAGTGTGACAGAAAGTAGTGAATTCCAGTACCCGCCGTGGTTGCTCAGTGGCTATGGTGTTGGGCTGCTGAGCACGAGGTCGCGGGATCGAATCCCGGCCACGGCGGCCGCATTTCGATGGGGGCGAAATGCGAAAACACCCGTGTGCTTAGATTTAGGTGCACGTTAAAGAACCCCAGGTGGTCTAAATTTCCGGAGTCCTCCACTACGGCGTGCCTCATAATCATAAAGTGGTTTTGGCACGTAAAACCCCAAATATTATTATTATGTGAATTCCAGTTGCAATGTTTTCATATGCTATGTTCAAGCTTTTTATTGCCATAGTGACCAACAGATAATTTAAAGCATAATGCTATTTGTAATAACATTTAATCAACGATAAAACAAAAATATTGCAGGATTTTTCAGGCAGATAATTCAAGCATAAAGCTAGTTTAAACTGCATAGAAGCTCACTTGTATACTTTTTGTCTAGCAGCTTCTACAAAGCTCTTGCCACATTTACCATGACTCCTTATACTGTTATTATAGCTCCTTATACAGAACATCAGTAGTACATGGATTAAACATGAAAGCTTCTAGCAGATATTTATTTCTTAGTTTTGTTGCTTAAATAATCACTATTGCCTGCTAATTTAATTTGCCAGAGCTGCACATTGTTTCATTTACTCATGTTTCCAGGATACGCCTGCTCAGTTTCCGGGAGCCAGTGTTCCATACATCAAGAGGAGCCTATCCTTGCTTTCGTGATAAATAAAATGAAGTAAGACCATGCCTTTTTATATGCCTTCTTGTTTGTTACTGCTGGCTGCACCTCATATTCAGCCTCAGTAAGCATCTTACATGAAGTCATTGCATTGAGGACTAAATGCAATGACAACTTCATGAAGATACTGCGCAATACAATGACAACCCAGTGGAAGAACAGTACAATGAAAATCCAATGAAGATCCCATGAAAAAACAACACAATAAAATACCATGGAGACCCCATGGAAATACCACACCATAATACTCCCATGGAAATACAATGGATTCACGGTGGCCACTTTTCCATGATCTCTCAACAAATCCTCCATGAAATGCCAATGGAATTTCCACAATTTTTCTGTTGATGGTACAATAATATATCGATGGAAAATCAGTGGATTTCCAACAACATTTTTTGTAAGGGAAGCGTTGTGCCAAGGATTGCAACCCCGAGCTCACACTGGTCGCGATGTTGCTGAGGTGCACGCTACTCTTGTTCGTTACCACTGCCCTCCGCAGAAAATGGCGCCATCCTGGTACCTTTGATAGTTTTGCGGAAAAGCCGGTTGTGGTAGCGGGTACCCGAAGCCAGACGAGACAGCTACGAGAAAAAGTTGGTGCAGAACGTTCGGCAGGTTGACGGGATTGCTGCTGCCACTGGTCCTCGGTGAATAAAGAGCGGGCAAGCTGGCGGCATTCCTCGGCATATGTAGCAGCTTTAGATAGTGGAGTATTTTCGGACGCGTCAAGTTCACATGAAAAATGGTATCGAACGTATTAGATCGCTCTCTTTCGTATAGGAGAATGGAAGGGGGAAATCCAGCAGTTGTGCGTCACGAAAGGAAGAACTTGGTCCCAATTTCAATGATCAGAGGCAACGTACATCGAGAGCATAATGCCCAGAGTACGGTAGAAGCGCTTCGTCATGCCGTTAGTTTGAGGATGGTACGCTGAGCTGGTGTGGTGGACGATTGGGAATTCGTCGAGTAGTACCCTCGAAGCATCAGAAAGGAAGGCGTGGCCTCTATCAGTCAGAAGTTCGCGAGGGGCACCGTGGCGAAATACATAATGTCATAAGAGAAACGATGCAACGTCTCGGGCGGTAGCAGTCAGCAGAGCGGCTGTTCAGCATAGCGGGTCAAGTGATGCACTGCAACACTAATCCAGTGGTTGCTTGCTGCAGTGGATGGTAGTGGTCCGTACATGTCAATACCAACAGGATCAAAGGCTCGACTAGCAGGGAAAGGTTGTAGAGGGTACACTTGTCCCAGAGGTAATTTTCGGGCTGACATTGAGCAGAGGGCCGAATGAAATTTCGGACGTAGTAATACGTGGAGCGCCAATAAAATCGACGGCGTGGTGGAGCGTAGGTCTTGAAGAGGCCGTCATGCGTGCACTGAGAGACTGCGTGGAAAGCGTTTCAGATAGTAAAGGATATGGCGGGGCATCACAAGAAGCCACTTGGGACCATCAGGAAGAAAGTTACGACGATTAAGAAGGCCGTCGCGAATGCAGAAGTGGGTAGCCTGGTGGCGAAGAAGTGCGAGGTGATGAAGAGGTGGAAGGATGAGAAAGGATGCTGATGAGACCATCGATCCAGGGATCCTTGTGCTGCTCCAACGGAATGTTGCGCAGCGCATGAGATGTAGGTGTGTGCATAAGGGTGGATAGACAAGCGCTGTCAGTGGAGACCAATGAGCCAGAAAGGGCGTTAGCGTCCGTGTTTTTCCGGCCGGGACGGTAGAGAGCGCGGATGTCGTACTACTGTAGCTTAAGGGGCTCAGCGAGCAAGTCGGCCAGATGGGTCCTTAAGGGTGGACAGTCTACAAAGGACGTGGTGGTCAGTGACGATATCGAAAGGGTGACCATATAAAAAGGGAAAGAATTTTCTAAGGGCCGTAATAATGGCTAAATACTCGTTCTCTGTAACAGAGTAATTAGCCTCGGCCTTGGTCAGAATTCGGCTCGCGTAGGCGCCGACATATTCGTCGAACTGCGCTTTTAGATGCATGAGTACAGCGCTGAGTCCGACGTCGCTGGCATCGGTGTGGACCTCGGGGGGCAGGGGACTGCAGCTGCAGGCGGAGGATAGGTGGCGATGTTAGCAGATGGCCTAATTTCATGAAGGGGTCATCGCAGGCGGGTGACCAAGTGGAAAGTTCTTTGTCGCCACATAGAAGGCCTGTCAGGGTTGCACTCATGGAGGCGAAATTTTGAATGAAACGCCAAAAATACGAGCATAAACCTAGGCGACCATGAAGCTCCCGGCCGCCATTGGAATCTGCACCTGGCAACGTGTAACGTTAGAACTTTATCTAGTAAGGTGGGTCTAGCAGTGTTATTGTAGGAAATAGAGGGTAGTAAACGCGATATGATAGGGCTAAGTGAGGTTAGGACAAAAGAAGCATACACAGTGTTAAAAGCGGGCACGTCCTGCGCTACCGGGGCTTAGCTGAGAGACGAGAACAAGGAGTCGTATTCCTGATTAATATGGATGTAGGTGGTAACACACACGAATTCTATAGCATTAACGAGAGGGTGGCATGTCTTGTGAAACCTAATAAGAGGTACAAATTGAAGGTCGCAGAGATCCACGCCCCTACATCCAGTAATGATGACCAGGAAGTTGAAAGCTTCTATGACGACGTGGAATCGGCGATAGGTAAACTCGAAACGAAATACACTATACTGATGGGCGACTTCAATGCCAGGGTAGGCAAGAAGCAGGCTGGAGACAAGTCAGTGGGGGAATATGGCATTGGCTCTAGGAATAGTAGGGGAGAGTCATTAGTAGAGTTTGCAGAACAGAATATAATGCGGATAATGAACACCTTCTTCCGCAAGCGGGATAGCCAAAAGTGGAGCAGGAGCCCGAATGACGACACTAGAAATGAAATAGATCTTATTCTCTGTGCTAACTTTGGCATCATACAAGATGTGGACGTGCTCGGCAAGGTGCGCTGCAGTGACCGTAGGATGGTAAGAACTCGAATTAGCCTATATTTGAGGAGGGAACGGAAGAAACTAGTACATAAGAAGCCGATGAATGAGTTAGCGATAAGAGGGAAAATAGAGGAATTCCTGATCAAGCTACACAACAGGTATTCGGCTTTAACACAGGAAGAGGACCTTAGTGCTGAAAAAATGAACGACAATCTTAGGGGCATCATTAAGGAGTCTGCAATAGAAGTCGGTGGCAACTCCGTTAGACAGGGTAACAGTAAACTATCGCAGGTGAAGAAAGATCTGATCAAGAAACGACAATGTATGAAAGCCTCTAACCCTACAGCTAGAATAGAACTGGGAGAACTATCCAAGTTAATGAACAAGCGTGAGACAGCTCACATAAGGAAGTATAATATGGACAGAACTGAACATGCTCTCAGGAACGGAGGAAGCCTAAAAACAGTGAAGAAGAAGCTAGGAATAGGCAAGAATCAGATATATGAGTTAAGGGACAAAGCCGGCAATTTCATCACTAATATGGATCAGATCATTTATGTAGCTGAGACGGTCTATAGAGATTTGTACAGGAACAGTGGCAGCCACGATGATATCGTGAGAGAGAATAATCTAGAGGAATTTGAAATCCCACAAGTAACGCCGGAAGAAGTAAAGAACGCCTTGGGAGCTATTCTGAGGAGGATCAGGTAACACACATGTTGAAGGATGGGGGGTGGGGGGGAATATTGTTCGAGAAAAACTGCCCACCCTGTATACACAATGCCTCAAGAGCTCGAGCATACCGGAATCTTGGAAGAATGCTAACATAATCCTAATCCATGAGAAAGGGGACGCCAAGGACTTGAAAAATTATAGACTGATAAGTTTGCTGTCCGTTGCCTACTATGTATTTACTAAGGTAATTGCAAATAGAATCAGGAACACCTTCGACTTCTGCCAACGAAATGACCAGGGAGGATTCTGTAAAGGCTACTCAACAATAGACCATATTCGCACTATCAATCAGGTGATTGAGAAATGTGCGTAATATTACCAACCCTTAATATAGCTTTCATTGATTAAGAAAAAAAAATGTTTCATTCAGCCGAAACCTCAGCAGTCATGGAAGCAATACGGAATTAGGGTGCAGAGAAGCCATATTTGGTATACTGAAAGATATCTGTAGCGGCTCCACAGCTTCCGAAGTCCTCCATAAAGAAAGCAACAAAATCCCATGAAAGGCGTCAGGCAGGGGGATACGATCTCTCCAATGCTATTAGCAGCGTGTTTACAGGAGGTCTTCAGAGACTTGGAGTGGGAAGAATTGGGGGATAAGAGGTCATGGAGAATACCTTAGTAACTTGCGATGCGCTCAAGATATTGCCTTTCTTATTAACTCAGGGGACCAACTGCAATGCATGCTCACTGACCTGAAGAGGCAAAACAGAAGGGTGGGTCTAAAATTAATCTGCAGAAAACCAAATAATGTTCAACAGTCTCAGAAGAGAACAGTATGTTACGTTAGGTAGCCAGGCACTGGAAGTGGTAAGGGTGAACACCTACTTAGGGCAGGTAGTGAGCGCGGTTCCGGATCACGAGAATGAATTAATCAGAGGAAGAAGAATGGGCTGGGGTGCATTTGGCAGGCATTCTCAAAACATGAACAGCAGGTTGCCACTATCCCTTAAGAGAAAAGTATATAAGAGCTGTTTCTCACCAGTACTCAAGTATACAGCAGAAATCTGGAGGCTTACGAAAAGGGTTCTGCTTAAATTGAGGACGACGCAACGAGCTATGGAAAGAAGGATTGGTGTAACCATAAGGGATATAAAAAGAGCATATTCGATTAGGGAACAAACGCGAGGTAATGACATGTTAGTTGAAATCAAGAAAAAGAAATGGGCATGGGCAGGACATGTAATTAGGAGGGAAGATAACCGATTGTCATTAAGGGTTACGGACTGGATTCCAAGGGAAGGGAAGCGTAGCAGGGGGCGGTAGAAAGTTTGATGGGCGGATCTGATTAAGAAGTTTGCAGGGACAGCATGGCCCCACCTAGTTCATGACCGGGGTAGTTGGAGTAGTATGGGAGATGCCTTCGCCCTGCAGTGGGCATAACCAGGCTGATGATGATGAGCTTCTTTGGTTGTAGAAAGGCGGTAAGAACACGGAGCTTGACTCGATCCGGAAGCATGCCATCTGGTGACACAACATGGCCAAGAATAGTCAGCTTTTAGGCGCCGAAACGACATTTCCTGCGTCAGTGAGGCATTTCAGAACATGCTCGAAACGGCTGAGATGTGTTCGGAAATGAGCGGAAAAGACAACTACGTCATCCAGCTAGCACAGCCATGTGTTGCATTTGAGTCCGCTTAAAATATTATCCGTGAGCCCCTCAAAAGTGGCTGGAGCGTTACACAGGCCCAAAGGCATTACGATGATTTAGTATAATCAATCAGGCATTAAAAATGTCGTTTTAGGTAGGTGAGATGTTGCAAAAGGAACTTGCCGGTATCCGGAACGTAAATCTAGCGAACTACAATGCCAGCAAACAATGGAGGGCGTCATCAATGCGCGGTAACGGGTAAACCTCCTTGCGCGATATCTTGTTCAAATGTCGGTAGTTAACGCAGAACCGAATAGAGCAATCGTTTTAATGAGAACGACTGGTGACACCCAGGTAACTGTTTGAAGACTGCACGACGGCACGCTTGAGCATGTCCGCAGCCTGGTCATCAATGACACGGCACTCAGAGGTGGATACTAGCTAAGGGCGGTGCCGTAGAGGTGCACGACTGCCGGTATTTATCTGGTGATGAAAGTTCGATGTGCGGCCCAAATCAGAAGAACGGCTGTAGAAAGAAGCGCGGAATTTCTGCAGGAGAACAAGAAGCTGGCTTAGTACTGAAGAGGATGTTTCATCGTCGATGGAGCTGTGGGAAATGTCGAGGAGTGACTGATCAACCACGTCAAAAGCAAGTGCGCTAAGGTCCGTAGAAGTAGAAGCGGCAGAACCGTCAAAGATGCAAAAGGTGTCGACTAGTTGACCATGGCCTAGGCATTCATCATGATATAAAGGTTAAGGAACGTCGTGGGATTGTCGACGACCATTTTCGCGACGCCACTGCGAAGAGTAAGGAGAGCAAAGGGTAGCGGAGAAGATTTGCGGATAAGGAACGCTTCAGAGGGCGTAAAGAGAAGAGTGCCATCAGAAATAGCGGCGCATGACACAGGCACAAGAATGGAAAGCACGGAAGGTCGGCGTTGTCAACGGACAGAGTTTATCACTAGAAAGGCGGTTTTCGATAGTCTCAAGGTTAAGAAGTGCAGAAAGTTAGTTTGGCGTGACAACGGTCAATAACGGCGTTATTATTTGCCAGGTGGTCCCAGCCTAACATAACGTCTTGGTAGCACGAGCGCATCACAACGGTTTCGACGGTATACAGTACTCTTTTAATGAAGACGAGAGCAGTACAGGCAGCGAGAAGCATAACGTTTTGAGTGTTCTAGGTTCGAAGGAAGAAGTCGGAGAGAGTCGTTAAAACCTTGCGTAGTGTGTGACAGAGTTCCGCGGGAATTAAGAACGCAGAAGCTCCTGTATCCACAAGTGCCAGGACGGCGATTCCTTCGACAGACATGTCAAATACATTGGCTGGAGAGGGACGAGGACTTGGGCATTGCGGCGTGGATGCAGCTCGTGCCTCGGGAACTGCAGCCATCAGTTGTCGGGCTCAGTGGACACGGTGCTGCACCGCATTGGAGAAAGCAAATGACGACGTGGAGATGGTGAGCGGCGGGTAGACGCGGTTGGACGGTCCGAAAGAAAGGAAGGCGTAAGAAGGTTAGAAGGTAAAGAGGAAAACTGAGCGTGGAAAGGTGGCTCTCGCCGGATCTTCGGGAAAGGAAGCATTCAACGACGACAATGGCGTGCCACGTAACCAGCATTCCCACAAGCAAAACATATTGGACGGTCATCGAAGGTGCACCACTGGTCGAGGTAAGGTCCGAGTCGGGGTTGAGGAGTCGCAAAATGCTGTCGGCCTGGTAGCGCGATATGAGGAAAATGCTGTAGGTCTCGAAGTGACATAGCAGGAAAATGCTGTCTGAAATGCGGTCCATGGATAGAGGGCAGCAAAAGCGTTTGTGGACGAGATCAGGCAACTGCTTCAGCGTACGTGAGAGGTGCACTGACTGGTCTCACGGCAATTCAGTGACAAGTGCTCACGCGTTGGAAGAACGGCTTGAGAAACTTGCTCTTGAATGCAATTGTGGACCGTAAGTGGCAAAAGGGGTGGTGGTTTAGGGATCGAATACATCAAAGATTGCTTGCGAGCGACCTCTGCTTGAGCGAACGCCTGAATTTTCCGGAATAGAGAAGCATTGTTGTCGACTCCACAACTTGACAGAGTCTACGCGCGTAGTGGGAGCGTGGGTGTGAAGTTGTTGCCTGTGCAACTCATTGTATATCTAACACAATTGGATGACTTTGATGACAGTGTGATGACTCTTCAATAATAACATATTGCTATGGCATGAGCCGGGCGAGGAGAAGAGGAAGAATAGGTTAGCTGGTGTAGCCTCGGGACGCCATCTTGACTTCACCATCAATCTCGTCCCTTAAATAAAGCCGGTTTAACGTTAACCGTAACAGTTTTGTGGTGGTGGTGCCGGGTACTTCGACCAAGACGATGGAGCTGCTGCAGCAAGTGCCACGCCGGAGCTGAAACCTCGCTCGACTGCCTGCAACACCGCTTGAGATTCCGATGTCCCACAGCGGCGACCAACAGCCTTCTCTGGCTGCTCCAGTGCGAACAACCGGCGCCTGGATGCATCAGATGGAGCCCCGCCCTTTCTCAGGAAAATTCCGTGAGGACGTGGAGGAATGGCTCACCCACTACAAGCGTGTGAGCAAGTACAACGGCTGGAACTCCACGGCTCAGTTCGACAATGTGGTTCTGCTCCTCACAGACACTGCACTAGTGTGGTTCGAGAACCATGAAGGTACCTGTACGACGTGGGACAGCTTCGTTACTCACCTCACAGAGTGCTTCGGCGATTCCACCACGAAAAGGAAGCGGGCGGAGCACACATTGCTTCAGCGCGCTCAAGTACCAGGTGAGACCTGTACTACGTACATAGAGGCAATCCTGAAGCTTTGCAGAATGGTCAATCCTCGAATGTCCGAAGAGGACAAGGTTGGACACCTTCTCAAAGGCATAGCCGAGGATGTTTATAATTATTTAATCGGAAAGGAGAGTCTCACCTCGGTCACCGACCTCATCGAGCATTGCCGCACATTTGAGGCATTGAAGCTGCGCCATATCAAGCCAAAGTTTGGCAGGTTAGCAAATGTCACAACGGTGGCAAGCGTTGACGAAAGCGACAACTACGGTTTTCAATTTGACCTTGCGGCAACTATAAGGCAAATTGTCCGCGAAGAACTTGAACGACACACAAAAAGGGGCGGATGTCGAACAGCTTGGTTGCGCTTCCAACCAACCTCAAGAACATGCATCTGCTGTGTCCGCATTGTCTGCCATGCCAGGCGTTGCAGACTGTCGAATTGATCAGCTGCGACAGCACCGGCGTTCCTTTCCCAGCGACATGACGCCCGATCAACGAACTCGTCGAGCTACCGCCACGAATAGGAATTCGGAAGATCGCGTTTATTATTCGCAGCGTCCCAGGGTTGACCCCTAGGCTTACAACGTCGGTCGCGCATCGCCTGTTTGTTACAGCTGTGGCGCCTCAGGACACATTGCTCCTTTTTGTCGCCGGCGCCGACAGACAACAACATATGGCCCACCACCAACTTGGCCTAATTTTGAACGTGACAGTTATGACGGCCGTTGGCCGACAGACCCTGATACTGCCAACACCACAGGCGCGCCATCCCGGAGTACCTTTTGTCAATATAGTAGAAGGAGTGGCTCGCCAGCTTCAGACCGCAGCCTGACGCCCCCAACCAGTCGCCAACGCCGTTCACCGTCACCACAGTGACGTGCTACGTCTCCACCGCCTTCGGGAAACTAGCCAGCGCGGCCGATGGAGGTAAGGTCACCGGACAGTCTGCATCTCTGCGATATACTCCTGTGCCTATTATGATGATGAAGAACAAAGTGCGTGTGTTAATTGATAGTATACCTGCAACAGCATTAGTGGATACTGGTGCTACCGTTTCCGTCGTGAGTGTGACTTTCAAAGAGAGGCTGGATCGGAAAGTTATGTTCCCGTGGAATGATGGTGTGACGTTTCGTGGTGTCAGTAGAGAGTGCCTAGTCCCCCTTGGTATTTGTGTTGGAAGTGTTTTATTCGAAGGAGAAGATCTAAACAATTTCTCGTACTACCACGGTGTACTCATGATGTGATTCTCGGGATTGACTTTCTTCAGTATTGTGGTGCATCCGTTAACTTTGGCACAGGCGAAATTACTTTGAATAGCGTGCTTCTCGCCACCCTTGCCGACACATCCTTACCAGTGAAAAGCTATTGTGTTGTTTCGAACGATTTGCTGCTACTGCCTTGATCACTGTCACGCATCCCGGTCAATTTCGCTGCCGCCGACCTTTCATCGTTTGACGCGCATGTCCAGCCACTTACGTCGAGCTGCGGAAAGAAAGATGTACTTCTACCACGCTCTGTCGTGGGAGTAGTTATTGGCGCCTCAAATTTGTGGGCTTTCAATTGTTCTTGCGTCCCTGCCGTTCACCCGCGTGATATGAAGCTCTCTGAATTTGACGAGATTATTTACAGCTCCATTACAGTTCTAAGCGAGGAGGAGCAGTCTCATACTAGCGATCCCCACCGAAGCACTTCTGAGAGCAGATCCTACGGATGATAAACAAGGCGCTACCCTCACATGAGCTTCTCGCTCTCGCACAAGTTTTGTGGGCACAGCTTTTTGTGTTCGATTTTACACAAGGCGACTAGCAGGCTTTACTCCCGCGTTCTCGTGCTCGCCACAGAATTGACACTGGATCTGCGTACCCCATTCGGCAAAAGCCTTACCGCGTTTCTTCAGTAGAGAGGACAGTTATTGCTGAACAGGTGAAATACATGCAGCGGAAAAGTGTTGTCCAAGAGTCCTCTAGTCCGTGGGTAGCATCAGTAATCTTAGTAAAGAAGGATGGATCGTGGCGGTTTTGCGTGGATTACAGGGAACTGAGTGCGGTCACCAAAAAGGTTGTGTATCCGCTTCCTATAATTGATTATGTCATCGATTGTCTACATTCCGCTGCCTACTTTTCATCACTGGATTTGCGATCAAGGTATTGGCAGATACCCATGCACCCAGACCATAAGGAGAAAACTGCCTTCGTGACACCAGACGGTCTTTATGAATTTAACGTTATGCCGTTCGGGCTCTGTAACGCGCCAGCAACATTCGAACGGTTCATGGATACTATCCTCCCAGGACTTAAATGGGAAATTTGTTTGTGCTACCTCGATGATGTGGTGATTTTTGGCAGCTCGTTGAGTGAGCATAAGAGCCGTCTGTCTTGTTCTGGATTGGGTCAAACAAGCCGGCTTGATCCTATATTCCAAGAAATGTCGTTTCGGGGAAACCGAGACATTAGTACTTGGGCATCTGGTCGACAAAAACAGTGTGAGGCCAGATCCACGGAAGATTGACGCAGTCAGCTCCTTCGAAGCACCGAAGTCAGTGCGGTAAATGCTGCAAGCGCCCTACGACCGCTCCGCCAGGTCTTCTCCAACCTCTGCCGCCGCCTCGCCTGCCATTTGAACAAGTGGGTATCGATCTTCTGGGCCCATTTCCCCGATCATCTAACAACAACCGATGGGTGATCGTATGTGTCGACCATCTGAACCGTTAAGCGGAAACGGCGGTCGTACCATCTTCAAGAGCTGCGTCCGTTGCAACGTTTCTGTTTCGATTCATTATTCTTCGAAATGGTCCCCCCCCCCCTCCCGTGTCACTAGCGATCGCGGTCGTCAGTTCGTTGCGGACGCCGTAGAAGAACTGCTTGGTCTCTGCAGTTCGCAGTTCCTTAATTGAACGCCCTATCACCCTCAGACAAATGGGCGTGTAGAACGTACGAACAGAACTCTAACGAACATGCTGGCCATGTACGTATCTTCCGATCACAAGGACTGGGATGACGTACTCCCCTTCATCACCTATGCTTATAATACTGCAAATCATGAGACGACCGATTAGAGTCCTTTTTATCTCCTTTACGCACGTTCACCGCTAAACTGCACTGACACCATACTACCGTTTGACTTTCACAGCGAGTATTCTGTTGCCCAGATGCTTTGTCTTGCCAAAGAAGACCGGCGTATTGTTTGTCTTCGTACTGTGGCATCGCAACACCGATCGAAAGAGCGCTATGAGAGCCGACACCAGTCCGTCTCATATGCTAAAGGAGACTTTGTATGGTTTTAGACTCCAGAACGTAAACGTGGCTCATGTGAAAAGTTTTTACCCTAGTACACGGGCCCTTTCGTCATTGTAGATCGCTTGAGTGACTTGACGTACGTGGTGGCACGCTTGACGTCCGCTGGTCGTCGGTGCAACCGGACCCAGTTAGCACATGTTGCCCGTCTTACGCGGTTTCGCCTTACGGTTTCCGGGTGATTTGGACTTGCCCAGCGGGCTTCGTCTGGCAACCGGGGACTGCTACGGCATTAGCCGGGCGAGGAGAAGAGGAAGAAGAGGTTAGCTGGTGTAGCTTCGGGACGCCATCTTGACTTCACCATCAATCTCGTCCTTTAAATAAAGCCGGTTTAACGTTAACGTAATAATATAAAACACGTCGTCCTCAATACCCTTCATTATAGGCTTGATCATCACTTCCTCTGACAAGGACAAGTCACACTTGTTTGCAAAGGTCAACATTGTTCTCAATATAGCTCGTGAAATTTCTGTGACCTTTGAGATCGTGTACGCAAACATTGTCCTGCACGAAGCTTTCGTACTGCTGGCAGATCGAAAACTTGTCTGAAGCTGGTCCTGAAGACCAACACGAAGTGAGGTCGGCTTCATGGTTTAGAAACCATAGTTTTCCAACGTCCGTAAAATAGAATGCGACGTTTCCCAACTTGGTATCATCGTCCCACTGTTTATGAGCACTCACTCGCTCATAAGAGGAGACCCAATCATCAACTTTGTCATCTGTGCCGGAGAAGAAGGGATCTCGCTGACGCACGGCACCGGCACAAACCAGGATGGGTGGCGCCGCCGGAGGAGGGCATGCGTTGCCAAGCACGATGGGGGGTAGAGTGCGCCTCCGAATTTCCAGGGTGGTCGAAACTTAGCACTTCCAACGCTTGATAATAGATTTATTAACAGGGGACGCAGGCAGAAGGGCAACACTTGCTAGCCTTCTGCGATGGGCAGCCACCACGAGCTCATACCGTTCGCGATACCCGCCGTGGTTGCTCAGTGGCTATGGTGTTGGGCTGCTGAGCATGAGGTCGCGGGATCGAATCTTTGCCACGGCGGCCGCATTTCGATGGGGGCGAAATGCGAAAACACCCGTGTGCTTAGATTTAGGCGCACGTTAAAGAACCCCAGGTGGTCAAAATTTCCGGAGTCCTTCACTACGGCGTGCCTCATAATCACAATGTGGTTTTGGCACGTAAAACCCCACATATTATTATTATTACCGTTCGCGATGCTGCGGAGGCACAGGCCTCTTTTCTTTGTTAGTGTGCGTGTGTGCGTGTGCGTGCGTGCGTGCGTGTGTGTGTGTGTGTGCGTGCATGCGCGTGTGTGCGTGCGTGTGTGTGTGTGCGTGTGTGTGAGAGAGAGACAGAGAGAGGGAGAGAGATCAGAATATGGGCTTGCGTTTACTCTGAGCCCAGGAGACACGCCGAAGCAGCCTTGGCACAGTCCACGTTTATGTTGCGCGCGCACACACTTGATGATGATACTATGCAGATGATCGAGTGCACAATAAATGCCGAAGCTCGCACGAGAGCGGCAGCGCCGACGTCGAGCAAATCCCGAGCTTCGAGAGCGAGAAGCGCATTGAAAGCTCTAGCGGACGGAAGTCGTTATCGCCGAAGATCGAGAACGGGGAACGCAAGCCAAGCGCCGGTGGAGGCAAGCCGACCCCCAGCTTCGAGAGTAGAAGACCAAGCAGAGCCGTCGAAGCAGAGAGATTCCTCCCACGGAGGGTGCCGATGGACGGTTCAAGAGCGCCGTCCTCGACCGTGAGTGCGGCCATAGCTGCAAGCTGTGTGATGGACTGCGGTTCGATCACAACCTAACGCAAGTCAAGGGTGTGCAATTCAGAACCGAAGCTGGAATCTAGCAAAATGAGGACAGCGAGACAAAATAATTTCATGAAAACCGCGCTCAACACGAGTTCAAACTTGAGAAAACGACCACCAGTTTCACTGTTTTAACAGGGTTCACTGCGTGGAACTGGCTTTACCTTTCTCTCATTGTTCCCACATGGGTAGTTTATGACGACTATTTACTGTAATCTCACTGAGTGTTAGGTAGGCAAGTGCAGATATTCGCCTTCCAATGAGAAAGTGAGACGGGAAGAGAGGGTCCAGATCTTGGCAGTCGCTATAAACGTGTGTGATTGACCTGGAACTGATCACAGCTGCTACTTCAGCTAGGGTTATTTGCTGCGGTTCTCCGTAAGAAATGCCTTGCCGATGCATTTCGTCAATGTCAGCTTGACAGACCTGATAAATTTCTCGCAGAAATCGCCCGCCACGGTGCGTGATCGGCGATAAACCGCCATCCTATATTATGGTTAGCGGTGTAGTTATAAACTTAATTGCTGAATGATTTACGCTATATCGAAAGCTCTCTCGCTCTTTAAGAACGCCACAGCATTTTCTGAATATATAAAAGAAGGAACTACCCGCGATGACACAGAGCGTCGGAGAGCGTTGAGAAAACTTGTTGCAGTGATGTCTTCGACTAGTTCGAGGTGAACAGCTCTAATCACGGCACACGTGAACAGGCAAATACACTTTGGCGTAGCCATCTAGATGTTTAACGTAGAGGGGACCAGCGAAATCTAGTCTGAGGACTTGAAAGGGCTCCGCTCTTTCAGGTTAGAACGGTGCACTTGCTACAGAGAAAGGTCTGACGTTGTGGCATTGGCACACGATGAATCCTCTGATGGCATTATCAACTACCTACCATCCCCGTAATATGCATAAGCTTTCCCTTATTATTATTAATAAGTTTTCCCTTATTTGTACAAGTGTATTAGGAACTCCGGCATGAAGGTGTCGATGGTGTCACACGACGAGGGCAGCTTACAGTAGTAGTGGTCCATTCGTTGGATATTGTTCATGGCAAGATTTCTTGCTGAGTTGAAGGCGTCTTGCGACTCGTAGAACTCCCTTGTCGAGAAAGCAGGTCAGGTCTCGAAGGGGTAAATTCAGTATGGTTGGACGGCTTGCGATTCTTTGGCATTCAGTGCTCCCCGGGAAACTTCTCCAGCTTCGAGGCAAATCATAGTATACAAGCTCAAACACGGTGCAGTTGTAATTTGTATTGGTGCTGTATTTGTGAATATCCATGATTAGTGGTTCGGTTTGCATGGCGGTTTGCAAAGATTATGCCCGATAAGGACTTTCCTCTGTGACACTTGGTGAGGGATCGGTAGAGTTTCGCCTAGGGTGTGCTGGGCATTCCTGCTCCTAACAATTAAGGCAGTGGTGTCTTGCCCACAGGACATTGTTGTCAATTTATGAGCGGAGACATCGCTCGTAAAAAAAAAAAATTGCAGGATTATGCTTTCCATGGCAATGCCTCCGCAATGTGATATTTCTTCTGCTCTGAATCTCCGTTATGCAATGCCGAATGAAGTTTTTTCATTGGTTAGGATCCCCGGTGATTCAGTACGATGCAGTAATTGAATTAGTCCAAAACTGCGTTGATGTGCCCTCAGCTAGGTCTTGACGCACATACTGGTACATTCGTTCAAAGACGAGAATGGCTAGCAGTTCGAGTCTGGGAAGGCTTGTCTCCTTGATTGCCGCCAGCCTGTACTTGCACAAGACTATAGTTGAGCTGTTCTTATTTTCTGCTGCGTAACTGTAGCAAACGGTTCCGCAGGCTGACAAGTACTGACGTCAGCGAAGAAAAGCCTTGCGTATTTGTCGCCAAGTGCATGTATGCCCTATTGGTATAACCGGAGAATTTCAGTATCCCAGAGCTGTGGAAGTTCATTGCAGCGATTCTTCCAATCGTGTAGAGCGTCCAGTGGCAGTTCTTCTTCCCAGTCAACTGTTTCCTCTTAAGATTTTCGGAAAAGATCTTGATCCTCATTGTGGAAAGGGTCGGCATGCTTAGAGCGTCGTATAGGCTAGAAGTCGTCTGTAGTATGAACCACTTGGTATCGGTTCTTTGTTGAACAAACTCCATAGTGCTTCCGGGCCTAAACGAAAATACGTCGGGGTGAAAATGTCATACAATTCACAGGACTTTCAGTACTCCTGTAAGTTGTCTGAGAAACAATTCCGGAGGCTGCATCGATTGTGTGCTGAGAACGCGTTCGTCGTTCGAAGTCCATTTTCGGAGCTTCATGGATGCACTTGCGAATGCCTCAGTGGTTTCTGACCGCAGCTTGGACGTGCTTACGACGGAGTCCACTTCTGTTAAAATGTCGTCGAGATATATAGGACCCCACAGTCTTTCTGTATTTTTGGAGTAGCCGACAATATTTGCTCAAGATGATGACGGTTGGTCACCGCCCAAAAAGGACTAAAGGTCGTGCCGAATAGTACTCTGGCCATGCGCCTTATGCGAACGTTAGAGAACGGTTGACCTGGCCTGTGCTCTTTCTCCAATCGCAGGTATCGTAAAGCTTCTTGGTCTGTGCTGGTGACGCTTCTTTGCAGAAACACGTTTTTGATGTCTGCTACTAAAGCAATGCAATGTTTTCTGAAGTGAAGTAGGAACTCTATGAGATCGGCAGTGCGGCTTGGTCGGCACTACAGGCGGCTGTTAAGGGAAAGTTCCCGTTTTCCATGGGAGGAAGCATCGAAGACCACTCTTACGCTTGTTGTATGATCCTCGCGGATTACTGCATGGTGTGGCATGTAATACACTGTGGCTTTTTTTTGTTCATTTCCATTCTAGGCTACACCATCGTTAGTGTATTTGCGTATGACAGGATTACATTCTCGCAGAAGCTGAGGGTATCGCCGAAGTTCTCGAAGTTGAGTTAAACGCTTCCGTGAGTTGGCTGGAATGTTGTGGTTGCGGATGTTCTGTTTCCATGTAAGCGAAACTACGCAATGACGATTTTTCACATTTACTCCGCTGTTGAATAAATACAGAATAGGGTGTGTGTCCCGGGTCTTGTTATGGCCATCGGATATTATCCACATAATTTTAGGTCCCAGTAGCTAACTGTGGTCATCTAATGGTACGTCACTGCCGCTTTCAGTACAGTTGTCTCGGTGAAATGCGCAACTGTATAATGCCAGAGGCTACTCGTCTGTGCAGAGTCCAGCCTAATGAAGTCTCAGCGGCTTTGACTCCGTTGTCGAGCCTCCGTGCGTTTCCCGTGGCAAATGACCAGTAACAGTCACAGCCAATTAACACGACGATAGCTTTTGGGCTTTGCGCTTGATCGATGTCAGTGAATTCGTGATGACGGTGCTCGCAGTTGTCGACAAAGTGTCTACTCGGGCATGGAATGGATTGGTCGCAGATCTTGGTCGAGACGAGAGCTTCGATTCGCAGTGACTTTCAACTACGTACTGAACTCAGTTACAAGCACGCGCCGGAAAGTATTCTCGTCATGATGCCCTCAAAATTGTCCACTGTATGACGGTAGTGATTGAGTACTTGACAATTTACGTAGTTTCTCAGTCAATTACTCAGTCATAAAACAGAGTTGGCTCACTCCATCCAATAAAACGCGAACTAGCAACTTTGGATCCAACTGCCCATGCAACAGCTGTTTGGAGGTATACGAGCCGTTTGGAAGTGCCCGTACCAGTCAGCTCGAGTTGTATCTGGTGAGGTAATGGCGGAGTCCAGCGGTGTATTTCCTCAACTTAGAATCGCAAATTGTTTTAGCATGGCGCCAATCGCTCTTACCGCATTTCGCCTTTCTTATGCAATTTTTTGCTACGTGATGCTCGAAGGTGAAAACGTAAGCAGCGACGTTCACTTCTTAGGCGTTTTTCCTTTTATCTCGAGACCAATTGCAAAGTCGGTGTGCTCTGTGTGATGGCGCGCTAACTTCGAAAAAGCGGGCCTTTTTGTCGAACGGATTTGGCGAATGAGGTCATAGATTCTATGGTTGAGGGTTGATGACACAGCAGTTTCGGTAAGGTTCGATGAACCAATTCACAATCCTATGCCAAGGTCCGCCTCTTTTCTTTTGCTTTTTCTTTTTTTTTGTTAGACAGCGTGTTTCTAGTGGCGGCACTACGTGTTCCGCATTTAAGGATTAACCGAACTCACGCGCCGTGGTCAGTGTCGTTGCGACCTGTGAGTCTTGCGTAGAGGCATTTGTGCATGTTACATTGACTCTCCCGCTCGTAGCGCGGCTGCCTCATGAGGACCGGTTGGCGTCCTTCTCTTTAAACTTCCAACCGTTTCGGCGTGACGATGTCGTTTCACTAACCACCTCGTGCTTCACGCGCCACACTTCTTTGTTTGCAATGCCCAAACTTGGTGAAGGGACTACTTAAGGCTTCGAACCGCGTCCCATTAACATAGCTTGTTGAATAATAAGCATTTGTCCAGTCTCGCACCTCAACACATCCAGAATAGCGTAATACTAAATAAACCGTCTTCAGTCGATATTGCTAACCTTCCTTATGCGCATCAATAATTTCTATTCAGGTGTTGAGTGATGCCAGCTTTAAATCAAGTTTTCTGGTATAAGGTCGAAGACTGACTTCTCCTCTTTAACCTCCGAAGGCTTTCTCGTGTAGTTCGTTCAGTTGCTATTCATTGAGACCCATATACATATATTCATTGAGACCCATATAAGCTCGAGTGCCCGTAAAAAACTAGAGTATAAATTGTTGCTTGTATGACTTGGGCCAGTTCATGTTCTTTTATGCCAGACAGACGTTTCCTATTTCTGTTTACGCCAACTGGTACATTAGCTGTGCAATGGGCCTGACCAACACCATATATTTCCAACTTTTCAGCAATATAAGCCACGAATCTCAGCCGGTAGCCTAGAGGCTATGGCATTATGTTATTCAGCACGAGTTCAAGGCTTGGATCCTGGCCGAGACGGTTATATTGACACGTGTACTTATTTTTATCGGGCGACCATGTTTCGCCGCCTAACAAATGTTATCGCACAGTGGAGGACGCGCCTACATGTAAAAGAAGTTTCTGGAATGTTATGGATGGATCCGTCCACTGTCTTTCGCCGCAACTTGTGTAAGCTGATAGCATGTGTGCGCGACGCGAATAGTGTAGAACTTTGTGGAAGACATGTGGGTCCCAGCGGGTAATCTGCAACATTCGACGACTGATCTATAAAAGCCGATGCGCTTGACCCGCTGATCAGATTTCCGACAATCACCGACTGTGTTCGCCGCTATTATTGTGCTATAAGTGTAGCCTGTCTTGTGGGCACAGGCTCGTCTAATAAGTTAGTTTTGTCGTTAACAGTATTTATACTGTGTTCAACGTCACCACCACGTGACAATATTCTGATTAGGACGGAACACAAAAGCATGCATTCGGCACATATTACAAAGAACCGCAGGTGGCTAAAATGAATCTAGAGACCCAAGACCCCCTACCCCCCTCTCTTATAGCGTTCTCACAGAAAAAGCTTCTGGCAGGTAAAACTCCTGAATTTTTTTCATATTCGTGTCCTTGGAAGGCCGTATATTGAAAGCTTTACAGAAATTCTGCTAAGTTTTCGCAGTCGTGTTGTTCAAGTTGACTCTTACTTGTACTGATGTATCTTTAACACTGGGCAGGCACACCTTCTTTGCATGTACATTTCTTACTTTGAGGCCATTCTCCAACCTGTATTGTTCCCTGCATTGTCGTTCGCGCACGAGAAAGTAATGCCGTCCGCATATATTCCGCAGCGTGTTCCGTTATATATATATATATATATATATATATATATATATATATATATATATATATATATATATATGTGTGTGTGTGTGTGTGTGTGTGTGTGTGTGTGTGTGTGTGTGTGTGTGTTTATGTATGTATGTATATGTATGTATGTATATGTATATGTATGTATGTATGTATATGTATCTGTATGTATATATATATGCCTCAACTATATAAAGTGCAACTGAGTGTGGCCACCTTCGCACCACAATCGGTTGCACTACGCTCCTCCAAGAGGCACGACGTGTCGAGTGTGCTCCCAAACAACACGTTGCAATGTGGCAGACACGATTTAAATGACAGAACCATGGATTTAAAAAAATGCTACGTAGTTCTTACGCATTTCTCTTGGATTTACTGCTAAATAGCGAGTGAACGAGATAACATTATTTGGAATCCGACGATTGGGAGGCCCGTGGCTGGGACCGCCTAGATTGCCACTGGGAGCTGCTGCTCCCGAACGATCTCCATGGCTCGCTGGATGGTCTAAAGTTGGTCTTGGAGTTCTGAGCTAAGCAGCGCAGCCAACCACCGCACCCGTAGATTTTCCAGGGAGACTGCCATTTTATGTTCACATATTTTACATCCCTACAGCGTGTGTTGAAGGGTGGCTCTCACAGACTCTCTCATACCGCTGTCGTATATATCGGGTTAGCTAGCCACTGAATTTTTATTTCAGAATTTCGTCGACATTATAGTAACAATTGTCCGCACGTACACATTTGCCTTCTGATTCTTGAGCTGCTTGCACGCTGCGTCCCAGTATGCAATAAATACGTAGGTAAGTAAATTATATACAGCATGGTGGCCATTTTACTTAAGGACTGGATATCGAATTATTGCTCACTGAATTATTCCAGCTGAGAATAGTCGCCACGTGACCACAACAACCACACGATGTTAGTGACGTCGTTGTGTTCTGTCTGGTTTTTGCAGATTTTGGATTAGCGTGCATCTCAATGCCGCTAAACAAATTGCCTGCTGCCACGAGGTTCTCTCAAGCCCCGACAGGGTCGAGCCTCTTAATCTGATCTTTGCTCCGCTGGGACACTCGTGCGGTCCTCCCAATGTCCCCTGTGGAGACCATCTGACCTTTTTGTTTTTGGGCGGCACGTACTTCACAAAAGTGTCCCCGGATGTCGCTAAAGGATTGGGCCTTTACCTGGCACTCACACGCAGTCTACGAAAGTTGGGCATGGAATTTGAAACGTCGCATGACTCGGCGCAGACCATCATAGAAGGCATCGCAAAAAATAAGAGCATTGAGCAGCTGCGGATAGAAAGTAAGTGAACTGCGCGTAAAATGCAGAATTTTATTGAGTTTTTCAGCGCTGTAACGTAGCCCATCGTTACTTTTCAATTTACAGATATTGGGGGCAGCATAACATTCTTTGCAGTTAAGTCAGAACACCTAAGATAACATGTTCAAGCTTGTCCGTAAGTGAATTGCGTTTTGCGGAATACTGCGGACAGCCTAAAGGACTCTGCTGGTGGCGCAGAACATTACCAGAATAAGCGGATGTAAGATTGGTGACCAATTATTGTATAATAGCTGCTAGCGTGAATTTTCTGCAGAAAGAACATAAGGTGAACACAGAGCCTTTCTAACGCAAATGTTTATTAGTTAATCCTGGCAGACTCTGCTAACCATGGCTGCTGATGGGTGCAGGTGGGGTCTTGCCGGAGAGGTCATTAAAAAAAATTCGCAATGTTTGGATTGACCCACGGTCACCCCAATACCCCGGCCAAGTGCCCTATAAGGCCACAGTCGTACGTATTGTTTGTGCAAACATCAACAAGCTCTTCAAGATGATCACGGGGTGTGTCACGTAGCCTAGCATCCCGCGCGCACCAGATTTCTTTAAGCCAAAGACGCAGGAATGAAATGGGATAATTTAATGCGGTTGAATAAACGGATCACGAAAAGTTCAGGTAGATCACAACATGTGCTTTTGATGTGCATAAGTGGTTCCAGTTTTTTTAAACGAAGCCTCCCGTAGCAGCTAAACGTGTTAAATGCATTGTGATTGGACAAGGCAAATGGTTGGTAGCGAGATTTGTGGTTGGACAAATCTCGCTACCACAGTGGCTGCTTCAACTTACCTGTCAGGTATCCCAGCATTTTCGGAAGTTTAGCACGTTTGCAGAAATGTTAACTCACTATTCATTGCAAAACATTGCAGTTCATCTCTGCGCAAACAAATTCATCAACACGTAACTGGTTGGAGCTATTGAGAAATTGCTCAAAGTGTGATGGCTAACTGGATTTCAACTCCATGAGCAACATGTGATTTTTCAAAAAGGTTGTTTGTTGGGAGGTTGCCATTGCAATACACAGCGAATTTGGCTACAACAATCAGCGTATCAGCTGGAATCACTTTATTCCCTACCTTGTTTCAGTTCAGCCCACACTGTATACTCTTCTAACAAGCAGAATTTTGTTTTCTGCGGCATGATGATTACTAGTATGCTCTGCAGTAGCGACCATAGTATATCTTTCTCTGAAGGTTGCCAACCAACGTTTACTTCAGCTTCAATGTAATGGACGTGTACCTTTGCCTTACCTTTGATACAGCAGCGCGTCACGGTGACTATGATGTAGTCTTGCCCGCATATGAAACTGAAAAACTCTGCAAGAACAGATACAATCCCATATAAAATTTTCTTTTTTTGTGTGCTTGTGATCGCCATACTAATTTTGTAACCTAACCGACATGTAGTATATTACCACGCTACCAGATCACCAATCAACGCTTCGTTCTCGCATGATTTCCTGACCCTGGGCTAAGAAGTGTTCAGAGTAAAATGGAAGAATACTCCCAAGCACGCACACTTGCACTGTGGATGGCGTTGTACTTGTGCACTAGATACCAATAGTCCCGGCAACAACGTTTTATAGCATAGTACGGCAGCCTTCACAGCTTTCGTAGCTTTGGCGCGGAGACTTGGTTCTTAATTACCTTTTGTGATCGCAGGGTTCTCGGTGAAGGATGATGACTGGGCAACCTTGAGCAATTGGCTGATCGACAATCGGCGCTTGCACAACCTGGACATCTCGCCTCCTAGAGAGAATGCGGCAGTGGTGAAATCCTTTGCAACGTCATTCGAGAGTAACTACTCCGTCACGGCAATGAAAATATTTGATCGTGATCTCACACAAGCAGCCTGGATGCGCATAAAGAACATCGTAAGAAAGCTCTGTGTGATGCCCAATATACGCGCTACATACACTTGCACTTGCTTGTATTTTTATTTTATATTCATTCACGTGACGCATAAAACCTCGCATTCAGATACTGCATGAGATTGAGAGAGTAGTACCTGCTATAAGAAAGAATAATTTACTCTTTAACAAAGCAAACCACTAATGCTACACAATGCAATGTATTTCACGATAGGATGCGCAGTTGACTAAGTGTAGTCATCATGATTAACAAATATAAGAGGGAAGATACAAAATATTCTGAATGTAAAACAGATGATTCGGCATGGGTTAGAAATGAGAACATATCCACCAGTAAATGTCTTGAGCAAGCACATTAGTGCTTCTAAAATGAGTGATCAAAAACGCATACAATTCAGCAAGAACAATCGACGAGGAAAGGCAATTTAAAAGAACAGCGCGAATGGAAGAACGAGCGAACGCACGAGCGTTTCCCTTCCCGAACACTCGACAAATTTAGCGCGAGACAGTCCTCCACTTTACTTCTCGATGATGGGCCCTCCCCGCAACTCATTTGCATGGGCACCATTTCCCTCGGCTCCTTTGTGACACAAGTCCGACCATTGGCAGCCGCCGACCACGAAAACGGGTGAAAGTGCAAAATTAAGCTATTCACTTTAACAAACGTTTGCAGGCTCCAGCCTTTTCTGCAGTAAGCAGACGGTCGTGGAGATGTGCAAGGTGCAGAGCTCCAAAATATTCCCACATCTGGTGGAGCATTATTCCCACATCTGGTGGTCGACCATTAAAGGTCGACCAACAGGTCGATCATACTGGATGGATCGATCATACTAGATGGATCGATACTCGCATGCAATGCGAGTATGGATCGACCAATGGTCGATCCATACTACGCATTGCATGCGTTGCATAGGTTCATTTTTCGCTCTTCTTATCAATTGCAATCTCGGCTATCCCTGTTCGCTCTTTCATTCACAGCGCTCCCTGTCTCTTAATGTTACGCCTAATATTCTTCGTACCATTGCTCTTTGCGCGGTCCATAACTTGTTCTTGAGCTTCTTTGTCAGTCTCAAGTTTCTGCTCCATATGTTACCACCAGTATAATGCACTGACTGTACAGCTTTCTATTGGACGATAATGATAAGCTTCGAGTCAGAATCTAACATTCTCAGCCGTATGCTCGCTCCAACGCATTTCTATTCTGTAAATTTCCTCCTCGTGATCAGTGAGTGAGTGAGTGAGTTAGTGAATAAACTTTTATTGGGTTCAGCAAAACGCAATAGAACGCGCAACCGCCTAGTGCCTCGACGGGACTGAAAGACCTAGTCTGCCGGCCCGACCACGGGCGCGCTGGACTGCCAGGATGTGGTCTTCAAAGACGGGACTTCGCAGGAGCACGTCCCACTATTTCTTGGTGAACTTCGGGCCAAGCGACCAGCACTCCCAGAGCATATAAAGCAAAGTAGCAACCTCACCACAGGCCACGTATACATTTACAGCACATATCCCGAAATTTATCCGAATTGTTCCTTATGATCAGGGTCCCCTGTGAGTAATTGACCTAAATAAACGTCCTCCTCCACATACTCTACAGGCTGGTTGGCGATCCTGAACTGAACTCTTGTTCCCTTGCCCGACTATTCATGATTATCTTTGTCTTCTGCATATTAGTCTTCAACCCCACTTTAACGCTTCCTCTGTTAAAGTCCTCAATCATTTGCTCTAATTCGTCCCCAATGTTGCCGAACAAGACAATATCATCCCGAGAAAGTCATATTATCTCGAAGGTTGCTGAGTTATTCGCCATTGATTCTCACTGCTAAACCTTCCCAGTTTATTAGCTTATAGGTTGAACACATCTTCAAGTTGTTTTTTTCATCCACTTTAATTTCCATTAATTTATCGTTTATTTATATCATTTATTAAGCACAAGTAATTTCCCCTATGTTGTCCTTGGTGTCAGTGTTTGTTGGCTTCTTATGATACGACTAATAAAAAACGGGCCCCTCGGTTAACCCCTTTTCTTCTCGTTATACCTGCCAAGGGTTACTCCAACGTAACTTGTGCTTGGCCATAACATGAAGTTAGTTTTACTATGGCCGCATGCAGTATAACGATGACCGTCATGGTCAGAGCGTCGTAGCGGTATTTAAATAATTGCTATGGTAGCCCCTAGTCAATCGAAAGGGCAAGCAGTGCTAATACCACGCATGCAACTCCTTTGCATCACAGAAGACCTAAGGAATGTTTACAGAGCACTAGAGGTGTTGTTTAGTAGGCACTTTTATTACAAGCTTCAGCACATGAAAATTTCCTACGTGTAGAAACATCCTTCACACAGTGCAAGATAGCATTTGTTTTAAAACACAGTGAAGCCTTTACCTTGCGATAAGTGATTATACTAAAGAGGGCAGTTTATTGTTTCAATCGAAATGTCAATAGACTTTTGTGAAAACGATGAAATTGGAGGAAGATTCAAGCTCGGAAAGTTTTGCAATCAAAAACATATTCGCCCTGTTCATGGTTCCAGTCAAGTTCTAATTTCTAAATTCTTGGTTAAGTGAGGCACCATGGTTACAGAAGCGTCAAACAAAGTTAAATAAGTGCCGCACTTTCCTATCCCCCCATCCTTCTCTTTTCCCCATTCTTCCTGCAACAAGCATCAAACATCGCGTTCGTCCTCATGGCATCGCTGCATTGATGTCGCCATCCACCTGAGTTTTTTCTAGCATTTAGGCGTATCTTGTGAAGGGTGTAGTGCATAAACATTGCCCGAAATGATAATTGAACAATGTGGTACTTATACACAAACAATGCGTGAGAATACATGTTACCCAATATGTAAATAAGCACAATTGTGCGCATTCGCCTTAGTTGTACATCCTTTAATCATCTGTTCACTGAAGCTTTGCTTCACACGAATTCCAGCGTTTGATATGCCTTATCTTTTTTTTTCTCAGAGCCAATTGTAGTGATGTTATCGGATCTTAAAAACATGCCACGTCAGCCAAAATCGTTCATACTGCTAGTTTACCCCTTCATCGGATAAAAAAAGTTAGGTATGTGTCTATTTAACAAGACACTTTGTCTAGCTTGCCAGAATGTTTCAAACGCCGAGGCGTGAACATTAAAAAGAATACATCCATTCAGCTTTTTACCTTCCTTCTAGGTAAGAGTCCTCGTTTTTCTACGTAATTTTATTTTATGAATTTTTATAATGGTATCATTCAATGCATTCGTATTTGTTTATTATATTTTTATTTTTCTCGAAATCTCCCAACATAAGACATAGCCGCAGTTGGCATCCGTCAGGCACATAAAATAGCGAATTCACTGCCAACTTTCCCCGGCTGCCAACCTGAATTAAACGCGACTTCACCTTTGTTGTATTTTTCTTGCACCTTGAAACACTGCTGTACAGACTAAATAGTTAAGTACCTGTTGGCAGCTAGTGTCGGCAGGGCCAGGCATGGTCTTAACGACACGGCAACGCTTACAGCAGGTGCTCAACAGGTCTGCGGTGTTCTTGTGAGCGCCGACATTTCTGAACACGCATCACAAGCATTCCTTGAATGTTCAGTGTTTTTTTGTCACCATTGCCTGAGCCCACGAACCATTCTGAAACCCTGCAGACTCGGCGTAACTACGGATTGGTGCACTGCGCAGCTGCGTTCGTCATGGGAAGCTCGCTTAAACGCGCTGCGGTCGCCTACGAACTGGTCTCGTGGCACCCGCAGCTTCCCGAGCTTGTCCAGTACATGGGATCCCTGAGTGAAAGCGAGGCCAAGGCGAGAATGGAGCAAAGCCGCCTTCGGCTTCGTGATGAGGTAGGCGGTGGTCCAAGGCTCTCACTAGGTGAATCACATTTAATATCATTAGGATGTGATGAGCCGTTTCCGGATTGCAGCATACACATGCCTCGTGCTATTGCGAATAGTTGATCCGGTATGTTTTTGTTCTTCGGCAACCAGCTCGAGCATGAAATAACAAGGTACTTCCTTTTCTCTTATCGCACAGATTTCAGTCTAATTTCCTTCTTGCTATTGTAAATCTCCATGTTTATTTATTTCTATCCTTTGCATCCAATTTCTTGTCTGTGTTACTTTGACTTTATTTCTGATGACTCTTGCTTGTTTATTTACCCTTCAAATTACCCTGTACTTGGCTGTCAAGTTTCTTGACTTCGTCCGCCATTCCGTGCCCACGCTTGTCAGGTTAAGAAACTTGTGCACTTTAGCTGCCCATTTATGTTGATGCATGTTCCTGAGTCTTTCTTCAAAACTCATTTGCTCTGCGCTTATTTCATTTCAAAAGAGGCCCAACCAATGTCACCTTGCACTGCCTTATTTGTGATTCTACCGTGGGCTTCCGCAGCTGACCGGCCTACCAATGTTTGGTCAACTTCTAACCACGCCATGAAATCCGATATTAAGTACCTAATATTTATGAACGTTATTGCTGCTGCCATGACTCCTTTCCAGATTCCACGCACCACCTCACATTTATTGTGGCCCCAAAGTGCTCTAAGTTTCATAGTTGCATTGCGCTTCCCCTTTATTTTCAGAATATCGTGGGTGGTGCTTCAGAAATTATTTCCTTCGTTTTGTATACGCCGAGATATTTATACTTTTTGTCTATCGGAATGACTTTTTGAATTGACACCACGAAATTACCCGAATTTTCATAAAAGGTCATGATTACCGATTTCCCTGTGCTAAACTCAATGCCTGTATTGGTCGCTGTCTTATCACAGATATTCGCAAGTGTCTGTATACCTCCTGCATTGCCGCCTAGTAGCACTATGTTGTTCGCATACACCACTCCGCGGACATTCTGCTGCACCTTTTGTATATTACGCATGTAGGGTCAATCGAACCCTAATCGACTTTTTTTGCAGTGGTCTTTCTATGCCTTTTACATAAAGGGTGAACAACACTGGAAACAAAGGACACCACTGCTTCAGTCCTAAATGAATTTCTACCACTCCATTACATTTTCGACATTGCGGCACGACTTACACTATGTTGTCTCTATATATGTACCTCAGCCGCTCCAAGAAATTGTTATTTATATTTTCGTGCTTGAGAATATACCACAACAATTCCTCGCCTATGTTGTTGTTGTAGGCTCCTTTGACATTTGGAAATGCTATCCATAAAGCTATATTCTGAGCAATTGAGCTCGCACTGAGTAATTACGGCCGAATTCTCTAAACGTCTGCCTGGTCTGAACCCATTCTCTAGTTGCCCGAGTACGTAATTTTATTTCAACCTACTTAGACAGTTGTAATTTTATGGCTTGCATTACCACTCTGTATATCACCGACATCAGGTAACTGGCCTATGCGTGCTCATCTTATCTTTATCACGTTCGCTTTTGTAGATGAGCTCAATCTTGCTTTTACGCCATCCAACCTCAACTTCCATCCATCTACTCAATTCCTCTGTGGTAGCAGTCGCTTGTTCTTTGCACCAATGTTTTTGATTACCTGCATCGGAATTTTGTGGGATGCTGCGGCAGTGTTATGGGTGTCATTTTCTTCTACTGTCTTCTAGCAATAGATTTCTATACTAAGTTTTGGTCCCTCAAGCTTCTCTGTTGTTGCTGGATCTGTTTAAGTCCGGACTATGCTTTGTTTTTTTCGTGCCGTAGTCATACGTAATACCGTCTCTGGTGTACCGCAGAACATAGCCATCTTCGAAAATGTTATTGCCTTCGTTCCTTGCAGCCATATACGAATATTTAGTTGGTGCTCATTTTTGTGAGCCTTTGTCTGTTTTGTGAATGTTATGCACCCAACATTCACTTGTGCATTTAATTTTATCTTGCACAAGCTAACTCGCCACCCTCTTCTCTGTATTTGTTCCATCTACGGGGCACCTCTTGCTCGTGTAGTCCCAACTTTATGGCTTCTCGATAGTCCTTTGACGCCTGCTCACGTTGAGCGCCACAGTGCATTTACGAAATGGCAGGAGCTACTAGCCCAATTTCGCGCATTACAAACCTTCGGAGAAATTCAATACCATCCGAAAAACTCCCAAACAATCTTGCCCAATGATGACGCTGTTTGCAAAAATCTGTTTCACATGGTGCGATTTGCCCTGTAATTTCGTTCTTTGGTCGTCCCAGCTCTGGCATATCTAAAAGCGGCCCCGTCGTGCCTGTGACGTGCCGACATATCGAACTGCAGAACTTCATTGGTGAAATCGCCAATGCAGCGTAGACGGCGAACCAATAACAATATGGATCATCAAATGTCATGGCGACCAGCCTGCTTATTATTCCGAAGCCAATTACATGACCACTCCAGACGAATGTTCGCCTTCAAGTTAAGTACGAAGTCCAAGTGCGACAAGGCTTGCTTAAGCCATAGTAGCGCAAATAAAAATGACCACAACACTAGACCGGACACAACGGGCGCTACACTCATATCTGATTTATAGGTCTCTTGAAAGCCAGAAGAAACGTATGCTAAAATGCGCATGCACAGGAGTTTCTTACGAAAAAGAAAGGTGAATTAAATCAGACCTCGCTACGAAATAGACAAACAAGAACATCTAATGCAATTCGTACTTCTTTTCATGATATGGGCGGCTTCGAAAAGTTCGTGTGCGAAAGACTGCTTGCTACTGCCCAGAATCCTAATGTGGCGAAACCAAGGCTCGCACTTACAAGCCATAAAATGTTCGAACAGAACATTGCATTGCTTTTATTTTTAATTAAGAGATCGTGCTGCCGTGCTCGGTCACTAACGCATCGCCCAATTTCGCATGTATTAGCCGTGAGATGTTTGAGTGGCGCCCTCTTTTTTTTGACCTCAGCGATGGACTCCTCCGTCCTGCCGCGCGCTCCCTCGTTACGGGAAGGCAACTTGGCGGTGTCGGCCGACCTGTTTCATTCGAGTTTTTTAAGCGTGAGTGGGCAGGTATGTACAACAGTATATAAGTCTGTTGAAACATTATCCCTCGGTAAATCCAGCGCACTGGCTGTCGTTACTATGCTCAGTGTGGATTGCTGTTGGTGTCGTCTACTAGCAATCAGTCGCCACACGTGCTTGCATGACACTGGTTTCTCTCCATTCCTGTTACACTTCGCGGCGCACTCTTAATTATTTGTCAGCAATTTTTTGACAACGAACTGCAGCGTCTGGCTTTCGGCAATTGCGTGTGCGCCGTGATACTCTCCAGGAAATGTCTGAAGTGACATACAGCCATGTACGTTCCCAGGAGTTCTCTTCCTAATGTGCTGTAGCGGTCTCCATTAGAGAGAGCTTCTGAGCAAAGAAGAAAAGGGGCTGCCAGTCATTATCCGCAAACTGTTAAAGCACCGCTCCCATTGCAGCATTGGACGCATCAGTCATGAGGAAAAGTGGGGCTCCTAGTCTTGGATGGACAAGAAGGGTTGCCTGAGACAGCTTGGTCTTCATTGTATCAAAACAGTTAGTGCTTCTGGCGACCAAGCGAGTTCAGTTCTTTTGAATTTGTTGCCCTGCAACATGTCTTAATGGCCCGTGAAAAGCAGCGCAATGAGATATGAAGCGGTTGTAGAAATTTACGAGGCCAAAAAACTCACACGGTTTACGGATGGAAGATGGCTGACGAAAATCTTGTATGGACTTGACTTTTAACGACGAGAGACAGATGCCATCCTTCTCGACATGGTGATTGATGAAGTCCTATTTGCGTGCGCCAAATTCGCAGTTCACCCTGAGGGAAATTGCCCTGAAAACTTCAGGGCGCGGTGCACTTTCACGATGCGTTACCGACCGTACGGTGGTACCAGAATTCGCCTTGCTGTGACGAGGACGGGAGTGGCTGCGCGAGAAAGAGCGCTGATATCGACGAGATAGAGGGGTAGTCTCGCCTGATAGTTTGTAAATCTCCTCGCGGAATTCATTCCGCAGACTTTGCAGGGAGGGCAAGGGTGGCACAATGGATGCATCTCAACATTACACGACTGAAACCGCGGGACTTGATATGTCCATGCACCGCAGGGGCGTCTGCGTCAGCAGGCGTTTGGTGTGCTGCGACACCACGTACCCGAGCACATGGGTGTTGGAACCTCCCGCGTCTAACCATGCGCGGCTTTACAGTGTCCGGGGAAAAGGGGATCCTAGGGGTTGATATGATGGCGAGTGTTTGGACCTCTACGGCTCCTCAGTGGAGGCAACGCACCTCTTTGGCCTCGGGCTTCAGGTAGATGGCACCCCCGGACTGACCCACCCGGGGCAAATCGGTAGTTGCCTTTTCCTGTCCCCCTCTCCATTCTCCGTATTTCTCTCTTCCTTTCAATATTTCCTGCCTTCTCTTCTATTTACTTCCGACTTTCCTAGCAGCGAGGGTTAACCTTGTGTGGGTGGCCAACCTTGGGTACTCCAGATTGGTTTATAGTAGCACCGTACAACTGGCGAGGGCTTGTCTTGCTCGCAGTATGTGCTCCGTCCCATGTTGGTCTCGGTGGTTGGGCGATTGCCGCTGCTACCGAATTCAAGACCCCTATCTGGCTTCACGTAAACTACTATCCCTTGATGGCCCTCTGAAAAAAGTGCGCACCGATGCAAGCTTCCAATTCTTTTTGAAGAACAATGAGAAACACTTCCCTAAGTACCATGTCAAACATAGTGAAGGCAACACAAGCGTGCGCAAATTCTCCCCCTTCTTGGAGGCGAAATGCCTCGCAAACACGATAGCACCTAGCTACAAAGCCACAAAGATGTCCAATGGAGACGTAATCCTTGAATAGAAAGATAAAATCCAATATGATAATATGAATGACTTAAAATGGATTGGCGATGTTGCATTCACTGTGCCGGCACATCGAACCATGAATACGAGCCGTGGCGTAATTTCTGAAGACGACAACTTGGAGCTTAGTAACGAAAAGCTGCTTGAAGGCTTTCAAGACCAAATGTCATCAAGGTAGAAAGAATCCTAATCAGCAGAAATAACGAACAACTTCGAACAATGCACACTGTATTAACCTTTAGTACCAGTGTGCTGCCTAGTACATTGGATGCAGGCTATATCAAAGTACGTGTTAGGCCGTACATGCCACATCCTCGAAGATGCTTTACGTGCCAGAGGTATGGGCACGGATCCCAGACATGCCGAGGAACGCAGACTTGCGCGAAATGCAGCTCGAACGATCATCCATCAGGCACTTGCGACTCATCTCCACATTGCGTGAACTGTGATGGAAGCCATCCGGCCTACTCTAGAACGTGCCCTAAATGGGAGAAAGACAAAACAAATAATTTCAGTAAAGGTCAAAGAAAATATAGCATTTCATGAAGGTAGGGAATGTGTGTCATACTTCAATCACAAAAGCTTTTCCGAGGTGGCGCGACGGGGACAGCATCACAAATCCCTCGGGAGTCTACCGCGGTCACTGATAGTGGTCCTGTAATCACTCCGCCTGCCCCCCTGGTGGCTGCAAAAAAGTGCTGCTCCACCAACATTGAAGGTGGACCCGCCGACTCCTGTTCCGCAGGTCCCAAAGCTAGTCCGAACTCCACGGCCTGGGACGCAAGTTTCAGCGCCTAGCTCACGATCTTCCAGCGCCTGAGAAGGTTATGCAGGGCGATCAAAAATCCCCGGCGACTAGAAGAGATATATTACTTGTAACTGCTAAAAAAAAGTGGCCGGTAACCTAAACGATTACCGTCCTTGTATACATATATGTCTATCTTTAACGCGGCCTCTTCAACACAGACAACAAAAATCTTCCTCGATATGGCTACACAACAAATTCAGTGGTATGGCAGGGGCCTACTTAAAAATCTAGAGGATGTCAAAGATCTACTAGAGGAATATCAGCCACGACTGTTTTGTGTTCAAGAAACACATTTAAAGTCTACACACAAGAACTTCTAAAGACAGTACATAATCTTCCGTAAAGACAGAAATAATGGTAATTCTCCCAGTGGTGTGGCAATCATAGCCCAAAGTCCGTAGCATGCCAGCATGTATCACTCCAGACTTCATTTGAAGCAGTGGCTGTTCGGGCTATATTGTTCAACCAATTTATAACTATTTGGTCCATTGATATATTGACTGATGAACGGTTTGACAAAGCAGAATTTGAAAAGCTGATTGACCAGCTTCCCGAACGCTATATAGTAATCGGAGACTTCAATGCTCCCAGCATATTCTGCGGTGACTCAAGATGTGATGCGAGAGGACGGGCAATTGAAAAGTTCCTTCTTTCATCTGGAGCCTTTCTATTTAACAAGACAGAGCCAACATTTTACAGTCCTACACACAACACGTATTCGTGTATAGACTTAGCCATAGGGTCCGCCTCACTTCTTTCATACCTGGAATGGAGAGTTATCAGTAATCCATACGGGAGCGAGCATTTCCCAACACTCCTTGAAACAACAAAGTGGCACGATGGACCAGCTTGCCCCCGAAAATGGAGACCTAATAGTGCGGACTGGTCGAAATTTAGTAACATAACTAAACTGTATCTGGAAGAAGCAGACCACCTAGGCGTAGAGGAACTGACCCCCTACATCACTGCACATATCCTCTCTTCTGCTAAAAAGTGCATACCTCAGTCCTCCGGAAAAAAAAGTCAATCCAAAACCATGGTGGAACAAAGACTGTGAAACCGCAAAGAAACGCCAGAACAGAGCATGGAGCAGATTTTCACGCCACCCAGCAACAGAACATATAATAGAACTTAAGTAGGGCGAAGCGAATGGCCGCCGTATCCGCCGAATATCCGAAAGAGAAAGCTGGACCCGCTACGTATCCTCCGTAAACCCATACATGGATGTTAGCAAAGTATGTGATAGGGTACGCAAACGAAAAGGACAACGTCCAAATCCTTTTCCTCTCAAACCTGGCACTGGCGAGACAATACAAGATCAAGCAAATACTCTTTGTGAGCACTTTCGGAGGGTATTAAGCTCCGAAAATTATGCCGAAAAGTTCTTACACCATAAAAGAATAGCTGAAAGTATTCCTCTGCGTCCAAACAAGTTGTCATCCGAAGGATACAACAAACCACTAACATGCCATGAACTGAAGCTTGCCCTAGGCACTTGTGGCAGCTCAGCTCTAGGCTCTTACCCAATTACTTACGAAATAAACAACAATCTGCCTGGTGAGACCCTAAACTGAATTTTAGGTGTATACAATAAGATTTTTGCAACTCGTCATATACATTCATCTTGGCACTAGTCCTGCCAATACTGAAACACGGCAAATACCCTTCCTCAGTTAACAATGACAGACCAATTGCACTCACGAGCTCTTTACTTAAAGTATTTGAAAAAAATGGTTAACCGTCGTCTTGTGTTCTTTTCAGAATATAATAGTATCTTGGGACCCTCACAAATCTGGCTTCCGAAGAGCAAGGTCTGCAACAGATAATCTTGTTCTCCTTGAGTCATATATAAGTGATGCATTTGTACACAGCCAATACTGTCTATCTGTATTCTTTGATCTTGAGAAGGCATATGATATTGCCTGGTGATACGGTATTCTGCAACACCGGTCGTCTTTTGGAATTTGTGGTTATATGCTGAACTTCTTGCGAAATTACCAATCTGAAAGGAAGTTCCGCGTTAGAATTGGCAATGTTCTATCACGCACATTTGTTCAAAAAACGGCGTACCACAGGGAGGAGTGCTAAGTTGCACACTATTCCTAATTAAAATGAACTCTCTCCGCTTTGCTATACCTTCCTGGTGTCTCATTCTGTCTCTGTGGACGACAACAAAGTCAGTTTTAAATCTTGCAATCTGTCCATATGTGAACGCCAGATACAGTTAAGTGTTAATCGGCTCGCGAAATGGGCAGACGAAAACGGGTTTAGATTCAGCGCAGAGAAGACTACCTGTGTGCTGCTTTCCAGGCGAAGAGCGGTATGTTCTGACCCATGCATTACGATGAATAGGAGAAGCCTGGTAATTAGAAAAGAAAAAACCTTTCTGTGTGTAATCTTCGATAATAAGCTATCTTTCATGCAGCATATAAAACAGTTGAAGCTGATATGTCTTAAAACTATGAACCTTTTAAATTTTATCTCACCAGTCGTGGGGAACCGATAAGTATTGTCTCCTATCTCTTTTTAAAAGCCTTGTGTTGCCATGCATAGACTATGGATGTATTGTTTATCAGTCAGCTTCAAAGACAACACTTAAGCCACTCGATCCTGTCTATCACTTAGGTATCCGCCTAGCACTCGGTGCCTTTCGTACGAGTCCCGTCCAAAGTTTATATGCAGAATCGGATCAGTGGCCGCTGGATAATCAGCGTACATATCTGGGAGTCACCTACGCAATAAGAACCTTGTCACTGAACAACATTCATGCAAAGCACTCTTAAGTGATCAGTCCACAAATCAGTTGTATTTAAACAGGCTTCCACACGCTCCACCATTCCCGTTAGCAGTAAAATCTGTTGCGGAAAAACTCGGAGTAGTTTTCACGGATCTGCAGGAAAGCAACTACGCTGAATCCATCCCACCTTATGAGCAATGTACAGTTACCTGTTACCTGTCCTCTAAAGAACTTAACAATAAGAGTTGTCCAAGTGCCCTAATCCATCAACATTTTTTGGCCCTTGAAGACAAATATTGATCGATGGCATTTTTCACTTATGCTTCGAAGGGTGCAACTTCGGTATCATGTGCAGTCCATGGCCGAAACTTCTCCAACTCTAAAACCTTGCATAACCATAGCAGCATTTTGCCAGCCGAAGCGTACGGTATCCTGATCACTGTTGAGTACATAGTACCCAGCACAAGATACGAAACTCCATAATATACACAAATTCCTTAAGCGCTGTAGTAGCTCTGTCCTGTAGCAAAGCAAGCCGAAACCCTGTAATTAACCAGCTCCATAAGCACATTCAGGTAGCGTATAAACAAAACCTTGCTCTTGTTGTATGCTGGGTGCCAGGCCACTCTGGGATCGAAGGCATTGAAAGTGCGGACAAAAATGCTGCACAAGTGGATTATCGGGATACAATTGATGTAAGCTGGGTACCTGGTGTAGATATGTAACCTGTGGTATGAAAGGCGCTCCGTAATCATTGGCAAACTGAGTGGGACAAGGAAGTTAAAAATGAGCTACACCGGCTTAAACCGCAGTTAACCAAATCTTTTCCACTGAAGCTTGATAGACACACCGAAGTCACCCTGGCACGACTGAGAATAGGGCACACTGATGGCACACACAAATATATCTTGACAGCAACTGGCCCACCGACGAGCGCATGCTGCGATGAGAAGCTAACCATCCTACATGTCCTCATTCAGTTTCCTGAACTTCACCGAGACCACTTAGCTCATATTAGGGAACTCTACTCGCACCATATACATCCCCCCTACCATCCCTCGATGTTCTTATCAGAGGATGCACTTTTTAACTTTAAAATAGTTCTTAATTATCTTGCACAAGCTAACTTTCTCGACATCATCTCATACCATCCTAAGCTTCAGGTTGTGCCTCACAGGTTTAGGTACAATCTGATGCTCAAAAGTATGTCTGATCTCTCGCACTCCTTGCGCAAGCAAGAATTGTACATCAAGGGACTCAGACGATCCAGAATAATTTAACATGTGAGCCTGTAGCAAATGCCTTTAAGGCCGTATATTTATCTTAGTATTTATTTTAGAAATCATCTACTAGTATTTATAGATATATCTTACGTGTAGGCCTCTATACGGCCTTTATTTAGGTTATAGTCCTAAACTCTCAATTTTACTAAATATAACACATGTCCTGGCGCTCATTGGCCTTTGATGCCCTTGCATCAATAAACATCAATCATCAATCAATTGATATGTTCAGGACGCAGCCGGCAAGTTTGGCTAATGGGGACACGGGCAAACTGCTACGGGTCGCCAGAACCATGCGGACGGAGGAGGGCAAAGGTTGTAGGAAAAATTCTCGAAGCAAATTTTAACCGAAGGTGGTTTGCTTGTCTTCAAGGGGCTGTTGAAAATGACTCAGGAGCTGCGAAGATTTGCGATCCCCGAGCTCTTCAGTTTGGAGAAACTGATGTAGGCGTCGCTGTTCCGACATTGTCCTACGTTTGACGAATTGGCTCGTGATGTCAGAAGGGCCTGCCGCCAGGAGGTTGAAGGATGAGATCGCGAAGCTGGGTGGCAATCTAGGGCAGCATCGAGGATAGGAGACGGTTGAATTTTTGAGCCTGCGAAGTTACTCGCGCAATGGTGAACTGGCTGTTTATTTGAGCGATCAAGAGTTCGGGGTCCACTGGACAGTTTTGGGGTAACCTTTGCGAAATAGTAGCCAAGTCGCGCTGCGGTGCAGGGGTTCTTCGATTGCTGTCAACAATGGCGATGATCGATCATTGCAAGCATTGCGGTTGTCTTAACTCCATGTCCACCGTCCGTGGTCACCAATATTGTGGGGTGCAAAATCAGTGATGAGGATGAGCCACAACAAACACAAGTACATTTTCCCTGACCGGAAGGCCTTAGCTGACGCTCATACTTAGAGGGATCACTCTCCTGGCTGCCTCGCGCCGGCCACTCGTGATGTAGGCCGGGTGCCCGCTTCACTCCCTACGCAGTGGGCTGCCGTTGTAGTTGTTGTTGTTGTCCTTCCTACCCAGCCACCATTCTACTCGTCTTCCTCGACGTCTATGCTGCTATACTGTTTGTCTCTCGCCAGCGCGCGCTGCCTGCTCAAGTACCTGATCCCTTGGCCACCGGTAGTTCAATTTTGTTGCTGCCGAGAGCGGTAAGCACTTCATGAAAGACACCTTATCCTGTTCCCAAAAATTAGGTGGTTTCTGCGCCGCATTATTGCAAGTGCTACTTTACCGCCTTTGCAGTAGAATGCGGTATATTGCTACAATGTGGCATCAGTTGAAAATGACATCAGGTAAATAAGTGATGTATCTGGAACTCTAAATGGTCCAACATGATGCAAGCTGAACCTGCCCAGAAAGCACGAAGCAATTATAAAAACATGTGTGGCTGAGGATTAGATCTGATGTGCCTAAGATATCATGCAACTTTTACTTCAAAGGGGAAGTTTCTACACTTCTCATCCGGAAATTGTGATGGGCGAGAAAAGCATGCTGTCCGTTCATTGTTCTTAGCGGGTTGGTTTCAGGACTAAAAATTGACCAAACACACATCGACGCAATAAATCGGTGATAGGTTTTCCTGCTTCTTATTAACATATCTTTATTCTTGCACGTATATCAAGTGATATTTTCTGAGTGCTCTCCAGTAGCCTAAAAATCCGTTCAACAGAAATTTTGTCACTGTTCTCGCATTTCAAATGTCAATTTTTTGTATTACACTATCGCCAAGAACTTTATTTACAAAACATATAGTGTAACGCATGCTTGGCGACTATGAAACATAATAGAGCGTGATGCAACTAATATTCATGATAAACCAACTGTCAGTGAAATTAGGTTATTTATATGAGCAAGAGTTTCATACGTGGAAGACCAACTGAATATAATTATGAACGGAATGTAAAATTTGCGCCAACTTACTCCATGGTTGATGTACAATTTAGCCAGCGAGCCCTGCGATCGTGATTGTTTCAAAGCTGCGTAGACTGCCGTTTACTTGCTATGTGTGACGCTTGGTGACTGAGTCGTGACTTCATGCCCTTACCGAGACGTCTGTAATTATATTCAAAAAGAGAGCTATCCTGGGATTTCACGTACCAGGAACAATCATTAGGAGATGCGCCATAACAGAGGACTGCGCACTAGCTTTGACCATCTCGGATTCTGTTCTGTGCAGTCAAATCTAAGTACACGAGCATATCTGCACTTTGTTCTTCATTTATATATACCCCACAACCGACAGCTCTGCAGCGAAACGTCATAGCCGCTAAGCAACCACAGTGCTTTGTTATAGGGAAGATAAGCTTGTTGCTCGTAATAATGCTGGTATTTTTAAAACAACCTAGGAAAACTACAAGTAGTTATCGGAGAACGCCGTGCCACGCGAGCATGCATCCACGGCGCCAGGAAACGAATTAAAATCCAGCTGTTATAGCGGAAATGTAGCAGACGAGAAATGCAAATCCTCACAATGATGTCACTGTAGCGTCATTCGCATCGTCATTCGCAGCGTCGCCGTCAGACGCGCACGAGGTGAACAGGAAAAAATTCAATAAAGCAAACCACGCCGGCTGCACATCTATCATGCGGTCTCACGTGATTGTTCTGGCGTTATTGCTTTGTGTTTTAACATGAAAATAATTAGAGCACGCTTAAGCATTTCCTTTAGTAGTGGAAGGCTACAGGAATTGATATTCCTTGACTTTCTCACGTCTCCCGGCAACTGCTGCTTCTTCGTGATTTGGGAGAGGGAAAATACACTCAGTTCTGCAGCCCATATGGGAGCACGGCGCAGCGTAATGGAGATGGGGGCGGGGAAAGAAGAGAGGATAGAGGGGGGAAAGGGAGGGTAGGTTTCAGGCAGCAGGCGTCAGCATCATCCAGGGGCCAGCGCTCGGGCAGAGGCCGTGCAAAGCCTAAGTCTATTGGCGATCTAGGAGCCCGTTTGAGTACACATATTCAAGGCAGTGCTGGGAGGGCTCCCAGTGCTGGTAGGTGGTAGCGGGCCGGGAAGAGCAGGTGTGTCTCTGAGGTAGCCGGGAGTCCATACCATCGGTTGGTGGCAGTGACTGGAGCGCGCTCCTAGGCTAATGCAGGACAGGTGCAGAGTAGGTGCTCGAGGGTCTCGGCGTCACCGCACCTTCTGCAGGCTGGCGAGATGATGCGTCCCTTGGCATGGAGCCTAGCTGCCGTCCACATGGAACCCGTGCGCAGACGGAGTGTGGAACGGTCCCGTCGCGAGAGGCCGTTCTCAGGGAGGAGTTTTGGGGCGCGGTTGGTAGCTACCCTGCTCTCCGGATGGCTGCTTATGTAACTGTAATGTTTACCGGGAAACGCTGGCGTCGAACGCTATGCATGAAGGCGATTTTTCTGGTACAAACGCGCCCCTTGCGTCGGCCTCGATGCGGCGGAGGCCAGCGCTATCTGCAGGTGCTGCAAGGAACCGGCAGCGCTGCTTTATGGCCTTTGAGATCTTCGTGCGCAAATCTGGGAGGCCATGGCCCTTCTGTGGGTGGTACAAACGCTGGAAAGTGGACTTGTTCTTTTTTAGTTTTCGCATAACAGAATTATGTTTTTTTGTATATTAAAATTACAATTCCATGCTATCTGTCTGTAGGTTGTGTGCGAGTCGTAGTTTATGATTTTTCTACATATTTTCTGTTGCGAAGTATAATTACTTCAGTAATTTCCTTGCGCCACATGGAAGGCCTGCGTTGTTGGGTATGCGTGGTTCGAAGTTCTGAGGTTTTTTAGCGCACGAAAAGGGGCGCAAGACAGTGGCAAGACGCGGGCACAGCGCTAACTTCCAACAATTGTTTTATTCCATGAAGCGGTACATATATATATATATATATATATATAGTGAACAGACACCACCGTATGCATGCGCATATGTACTAATTTTTTGTAAGATGAGACAGCAACGAGACACATGTAGGATGATATCGAGGATGAAAAACGACCGTGCATAGCCCAAACATTTTTTTTTTTTGGTAATTGCAAGATTAAATTGTCATCTACATAAGGCCACCCTCTGTGTCACGTTTAAAAAATCGACTTCTTTTTTTAAAGATCAATTGAAGGCGCGCTAACACAAGCGCTCCCCAATCTAGCGATCTTCGCCGCTTCAATTATCTCACGTGTTGTTTACATCGGGCTTCTTCCTATCACCGTGCACTCTTTATAAATGGGGCTGCATCCATGTTTTCTGCAGTGAATAGCCAGATGCCCCACTCCTCCAGTTCGCACATTATTTGCGTGTTCACGCAACCTACCATTTACACACCTTCCCATTTGGCCGATGTATTTTTTGCCGCACGACAGGGGTAGTTCATACACGATATTGTTCTCACAAGGAACGTGACATTCCTTGTAATTTGTCCGGCAACTGGGCTTCTCAGAACCACAGTAGCTAGCCTTGCACAATTTGGACAGCTTGATTGGCGCTGAAAAGATGACGCTTACATTTGCGTTATTGCCAATCTTCTTCAGTCTGTGCGGGATATCGGGGATGTATGGTATGATTGCGCGTTTCTGCTTCACTCCCGCATTTTCCGGTGAAGTACACCGCTCATCCTATCGCCCGTGTTTCGTGGTCTTAAGGAGACTTTCGGCCACAGCTGTGATGATATGCTGCGGAAAACCGGCCTGTTTCAAGCGATTCACTTGCGCCAGAAAGCTAGACATACACTTGTGAGGACATGAGTGGCGAAGCGCATTCATTAAGCTTGACTTTGCGATGCCCCTCTTAACTAACTTTGAGTGGCTCGATGAAAATGGCAGTAGCGGCTTGTTCGCCCTTGGTTCATATGCCCAGCACACCTGGTGTCCTTCAAAAACCATTGTAATATCGAGGAATCGCAGAGTACTATCCGGTGGCGTTTCATGTGTAACAGTGAGCGGTTGTAACCACTGGTTGAAAAGAGCTAGCATTTGCGTGACTTCAAGACAAACCTTCCCGCTAGGATTTGGATCGAGAAGCACAAGGTAGTCGTCAACGTACCTATGCACCTCTTTTTAGATTTGTATTTTCTAATTTGGCATCCAGTATCCTGTTTACACGTGCAAGATAAAGGTCACTTAAAATTGGTGCAATACGGCAACCATTGCAAATTCTTTGTTTTGGAAGATAAACACTTCCATCCCATTTGGAGAACGTCGAGCGCAGATACACAGATAATAGTTCAAGAAAACGCTGTGTAGATATGCAAATGATGTTTACAAACTTCACCTCATCGTAAGCATCAATAGCCTCTTGAACACATACTAATAACTCATTATGTGGCAGTGAATAATATAGATCTTTTACATCTATACAGAAAGCTTTCAAATTACTGCCTACATGCGTCTTCAGGTAAACTATTACTTCCTCTGAGTTCTTCGTTAGAAAAGGATCATTCTCTGGTAGCAATTTCAACTTGCGTTGAAGAAAAAGACCTATGGACCTCTGCCAAGTTCCACCTTCTGACACAATAATACGCAGTGGCCATTCTCGTTTATGGGTTTTGATTAAAAAAAAAACGTTTCAAGGATCCCAGATTTTTTACTTTCTATTTCGTGGACCAGTTTACTCAGGTTTAATTTCTGACAAAGCTTCTTAGCTTCTGGTTTCACTTTCGCAAGTGAGACATCACGCCTGCCATGAAACACGGAATGCAAAGCCTCATCTGCCTTCTGTTTCAACGAATTATGCTGGATGTCCACAAAACCACCTTCTTTATCTACAGGAAGCAGTGCCAGGCTATTTTCACAAAGGAACTGTTTCACACGTTTTAAGGGCACGGCTGCCCTGGATGGCTTAGCTCGTGACACAACATCCACACCTGCTGAGATAAACATTCCTGCTTCATTTCCATCAGCACATTTTGAAACATCTCTAACCAAGGTTAAGAGTTCAGGAGCAGACAGTTTAAATTCAACAGCAAATTTTAGTCCTAGCTTCAGGGTGTCTTTCACATACCCAGGCTACTGTATGTCTCCCTCGATGTGGACTGCGTTGTTCCGGTTCCCTTGATTCTTTTTCTGTTGATTCTGTTTAGCCCGTAGCAGCCTAAGCAGAGGTCTCCAGAGGGTTTCCACACTGTCGTCAATTGTTGTTGAGTACTCTCGCCACTTCCTTTTTGCTGCAGGTTGATTTTCCTGAAGGAACACTCTTGCATGTAGCAAGTCCCTGTAAAGCCGACCTTGCCTGAGGCATTCTGACCTCAGAATCTTGCAAATTCTTCGTCCATGTCCTCGCGAGGGTTCAAGGTCCCCGCAGAAGCGTTGCACGTCCGGCGGCATCTGGTCGAGCCGTAGACAGTAGGAGAGCATGCGTGCCCTGCAAAAGGCCGCTGCGATGATGGTGATGAGTATGGAGGGGTGCAACGTAGAACATAGAACAGAGCCTGATGTACTAGAAATGTAACTTGCAAGAGCGTAGGTTAGGGCGTGTTGGTTCATAACTGAGGTTTTTTTAGCGCACGAAAAGAGACGCAGGACAGTGGCAAGACGCGGACACAGCGCTAACTTCCAACCATTTGTATTATTCCACGAAGCGGTACACATATATATATAGAAAAGAGGCACCACCGTACGCATGCGTACGGTGGTGCCTTACCTCAGGTCATCTTACAAAAAATCAGTACATATGCGCATGCGTACGGTGGTGTCTGTTCCCCATATATATGTGTACCGCTTCGTGGAATAAAACAACTGCTGGAAGTTAGCGCTGTTTCCGCGTCTTCCCACTGTCCTGCGTCCCTCTTCGTGCACCAAAAAACCTCAGTTATGAACCAACACGCCCTTACCTACACTCTTTCAAGTTACATTTCTAGTACATCGGGCTCTGTTCTATGTTATACGTTGCATCGTTCCATACTCATCAGCGTCATCGAAGCCGCCTTTTGCAGGGCACGCATACTCTCGTACTACACAGAGTTTTCTTGAACTATTATCCATGTATCTTCGCTCGACGTTCTCCAAGTGGGATTGAAGTGTTTATCTTCCAAAACAAAGAATTTCCATTGGTTCCTGTATTACGCCCATATTAAGTGACCTTTATCTTGCCCGTGTAAACAGGATACTGGATGCCAGATTAGAAAATGCAAATCTAAAAAGAGGTGCATAGGTACGTTGACGGCTACCTTGTGCTTCTGGATCCAAATCCTAGCGGGGAGGTTTGTCTTGAAGTCACGCAAGTGCTAGCTCTTTTCAACAAGTGGTTACAACCGCTCACTGTTACACATGAAACGCCACCGGATAGTACTTTGCGATTCCTCGATATTACAATGTTTTTTGAAGGACACCAGGTGTGCTGGGCATATGAACCAAGGGCGAACAAGCCGCTACTGCCATTTTCATCGGGCCACTCAAAGTTAAGAGGGGCATCGCAATGTCAACCTTAATGAATGCGCTTCGCCGCTCATGTCCTCACAAGTGTATGTCTAGCTTTCTGGCGCAAGTGAATCGCTTCAAACAGGCCGGTTTTCTGCAGCATATCATCACAGCTGTGGCAAAAAGTGTCCTTAAGACCACAAATCGCGGGCGACAGGATGAGCGGTGCACTTCACCGGAAAATGCGGGAATGAAGCAGAAGCGCGCAATCATACTGACACGTGTACTTATCTTTATTGGGCGACCACGTTTCACCGCTTAACTGTAATCGCAGAGCAAGGGACGCGCCTGCATGTATCCGACGTCTCTGGAAAGTTATCGATGCTTCTACCCGTCTGTCTGTTGTCGCCGAACCTTGTGCTATCTGATTTCATCGCGTAACGCGAATGGTGTAGAACTTTGTGGAAGGCATGCGTGTCCGAACAATTAGTCTGGAACGTTCGACGACTGCTCTATCAAAGCCGACGCGCTTGACCCGCTGATCAGATTTTCGATGATCGCCGACTGTGTTCGCCGCTATCGTTGTGCTTTAGGTGTAGCCTGTTGTGTGGGCACAGGTTCGCCCAATAATAGCTAGTTTTGTCTTTCACAGTACTGCTACTGTGTTCTTTCTTCACCGTCACTACCACGTGAGAACACCGTACATCCACGATATTTCGCACACACTGAAGGAGATTGGCAATGACGCAAATGGTAAGCGTCATCTTTTCAGCACCAATCAATAATAATAATAATATTTGGGGTTTTACGTGCCAAAACCACTTTCTGATTATGAGGCACGCCGTAGTGGAGGACTCCGGAAATTTTGACCACCTGGGGTTCTTTAACGTGCACCTAAATCTAAGCACACGGGTGTTTTCGCATTTCGCCCCCATCGAAATGCGGCCGCCGTGGCCGGTATTCGATCCCGCGACCTCGTGCTCAGCAGCCCAACACCATAGCCACTGAGCAACCACGGCGGGTCAGCACCAATCAAGCTGTCCAACTTGTGCAACGCTAGCTACTATGGTTCTGAGAAGCCCAGTTGCCGGACAAATCACAAGGAATGTCACGTTCCTTGTGAAAACAATATCGTGTATGAACCACCCCTGTCGTGCGGCAATAAATACATCCGCCAAAGGGGAAGGTGTGTAAATGACAGGTTGCGTGAACACGCGAATAATGTGCGAACTCGAGGAGTGGGGCATCTGGCTATTCACTGCAGAAAACATGGATGCATCACCATTTATAAACAGTGCACGGCGATAGGAAGAAGCCCGACGCAAACAACACGTGAGATAATTGAAGCGGCGAAGATCAGAAGGTTGGGGAGCGCTTGTGTTAGCGCACCTTCAACTGATCTTTCAAAAAATGAAGTCAATTTTTAAACGTGACACAGAGGGGGGCCTGATGGAGATGACATTTTAATCTTGCAATTACAAAATAAATTTTTGCCGGGGCTATGCACAGTCATTTTTCATCTTCGATATAATCCTACACGTGTCTTGTTGCTGTCTCATCTTACAAAAAAATCAGTACATATGCGCATGCGTACGGTGGTGTCTGTTCTCTATATATATGTATCGCTTCGTGGAATAAAACAATTGTTGGAAGTTAGCGCTGTGTCCCCGTCTTGCCACTGTCCTGCGTCCCTTTTCGTGCGCTAAAAAACCTCAGTTATGAACCAACACGCCCTAACCTACGCTCTTTCAAGTTCGAAATTCGTTTTGTCGCAGGGACGCCAAACACGCGACGCCAGATTTTCTGCGACACGTGGCCCTTAACATTCCCGCGTTAAGAGCGCACGAGTTTACGTGGCGCCAAAAACATGACTGGAGCGCCATACATGTTGGCTACCTTCTTCACATTTTGGGACATATGGAGGACATAAGGCACTATTCAGGGCTGTATCTGCTTCTGGGCCGAGACAGTTTTTCTTAAAACAAATCTTTCTTTGTCTTTTCCTTTGGCTTATTTGATGCTACTGCTGTTGTTTTGCACGCCGCGTAGGGAGATGCTTGATAACGTGCATAATGTATGCATTGCAAGAACGTGGGAAATCTGTCCAATGAACTTCGGGGGCGTCGCCACTATCCCCTACGCAAGTCTGTCGCCAATGCCACAATGCTCTCTGGAATTCTTTCTCCGTCGACACAATGATGTAATTACGCAAGTGCCCCTCACAAAAGCATTGCAAAAGCTTCAGCGCTTACATTTTCAGTCACGCGCAATGGCCGAGAGGGAGGCAGAACGGTAGGCAGGAGGAACAGGATGCGTAAAGCCAACTCCGTAATGACGAGAGAGAAGACGAGAAGAAAGTCGCATAAGACACCTTGCATCATCAAGGCAAGAATTTCCGCGTGCGTCGACTGATATTTTAGCCTTAAGCTTGTCCGTTCGCCGTGCTCCTCTTCAGAACTGTCATAACGTCGAACAAGGACCGATCTGTCTTTGCATCTGTCTTCTGCACTTGCTTCGCTTCTCTGAGTATTGATACTGAAGAGATCGCAGGTTATGTGCATTCACATTGAGCTATATGTCAAGTAAACTTGAAGAAATTAGTAACGCGGTCTCGCTTCGTGTCCATGGAACACACTGAGGCTTTTTTGTCAATTGTCTCCGTTCGAACAGTGTCCATGAGTGCAAGGCGTCACCAGGTCCTGAGTCGATCGCACGAAGTCTAATATTTGCACTATATTTAATTAGTGGCTACCTTACATTTGCTGGACTGAGAATCTGACTGTCCGTGAGGAGCTTGCCGCGTATTACAGCTCCTCTAACACCACAGATGAGGGAATACTTGCAGCAGCTCTAGCAGTGCTTCGGGAGTTTTCGGCCCTTTTATTTGTGCATGTAGTGGCAAATCTTTTGGGAGACCGTGAAATACAAGCGTTAAGGCGGATCGTGATTGCAAATCTGGTTCAGCAAGTCGAAGCAGTCACTGCTTCTCAAGAAAGTGGCCAAGCGAGGAACCGCACCTAAAACGTTAAAACAGTGCCTGGTCTTATCGCTGCACGTTATTTCTTCGGAATGCTGACAAAAAAAAACTCTTTCCACATGCACCAAGGTTCGCAAACAAGCTTTATGTAGGGCAACTAATGCAGCATTCTGGCTACACCACTCAGATATTGTCGCATGTTTAAGACCGGGTCTTGGTCAGAAATCTACCCAATGTATTTCGCTACGGTCTCATAAAAATTCATTCATCTTTCTAGGTTATTTGAAGACACGTCAAAAGTTTCTGGCGTTAAAATTGCAAGTAGATGGTTTCTCTTGTAGCTTAAAGCAGACAGGCGAACATCCGCCACTGCGCTCTGTTGCGAAAAATGTTCTTGTTGCATGGGTATGGCTTGTAGAATTGATGATTTGCGGTCATACGATGCTGCACGACCGAATGGTCGTCCGAGTACCACCTGACTAAACAGGGCCAATGGGATATTCACCTTCGCTGAGCCTCGTTAAACAAGCTCTTCGGTCGACACAGAAGCTCGATCCAGAACAAGATCCAGGAGCTTACCCGTTGTGTCCACGGTTAGGTCGACCGGAGAATAATCGTGGAGATAGCAGCCTTTGAATACAACTGGATCGTTGTACCTCTCCAGGAAAAAAAAAACGCTTACATCTTCGTTCCCTTGTCGGCTGCGCCGAAATTTCCAATAAGCCTACACATGTCAAATAGGTCAAATTAGCGTCATGTCGCCAGTTCTTACTTGTTTATTCTTCTCCTTTGCCTCCCGGTTCCCTCGGATGTTATCCGGCATCTTCTCTTTCACCACACTTCAATAATAATAATAATAATAATAATAATAATAATAATAATAATAATAATAATAATAATTCAAGGTATGGTATGGCACGTTTCTGCTAATTCTGAAAAATAAGCACCATGGAATTTCGTCCACGCGGACAACTGAAGCAGGGTCTTTGTGCGCAAACGCAAAGCCGCATTAAAGCACCGCGGCCTGAAAATGACGGCACGTAAGTGGTGATCCAACAAATACGCACTTTATCCGCGGTGCCGTTACCCTGCAACACCTGGGTGGGGGAGGGGGGCGAGATGCCTGATACGTAACGGAGCACGGGTGGCCAGCGGGTGCTGGTCCGTAAGTCAAGGGACGTTGAAGCAGCTATTGCTCCTAAGGCTTAAGTAAAAGGATTTCTCTGTCTCATCCACCATGCAATACGCCGTGTGTGGGAGTGGCAGTGCCATCCTTTTCGCAGGCTACGGACAACGGCGCGCAGCAACGTCTCGAGCAAACACGTCTCGCTGTGTGCTGTGTGCACAATTCAGACAAACGCAAGTGGTGCATGAAAAGCTTCTTTAACACCTAATCACTGCTGCATGCCGTCGAAATCAAAGCCAAATGCAGTCAATTAACAGAAACAGCACAGCAGCATCGATTACATCGATTCCCATCGTGCGTGGAATCTGCATATTTTCATTTTCGTCTAGGGTCGTTCACCTTCTTCGGGAGGATCTGATGGACCACTTTCAAGACTTAGCCCGCGTATCCGGCTCTAAAAATCATCGCCAATTCTTTGTCAAAGCTGCGCTGCATTGTGTAGGGATAGGACTAACATTGCTTATTTTAGGCAGAGGGCGGAGATTTCTGTCTTTGCTAGTTTCTAATGTTCTAAAAGCGTAAGGCATGATGGCTTTCTGTGAACGCGGGCTGTAAAACCAACACGCATGTTATTCATACATAATTATTAATAACGTGACTCTGACGAAGATCAACTCACATCTACCGTGCTACCAGGTACAAAAGAGATAGCAGTTGCACACATCCCTGCAAGTGTCGGCGCGCATGACGCGATAACCAAGGTGCACAATGGCCAATGGCAGGCAGTCGACAAACCAAGGCTATTCGTCTCTTTTCGCTCAATAATCCATGGCTGCATGCCTTGGAAAACCTCGCTTTGCTTCCGTTTGTCACCGCCCACTCATTGCAGCCAACAACTTATTTGATTATTCCAATTTGAATAATAGATTTGACTAGACCAGGAGTACATCATGCGGCAGGCTTTGACCCATTTACTTTCCGCTTGTGTGTGCGTGTGCGTGTGCGTGCGTGCGTGAGCGCGCGCGAATTTTCCCTTTCCTTCCTTCCTTCCCTCTTGAACCTTCAGTTACATTGCAGGTTTCCGCAAAACTGATTTGCCGTACATGTATTTTTTTCATGCAGTTCTGGCAGCTGTCTGGCATTGTCAAAGGACAGCTCATCTGCAATGCGCCGCCTACTGGGGCAAACGGCAAGAAGGTGCGCCAGCTTGACAAACTTGGCGCCGACATGTTGGATTACCTACGCTCCTACCTCAAGGTCGGTGACATTCTGGACGACGAAGAGGAGGATCCGAAGAGCGAGAACGCAGCTGCTGCCATGGAGCGTTCCAACAAGCGAAAGCGGGCGAACAGCACCGACTTTCTGCAGCAAGAGCAATGACCTGCAGATGAACCGAGACCAATAGTGCGGCTCTGCTTAGCCGTAAAAGCTTTTTAGCAACTGTTAACCAGGCTGAAGTCAGCGCTCACCTTTTTACGAGTTGACGACTGTTCCCTTTTAGGCAAATGGAACGTGAAATTGGTCAATAAACATGTTTTTATAGAAAAGGTAGTGGTGGGTTTAGAAAAATGCGTTCTTTCCTTTTGCAAAACTACGGATTCCACAACAGGACGGTTCAGATGGATAATTTCCTCAGGTTCGGAGTCAATGAAGTTTGCAGAAAAATGTGAGACCTACCTTGCGAAAGTTTAGGTTCTGGAAGGACTTAAGAGAGGAATACAATATCGTTAGCGTAGTTAGGCTTAACGCACAATAAAGACCCTCAGGTGGTTGAAATTATTCAGTCTCCCACGACGACGTGTCGTCGAATTGTATTGTGAACTTATCTAATAAAACCCAAGAGTATAAACAATTTTGTTAACAGGCTTGTTCAGATGCCAGTGTCCAGCAAGGTTCTCGATGCCATAGAGCACTTTCGAAATGAAATTTTAAAAGTTTCCTAGGTAAAAACGATTAATTGAATTAGAGTTGGTCATCCTTTAAAATGGGACCAGCGAAGAAAGTTTTCCTACGGCAGTCAGTCGGTAATACGCCGAACGGCTGTTACATGGCGTTCTCTTTGTGTGTGTCTTTGTGATGAACATGTCATAATTGGCGTTATAATTCCAGGTAACGGCATGCTTTCAGTCCTAAATGTTACTACGAGGTACAAATTTGCATTTTTAACATAAGGAACCTTTCTCTCTGGAGCTGCCGCCAAGATACATCAGAACGGAGAAATGGCTTCGCTGACCACTCCATCCGACAGGCTTACGCTGATTTCATATAAATGTGGAGCTTTAATATACTGACTGCTTGAAGCAGAGTTCTTGCTCTTTGTTGTTTACACATAATCTACCGAGAAATTTATTTCTAAACTACAATAAAAATCACGATACAATCTAACTGTACAATGTGACGACTTAACACAATAGCCAGAAGAGGGTCAAGTAAAGGTAACCAAACAGGAAAAAATGCATATTTAGACACTGCTCAGACAGCTTGCAATATTTGTAAACTAGGGTTTCTGAGAGCTCGCATCATGATAGCGGCTACTGCACGTAAGCACCACAGTAGCATTCAATCTGTCCAGTGATGTATGGCATGGAATGTTACACATTTACTTTCCTGCCAACTGCGCAGCGACACTAACAATGCTGGAGCGATCATAACTTTGGGTCATGGTTCACCCGTTGCGAAACTTGTCGTGTGCTGTGATGCATAGATTAAAACAAAGCATGGAAAAGGAATCAGTGCGCTGTAGCTTTACTTCCGGCTGAATAACGGCAGTGAGTCGTCGCTTCGATAATGCCTTCCGACTGCACGCCGAGGTAATGACTCATTGGGGACATTCACGTCTACAACGTCTTCAAGACGTCGAATAGGCTTAACACGGGCGGAACCACAAGACCAGCTGCGTTGTCTTGTAGTCTCACTGTCTTGTTATTTTCATTGTGTTCGAGCACTGACACGATACACGCAATGAATCGCAATACACGTACCTGGGTCACGTAACACTGGATTGAAGGACATGCTTCGAACCATTACAATATTGCTGCTGACCAGCAGGCACAGAGCCCTCCCATTCGAGATACTCCAGCAATTCGCCGTGTGTGTAAAACCGGATGGGACTCTGGTGGGACCCACACGCTAATACCCCCTTTCCCCCCACCCCATGTGTCTGCTCTCTCCCACCCCACCCCAAGTCTCCTAACTAGGGCTGAGGAAGATATGCTTAGAGGTGTCATGCTGAGGGTGGCTGTTACACAGGCTGTCACTTCTGTATGAAACATGCCACACTTTACATCAGTCGCAACATGCCCATACTGTCGTCTTCTAGTGACGGAGACAGATGCTTGCCACCATTTATTTATTCATTTATTTATTTATAGGGGTGTGCGAATATTCGAAATTTCGAATACGAATCGAATATTTTCCATATTCGAAGCGTATTCGATTCGACTAATGCATATTCGGAAATTCCCGAATATTCGAGGACGGCCGAATAACGGTAGAAACGACAAATATTCGGACAGACTGCGACTAAATGAGCAATTAATGGATTACATGCTTGCTCCCCACTCTGCTAAGAACATGTTTATTCACTTACAACTTCGCATGATCCGCTCATTATCTGTATGCTCTGTTTCAGTCTATCTGCATCACGCCCGTGAGACATGATCATTTTCGGTTTCTTTTTTAGCAAGCTTTATTAGAGGGCTCTTCCACAACGATATATGATGTACTTTCGTGTTGTGTAAGCATCCGCGATAAAATATGCATCTCTAAAATGCTACGTGGACAATTTTTAGATGTTTGAAAATTAAAAAGATAAAAATATAGGTCCGAGGAAAACGTGGTATTGAAACCGACAACTCCCGCCTTGTGTTCCCGCTTTTCTAAGGTGGTCGCCGGCTCTTTTCTACGTTAAGCGCTGCTGCTCTTTGAGGCAAACGCAAACCACGCTTACTTCGACGCTTTGCTATTTGCAGCTATCTCAGTGCTGATACAGCCCTCGCTCAACCGTGTTCTCCAAGAATGGCATCAACTGCGGATGACGAACCACCGCGAAAGCAAGAAAGGAAAGCCGGAAGAAATCTACTATAGGGGTAACACACAAGCCTCTCGCCGTCGAGAGCTCGGTGCAAGTAGTGCAAACGTGTTCTTCAAACGCCGACAGGAACGACTGCTTCTCTTCAAAAACACACGAAACAGCACCCTTTGTTGACGGAAGAGCACAAAAAAGACGCCGCTGCAAACGCGCCGTTGAAGAATCAACCAACACTGGACCATATACTACAGCAGAGACAGCAGTCATTGTCTGAGAAGAAAGAAAATGCACTGAACCAGAAAGGGGCAGAAATGGTCGCCTTAGATCTTCCCCCTTATAGCTTTGTAGAAAACAGGGGGTTCAAAGCACTGATGAAAGCAGCTTCACCGTACTACAGCCTGCCATCTCGAGCAAAACTGTCGTGTGTGCTCGTCCAACGCCTGAACGACGAAACAAGAGCAAAGGTACCACACCAGCTGCGAAAAGCACTTGAACACGGAACAAGCACTCTCGCTTTTATGAGCGATTTTACGAGTGCCAACGAGGGCTTTATATGTCTCACGCGTCATTTTCTTTAGGTGAACTTTGAGATGAAAAAGTTCACTTTAAGCACGCTACATATGCCGGAAAATCACATGAATGTGAACACAGCTGCCTCATTGGAGCTGCTATGCACCGACTGGGAGATACCAATCGACTGTGGGAAGTACATCGTGACGGACAACGGCCGCAATACCCGAGCGGCTGCCAGGAGACTGCCATGGCTCTAGCGGGCATGCTTTGCGCACACTCGGCAGCTGGCGATCAGCGATGCAATGTCGTGTACTCCGGAAATCAACACAACAGACTCTGCAAGAAGGCGAGAACGATTGTAAGACACTAGAAGCACAGCCCTAGTGCGCAGGAATGACTGAACGATTTGCAGAAGCAGTTGAACGAAGACGTGCTCCATCTCGTGCAGGATGTTGTTACAAGATGGAAGAGTCAGTACCTCGTGCTCTCAAGGCTCCTTGAACTCAAAGAGTCCCTCGCACTTGAGCTCACCACTTCGGACCCGAGCATATAAATACCTTTAACTTTGCAGAGTGAATATATGCAGTGGAGTTTGTGGAGGCACTGAAGCCCTTGTTTGACGCAACTGTGATTTTAAGTGCTGAAAAGTACCCCTCCTTGTCGTGTCAAATTCCAATTATTTTTGGAATGTTGCATTGCCTAGGAGGTTACAAAGGCAACTCAGGGTTTGCTAACAATCTTGAAAAATGCATCAAGACTCGTTTTGCGGAGTGCGAATTGGACGAAGTGGCCAGCCTTACCATGTTTCTTGATCCGCGCTTTAAGGCCACACTTCCTCAGGCATCTGGTGAGATGATCTGGCTGAAAGACCTTGTGACAAGGGAGCTGCAGGCAGCTGACGTGGAACCCAGCGGGGACACCGCCATGCCCGCGTCGACTTTGTTTCCACTGTTGTTATCCAGTGTATGGAATGCTTTTGACGATCTAGTGATGAACAAGGAGAAGACACATTTGGCATGTGCCCCTGAGAGGGAAGTTACACACAATGCGGAAAAGCCTCTTCTTGAAAGGGGCAAGGATCCTTGTGAGTGGTGGTAGACCATTGACCGCTTCATGCACCCTATTTTAAGTGCACTCGCCCAGAATTACTTGGCCATCCCTGCCACCTCAGTTCCCAGTGGGCTCTTCTACCGGTGGAAATGTTGTCACAGTGCATTGAGAGCGCTTACGTCCTGAACATGTTGACAGCAGGTAATTTTCCTTCACGATAATCTGTAGCAAGCGCATTACCTGACTGAGAGCATTACCTGACATTACCTGAGTGCATTACCTATAATGAGCGCCTCTTTAATCTGAAGCAGCCTTGTAAAATGCAATATAATTTTTAAAAGGGTAATAAAGCTATTGTTGCCTCGTTTTTCAACATTTTAGTACTACACACATATTCGATATCCGATTTGATATTCGAAGACAGGTTTTTGCCTCATTCGCATTCGATTCGTATTCAAAAATTTCAATATTCACACACCCCTATTTATTTATTCATTTATTATACCCTCAGGGGCAATGGCATTACAGATGGGAGTGGGGAATAAGTTGAACATATATTATGCACAACACCGTAAGCAAACAGCCAAGATATAAAAGTACTAATATACAATATTAGCGGATAAGAAACAATGTAAATAAAGATTATTTCTTATTACATATTTTAGTGTACATTGATTACATAAACCATTACATAAAGTTGTATAAGGGACGTTAGCAAGCAGAGTGCACAATTCAATGTGAGAAGCGCACTCAAACCATAGTTGCAAGCACAGTGAAAACAAGAGTACTCAAAACAAAATGTCATGTAAGGTTTCTTTAAAACGGTTGATATCCCTTATAGTCTGGAATCACCGTGACCTCACGGTCCTTTTCTCTGGACTGCCCTTCGGTGACCATAGCTTCGCCGTTAGGTTTACTTTTCTTCCTGCGGATTGCATCAGATTTCGCAGGACTTCTCGTAGCCTCCTTAAAGTAGCTTTAAGAAGTTTTGCGGGATGTGTTGTAGCTCCCTTGAACAGTTGTAGACGCTTTGCCCATTTTGGCTGGTCACAGACATCTATAACATGTCTTGCAAGTAGGATATCTTCTTCACGCTCTCCGACATACCAAAACAGTCAAGGGTACCTTAGTTATCCCTACGTGGATCAATGCAAAGGTGTTGCTGCAACGTCAGCAGAAGCGCATTGACGTCACATGTCGAATGGTGTTCCTCACTAGGTGGGCACAACGCAAGGGCGAGAGTTCGCCTTCCAGCAAAGCCCTTGGGTCCGGGTTCCTACATAACTCTACCTTAAATAACTGTTCCTTAAATAAGTTCTTCTTAACACCAAAGTCGTGGGCTCGACTCCCATGCCATGACGAGGATTCGACGGCCCCCCAAGCTCGTGGGTTCGAGCGCCTTAAATAACCACATTTTAGTTAAATTTGTCTTAATTAACTTTGCCTAAATAACACGAAAGGTCGCGGCCGCGAGTACCATAACTCTATCTCAGTGAACTCTGTTTATTAAGTTAGTGTTAATTAGCAGAAAAGGTCTTGGGCACGACACCGACCAAAGGCTGCGGTTTCGAATCCCTTATTTAAATCTGCTTTAATTAGCTTTATCTTAACTAACTTCGCCTAAATTAAAACGAAATGTCGTGGATTCTACTCCTACCAAAGGTCGAGTCTTCGTAGCGTTTTTGGACCAGCGTGTGCTCCACGCCGACGCCGACAACGTCGGATTTTCCGCCTCACGAGCCATATGACGTCTATGCATTAATACTTAGTTTCCCATGGCGCATCATGCAATCACCACAAGACTTCTCGTGTGGCGAATGTCGCACGGCTTGGCTTCTGGGAGGTGGCGAGATGTGCTCGGCCTCGGCGTGTCGGTGTGGCTGGCCCCGGTTGGGGTGGTCACGTGCGCTGCACGAGCACGCACGCTGCCGGTGCGGTTGTGGGCTTAATTGTAAGATGGCCGAGTCTCTCGAAATAAGGGGCAGGTCACGGCTGGCTCCGAGCTGGAAGTGCTTTCGTGCTTCGCGGATCTCGGATAGGTGAGGGGCCCGCACAACCACTGATATTTTTTTATAGCGTTAGCATTCGTGGGGTACGTCACGCACTTTTGGAGGGCTATGTATCTATAAAAGTTTGTATGTTTCTACTAAACCGTTTTCTCCCCTAGCTGGGTCACTGGGATCAATGGTCGAACGGGTAGCGTGCCTCAGACTGCGGTGCTGAGGTAACAGGGTTCGAATCCACCCGTTTTATCGCTGCCAAGTAGGCATTGCTTCAAGCGGCAGCGGGATCTCGATGACGAAGAAGACGACTCTGCTTGCGAACAGCATTGTGCGTTTGCTTCTTGGCCAATCTCCCGTAGCGCCATGAAATAATGATCAAGGAAAGAAAGCATCGAGCGATGTCGTTCGACATGCCTTGCCCGAAGAGGGTTCTTATCGCGGACGAGTTGAACAACGAAAGCGGCAGCGAGGCTTCGTCACACTGTACTAACGTACTTTTTGGCGAATATTTGCCAAAATATATTACATACCAACGCATTAGCAGACTGCGCACTGCGTATGCGCCGCTTTTCAATGAACGTCTATCCCGCCAACGCTTTAGGGAGCTGCGCCAAGAATGCAATAGGATTGTGCCGTTCATCAATGCATCTCTCACCGACTTGGTTCACTGTGTACATGGCTCTAGCTGTGTGGCAAGCAAGGCAACAATTCTCGACCTTCACAGGTACTAATGCACCACGCTTCTGGTCTCGGAGGCTATGTGCGGACTTCTCGGAAGCGCCACCAGATGGAGCCGCGTATCCAGAAAAAAAAAACAGACGCACGAGAGAGCTGCTCGGTTGCCCCATGACGTGTTTCTCAACGTTCGCACGCGCCGTCGCACCATGCATTTCGGGGCCAAGCGCAGGTATCGTGGCGGCGGCGCCAGATGGCGTCGCGTATTCTTAGGGAAGTGCGAAAGGGGAGTGCCGCTTCAGTACACGCCTCAAACATAGCTCATTCCGATGGTTGATACACATTGTGTCTCCGTATTGATTCAATGCTAAACGCAATATCGTCGACAGTCATTGTGCGATGGGTTTTGCCGCAACTTTTTCCCGCCACAGCGTTTGTGAAATTGACAATTATCCACCGCTGCTCTTGGAGGCAGACCAGGGAGGGTATTCTGTAGGAGTCCACCTAGTCGGCTGTTCATTTCATCCGCTGCTGAATGGCTGGGGCTGCTCATCTCCTCGCTCGAACAGCTGAGTCAAATCAGCGCTGCCGCTGGGTACGGGCCGGTAAAACAGGCACAAACGCCCTCCCACCTTGGTGTTCAGCGACTACGATTGCTGTTCGGACGCTTGGAAGTACACCCACTTATTGGGAATTCGGCAGCATGGGACTACGAGACTTCATTTTTTTTTTATCTACCTTTATGAATTCATTTAGAAGCCTACATCGCCCATTTGGGCATTGTTGTAGGGAGGTTGGAAAAGGAGCCACAATCAAAATAAGAAAGCCGATAGGCACAGCCGTCAATTGAACATTCAACTAAAGCCTACGCCTTGCAAGGAAGAGGTAAACACATTTGCGAAAACATCAATAACACTGACATCAAAGCGTTTCCACTCGTTAATCGCAAAAAAAAAGAATGACCAAATACATTCGTTGACATTCTACTTCAACAACCATTTTAGCAAGAGCACTTCTGCATGATACGTTGAATGGGCTTCTAATGTGTAAAATTTTATTAATAGCAGTTTCATAATACAAAATGGAATGAAAATAATTTCAACGCAATACTTTTCTTCGCTGCTGGAAAGGTTCACAACCTATTTTATTTTTACTGAGAGTTATAGTAAAATGAAAGTCATAAATACCGCTGACAAAGCGTGCAACGCGATTTTATATGCTTATAGTTTATAGATGTGTATAGATGAGCCAAGTTTATAGATGAGCACTTGGCGGTGAGAATCCCGTACTGTATCAGCATATTCAAAGATTGGATACACATTTGTTACACACAGAGGTTCTTTAAGACTTTTCGGGACAGGTTTGAAATTACGTTTGCGGAAATTTAACACACCAATGGCGTTAGCAGTTGCGTGGCCTACATGTTTCAGTAGACAAACAGACACCAGGAATTTAAAATGTTCTACGCGATCGAGAGATGTACCAAACAGGCTATAACAAGAACGGAAGGGTTTGCATTACCAAAAGAACACTTCACTTAGTAAAACACTTAGTAAAAGAACACTTCATTACATATAAACGCACGTTTATAAGCAGTAGTTTTACTAATAATAAAATCTTATTTCATAAAAAAGAAGCCTCATAAAGAAAAAGAAGTCCACGTTTGTGTGGCGATTCTGAACTCCACAACGCTAACTTCAAGTTAACTGAATCATCCCTTATACATTTTGAATATATAGAAAGTCTGGCCAGTCGTTTTATCATCTATATCTGTATGCCATTTTAAATTATATGCACAATTGTAACACCCAGCTACTTGAAAGAGTTTGTGGTCAACAAGCTGTTATGCCCGATGGGTCGTAAAATGCTGCACAAGGACCAACATTTCCCACGAGTTCACCTGGTTTGGGCAGCTTGGCACGCGTGTCTGCCTGGCAATGAGCGCGTTCGTCCGACAGCCCGATGCGTCAGCCTCCTTGCGCAGCTGGAACGCTGACATGGTGGAAAAGACACCACTTACATACACGCATAAACTGCAACACTACACACTATCGCTTAGAACGTTCCCTCCACCACACGTGGAAGTAAACCGTGTAGGTGCAGCCGCTTGGCGCAAGCTCCACACTAATACGTTCCCCAGCCTTGCTCTCCGCCGCACATTTACCCTACCCACAATCCCGACAAATGTCCTTTCTGTAGAGGACACCCAAACCTCTACCATTCTACGTGTGAATGCTCCATACCACCCGGCCTTCCTAGAGTACCCAACGTCTCCCCATCCCAGCGGGAAGCCGCTCTCTCTATCAAAGCCTCGGACGACCAAGCGACGTCTGATTGACCGGACCAGCGCGATAACAGAAAAAAATGGGCGCTAGACTGAGTGCTCCATCCTCTATTACTTCATTACAAAACAACAAATAAAAATTTGTACTACTATTCGATATGATAATAAAAACGTCGCAGTTTCGCCCGAAAGGCGATAGCAAATCAGTGAACAGGTATACGAAGCAAGCATAGTAGATTTATCGGCCATGTGAGTTTGTAAACATAGGCATGCTAAAAAAATTATCAATAATGGGGTCACGCATGCACAAGTGAACATGAGCAAATCTCTCTCGATGACCGCGGAAACTCGCTGTCTAATCGCTGGAGCGAGGAAGCGCGGCAGCAGCAGCGAGCAAATTGACCTTCTTGCTGCGACTCGCATCAGCGTGAGCTAAGCCGCAGAACAGAGAGCGCGTCGGAGTGTGTTCCTCGTCGCAGATGGCTTTTAAGATGATAGAGTGTTTTAGCTGAGCGTCTTTACGGTACGCTTCGCTCCGAGCTGCCCCGCTAAGCCACACCGGAGCGATGGGTGATTTTCACGTTTTAGTTATACGTTTAGCGGAGCGGAGCGAACCTTTCGTAGTTGCAGCGCCCCCTGGCCAAATTCAGGGTTATAAAATAAAATAAAAACACCTTATGATCACTCTTATACAGTAAAGCGTATATATGTATATACATATATAACTATTTCTAGATGAAGTATCTAGACGTGCGCTTGCAATGCGTTACCGGTCCATTTTATCCAATGGAAAATAAAGCGCCATCTTGGGGAACGCCACGTGTTAGCCAGCACGCTTGCTTTTTGCATCCAATCCAATCCGTTCTGACTCCAACGCTAGCCAAAGCGCTGCGCGGCACGCTCCGCTCAGGCAGCTTCTAAAGGCCGATCGACACGACGGACCAAATTGCTCTTTTGGACCGCGGTCCGTGCATCACGTGATAGGACGTCACCAGTTCGTGCGTACCACCATTGGCCCGCGCAAGAGCGCGGCGCTCGCGGCCCAACAAATCGCCGAGGCTTTTCCCGCTTCTGTTTTGTGCGGCGGACCGCATGCAAACCGCAGCGATTTTGGCGTAGCCAACGAAGGTTGTGCGGCAACAGAGTGTCTTCAGCCAAATTACAGTGTACTAGCCAAATCTAATCTAGTTTTCGGCTCAGCAAAAGCCAGTCAAGCCAGTCGTTTCATGTCTGCCGTTCCGCCTACACGTGCGTGCAGCAGATATATTTTTAAACACCGTGTCCTGTTGAAGTGACGAGGTTGTTTTTTTTTTCATTTTGTATGCCTCGTTGAGCAGTTCCCGGCTTTGTGAGACTCGAGCCGGAACGATAACAATGATAACACTCTGGCCGGGAGCGTAGCTGGTTGGTCTGCTCTGCCGTCTGCTATGGCGGTCCGCCATGTGGATGTGCTCTGCGCCGGACCGGACCACGGCGGGCCGTGACGTCGTATCACGTGACCTAGCGGCCCGGGGACTTGGTCCGTCGTGTGGATCGGCCTTAAAGGTGCATTCACACGACCGGACGGAAGAGGAATTTTCGCAGCGGATGGCGCATCACATGACGCGCGCGGCATCAGAACTTGCCGCCCTCGCCTTGTCCGGCCTCCTCCGCTCGCGATCCGGATTGAAAATGTTCGCTGGTATTTCCATCCGTCCGTTTGGCGGTCGTCTGGCCTCAATTTAACGCAGTCAGCGTCAAATCTGCCAACATTGGATGGTTTGGCGTGGCTACGATGGCGTGTTGTCGGCGTGATGCGTCCGTGGCTTGATGCCACGCGTGTTTTTGTTGTGCAGGACTGTGCAGGAGTGACCGCATGTGCTTTTGTTGTAGTGCAGCGGGAAAGGTGAGTCGTGGTTGCGCGCGCATTTCTATTTAGCCCGCGCAGCCTGCGTGAACTCAACAAGAGTGAGGTGCACAAGAAAATGATAAGTGACGAAACAACCGGCACATTTTTTCCTCTTGTTGATGGTTTCGCCGCGCTAATGAATATAGAGCACGCCGATTATGCAAGCTCGCAGCTGCGTAACAGGCTATGGCAAGAGATCGCTCTCGAAATGGCTCAGCGCCACGCAGAATCAGCGCCTTACTCTGTCGGTGTGTATTATTTGCTATAACTTCATTTTATGGATAATGACGTGCTGCGTAACCAAAAAATAAAGAAAGAGAGAGGGCAGGGCGTTATGTCATTTCTGCGCTCAGCCCTGTCTCTCTTTTTTTCTTTTGTGGTCAGCAGCATGTTACCAATTCAATATGAACCGTGTAGCCGAAACATTTACATTATTTTTGGGAATGCTCTTCTAGATTTGTACCATTATGTTTTCTTCATCTGATTGAACCTCTAAAGAGTTTCTAAATCGGTTTTCGCGAACAAACGCAGCACCTTCAGGAATTTTCAACCAGAGAAAAAGCGATGTTGGTAGTATAGGAGATTATATTTACAACATATATACAAAATGAGTCTGAGTAGTTAATATGGCTGACCACCAACAACCCGCAGCAGCCAGCGTCCCGCGATCTTCTTCCTCTCCGTTCATCCTTCCGTAACACGACCCCCGGGTTTTGAAGCGAAGAACTGTGAGCCAAGTATGGCGTCAGCCGCGAAACGTACACGACGTTGCAGGACTTCATAAGGCCCTATCTAGCGAGAGAGAAGCTTTTGGGAGAGGCCGACCCGACGACATGGTGACCAAAGCAGCACCCAAGCACCTGGGGCGAACTGAGCATCGCGATGGCACCGGTAGTAACGCTCTTTTTGCAGATGCTGCGAGGCTAATAAGCGAGATCGGGCGACTTGACGCGCCATGTGAGCGCGATCGTTGACTTCGCGAGTGTAATCAGTGACAACGCGAGGCAAAGACAGTAGGATGGTGTCAAAGTGGGGTAGCGATCATACAAATGATAAAAGGGTGAATATCCTGCGGTGTCATGTGGGAACGAGTTATACGCGAATGACACGCAGGCCAGCGTGGCGTCCCAGTCGCGGGGATCGTTGGAAGCATATATCGACAGCACCTCTGTGAGTTTTCGGTTTGGACGTTCCGTAAGACCGTTCGTTTGTAGGTGGTAGGCGATGGACAGCCTGTGCTCAGTGGCACAAGAGTGGAGGAGGTCGTCCACAACTCGAGACAACAACGAGCGGCCGCGGCCTGTAAGTAACTGTCGAGGTGCACCGCGCTGGAGAATGACGTCGCGAAGGAGAAAATCGGTGACGTCTATTGCGCAACAAGTCGGACACGCCTTTGTTATCGCGTAGCGCGTCCCGTAATCAGTAGAGACGGCGATCCATTTATTGCCTCTATAGTCGTCGTCGGAAAAGGGCTAAGCAGGTCAAGGCCTACGCGAAAGAATGGTTCAGAGGGAACTTCAATAGGATGGAGTCGGTCGACAGGTGGCAGGGGAGGTTTCTTCCGGCGCTGACACAATTCGCAAGTTGCGATGTAGCCACGCACAGAGCGGTAAAGACACGGCCAGAAGAACTGCCGTAGAACGCGGTCGTATACGTACGCAAAACTCCAAGGTGTCCCGCCGTCGGTGCATCATAAAGTCGTTCGAGAACGACGGATCGCAGATGACAAGGAAGCACAAAGAGCCACTCGGGGCCGTCAGGGTTGATTGTTACGGCGGTAAAAGATGCCGTTGTGCAACACGAACAAGTGGCACGTGCCATCAGCGCTGCCACGTTGAACTCTGGCAATGATGAATTGTAAGGATGCGATCGCGTTGTTGTTCAGCGCGCATGTCGGTCATGTCAGTCAAAGCCATCACACAGGTTACCGGATCATGCGCAACAGGATCAGGGGGGTCCACGGGGTGACGCGAGAAGCAGTCAGCGTCTTTGTGCAGACCTCCACACTTATAGTTGACAAAGAATGAAAATTCCTGGAGCCGCAAAGGCCAGCGACCAAGCCGTCCTGTGGGGTCCCGCAGGGAAGACAGCCAGCAGAGGGCGTGGTGGTCTGTAATGACCGAAAACGTGGGGCCGTACAAATATGACAAGAACTTGGTGACAGCCCAAACTAAAGCTAAGCACTCCCACTTGGTGATGGAGTAATTTCTCTCAGCAGGTGAGAGCAGGCGGCTGGTGTAAGCTATCACGCACTCGGTACTATTCTGCCGTTGGGCGAGAACAGCGCCGATGCCGTGGCCGCTTGCGCCAGTGTAGACTTCGGTTGGTGCAGATAAATCAAGGTGGGCAAGTATGGGAGGAGTGGTCAGAAACCAGATGACAGCGGCGAACACGTAAGCTTGCTCCGGGCCCCTTGAGAATGGCGTCTTCTTCTTTAGATCTGTCAAAGGCCGATCAACGTCGGCGAAGTTTTGACAAAATGGTGAAAGTAAGAACACAGGCCGACGAAGCAGCGCACGTCAGAAGCAGAACGTGACTCAGGGTAACTGCGCATGGCGCGAACTTTTTCGGGATCTGGTTGGACACTAGATGCGTCAACGAGGTGTCCCAACACGGTAATCTGACGGCGCCTGAATTGACACTTCGTGGAGTTTAGTTTAAGGCCGGCTTTTCGCAAGACCGCAAGAATGGCAGCGAGTCGGGTAAAGTGGCTGCCGAACGCGAGAGAAAAAATAACCTCATCAAGGTAACAAAGACAGGTGGTCCAATTGTAGCCTCGCATAAGAGAGTCCAGGAAGTTCAAATGTCGCAGGAGCATTGCATAGGCCAAAGGGCATGGCTTTGAACTGGGAAAAGCCATTCGGCGTGATGAAAGATGTCGTCTAGCGGTGCATTTCTTCAATAGAAATCTGCCAGTAGCCGGATCGAAGATCGATGGGCGAGATGTATTTAGCTCCTTGCAAGCAGTCCAAAGCGTCATGGATGCGTGGTAGTGGGAAGACGTCTTTTTGCGTGATATTGTTTAAGTGGTGATAATCGACGCCAAAACATCAGGTACCATCTTTATTTTTCACAAGGCGACAGGCGAAGCCCAAGGGCTGCCTCATGGCTCGATGACCCTTTTGGGGATCATTTTGTCCACTTATGATTGGATGACTCGACTTTCAGCATGCGATAACCGATAGGGACGCCGACGAATAGGATTTGTGTCCGCGGTGTTTATGCGGGGGTGCGCAACAGATGTTTGGCCTAAAGGTCTGTCACCGAAATCAAAGGTGTCACTGTACGATTCAAGCAGGTGACGTATGTCCGTGGCCTGTAAAAAGCTGAGGTCCGGTGCAATCATTTTCGAGAAGTCATCCGTTAAGAAACCAGTGCTGTGAGCTGCAATGTGTGCTAATAAGCCACTTTCGGCATTCAGACTCTCAATGTCAAATTCGGAACAAGTACTAACGCTGGCCAAGAACATCCCGGCCGGAATCACTTGAGGGCACAGGCTGAAATCCAGAAGCGGTAGAACGATGTCGTTATTAGTCACTGTGACCAACATACGCGGAACAGCAACTTTCCTGTTCGAAAGCACGTCGATGATGGGGCGAAGTACATATTCACCGTCAGGAACCTGTGGCTGGGTGGTCTAAGTGACGTAAGTAACTGCCTCGGGTAACAGACGCACAGCTAGAAGCGAGCAGAGGCGCTGTGGGGGGGTACTCGGCGCATCGGCGAGTTGAGGCAGTTCCAACTGAAGAACGCCGGTCACGCATTCGATTAGAGCAGAATGAGTGGATAAGAAGTCTAATCCAAGGATAACGTCGTGAGGGCAGTTGTCGATCACAGCAAAAAGAACAGAAGTAGGGCGGCCGAATATAATGGAACGCGCAGTACACATTCCAAGAACACCCAGCACGCCGCCGTCGGCCAGACGAAGCACTCGGGCAGCTGCTGGGGTGAGGACCTTCTTTAAACGTCTACGTAGGCTAGCACTCATCACAGATACGTTGGCTCCAGTGTCGACGAGTGCTTGGACAGATACGCCGTCTATTTTAACGTCTATTACACTTCTCCTTGTGGGCGCAGACAGAGGATTTGCTGCGGAAGTCGGCGATGCAGCGCCACCTCCAAGGGCTGCATTTAGTTTTCCGAAAAAGTGCGACCAAGCGCCACAGGGTACGAACGGCGACGTGGCTACGGTGAACGGGAAGGTGGGCGACGTGTTTGCGGTGAACGAGACTGGTGTGCGCGCGGTGATGGTGAGCGGCGGTACCGCGTGTTCCTAGCAGAGTTGTCCGCGCTGTTAGACCCGGCGGTGGGCGAAACATTGCGCGTATTTCCATCAAAATCGCTCAGGTTGATGGGCGCGCGAGGTGTTGAAGGCCGCGAGTTGCGACAGTATCGGCGACATGACCAATGCGGCGACAGGTGAAACATATAGGCTGGTCGTCCGCAGTTCTCCACTCAGTCGTGTCCCGATAACGCTGCGAGAAGCATCGGGGTGGAGCGAAAATAGTAGAAAGCGTTCGTTATCTCTGGGATTGGCGACAGCACTCACACAATGTAAACCAACGTTTTCGAGTTCCTGCCGAACGATTGCTTGTACAAGAATAACTGAAAATGTGGTAGCATCAAGGCTACGCGAACAGAAAGCTGCGGGAGCCATCGCATCCAGTTCACGTCTAACAATTCGCACCACATCCTCTGATGGCGACGAATGCTGCTGTGCGGGTTGATCTTCAAATGCCCAGGTTGCCGCAGTATTGGGAAGTCTGGCGAATGGTTCCAAGATGCCTCGGCTTTTGGCGTGCTCGAATTCTCACCACTCTTAAATGATTGCATCAACTGTAGAGCAACTCTTGAACATCAGCAAATTAAATGCGTCGTCAGCAATGTCCTTAAGCACGTGCCCGACCTTCTGAGCTTCTGTCATGTCATTATCGGGTTTACGACAAAGTGCCAGCACATCCTGGATGTATGAGAAATAGGCCTCCGGGGGGAATTGGGCACTGGAGGCCAGTTCCTGCTTTCCGTCAATTTTACGGCTGGCTGGTTTGCCAAACAAGTCTGTCAAGTTCTCTTTGCATTTGTCCCATCCAGTTAGCTCCACTTCCTGGTTTTCATACCACATCTTTGTCGTCCCTCTTAGGTGGAACAACAGGTTAGCTAGCGTAAGCGTAGAGTTCCATCTGTTGATTCCACTCACGCGTTCGTACATGGCCACCCACTCTTCAACGTCGGCGCCATCGGTCCCGCAGAAAGTTCCAGGATCGTTGGGTTGCACGACGACAACCGAAGGTGACAGCGACGTAGCTGGCGACGGTGACGTAGAAGGCGGCAAGGACGTTGATCCCACGTGCTCACCGTCATTCATGGTGCGGACGGTGACGCGACGTCCACTGCGTAGTTTCGTTTCCAGCCGTGGTACCCCGCACCTTTCACATATATGTAACGCGGATGTTCAGAGTATAGAATATTATATTTACAATATATATACCAAAACTTCGAGAACGCTTAAGCTTCGCCTTCAAAAGTGGACGCGTTAGCGTTATCGCACCCCGTTCGCACCAGCCACTCATTCGCACGGCATGCTCTTGAGTCACACAAAGACGAAACGTGCGCCAGAGCAAGCGGAAGGAACTAAAGAACTTGGTGTCTCGGAGAGAGAAACGATCTACGAGAGCCAAACGTCGTGATCGGCACGGACAGCCGGGCCGGGACGCGCCATGAAGGCGGACGTGATCGTGGGTCTGACGCCTCGATCCTCTATCTCGCTTGGGAGCACCACGCAGACGCATGACTCCTCGCCAGCAGTACGGCCCACTTCGCAGAGAAAGCTATCGCGCCAGACGCACTACGGCGCAGCGATCACGTCAGAGGCGTGCCGCATCGGACGCTGCACCTAGGAATCGCGCTGTGAGTGGAAAGAGGAGCCGTGTCGCCTAAACACGAGGATTCATGTGACGCACGCTGGAAGTTGGAAGGAGAGAGAACGAGAAAACTTATTAAACGCAAGGGTATTGGGGCATCCTCGCACCGGTCCCCGCACGACCCCAATGCGCTCAAACGAGACGAAGGGGAGAAGCGGGCGAGTGGCGCGCCACATGTTCGGACAGCGCCGTACATTGTGAGAAGGGGGTCTTCTGTGTTTGCCGCAAGAGGGCTCTACATGCGCGCCAAGCGCAGAAGAAATGTAGCGGTAACGTACTTAGCTACGCGTTTAACTGCGACTTCTGTAATTTACATGCTCCTATACCAATATACACCGCAGTATAACTTTCTATGGCACGCTTCTAAGGCAATGCCGCATTCACTAGAGGCGCTTTTCTCCCGCTTGGAAGCGTCGAACTCGTGGCTGAGTGGTAGCGTCTCCGTCTCACATTCCGGAGACCCTGATTTGATTCCCACCCCGCCCATCTTGCAAGTTGTTTTTATTTATGAAGTGACTTCCGCCATTTTTCGCTCATGGCCAATGCCGCCGACGCCGAATACACCGGCTTTTCTGCGACACGAGCTCCTTAACGCTGTCGCGATATAATGAGTCTGAGTAGTTAAGATGGCTGACCACCAACAACCCGCAGCAGCCAGCGCCTCGCGATCTTCTTCTTCCTCTCTTCGTTCACACTTCCGTGACAATATAAAGGACCGGCCACATGCGGCGATTGATCCGGAAATGGAAGCGAGCCAGTGCGTCACATCCTAAGTCTGGCTCCGGTGGCATGAACGTATACATCGGAAAAGAAATTACTATAGAAAGGAGTGCCCCGTGACAATTTTGAAAGTTCTGTAAAGGAAAGGCGCGTGAGAAACAGGCCGTTGTTCCGTAATAGGCAAGCGGTAATTGCTAGCCACCAAGCATATGGAGGGTGTATAGGGGAGGGTGTGTAGTGCGGGTGGCCGTTCTTGACCGCTACGAGGTCGTCACTGAAAGCTACCACGAGCCAAACGATGCTTTAGCTTCTGCAATATAGGAGGGCCTACTTCCCATCGTGCCGATAGACACTGAAGGGAGGGAAGAGTGCATGCAGAGGAGGCCGGCTTGCGTTCGCTATTATTGGCCAATTAGGTACCCGTGTAGAGAAGCAAGGCAGCAGGCAACCATAGAAAATGTCCGACAACACAAAATTTAAGAAGTAGGCTAGAGAGAAGTGCGTATAAGTATCTTCCGTTTGCGTTACTTTGTGTAAACGGTTCCGTCATTGGCATTTCCTTCTGCATATATGTATGTTTAATGTTCGTGTAAGCAAACAGGACTTCTTCAGGACCAGTAGGAATAGGGCGGGTGCGTACCCGGCGCCTCCACCAGTCTATCGCGAGAGGAAAAGGCAAGCAGCCAGTTCCAAGCGAACGGCCGTTTACTGTGCGTTTCTTCAGCAGGCCCCATGCACAGTTCTGCATCCTCGGCTTCTAGCATAACTGGCGCGTGCCAATATAGAGGAAGCGGTAGATACTTGCGTATAATAGCAATCTGCGGAGCTCTCAAAGTAACTGGATAACGCGTAAGCGTTTTCTATCTTACAGAAGAGTAGATTACGAAAGCGGCTGAAAGTTTTAAGAGCATTTCGCGCTCATTAAGAGGTAATGCGCGGAATAATTGATATTATGTGAAAGAAATATTTGTCGCTAGAAGCACTCACACAACAAGGAAAGTGAAAGTGTCTGTTGTAGTAGTTCTGCGGAAAACCGCAAGTAGGAGAGAAGTAATGAATAAAGGGCGAAATCAGACATCCACGCGTTCATAGCAATTGCTACAAAGGAAACCCATACGAGTTCCTCGAGAGAAAAGCCTCATAGTTGAAGAAAAAAATCATCCTGGTCCGGTTCTCGAACCCGGGACCACCGCCTTTCCGGGGCAGCCGCTCTACCATCTGAACTATCCAGGCGGCTAGCAGATGGCAGGGCGAAGTCAAATTTGCCGACAACACGAAGAAAAGGCAAGAGTTTGTCGTAGTAGTTCTGCGGAAACCTGCAAGGTCGAGAGAAGTAATGAATAAAGGGGGAAATCCGACATCCACCCGTAGAACTGCTACGACAAACTCTTGCCTTTGCTTCGTGTTGTCGACGAATTCGACTTCGCCCTGCCATCTGCTAGCCGCCTGGTTACCTCAGATGGTAGAGCGGCTGCCCCGGAAAGGTGGTGGTCCCGGGTTCGAGTCCCGGACCAGGACAAATTTTTCTTCAACTATGAGGCTTTTCTTTCGCCGAACTCGCATGGGTTTCCTTTGTAGCAATTGCTACGAACGGGTGGATGTCTGATTTCCCCCTTTATTCAATAGGAAAGTGTGTTGACGCCGGCACAAGCACGACTGGAAGGGTTACAGCATGCAAGAATAAGATGAATTTCTGTGTCGTTGTGAGGCACTTCGGATTAGAATGAATGGCTGTCTAGCTAAGTCATTTAGACAACATTTAGAAACAGAATCTAGACTATTGCTGGAAAATGCAGTGGCCTTTGATGCGATCTCATAACAAGGAGGAGCTGCATTTGAACATGAAAATTTGCCTCCGTGTTCACAACAGTTTATTTCATTGTAACACGCTGCTACAGCAACGCTTATCTTACACAAAACATTCGGAACCTTCTAATATCCGTGTAAATTACGTAAACTGCATTACGTGACGGCCTCAGCTCTTTGATTTGTCGGTTAATTCGGTTTGGCTGTGCCATACGCTCGCATCCCTGTTCGATGATATGCTAGAATAACTGCACAAGAAAGAAAGCGGAGCGAGCCATTACCAATCATTGGTAAACTGCTTTTCAACTGTGAAGATCAGTTTTCGTATAGACTTCATCATAACGGTTATTTATAATATTATTACAATATGATCAAGCGATGCTCAAGAAACGAGCCGCCGTGAGAACGACGATTAAGTTGGTCGGTGCGCTTGGCACGGACGACTGCGGTTCCCAGTAATATTAAGTATACTGTGAGGCACTGTAACGTTATACCTTATTGGAATGTCGGACAGAGGAGTGACGAGGTACTCGCCATCAGGAACTGGGGGGAAAGACAACAGTTCAATGTAGGCTATTGGCTTTGGCTGCAGGCGAAGAAAGCCGGTGGGACGTGAGCGGCAGTGGGGTGCGTCAGAAGGTTCTGCGAGCATCGACAACTCAAGGCGAAGGGTACTGGCAGAGCAGTCAATAAGAGCAGAATGTGCGGAGAGAAAATCGAGGCCGAGAATGAGGTCGCGGGGCAATAAGTGATTCCGGTGAAGAGGACAGGAGTGTGGCGGCCGGCGATGCTGACGCGTGCCGTACACATGCCGATGATAGGCACAGTACCGCCATCCGCAACGCGGACGACGCGTGCTGACGCTGGGGTAAGGAGCTTGTGCAATTGTCGTCGGAAGGCAGCACTCACAATTGAAAGATGTGCTCGTGTATCGATAAGTGCCGTGACAGGATAGCCGTCAACGTCAACATCAAGAAGGTTTTGGTTTGTAGGTAACGTGAGCAGAGGATTTGAGGGCAGGGTCGACAACGCAGCTTCACCTCCAGAAGCTGCAGTGCCTAGTTTTCCGGTTGACGCTTTTTACAGGCTATTTACACTGGAGCCAGGCAGCCAGGCCAACACTCGCTCGCGCCAAGGGCACAGACCAACTTCATCGTCGTTCTCGCGGCGGCTCGTTTCTTGAAGATCGCTTGATCATATCGTAATACTACCCCCCCCCCCCCCGCCCGGCGGCGTAATACTACCCCCCGGCAACAATATTATGCTATTGTGAGGGAAGGAGGAGGAGGAGCTGCATTGCGAGTTTTCTGTCATGGAACTCGATATTTCATTCAACTTGAGTTTTTCACTTGAACTCATTTGAATAAAGACGATAATTGCACGATTCTGAGGAACTGTAGTGGATTCAGGGTTTTATGTTACTAATGAAGAGTGTGAGACATATCATAATTTAGTGCAAATAAATTTCTGTGGATATGGGAGTTTAGAGCGTCCATAAATTGACTGGCGAATGCAGACAGGGAGGCCCCCATGACTCAAGGGCTGTCTTATGACTACTCGTAATCTGATGAGTCATATAAACGAGCCGCTACACGCCACATTGTATTCTTATCGTTTTATTGTCACAAATAATATAAGCTTTACCTCTTTCCACTGACATATAACATTTGCAAAATATTGACTTATGGGGTTCATTTTACTTGAGCTGTCGTTCTTATACACGGGAATTTCGCAGTCCAAATAATGGAGCCACAGCCATCATAACTTTGCTCTGAAGGCGCGTTTTAGTTTTACGGAGAAGTTTCGCTGAGCATTCTGAAAAAAAAATATATTTCCAGACATTAGGATTCTTATTAATGTTTGTTTTCTTTTTTAGCCCAATGTTGTTTGGAGACTGGTTACCGATGATTTATTCCTGAAGCTTGCGTCTGGCCACAGCAACCTTCTGAACGAAATCTGGAACTTCCAGGGCACGCTTACATTATATTGCGAATTGTGTTCGAAATAATATCCAATTTTAGCTACAAGGCGTACACAGGAGCTCAGTTAAAAATAACTAATTATCGAGGCTTCTCGTTAGGTATTCACTGCAGTAGGAACTTGTCAAATACAACATGTTACCTAACGTGGTTGGTTTTCAAGCAGCCACGAACTGGTCTTCCAGCGTTTTCACCGCCCATGGATTTCTCTTTGTTTTCCTTACTCGCACTTTATCTTCCCTGAGTATATAAACATCTTGGAAAATATTGCCCCTACAACTTTTATGTAACGCATTTTGTCAGTTTACTGGAACAGCTAATTTGCCCCGCACTTCTGTTTACTTTTGCTTCTTTTTCACCCAATGGTGCAACATCGAATGAATCAATAACAAGAGGAAGCGCTTATTAGCATCGTGAAATATTGAAAGCAAAAATAAAACTACCTATAAAAAATTTATTTGTGCTTCGGTCGTGGGTAGGGCTTTCGTCAGAATACAGTTGGTGGTGTCAGATAAATATTGATAAGCGCTCGTAAGTCAAGAAATATACCGAATCTACAAGCGAAGTCAGTACTAGTCCAATAACGTCACATTTATTACAGACTGGAGCCGATTGTTTAGTTCAGCTGTGCGTCACTCGCAGGACACTTATAGGGACGTATCTGTCGGAGAAAGGAGAGATAAAACAGCTCTTATGTTCACACTGCACTCCAAAGGCACTGCATTATTGCCCTAGCTGCAAGGAGAGTGCGAACATTAGATCAAATGTAGCAGTAGTGCGAAATTGCCAGTGCATTATTGCCCGTGCCTATGTGCTGGTGACGCGGAGAGATCAATGTTCTGGAAAGAAGGAAAGCATTTACATTGAGCGAGCTGATTGGTGCCTTGTGTATGACTTCTGAAGATACCGCATATGTGGGCGAAACAGCAGCTACCTTCTTAACAGCGGCAATAAGGCGCCAGCACCTCGTCCACGTTTTACTACTCTACTTTTCTTTCTTGCATAGTGATTCCATCCTGCCTCACTGTCATTGTTTGATAACTTACTTATATTGCCGGCTTCTGATATAAATTAGTTGAACGTTTTCGCCAGTATGTGTTCTTCATTTCGGTATGCTCTATCTTTCCTTCAGTAAAAGTACAGGGGCTTTGGTCAGGGGAAAAATAAACAACAAAATAATTTAAAGGAAGCCCTGTCACAGCTTACTGGTTAAGAGTGAAAATGCAAAGGAGAAATTAATACAATGAGCATGAATATATAGTCTTGCTGAAGTTGTGGCAGCAAAAGGTGAAAAAGCCAATAAATATAACACAGAATATAAAAAAAAGATCGCCACTACAATTTAACTCAAGTTGAGAGTAAACTATTGTGAGATATAAGTAAAAACTGACCTGTGTGCAAAAAAAATAAAAAAAATAGGGTTTTACGATATGTTTAGCTCTCTTCCGAATAGGTATAACACCACAAAAGCTAAGGGCTGCTTTTATTTCCTTCTCAATATTATAATAAACAGGTTCGAGAGCTGCCTTTGAAACTTTTCTGACTGGTGGTTGCAGTGCAGCGAACTTCAGGATGGGATGCAATCCTGTATATTTTCTGGATCTGTGAGAACGAAAGTGTGACAGTAAATACTTTATACTGTAAAAGCTGTACATTTTGTAAATACTCTAAATTCTTTGAAGTTTTTACCTGGCAAGTTGAAGTGCGCATGATTGGATTTGGAAATTTCCTGGCTGTTTCCGTGCCTTGCCTGTTTATTCCACCATTGATTGACTTATGCTAAGCATATATACGCCTGTGTCAGTGTCACCAGTATGGTGGTTAGCACGCCTGCCTTCGTTTGACAGAACGAGCATTCCAGCATATTGCCGCGATAAAGAAAAACACTTGCTATGAGGCGCAGTAATAAGAATGATTTATTATCGTGCGTAAGTCACATCATTGTTCTTTAAAGTGCCGATACATCTCATCGTCCTTATTGCACTACGGACGCGGCAGTTGCATTCCATAGGAAAAAAAAGCATCGTACCGATGCGTAACATCTTTGCAGAAAACATGATAACGTAAGTCACTTGTATAGGTACGATTTCATGTCACCACATGCACCCTTTTGGGTGGGTATTCTGGGACCGCGTGCAACTTTCACCATTTGGCACTACCTCATATTTCACGTCGTTCAGGCATTGGGCCACTATGTATGGTGTAAAACACAACCTTTCCTTACAAAAAAATATTTCACTAGTTATTGAAATATTTTGGTCAATGCCAATAAATGCCATCGAACGTTCATTGTGGCGTTGTTGAAACACCTCTGAGGAAGACGTTGACAAGTGTTAATGGGCCCATGATATTTTGTATAAAACCATTCAGACACTTCCCTTTGAAAAATCATTGATCTGTTGAAAACATGTTTAATGTAAATGGTGAGGCTCCATTGAAGCATTGTTGATGTGTTGCATGTCGGTATTGAAAACTTATCGAAACATTTTTCAAATGCGTTGCATGTGAAGAGGGAAAGCCCGTCGCAATATTGTTGGAGCTGTATTTAACGTCAACATTGAAAGGATGTTGAAAGTCGATTGAATCACGCCCGCAATGTTTCTTGACTGATGTTTAAAACGGCACTTTTATTACAATTCTGTTCAGCTATGTTATGTCACACATCATTAGCTTTGCCGTCATGTTCATATAGTCCTTGCATGTGAAACGACACGGGCAAACTTAAATACGGGTGCATCTCTATGGCAGGCGTGGGTCGCCTTAGGCTTAAAAGCATGCTGCTCTCTAATAAACCTATAAACCTGTAATAAGCCTGTAATAAACCATATTGCAAAGCTGCCAGTACAATCGTTATGCCAGTTTTTCAATTGGCACAATATAGCGAAATGAATGCTCCTTCTCAAAATCAACAATTCAAAATTGATGCAGACTAAAACCATGTTTCTAAATGTTTACTTGTCACCAAACCTTTGTGTATATGTACAACCATTTGCAGCTTGAGAACAACAGAAGCTTCCTAAAAGTTTTTGTAAAGTACAAACTACCTACAGCTTGACACCATAACAAGGTTTAATACTGTCAGATGTAAAGTCTGCGTGGCCCTGAAGTAAAATATTTTGTCTATTTTAATAAATAGCAAAACATATAACAAGCAATTAAATTATATGCAAGTAGGACTGCGTCATAGCAAACAAAAACACTCAAGAAAGGTACTTGATTTATTTATTAGGTAGCCAGTGACAGTAACCAAGACACGACTCGCACAAGCACATGGCAAACACTGATACATTAGGTGGTGATATATAAGTTTTGCTGAATTAAAAGAAAATCGGCTGTAGCAGATAACATAATTCCAGTCCTTGAGCGGAATTAGAGAGGCACACGTTTCTTGCATGAGAAATTAAAATACATATTCAAGAAAAAACGAAAATCAATTATCTACTTTTTTATTTACTTGATGGCGCCTATTCTTATTTACGAATTGTTGCCACGGAATTTGCCACACACATGCATTAAAGGAATTTATAGAATGACACCAGTTTCTAAATATACGCCACAATACTGGCCATGGAAATTCACTCTTGTTGCACTTATTCAAAATGACAAAAAAAACATTTTGTTGCATTGAAACACAAAAGCAACTGGAATGTCCCTGTCTTTTCTAGCATATTTTGGAAATATTTCGAAAATGCTGTCATTCTGTAAGTTAATTTCAATGGATACGTTTTGCATTTTTACCGGATAAAGTTTGTAAACTACAATATGTGCCGTAAAGTAATTATTTAGGTGAATTACTAACTTTGTGTTTATTAGTGGAATAATGTGGGTTTTTCAATTTCTTGGACTGATAATGTCTACCTCTATGAATAATCAGCTGAGGAACAACAATTTGCTATCTGCCACAGGCGATATTTAAAAATGCCGCAGAACTATAAAATGATCACCCCGTATAATCCTCCTATTTATTGTTTGAATGGTGTGTGCCAATTTTGCTAAATATGGTCGACCTCTGAAACAACATGGAAATTTCAATAAGTGAATCCGTAGTAGCAGTTTATTGCGCTACTTTGCTTGTCGGAAGATCCATTCGTGTTTCCTGCTATGATTACTAGACTGAAAGGAATAGAAAGCTGGGCGAGTTGGTATTGATTCGAAGGCCACTAAGCAAGGGTGAACTGCAAACAACGGCGAAAGAAGACGCCGACACAAGGGCTGACTTTCAACTGGCAAGCATATTAAATGAACGACTTCGTATACACTTGAACAGCGCATGCGCCTGCAAGCAGTGTACAATTCATGACAGGCATTCGTGGTTAGGTCAGGTGATACCAAACAACAATAAATTAAGAAAAATCAAAACCAGCGTACTGCTCGGCTACCAACTATTTTCGTCTTTTAAAAGGAAAATTTATTTTTCTTGGAGGGCCATTTAAGGCTGACAATCTGGTCCTGTTTTCTGTATTCTAAATAAGTCACAAATTTCGTGCGTCCATTGGTATGGATGGCGAAAAAGACATTCGGCCCGAGTAGCCTTTGCAGAAGCCCGCAGTCAAGGCAATGCATTTTCAAGTGTGAAAAGCAAACAATGCCTTTAAGCGCACTTCCATGCTCCCCGAAGTGCACATTTGCATACCGCATTGATCGTCCCACGTAGACTGGACCATACGTGAGGGGGACGCTGCACACTACCCCAGAGGCACAGAACACACACAAATTAGTGTGTGTTCAGATATACAGGGCAGATATCTTTTGCACTTGTGCCTTTTTCACGAAGGTAGTTAAGGGTAGTAAACAGCATCCCCTCACGTGTGGCCCAGTATACGTGGCACAATCAGGGCAATGTGCAAACGTGCACCACAAGGAGCACCCAAATGCGCTAGAGGCACTGGTTTCTTTTCATACTTGGCAGTGCATTGCGGGGACTACGGCTGCACCACAGATTTCGCTCGCAACGAGACTCATTTTCGCCATCCAGACTAATTGATGCGTCAGATTTGTGATGCCTATAGAATGCAAATGGCCACAATTAGTACATGACCGGGGTAGTTGGAGAAGTATGGGAGAGGCCTTTGCCCTGCAGTAGGCGTAACCAGGCTGATGATGATAGAATACCTAAAGCAGGACCACATTGTATTATTCGGCTGTGAATAGCCCACAAGAAAGGTAAATTTCCTTTTTAGACCACGCAAGTCTTTGATAGCCGATCAGCACGCTGGTTTTCGAACCTTGTTAATTCATTACTTTAGTATTGTTGTATAACCTGATCTGACCATGAATACTTATCGCGAATTATTCAGTGCTTTACGCGCAAATGCACTGTTCAAGTTAATACTGATTCATTTATTCAATAAATTTTCCAGTTGAAAGTGTAGTGTCTACGTATTCCTTAGTCTTCGTTTTTAGTGCAATGTGGGTTAATTGGCATGGATTACTGTATTTCTGATCGTTGCGTACCAAGCGAGTTATTTATTTTAAATGCTTCAAATTGTTATTCGAAAAATTGTGAATACTAGTGAACTTCTCGAAGACATTAAATAATTATTCCTCGAATGAGTTCCATTTCAGTTTTGTTTAGTGCCACAAGAAAACATAGAATGAATGAATTCCCAAAAAATCTAGTTTCATGCATATATGAACGGCACATCATTTCCATTACTCGACAGATTTTGCGGTGCCCTAAATTCAAGTTAACTGATACCTTTCATTTTTGCTCATGTATCGGGATAGCAAAAAAACATTTACCTGAACTTAATTAAATTACAGTTTTAAATCCGTAAGCAGTTCCATCGTTACCAAACGAGAAAACTGTCCGTCCGTCCCTCCTTAGCCTAAGATGATTGCTCTCAAGATAGAGGCGTCCAACTGTGCGAGAAGACGACGAAGAACGCGCGAGTAGTGGCATGAAAATTTGGGGGTGGACCAACATGATATTTGGGGGTGCGCAACTTGAAATTGGAGTTGAGCCAACTTGAAATGAATTTGCTAATCAGCCGACCTAAATTTGCGGCTGGGCCAACTTGAAATTTGGGAGTGAACATACTTGAGATATTGGGGTGGCTAAATGCACAAGTGAGCGCTGCTGAGCGCCCTTCGAGTTTTGATCACCTCGCGTGCAAGCGAGTGCATTGAGACGCTTGGCTTGTTTTCATTGGTCCTTACCGAGACGCAGTGGGAAAGCAGGCGAGAGCTTGAGGGAGCAAGGAACGCGCGCCTAACTCATGCTTGCGCGAGCGGCAGTGAAGATGACATGGCTTCGCGGCCATGCACTCTCCCATCACTCCACGCCTCAAGCGCTACCGCGGCAGCTGCTCGCTTTTGAGCGCTCTGCTCCGTCGATGCGCGCTAGTGCCCGGAGTTCCGGTTCAATTGGTACGATTGTACTGAAGGGGTTGGAAGCGCCGAGAAAAATCTGTCAGCTGTTTACTAAAACCTAAGCATTGTTTGCCACCGGAATGGCCATGGCAATACGTGCATACGTGCAATTTCCAGAATTTCAGAAATTTTCTATTAACGAGAACCACTCCAACAATGCCATTGATTCACTTGCAGACATATGCATGAAACGAAATTTTCTGAAACTTTTTCTTAGTAACTTGAAATGGTGTGGCACCATGGAACAATTTTTTTCACAAAACTGGGCTGTGAGACATGAAAAACACAAGATAACTAAAACACAAAACAGTAAACGTAGTAAACAAACACTATATTTGGCAGAACTAGGTAAAAACTTAAGAACTGGTAAGAACTAGGCACAACACTGGCATTCTGATTTCAGTCACCAATGACTGGCCGTTACGGAGACCAGTATAACTAACATAACTCAAATTAACATAAAATTTGAAGAGTTACAAAAACACAACGTTTGTTCGCTCGTTTCAGAAATTTGAATTGGACTCTATAGGAGACTAACGTAACAAACATTATTGAAATTGGTATAAAAATATCGACCCTTAGAAAAGCAAACTTGGTTCTTGGTTTCAGATGAACAACTTGGGCTCTTCAGGAGACCAAGAATAATAGCATGCTAACTTCCTAGTATTCTTAAAATTGCCAAGTTTCTGTCACTGCACAGTACCTTATGAAGCGCTTCTTATTAAAAGCACAAATGAAGCACCAAACCAGTTCCTTTTCCAGATGCATAGGATTCTTCAGTAAGCGTGAATGATTGTTGCGTAGCCAGTAAAGTGCGGCTACCTAAGCGAACCTACCTACCTACCTACCTACCTAAGCGACGCCGCCTGCGCAAGTTCTGATGTTTTATTTCGATACTATGCCCGCAAAGGTTATAATTTACCGTACTATTGCTCCAATTTTATGTTTAATTGGTCTTTGGAAATATTTGAATACTATTGAAAGATATTCCAGGGGAAAGGATTCCTGGAATAAGGGACCCTCCCCCCTCGGTTGACCAGTCTCTGTTTGAAATAAAGGTTCATTGATTGATTCATCAATTAAAAAATATTTACATTTACGAATAGTGGCTTTGTATTCGAAGACCGTATCAAATGGGACACTATTTAGTTCGTTATTTGAAAGTGTCGAGTATTCGCACACCGAAAAAATATATGAAACCTAAATTACGAGAAATATGTCCCCCTAAAATGTGACCCTCAACCAATTAAACAAGGACAACTTGAGAGCCCATTCATCTTTTTGATCAATTTGAACCCATAGGCTACTTGAATAATGGTTCATAATAACCCTGTAAACTGGCAAGCGCTCGCTTGAAGCAAGAAAGCAGGAGACACTTCCAACGATTTCTGAATGGGGCAGTGGACATGTCCCATTGTCTCTAAGAAGCTTTAGACTGTAGATGTCAAGGGCCTATTCAGTGCTCCTCAATATATTTAAAACATGCCAGGAAAAACCACATAATGTTTTTTTACCATTTCTTACAATACAAACTGACAAAGTGCATCTTGACAAATAGATTAGGCGCTTAGAATGAATAAGCGTTCATTGCAGCTAGGAATGTTGGCATTGATGCCATAGTAAGTACACCTTGTAGCGAAGCTTCCATATAAACTCATACGTTCAAAACATGGTGGTTCAGCGGCACTTCAAACGGGCTTAGTGCCATCTGTGTGGCGAGGGAATACTTCCGGCTGAAGAAAAGTAATGTGACGCCATGTCTTCTAAAACAGAAGCGACGCCACTTTGATGTCAAAAGCAAGAAATTTGTTTTGACAGCCTGCCATTAGAACTGTATGCTTAAATGCCCGCCATTCGACTTGATGGGCGTTTCGAGCTTGCAGCGCAGGAAGCGATGCAGCAAAGGGTGAGGCGTACGGGTGTCAAAATTGCAGCCTCTCACACAACATACTTTTTTTGGAGGGCGACGAAAGCTTTGGGTGTAGAGTGCTCGTCCTATCGCCCGTCGCGAAGCCGGTCAGCCAGCACTGCGCCACGAAAATTGCTAAGCTTAACGGTTATATGGCGATCGTAACTCGCTACTTTTGACTGAACAGGTTGAGCAACGATGAAACCACACGTGCCGTCATATTCAGAAAAACGTTGACAAACGTTGACAATTCAAGAGCTAGATTGCATTTCAAATGACTTCGTCAACACCCTCTCTTATGGTTAGCGCTGAAAAAAGGTATTTATTTCAAGGAATAAGTAAAATAGCGTTGTCTTTTCTGGTCACGCGTAAATTAAATTGGTTAGGTGTTCTATTTTTGTTGAATGAATCAAACTATACCTTGTATTAAATTTTAAAAAATTCCCAATAGTCGTTCCCTCCTCACATAGTAGCTCCATATTCTCTGCTTCCATAACCACCCTTGCTGACGTCGGTGACATATTGTTCTGACCCAATTTTCGCCGAAGATTCCCGATCTATTGGGAACGACCTTAGTGATGCTGGCAACTCTATCCCCATTGTCGCTTTGATCGAAACAACCAAACAAAAAACCCGCCGTAATTGCTTACTGGCTCTGACGTTCGGCTGCTAAGTACGAAGTCGCAGTATCGAACCTAAGCCATGGCGGCTGCATTTCGATATGGACCTAACGCCAAAACAGCCAAGTACTTAGATTTCATCATCATCAGCAGCAGCAGCCGCTGCCTGGTTACGCCCACTGCAGGGAAAAGGCCTCTCCCATACTTCTCCAACTACCCCGGTCCTGTGCTAATGGTAGCCATTTTGTCCCTGCAAACTTCTTAATCTCATACGCCCACCTAAATTTCTGCCGTCCTCTGATACGCTACCCTTCTTTTGAAATCCAGTTCGTAACCCGTAATGACCATCGGTTATCTTCCCTCCTCATTACATGTCCTGCCCATGCCTATTTATTTTTTTAATTTTAACAAAGATGTCATTACCTCGCGTTTGTTCCCTCACCCAATCTGCTCTTTTCTTATCCCTTAATGTTACACCTATCATTCTTTTTCCCATAGCTCCTTGCGTCGTCAATTTAAGGAGAACACTTTAAGTAAGCCTCCAGGTTTCTGCCCCGTACGTGAGTACTGGTAAGACGCAGCTGTTATACACTTTTCTCTTGGGGGATAATGGAAACCTACTGTTCATGATCTGAGAATGCCTGGCAAACACACCCGAAGCCATTCTTATTCTTCCGATTATTTCAGTCTCATGATCCGGGTCAGCGGTCACTACCTGTCCTAAGTAGATGTATTCCTTTACCACTTCCAGTGCCCCGCCACCTATCGTAAACTGCTGTTCTCTTCCGAGATTGTTAAACATTAACTTACTTTTCTGCAGATTAATTTTGATTAATTTTGCTGCTGGTTTGCTTCTCCAGGTCACCTAGCATGCATTGAAATTGGTCCCCTTAGTTACTTAGATTTACGTGCTTGTTAAAAAGCCCCAGGTGGCCCAAATTTCCGGAGTCCGGCACTACAGCCAGCCCTTCAATCTTATCGTAGTTTTGGCACTGTTATGATCGACCTCTCAGTGTGGGAAACATTTCATCAGGTGCTCCCATGTCAAGATTATTCTCCTGTTCCTCGAAAAAGTGTCACCTATCTCCACCTTGAGCAGACGCAAAGGCGAGGGCCCAAGAGGAGAAGACACAAAGGGGAGGAGGTCCTCGGCTTAACAACGTAACAAAGGCACTGACACTTCCACGAACTCCCCAAGTTTTGCAAGGCATCGACTACCAAAAGACCACGAGGGGTACTTAAGGCCGTCGTGGCTCCCGCGTATGGCAGAACCGCTCGAGATTCGTAGAGAGTCATAACTATGTAGCAGTGAAGTTAGCGCATTCTTTTCTACTTTTTTTTCACCACTGCAATGCCCACCTGCGTCGTCGTTTCTTTATTCCTGTGGTGAAGGCGCATCTCCCCGGTCCAGATTGTATCAGCTGGTTGGCAGCAAAGGGGTATTCCACCCTTTATACTGGCCGAAGCAGAGTGGTGAGCACTTGACTTTCATTTAGAATTCGCCATCTTTTAGCTCGCCTGTTTTCTAATACGACAAATTAGTTTATGTACGTGCACGGCCGTGTTGAAGCTTCCTCACATCACATCAAAGTTAGAACATTTTCGTTCGGGATTAACCATGGATAAACGTGAACGGAGAAAGCCAGAGTTATAACTTTGTCAAGAGGCAGGAAGTGAGGTCTGGAAAAGTCATAGAAAGCCGCAGCTTATTAAGGGGATTGAGAAGTGCAGAGCTCATGAGGACGAAATTTCAGGAGCATGGGAAGAGAGAGAGAAACGAACTGAGAAAGCTGAACAAACCACTGCAGAAGAAAGACAGAATGCTGAGAAAGCTAAACCAAACGAAAATGAAGCTGCAGAAAGAATGGAACGAAAGGAACATAGAACTCATGAACTAAAGCTGAAAGAACTAGACGTGCAAGGGGATCTGGCCAGGCAATCAGCGAATAACTTCTCGACAAATGAGATACGTTCAGGTGATGCAGAAGTGAGAATAATGGATCTCATGCCATTGTACAATGTGAACGATGACATGGGATTGTTTCTCGGTACATTTGAACTAACCTGTTAGAAAAACAAGTTGGCACTAGATAGTTGGCTGCAACAAATTCTGTCAACTTTTGCTGGGGAAGCGAGCGAAATAATTGCAAAGCTAACGATAGGCGACACATATGACTATCAGAAAGTAAAATCTGTGTTACTAAGACAATGTCGGCTCTCAGGGGAGGCTTTCCGCCGTCGATTTCGGGAGACAGCCAGATCACCGGGCATGTCGCTTCAAGATTTCACTTACAAGCTGAAATCCAGTTTAATTGATTGGCTAAAAGAAGAAAGTGCGTTCGGTTGTCACGACAAGGTTGTGGAGCTAATCTCCAAGGAGTAGTTCTATGGATCCTTTAGCGAGAAGGTGCACCTGTGGATTCACGGAAGGTAGGGCGAAAAAGGCTTGAAACTTGCTGCAGCGCTTCGAGATGAATTCGCCACACGTCGCGAATCCCGAAAAACGCGCCTCAGGCCATTCACCAAATTGAGCAAAGAGGAAAACAGGCGCCCCTTCACCGCGATGAAGCTGGAGGTCGTACAAAAGGCATGCAGTCCGATGATTCAGGAGAGAAAATCACCGCAGTAAAATACAAAAAAAAAACAGAAAAAGTGTTTCAGACTAGAAAACCAGGGGTCTGTTTCTGTTGCCAGGAGCCTGGATACCATGCGATCGACTGTTTGAATCCTAGAACTGTGTTTTCTTTCGTGAATGGCAATGATGGCAATTTGGCCCTCTTCTAATCCTACCTTCGCGGCCTGTATGAAATGCCATCTAAGATACTTAGGGAGTCAGCTATGGCAATGGACGTTGTCGACTCTGCCTTTTTGAAACCTATGTATATCACCAGGGAATATGCGTGGATCCGGCAGGTGGTCGAGAAGAATACTGTTTGCTTGCCCACACCCAGCGTGAAGACTGAAGAGCCGTTTGGACTATTGCTGACTGAAGCGGCAGTATCGCCAAATCTGTCAGAATGTTATTTTACTTAGCTTGAAAGCACTTGGAAATACTGCTGAAGAAAAAGGGCCTGAGTTTTGGCCTCCATACAGTCCAAGTCCTCATGCGTTGGTCCTGCCAGCAATTCCAAGATGAAAGAGGCACTCTGCTGAAGAATCTGCAAAACAAGGACCTTCCGCATGCGCGCCTGCAGCGCCTTATATTTCCCGAGGGCCCGCAAAGGCGCTTCACGTCTCCTCATCGAATTCTTAAGAGAGACTGGTTTGATGGACATATGGTGAAACCCTTCAGCAGTATTGTGCGAGACGCTCGGACGGAGCAATTGCCGGCCTTGATCGCCAGGCTAAGCCCACCTGTTGCTACAATTCACCACCGCCACCACCACCACCGAGGCTCCAGAGATCGCGGTGGAGATAAATAACGGCAACGAAGCCAAAAATATTCGTCGTGACGTAGACAGTCAGGAATCACAACCCATAGCTAGTGAAACCAGTGGAAATGCTCTAGCGAGGATGCATCCGGCTCAGTGAGAATCTCTGAGGATAGGTTAACATGCTGTTTTTAGCGCGAAAAACTCGAAAAAAAGAAGACTGTGAGAGGCGAAAGGAAAGACGAATACCACAGCAAGGGCTAACAGAGGAATCGGAGACTAATTTGGCACTGACACATTTGGAAAGCTACATATATTTGCTGATGTTTGTTAAAGAAAGCATCCCGGCAGAAGAAGAAAGCAATTACAGAAGAGTACGCATTTGGGCAGGTTGGCTCAGGATTGCGAGTAGCAAACAGCGCTAAAGAACTGGACGAAGAGAGTCATTCCCGATGGCAGACTATTGTAGCACGCAGTTGCAATCACAGGCTACTTGAAGTCTTTATGTTATGCTAATCGCAAGGTCCTAAAGTCCGAAATGTGAATGCGAAAATGAAATGGGAAAGGATGTATGGCGCTTGCCTAGAAGACCATTGACGCCGCTAAGGTGAAGGGCTTCTTTTTGCCCTGTTCTGTCCAAAGAGAGTCCCATGAGCTCCTGCTCTGTGAACACGTGGTGGTGTAAGACTTGAAAACTCGTTTGGTCCAACTTGGCACGCCATTTTAAGCTGTTCCAGGATCACCTCGTCGATGAGTACTCCTCCAACCTATGTGAACCTGCAAGTGTAACTATAGGTTAGCAAGAAATGAGAAGAGAGGGGGTTAACCGAGGGTCCCGATTTTTATTAGTCATATCATAAGAAGCCAACAAACACTGACACCAAGGACAACATAGGGGGAATTACTTGTGTTCAATAAATGAAATAAAGAAGCGATAAACTGACATTGACATAAATTGACCAAGTTGACATTTCCGAATTCCCTGAGTTTTCCAGGTTTTCCCTGAGTGCCTTTGCGAAATTCGCTGAGTGATGCAGAACTATGTTTTAAGTCAAAACGGGCTGAAACCATATCACCCGATGATGTCACTCTGTAGTGAGCATATGAAAAAAATAAAAAAAGGACTTAATCCAATTTGAATACTAAGGAGTAGTGTTTATGTTATTCAATAAGAGAATAGAAACGAGGGGTTAGTAAAATGCACAGCAAATAAAATGTCTTCGAAAAATATTGCAAATTGTGTCGGAAATTCTCAAATACGAATAATAAGGAGATGCATGCAGAAGCAAATATTTCCTAATATAATCTATTTCTATCAACTGATGCCAAGCTCAGTGGTATGAGGCCCGAGCTTTGTCACAACTGAGATTCTGTATCACCAGCTTTTAGGTCAACGTCAACTGTCCTGACATACTCTCAGCCCGCAAACGACGCCTCAGTGTTGGGTTTCACTGCTTTAAAGAGTTTATTTTGGTTTGGATTAGGGACACCTGCATCTCGGCATCAAGCAACACTTTGTTTTTGAGGTCAAGCTCCTTCAAAACGGCCGCAGCACACTTGCTTTCCCGTTCATTCCTCTATGCATAGGTCCTTTCTGTTTTTGTCCTCTTTCCACCACTCGTTTGCCCCACGGACTATTTCAACATCTTCTTTGTCAGCTGCATTGCCGACATCCGATTTGTCGAACTCCTTAGGGGCCGCGAAAACGTCCGAAAACTCGGCAAGCTGGAAAAAATAAATGCATGGTATTTACTGCCCTTAAGGTCTCAAACAGCCACAGGCACATTCAAAAACGCTCTGAAGGCATGTCGGTACACGTATTAGGCATATCGGTGCTCGTACTGTGACAGTAGATACAAGGTACACTCGTGTTTAATTAAACAATACATACTGTGTCCCAAGGCAATAGCCCGTTCACACGCTTGTTATGCTTCACTGCAATACTTTTGCCGATGCTTCACCAAATACCATTTATATGCAGAGGCAAAGCTGACTTTCGGAAACTGGCACTATGCAACGCATCGTGCTTTCCAAGTTTCTAAGCCAATCGCGAGGACCACAAAGCGGAATCGGTGCCATTGCTGACAGCAGCTAATTCCCTCAACGAAAAACATGGCGCTCAATGGCAAGAAGCTTAATAGCGAATGTCGAAGCAGCTAGATCTAGCGTTGCCGCAGTGGTGGTTATGGCTGCCAGCGGATCTGCCAGCGAGAGCGCCGGTTCGAGACGGCGAGGTAATCAAAATGGCAATGGCGTTTGCTTTGATTAATGCCGTTTCAGACCTGCGGTAACGGCAAAAAGTCCGGAAAATCGTATGGTGGAGGGTTCTCGCGTCCGAAAGTTCAGACGTTCTGATACATTGACTCTATGGGCTATGTGGTGGTGCCGCAAAGCCTTCCAAATTATCGGGCATCCGGAACGTTGGTCATTGACTGTGCACTGGCCACTCCTCTAGCCTACGACAGGGCGTCAAAGACAATTCATTACGATTCCTGTCTGTTACTCGAGCCAGCATATCGCGACTTTCAACCCTTTCAATAGGTCGCGGTAATGCTGGGTCGAGTAACAGACAGCACCCTTACAATAAGAGACGACGACGAAGTTTTTGTGCTGGCATGCTGGTTTTCTTCTGGTGCTGCAGTATTTCTCTATTTATGATAATTCGTGCATCGGTAACAAGCAAGGGCGTTTGTGCTGAACATCGAAGACTCCTACTATGCTGGCAGATCCTCCAAGACATGGTTTTGGACTCGTCTGGCTGTCTGCGACCGCCCGACTACAATACCATAGTAGAATGAAAGGTGACACTGCGGTCACAATTCACACGCAATCAACGCGCCGCGTAAAAAAAATTAAAAATAAATGCATTTATTCTATAGACATAAATACCCGTCATATGCGATTAGGAACACCATTTGATTTATCCGACCACAAATACAAAAGTGTGAAGTAGCAAGAACTAAAGCCCCTGAAAATTCTTAAAGTAGCAACACTCCCCTCCTCTGCCTTCGCTTCTCCTTGTTTATCCTTTCTTTCGCGCTTTCTCTTCCGCCGTGCTGCCAGATAGATAGATAATATTTATTAAAAGAATAATCAGAAAAACCAGTAATGGTCGGGGCCCCTAGTCCAGGGCTCCGCTGGCTGTTGCCATCTTCTCAGCTCTCTTTATCAGGTTGAGCTTGTCGTCCAGGGCCGAGCTGGACAGCAGTGCCTCCCATTGCTCCCTCGTGGTGTTCATGTGTGGGTGTTCGATGTTGTGTTGTGTGCACGCCTACGTACTGTGGTATAGGTTTGGTGTGGACCCACACCATAGGTATTCGTCCCTGTAGGCTGTGGGGTGTATCCGATGCAATATGTGTAGGTTCGCGTAAGTGCCTGCCTGGAGCCTACGCCAGGCATTGGCATCCTCTGTCTTTAGATTTCGGTGGGGTGGTGGATAACGCAAGCGATGCCATCTGCGGTAGTTCACGATGGCTCAAGGTCGACAGGGTCCGGGTCTTCTGCAGCCGGCGTGATCAGTACTCGGTTATGTACGAATCCTCGAGCTGCTCTGTCGGCCTGCAGATTACCCGTAATGCCACTATGGCCCGGTATCCATATGGTGGTTTGGGTGGTGAAGTCCTCCGTGTCCTCCTTGAGCATTCGGGCTAGGACTTGTGCAGCAGGTCTTCAAATTCTTCCCTGTAGGAAGTTGCGGCAGGCCTGCTGGGAATCCGCGAGGATCGTCAGTGGTTGGTTTACGTGTAGCCCTCGCGGATGACTAAACAGTTGGCCAGGCTTTCGGCTTCCGTAATCGCGCAGGGGTGGGTTGATGCAGCGGAGTTAACGTAGCCTCGGTGGTCGCATGCCATTGCCACTGCGCCCTTGTTCTCCGTCCCATACATGGCGGCGTCCGTAAAAGGGGCCGTGGTATTGAACCTGAATGCTTTCTCCATGTACTGGGCCCTTGCTCTCCTCCTGCCGGAGTGTAGGTTAGGGTCCATGTTGCGTGGTATCGGGGCAAGCTGAAACCTGTCCTGGACGTGACGAGGTATCATGCAGGTCTCTTGGGTTTGTGTTGTTATAGCCGGGAACCCCAAGGTTTGTAAGGCCTGCCCGCCCATGAGAGTCCGCGCATGTCTCTGTTATTGCGACACTTAAAGGGCTTCTATCAGTTCGCTGAGGGTATTGTGCAACCCAAGCGCCAATATTGTTTCAGTCCATGTACTCATTGGCAGTCGGAGAGTGGTCTTGAAAGCCATCCTCAAAATTTTGTCGGCCTGCTTCGCCTCGGACTGTGCGAGGTGGTAGTAGGGCAGGCTGTATGTGATTCTGCTCAACGCCAGGCTTCTGACCAGTCGGAGGGTGTCCCTTTCCTTCATGCCTCGGTTCTTGGATGTTACGCGGGAGATCGTGCGTGATATCGCCTTGACACTGGTTTTGAGGAGCGTAAGGGTGTGTGTAGCCCGCTGGTTGGACTGCTGCCACATGCCCAGCACCCTCAGCAATGGCTTCTCAGGTATGAGGCCCCCGCTGAGGCGTACCTCGAGTCTTCTTGTTGGGTTTGTGGGGAATGTGTGGTTACCCCGGCCTCACCAGACTCGTTGGAGCTCACATCCTACCATGCGTAAGCATAGCAAACGACCTTTCACAGAGTGAATGCACGTATAGCAAGGTGGAAAGGTGGAGCGCATTAAGCGCTCGTGTTGGCTTTCTAGCAGCGAGTAAGTTCGTGTACAGCATAGAATTTCTTTACAGAGGGCCATACAAAGTCAGTAACTGCAACTTTGTTTCCTGTGTTGATAACGTTGTGCAAAAAAAGTATCTAAACTACCACTAACGTATTCCCATGGCCATTAGGAATGTATCGCGTACGCTACAGTTAGGTACGCGACATTTGTCGAGCTCGTGTCGCAAGATCTTGTTGCAAATGGTTGCAAATACGATTGAATGCTAATATCCCGACCCTCAGCAAGCCCTCAGTAACCTATATAATCGGCACCGTCCTTAGTAGGTGAATTTCCGGCGTGCGTCAGCTATGACGCACAAAGGCTGGCTGATGGCACGAACAATCACTGCTCTAAAATTCGATAGAGTATTACAAGCTACAGTGCCGCCAACGTCCTAGCCTTCGTGCGTGCTTGCCAATCTTCTATGCGCGCGCAAAGGCTCAGAAGTGGGCATTTATTCTATTGTGCATTTCTTGCCTCGAAGTCGATAAAGTAAGCGCGGTCGATCATCCAGTCAGAACTGGGCGTGCGTAGAAAATTAAATCACTTTTTTAGCGTTCATTCGCAAAACGCGAAAGAGGTAACAACGCTTGACTCAGCCTCAAGCAAGAGCTTAAAGCTTACACTGAGTAAATTGCTTTTAGTCTTTCAGGTTAGTAACTGATCCCGAGTAACACTTTATCGTGCGTTAGCTCGTTCCACAATGAAGCGATGCACTTGTCGTGAATTGAGTTGCACCATTAGTAATTTAGAGGGGCATGCACTGAGGACGGTTGCAGTCGCTCCGAAATTCCATTTGCAAGATATTAGTGTATAGGCAAATTATGACCGAGCAAACGACTAAACCAGCCAATGGCAGAGTGGGCGACCCTATATTTTTTTGCGAGTACTCTACTGAACTATCACACACTTAAACGTCACCTGAAATCCCCCGTGCGTTTCAAAGGCCTATGATGCTGTTTGGCTAAGAACGCCTCCCGTAGCTCACTTTCGGGAGAGCGCGCACGAATTTAATCGGTGTGCTTGTATCGTAAATTCAATGACCGACAAAGAAAGCTAATCGCTCTAGAGAAGGCTAGTAATTGTGTAACCACAAAAGGCAGAGAGTTACATTTAGAAGATGCCTTTCTCGCTCCAGCCTCAAATTCTGTAAAAATACTTTCCTGGATTTAATAGTTTTGCGATCAAGTGTTCAGACGCAGCCGCGTGAAGCAGTAAATTCAAGACTGTTAGCGCGTGAGCGCACAAAATACGAGCAGGTGGTACTCTTATAAACGAAAGTATCCGTTGCGTAGGAATAGTGTTAAAATGGGCACATAGAGGGCAACGTGCTCAGAGAACTGTGTCATATATACTACGTTATGGCCCGTAGCAAATTACGCAATCTCTCGACACATGAGAGATTCGCAATTTACTTCGCATAGTACGGTGAAGTATGTCGGTCATAGGTTCTCCCTCCCAATTCGCTTAACCGACGTCTTTATTCTTACCCGGACGGGCTTTTCGGACAATATCGCGAAGAGGCTGTTGCCTTCGGTGAGTCTGTTTCTACATCCGAAGGCTCAGAAGCTCGTTGTAATGGAAAACACCCTGGTGCGTCGTCGCACTTAGCATAAAATGTGGTTTGGGGCGACCGCAAACAACAAACAGAACACACACGGAAGAGAAATACCGCAAGCATGTGCTTCGCACCAGTAGGTCGACGCTTCTGGACCATAAATGGTGGTGACCCGCGACTGTAACCAAACAAAGCAGGCACGAGCTGCCACGTGATGCTATTAGGCCAATAGCGACGCGTCGTCGGCCTCTTCGAGGGCGCGCACTCAGGAGGCGGCATTCTTCAAAGCGTGCCGCTAATTTGCAGTTTCAGGGGTTTCAGCATCAACGACCTCGCTGAGCAGTATTGCCAGTAGTTACCAACGTCGCGTTCTTGGTGCGACCCAATTCGTTTTTAAAAACACAGAAACAAGAAAGCCGGACAAGGACAAGCACTACTCACAATTGATTATTGGAAGCAAGGAGAATACATATATATCCTCTTGTCACGCACGCGCCTACCAAGCAGAAGAGAAACAGGCGCATGCAAAACATAAGCGGTTGCGCATGAAGTTAAAGTCGTCATCTAGGAATGTGATAGGAGGCTCACTTACACACATATCTCTATTCTTCTTGATAAAGAAGGCCTCAAGAGCTAGCCTAGAAGAGGCGTTGCCGCTCCTGCCCAAAAGAGTTGTCGCAGAAAATCGAGCGTCACAACCACACGCGCTAACATGGGTCACCAAATGTGCGCCTTTATCCTCCTTTTTCTTTAGTTTTCGCGCATGTTCCTTTGAACGGGAACATGTTTCCTTAAACGCATGTTTCCTTTCCTGCGCCCAACAAGCTTCCGATGCTGTGTTCTCTAGTTTGCTGTGAAAGCATTCGGGGCTGCCGCCTGCTCTCACAGCAAACTCGAGAACACAGCTTCGAAAGCTTGTTGGACGCAAAAGAGGAAACATGCGTTTAAGGGAACACGGGCAAGAAACAAAAGAACAGCACATTTCTGCTTAACGTCTACAGTAGCCCTTCACACTGGAATAAAAAATTCAAGACGCTCCTTCACAGAGCCTGCACCGTGGCAGGAACGCACAGGGCCGTCGCCTACGGGGTCTTCAACGCGGTGCAGCCGGCATAGGGATATAACAAACAATTGGCCAAGGGGCGAGACCTGTTCCAAGACACAATAGACATGTGCTTCGCCCTCATCACAGACCCGACTGATCCTACGAGGATTGGGAACTCTGTCTCCAGGGACATGACGCCGGACCTCACCTTCGTGAGGAACGATGAGAAGGGAAATATCTCCTGGCGCATCACGGGGTCTGAGCTCGACAGCGACCACTACATTGTAGAGGTCATCATACCTGATGAGGTCAAGACCTGGGAGGACACCAGAAAACATAATTATACAGATTGGGATGCCTTGCGTATCCTGTTACCAACGGAGATGCCGGATATCGAGAACATAGCAAAATGGTCAGCCTACATCGCGGGGAAGGTCAAGGAGGCGACCAAGGTCATAGAAACGAATGAGCAGGACGACAAGATTTACAGCCACCTTGCGCACTAAATCGAAGCAAAACCATCTATCCTAAACAGGTGGAAAAGCAACGACAAAATCTGCAGCTGAGGAAGAAGGGGGCGGAGCTCAATTGCGCTATTGAAGTCCATTGTCGGGTGCTCCGCACGCAACAGTGGAACGAAATCTGTAGCGCTGCGGACGGGCAGATGCATTGCGGTAAGACCTGGAACTTGATGAGGCATCTGCTCGATGAGACTAAAACAAAATCCCACCAATGCCACCACCTCGCAAAGATCGTTCACAGAGCAGTCAAGGAAAATGCGGAACCCGAAGTTGTCAGACGCATAGACGGCAAGTACCTCCCAGTTACACCCACGGAAAGGCATCCCGAGTACGGCGGTCAAGCCAACGAGAAGCTCGACATCATGACCAGCCTCGTCATCATCATCGTCATCAGTGTCGAGAGGGTGCGAGCGGCCCTGCACGAACTAAACAGCAAGTCGGCAGCCTGCGCGGAACATATCTCGAACAGAGCGCTCAAGAACCTCAAAGTGCAGGGTCACTGGCCCAGCAGTGGAAGACTGCCAAGACCACCCTCATCCGCAAACCAGGTAAGCCGGGGAACACGGTCAACCGACGGCCCATCTCGCTCACGTCCTGCGTGGGCAAGGTGTTGGACCACGTCCTCATGTGAAGGTGGCAGGACTACCTGGAGGAGTCGTCACTATACCCTACCACGATCATCGGGTTTCGGCATTCCGTCGACACCCAAGACGCGATGATTCTGTTGAAGAAAGATATCATTGACGATGAACCCCTAACGAAAGACAACAAGGCTACCCTGGGGCTGAACCTGCGGAGCGGCTTCGACAAGGTGAAGCACTCTGCGATCCTAGCCCAGGTGTCCAGACTCAACATGGGCGCAAGAACGTACACTTACATCAAGGACTTTGTGACGGGGCGGACTACCGAGCACTGCACCGGCGATCTACGGCTCCAAGAGAAGAGGAGGCTCGCCAGTGTCGGGCGCCCCCAAGGCTTGGTCATCGCGCCATTGTTATTCAACCTCGTTATGATCGGGGTGGCCAAGCGACTCTCTTGAGACTAGAGGGTCCGGCACACCATCAGCGCCAATGACATAACGCTGTGTATTCCTGGAGGCAGTGATGGTCACATTGAGAGCACTCTGCAAGAAGCCGTCGACGCAATGGAAGACCAACTAAACGGTTCCAGTTTGATCTGCTCACTCAGCAAGTCAGACCTGCCGGTGTTACCGCCGAAGTACGTCAGACATAACAAGAGTGAACCGAGGGATTACGAGGCCATCGAAATCGTGACGAGAAGGTCGACAAAATTCGGGTGCTTGGCATAATTATAGACAAACGACGGGGCAACGGCGAGACCATTTCCCGCCTTAAAGGCAAGATTATCACCGCAATACGCCTCATCAGACAGGTGGCTGGGATGAAAGAGGAAAGCTTGATTCGGCTTGTGCACTCCTTCGTAATCAGCCATGTCACCTACGTTGCAGCCTTCCACAACTGGATGCAGTGTGAGGCGAATAAGATCAACGCCCTGATACGCCGAGCTTACAAGGCGGCGCTCGGGCTATTCGAGTGTACGAACACCAACAAGCTGACGAAACAATAAATTCAAGGAAATTGCGGAAGCGCAATGGACCGCCCAGCTGGAGCGACTCTCTATGACCGAAGCCGGCAGGCGCATACTTCAATACTTGGGCTTCACGCCCGGGGCGAGAAAGGCGAGCAGCGACGTTCCTGTTCCGGACGGGACCAGGTGCAAGATTCGGGTAAGCCGCATCCCGAGAAACATGAACCTGGAGTTTAACAAGGAGATAAGAGCGGTGAGGGCCAAGTCTCTCATCGACTTTCACGCCAAGGACGAGCACGCAAGATTCGTGGATGCGGCAGAATACCAGAGACAGCGCGGCTTTCGTAGCTACCGTCATCAAGGCGTCATCCGGTGCGACGAGGGCAGCGGCGAGCTTACGGGTCCGCGAGGCGTTTCAGGCGGGGGAGGGGGCCATTGCCCTGGCCATTGCCGACCCTGGGTGCCAAACGGTGTTGTGTGATTCGCGAAGTGCATTGCGGAATTATGTCAAGAGCAAAGTGTGTGGTGAGGCTGCGCGCGCTGTGTGCTCGGCTGACCTGCAACGAGAGAACAGGTATGTTAAAATGAAGTGTTTCCCGGCGCACGCGGGCAACGATGCGTCGGAGAAGCGTGATAACCACAACGAGACGGCACACGCAGACGCGCGAGTGCTAACCAACCACGCTGCTGCAACCGACCGTCCAACGTGGTGTAGTGCCAAGGACCGCATGACGAGGTTCAACGAACTTACACAGTTTCACCGCCTGGCTAGAAAGACTTTCCCACCCCCGCACCCGGGGCTCTGTTCAGACAATTACAAGCCTGTTTCTTACCCATTCCAGTGTTAATGAATCATCTGTACCCGAAATTATGAGTGATGTGTACCGCGTGTGCCAACGGGACAGGGCCACCCTGACGCTCATCCTATGGCATTGCACCAAGCTCCCCGATGAAGCTTCGGCAAGTACAACGATTCCGCCACGACTCGCAGCTGCGGCGGAATGCTACCACTAAGAAAACCAAACCTGGGCCGTCCATCCCGTCTTGGCGGCTCTTGAAAGACAAAGGTAGAGCGAAACCGACGGAACCTTGCCCCTCAGGGCGAGCGACCCCGGGAGTAACACGCGCTGGAGTTAAGTAGAGACCACCCGCTGAGAAGACGTCAGGGTCCGCGTCACGGCGCCATTTAGCCATGGCGTCGTTCTGCAGGCGACTAAATGAGGTTGTTTCTCTCTCTCTCACTGCAAAGAATGTGCACACTGGCCCCTCGTCCCACTCAACCGTACTCTAGTACACTCTATAGTTTCTCGCGTATTTTCATTCGCATTTTAGTTTTTCTGCTACTATTTCAAGAGGACTTCTTCATCATTACCTTCAATTTTTAGAGCGCAGCTCTCATGCGCCCATTCCTGCGGCGAGCATCGGCATCGGCAGCGAAGCCGAGCGAACGCAAACAGCGACAGAAGACAGAGCGAATGCTCAGGGGTAGATGAAAAACTTTAGACGCGAATGCCAGAGACCAATGAGAGTGACCCCTTCAATGAAGTGCTCGCACAAAACTGGTGCCATACGAAGCCATCTCACTTCTCGTTTCGTTCTATCGTCTGCTCGCGTCAGCTCTCGCTCGTGGCTCTTTGGGTTGCTTCGTTTACTATCGTTTGCGCTTGTTTCGAGTGTCATGGTTTGCGATTTTTCTAATCTGACAGCATGCGCGACGCGTATTGCATAGTTCTTTCTGGAAGTTATGCGGGCCTCAGCGATTACACTGGAATCGCTGGATTACGCTGTAATACTCGGCGAAAACTGGCAAAAGGAAACACGTCACGCCTAGTGTCAATTTCATCCGTTGACGCGAGCATTGGAAGAAAATAATATGAAATAAACTTACAGGAAACGTTTTATTTTTTTTTATCTGCTCTCCTGCTAAAAATAAGATATTTTGCGTATAAATGAACTTGTACTTTGCGACTTATTTTTCTTGCGTCACTAGCAACAGGCTAACGGCATGCGAGGAGCGACATGCATGCGTCATGTATGCAATCATGCGTGCGTCATGCGCCAGAAAGGCCACCGAAGCCAGCGAGGCCGGTTGCCCATGCGAAGTTCGCATGTTTGGCGACCCGGGGAGAAAATGAAGAAGTACCGGCAGAACACGCTCTTTCACATGGGCTACGCCGACTATCGACGTTTTAGCCGAAAACTCGTCAACAGCACCAGCCTGGACTATCCGATCTGGTTCCATTCTACAAAAGCTCCGTTTCAAGACCAAGTTCAAGCCCTAATTGAATTTTTCGTCATCCCACGCGACGTTGAAAATCCGAAGCGGCGGAAGCCCCGTTAGGCCTCGATAGGCTTAGCGGGTGAGCGACCGCCTCATCACTTAATAACCGGATCGCTTCTGCCGAGCGTATGAGATGGCTACATCAGAACACATGGACCTCCAAATGACCCCCTTGCATCCGGTTAACAACGCGGACGAAAACGGGGACACAAGAATAATTTCTGAAGCGGGGACTAGCAAGAAATGTATCTGTTCGGTCGCTGTTTTTATGTGGTGCTCTGAGTTTTCTGGTTTTTTGGATAGTTACGGTTACCTTTCACGACGATTGATTAACAAGACATCGGGTGATGATTCGACGAGCCAGGCGCCTTACAGGTACGACATTTCTTTTTTGAAGACCTGTCTATTACCCCGCCGCTACGGTGGTCGGAAGCCGAGAACATCGTCACGAGCCTTATGCTCGTCCAAACGTAACAAGCCATATGAATTACGCTACGGGCCGTAATGAAAAGCCTGGAGCCTTGCAAGCGTCACAAAACTTCATAAAGCCGGCACGTTTGGTTCTCCCCAACTCAGAATCAACTTCAGCGAATTCAGGAATGATGGCTGATGGTGAAGCCGAGACCAAGAAACCTCGCCTAGAAGACGGCAAGTACGATGATAGAACATCGACTTATGAGCTAAGTGATGAAGAAGATATGGGTGAAGATGAGCCATTTACTGTGGTCACGTATAAGAAAAAGCGAGCCGAAGGCATTCCGGTTGTCTTTCGCCCAACAAATGAAGGTACTACTTCTTGGCAAGTAAATCCAAACCGAGTGTCTGCCTAAATAGTTTCTGCTGCCAAAGAGAAAGTACAGTCTTTCAGGACGACCAGAGATGGAAGTTTCAGTGTTAGCGTTGCTTCCTTAGCATCGGCGAAACGCCTTTTGATGCTCTCAAGTGTAGGTGGCCTGGAAGTCAAGCCATTCATCCCAGAGTCGTACACGTGCAACGTTGGGAAAATAAAACATGTGCCTCTGCAGTACACAGACGATCAACTCCTAGACTTCTTTAAAGACGCAGGAGTTATATCGGCACGCAGACAGATAAGGTATTCCCGCCAAGAAGATGGAGCAGTGAAGTCATATCCACTTCACACGGTAATCCTGACTTTCAGAAACGACCGCCCTATTCCTGGAAGAATTTACTTGGGTTTCACCAGTCACCCTGTCAAGGAATACCTAGGACCCGCACTTCGCTGCTATAGTTGCCAGAGATTCGGGCACATGGCGAAAACCTGCCGTAGCACACGCAGATGCAAAATCTGCTCAGAAGACCATGACCACAAGCAGTGCAAGTCACTTCTTCAACCTAAATGTGCGAACTGTGCGGGGAACCATGCCGCCTCCTTCTCAGGCTGCCCACAGAACAAAGCAGCGGCGCAAATGCGTCGACATGAACTAATTCATGGAAGACAACCGCGACGCAATGAACCCGCACCAAACCTCGAGATTGTTCATCCAGTGCCAGATCACCCACCTCAGCGGACACCGGAACCACCACAGCCAAGAGCACCAACAAGATATCCCTCCTCTAGAGAACAACCAACAGTGCAATCAAGAGACCAATCAAGAGGATCACAGTCAAGCGCCCAGTCCTATGCATCAGTACTACGGAAACCCAGAGGACAACAGGCAGAAAGTAATACACAAGAAAGCTCGTGTACTCCCACACATTTCTCTCAGCGACCTTACGCATCTACTGCAGAAGTAACACCAGCTAATAGCGAACATACTACAGCATCGGTGACACAACTGATTTTGCCAATGCTTTTCGCAGCTCTTAAGGCAATCCTATCTGCTTTGCCGGAAGCAAACAACCTACCAGAAGTAAAAGCCTTGTTGCCTCTAGAAGCACTGTTGTGTCAACAATCCGGGCCGAAACTGCGGCAGGCACTACATGAATGACCGCTACAAAAATGTCTCCATATTTCAGTGGAATGCCAACAGTCTTCGAAGAAAGTGCGCTGACTTTCGTAAACTGCTTGTGCAATACAACTTCCCAATACTTTGCATTCAAGAGGCGGGAATCACTGACGACTTTCGCCTCTCGAATTATGTGATATATAAGACTTCTCGTCAAGGTGCTGTTAGCAGAGTGCTCCTGTGCGTCAGAAAGGACCTACCATCTTATCAAATTCATTCCAGTGATTCAGACTTCCCGGAATTCATCGCATGTAAAGTATCCTTTGGCAAGCTCTGTATAACAGTCATTAATCTATATCTACAACCTTCAAACCGGATTTCAGTAGAAGCGCTAGTGGATATATTCAAAATAGCTCATTCTAATGTATTTATATGTGGCGACTTCAACGCACACAACATCATCTGGGGCAGTGATCACTGTGATGCACGGGGTAATGTTATTGAATGCGCCATAGATAAATGCAACTTGACTGTTTTAAACGATGGGTCGCCAACATTCCTTCGTGGATATAATTACTCAAGCTGCATAGATGTTACCCTGTGTTCACATGATCTAGTGAATGGTGTGGGATGGACAACAGATATGGAAACGCGCGGAAGTGATCATTTTCCCATTCTTGTTAACCACCCTAGCATGCACTGTGATATCAGGCGTTACAGCAGACTAACCAACTGGCAAGCTTTTCGATACCGCCTAACGGATCAAATTAACCAACATGCAACAGTGGAAAAATTTATAGAATTTTTGCAGGATAATATGAACATATGCACAAAGAAGGTCCCAATACCAAAAGACTATGCTGCAGTTGACGGAGAATATGAACACCTAAGAGCCATCCGACGCCGATCCGAAAGAGCTTACCGACGGAGCGGAAGTTTAGAAGCATACAGAAACGCTCAGAAAATACACAATGTAATACGCAGACGAATGGAAAGCTTAGGCAAACGGCGCTGGCGCGATTTCTGCGGCACGCTGTCTCCTCACACGGCTGTTCCACGAATTTTTCTAGTAATCCGTTCTTTAAGCGGACCTGTAACACAAAGCTTCCCATTTCGTGCTCTCGCTGTAGCCCGGGACACGTGTGAAATAATAGTTGCAGATGAATTTTGTGAGCTCATTTCCAGATCTGCCTTTTCATCACAATGTGCAGAATTTGATATTTCAGTAGAGTTGGCTAAGCGAAAAATTACTGCTTGCTACTGGGCCCAACATCCTCAATTAGATCACACTTTCACATTAAACGAGCTCCAATGTGCAATTGCATCATGTCGCCAAAAGTCCGCTGCTGGGCCTGACGGCATTACGTACAATATGCTAAGAAACCTCGGACCGACAGGTACAAATGCGCTCTTAGACATCTATGATAACTTATGGATAGAGGAAACTGTACCTGACTCTTGGAAAGTCGCTCGAATCATACCAATTTTAAAACCTGGTAAGACGCCCTTGTGCCTTGAATCCTTCCGCGCCGTTAGTTTGACAAGTTGTTTATGCAAAGTAATGGAGAAAATGATTGACGCGCGACTTCAATGGTGGTGTAATGAAACGAAGGTGTTGTCCAACTACTTAGTAGGTTTTAGAAAACATAGATGCACAATGGATGCAATATTAGATATAGTAACCTGTGTGGAGCACGAGCGTGCACGTGGAAACATGACGATAGCAGTATTCCTAGACATCAAGAGGGCATTTGACACCGTTAGTCACGTTCATGTTCTGCTAAGCATGTTGGAACTTGGTCTGTCTGGCAGGTCCTTGCGATGGATTTCTGAATTTTTATCAGGTCGCAAGATATTTGTTCAGACGGGTGAAGGAAAGAGTGCTGAACATATTGTCAAACAGGGAGTACCACAGGGAAGCGTACTCAGCCCCTTCCTTTTTAACTGCGTCATGGCTGATTTAACGCGAAGACTGCCATCACAGTTAAAGTTTCCAATGTATGCAGATGATGTGTGTATTTGGACATCTGGGTCTAAAGCTCAACTACTCCAGATGACATTGCAAGACGGCATAAATATCATCAACCAATTTTTGAGAGAAAGAGGAATGGTACTATCACATGCAAAGACTGCTGTATTGCCCTTCACTCGGAGGGTGTCAAAAAATTTCACTCTTAATCTGGAAGGACACCCTCTAATGATTGTCACACAGCATCGATTTCTTGGCATAATACTTGATAGGCAGCTATCCTGGGCACCCCACTTAAAAAAACTCGAAAACGAGGTCAATGCCATAGTGACTGTACTTCGCAGACTTGCAGGCACATCATGGGGCGGATCAGTATCGTCCATGCTGACTGTTTACAATGCATTAATACGACAAAAAATTGCATATTCCGCGCCCATCTTACACGGACTTTCCCACACGTCAGAAGAGAGACTTCAAAGACTTTTAGCTAGAGGACTACGCCTATGTCTAGGAGTTCCACGAGCGACTTCGAGTTCTCTTGTAATAGCTGAAGCTCGCCAATCACCATTTCCAGTTATGCGAACTACAGAAACATGCCGGCATTATTTCCGCCTTCAAACCCAGCATAAAAACCACCCATTGGCTCTAGACATAATGAAACGTGATAGAAGTTATGTTCATATAGAAATTCAAAAAAATCTTCACATATTGCTAGAAAATGAATTTTGGAGCTCAGACATCGAATATCCTCCATGGCTGCTTACAGTTCCAAAAATTGAATTGTCAGTAGAAGGGATATTCAGCAAAAGAGACATATTCATTCAAGCTGCTCAACAACTAGCACTATACCAGATATATATGCGGTATTCAGGATACACACACGTCTATACAGACGGCTCCACTACAGCAACCTCTTCAACTTCATCATTCATTATACCTCACTAAAACAAACAAGAATCATTTAGGTTATCTCGTGCGACTTCGTCCACAACGGCTGAACTGTTCGCAATCCTATGTGCGGTAAAATTTATATTGTCTGCAACAGAAGCGCAAAAATGGGTAATTTTCAGCGATTCACAGGCGGCTCTAACATCACTCTGCAGCACAAAGGGGAAAACATTCAGCGATAGTGTAATATATGAAACACTTAAATACCTCACAAAGGCAAGCGAAGCAAAACATGCAATAGCATTCCAGTGGATACCAGGGCATTGCAACATTCCTGGCAACACAGCAGCCGATGAAGCAGCACGACAAGCGCACCTGAAAGATGATACGGTTCCGCTCCCAATATCCAAGAATGAATTACGCTGCATTATAAGGACAACGTCTTTCAACATGTCTAGAAACACTTGGTTTGACCAGAATTCTAAGAGCTCTGACTTATATCATATTGATCCACTTATTGAATTCAAATTTTCATTGTCATTAGATAGAACTATGGAAACGCTTATTCATCGATTAAGGCTAGGCACTGCCTACACAAAGCATTTCTTACACAGAATTGGCCGAGCGGAAACCCCCGAATGTGATTGCGGATTTGTAGATGAAGATATATATCACCTCCTTCTAGATTGCCCACATCAAGACACACCAAGATGCCGACTTAAATCAGCGCTAAGTAAATTAGACCGCAGACCTTTCAGTTTAAGGAAACTTTTGGGCCCTTGGCCAACAACGGCCTTGCAGAAGAGCGCTTTAAAAGCACTAAAGACTTTCTTTGAAGACAGCGGCATCGCTGGACGCTATTAGTGCTTTCATTGTTCTGTCCATTTCAATGTGACCCTATATATCCATCTGTTTGGGAATTATGTTATGTTGACTGCTTTGTTGTGACTGTATGTGCTAATATATTTACACGATGTACATACCACCCGCTGACTAGACAATGTGTTATTAGGCAACAGTATCGTTTGTGCCTTTGAGACTTTCGACTACATAAGTGTGGAGACATTTGCCATGTATATTGTATGTACCCGCTGACCCGCTGACTAGAAAATGTGTTATTAGGCGACAGTATCGTTTCTACTTTTGAGACTTTCGATTACATAGGTGTGGAGACATTTACAATAGTCTGCCTGTGGAAACGTTGCTTTATAAGTCTTGGTGCTTGTGTGAAATGACTATTTGATACGTAACCGTGAACCCTGAATGATGTATGACGGAACCACCCTAGAGATAAGGAGTAGCCGGCGCCTTAAATTGCGCGCCAACATCTCCTTATATCATATCAATAAAAAAAAAGATCGCCGCCTATAATCAGGTGACGGACAGCTGGCAGTTAGTTCTATCGCGGCGACAGCGAGAGGCTGTGAAGCACAACGACAAGGAAACGGCTTTCAACAACAAGAATAACATAAACGGATAGCCATCAGCAGTAGGCGCGAGAGGAGACGGGCAAATCGGTCGTTGCAACATGCGCCCGAGGAAGGGGAAGCCTCTGCCACCATTACCGTAGAATGACATCAACGTAATACTGAGGCCTCACAAGGGTCTAATGCTCAAGGAATATCTGAGGAAAGAAATACTACAAGCGATTATTCGGGCTACTGGGCCGATAATCGCAGGAAACCGACCGAGCCAGTGAAAAAGCGCTGGAGAGGATTTCATACTGCGAATCCGTGATGGAACGAATATCATCGTCTCCACACGTTCACTGGAAGTGGCGGACGTCATTCGTCGAATCGAGTGCATGGAGCTTCGAGGCAAGGAACACCCCTTCAACGCGTACGTAGTGGATGCAGATGATAGCTACAGAGGGGTGGTGCACGGATTTCCAGCACGCACTGAATCAGCAGATCTCCAGCAACACCTACGAAGCAGAACCCAAGAAGTCACCATCGAAAGGTCCCGAATGCTAGGAAGCTCAAATACCGCTGTCCTCACCTTCTCGTGAGGCACGCACCCCAAATGCGTGTACTACATTGAAGTAGAGTTGCGGTGTACAGAGTACAGACCAACAATCCAAATGGGCCTGGAGTGCATGCAAAAGGGACGCCGCTCGGACGTTTGTCCGAACGCGAAGAACATATGCCGTGGCTGTGGACTCGAAAATTCACCCCCACAAGGACACGAATGTGCAGTGAAGTGCGCCGTGTGCAGGGCGGCGGGGCACGACACTCATCGGTGCCCGAACAAGCTGATTGCCGCCAAGGGACTCCGTCGTGGTCACGGACTCCCAGGAGACATGTCGCATGTTTCTCAAGAGGCACGTGACTGCGGCTAGCCTCGCGATAATCCCCAAATCCTTCAACCACCATCATCGCCTACTCTGTTGCCCAGGCCACGCGGGGGTACAGGGGAACGGAAAGGCTAACGCGTTAGCTCGAGGGTTCACTAACCAAGCGACGGCGTCCTCTTCTTACCCCAACCATCCGCACTATCCCTCACAAAATTCTACCAATTCAAATGCCAAAGACATCCTTGCTCATCAGCGCGGTGTCCGCAAAAATACCCGCCGCCTCACCCACAACTTAGCGGGGAAGAGGTCACCGATTGGCGTAAAATACAGACCGCGGTATTCTGCCCTTTAAAATAGCTAAATGCCATGTATCCCACTCGTTATAGGGCCAACTGTCCTTGTTGCGGTGGCATACCTACCCTAATACACATAACCTGAGAGTGCACCAAGCACCCTCATAGGCCAAATACCAGTAACGCAATGGAGCAGTGGGAGGCGCAGCTCGCCCGCTCCGACCTGGCAGGACAAAAGTCCTTAATTAGCCAGGTCAGACAGGCGGCAGAGGCCAGTGGAGCCCTGGACTGAGAGGCTCTGACCACCCCACCCACAAATCTTTTCCATTTGATAAAGTTTCTATCCATCTATCGGCGACCCGCCTCTTTTGTATGTAGCGTGTTTGTTGGGCTCCCGGCGTATTCTTGCGTTCCTTCTGCACTTCAACACGGCACCACTGCACTATTGGACTACGGCAAGGTGAGAAAATTTGTTCGACAGTATGCGACGCATTTCAAGCAATTTTGGCTTTTACGGCACGGAACCGAGACTTGTGACGCAGTTACCGAAAAACAGCTCGGCCGTTCTCAACCAGTTAATTTGAGATAATTTGTGGCACTGAGAGATGGTTACGACGCTCTCTTTGAGCCCCAACATTATTGTACCTTATTTATGTAGTTTCTGGTTGCACTCGCCGCACCCGGCTTTTTGACGCAGTGAGCGAAAAGTAGCTCGATCGTGGTGACGGTTTCACGTCTGCTAAACTTGACTGGGACAAGTTCGTGACGCTTTCCCTGACCCCCAACAATATAGTAATTGATTTCGCAACCTTTTGTGATACTTCAGAGGCACGCTCGCCGCGCCTGGAGTTGTGACGCAGCTTACGAAAAGCTGCTTGGCCGTGTCACGCAGTAAGTTGGGCATGTACTGAATTTTATGGAGACAAGTTTGTTGCGCTTTCTATGGCCCCGTGACACATACCTACTTTCGGTATTCACGCTTGTGGAAGACGCGACGAGTGATTGCCAAGAGTTATAACACTGGAATTTGTTGCTTGCGCTGGCAGAACGCGCGAAAGGTAACGCCGAAGAGCACAAAAATCAAGAACATGAAAATTCCGTCCTCTGAACGACTGCAAACAGGCTTTGCATCCACGCCCTTCTCTTGAGTGCGAGTATAAGGTATTTTGCGAGCGTCTAGCATGGTCCGGCTGAGAGCCTGTGTTGTGGCAACTTCTATGTATGTAGCGCACTATCGCGTCGGCTGAAGCGGAGTTGTTTTGAAAAAACACAGTCGCCGTTGAATTGTACTCTTAAGGAGTAGAAAATTCCTTGGAAATTGGATGTTTTCTTCCTGATTTATAGTAAGGCTTAGAATGAGTCGGGTATTTGCAACGCCGTGCACGTAAACGTGAACTGCTTTTGTTTGTAACGTCCCGCATTCACCACTTTCGCACGTTTCTCCTCTACAGGCAGTATTACAATAGGGTTTCAATACCAAAATGATACGTACTTGTAATGAAATTCTTTCAGCTGACGTAATCCGGTAGACTCGTGCGGGAACTACTGCTACTTATCTGGTGCCACAACGTTGGATGAACGCACAAAAAGGGCGGAACCAGTATTTATTTAGAACGAAACAAACAATTTCTAATTTACAAGGCGTTTTGCGACTACTTTATGAAATTACACGTGGCGCAGATTCGATGGAGGCTTGTAACGTTACATTGTTTGCAATCCTGTTAATATCACTTAACTCATTTCGGCAATCATTCACTACCTAGCACGATTGAGCAGCAGAAGCAATAAAAAAAAAGCGCCGAGTAGCCCTGCCGGCGTAGCATGTGCCAGCTAGCGTTCAAAATACGCGCGCCTAGAACCGAAACCGAAAGTTAATCTCATCTCGTTGGCGCACTACAGTCAATGCGGCCGCTGGGCTCTATGGGAGGGTCCGCTCTTATTGAATGACTCTCGATGCTGGAACATTCAACAAGTCACGTATGAGAACCGACGCGCTTCACCTGCAGATAGATTGCCGACGATCACCGACTTCGCTCACCGCTATCGTTGTGCTTGAGTGTAACTTGTTTGCCGTCTTAAGTTCGCCCAATAAATAGTTGAATGTCGAATGCATAGTTTCGACACTGTGTCGTTTTTCACTGCCACGGGAGAATATAATCATGATCCAAAATGTCGTCAGCCAGTTCATTCTGAACAATGAGGGATGCAACAGGTGGAAGTGCTTCATCTGCCGCCGAGTCTAATATAGCTGCCTAAACAGAGGCTTAGCGCCGTCTCCGAGCGGAACCTGTCGTTCAGAATCAAATTCACTGCCACAATATATAGCGAATTCTAAACACCTGAAAAGCTGCGCTCTAAATTCATATTAGCGAGTATGGTAATCATCGGTTAACTTGTTTTTCTGAAAGCGAGAAGACATACCTCATTGCTAACGGGAATGAATGTCTTGTATTATATTTTTTGCTCATTTGCTGTAACCCAGACCCCTCATTATTGCCTTTGGTCCTGAGGGTAATTACAAATAAATAAAGTATTTTGAATTCTTGAATTGGACCGGCCAGTAGCCTTCGCAGCTATCGGCACAGTTTTTTGCAAAGAATTCATTTTTTTTGTTCAATGAAGGTTCAAATTAAATATATATCCCTCCTCATGGGTACGTGCCATATTTTCAAATATATTGAAAATATTTTAAAAGCCGAAACAATGATTTCGTGCCCACTTAGTGCCACCCGAAACAGACTCTAAATTGGCTTATCGCTCGCAGAGTGCAGGGACAGACCAAGAATTAGGCATTTCTCTCAGTTTTTATTGAAGACAGCATAGTAATTCTCCTCCTCCTCATCATCGTCGTCGCCATAATCATGTGCGTGGAAGAAGAAGACTGGCAACGGCTGGCAAGCAGTTACTGACGCCAAGCGTCAAGAGCCCTTCTCCGTCTTTCTTACTCCGAGGCCATGGCGATCAACGTCCCTGGCCTGGTGGCCATTGTGTTTTTCTACCTGGTCATCCTTGTCGTAGGCATCTGGGCAGGACGCAAGGGTGGCGGCCCGGAAAAGGACTCACAGAATGTCACCATTGGCGACCAGTCTAATATCATGCTCGCCGGAAGAAACATCGGCCTCTTTGTCGGCGTCTTCACAATGACAGGTGCGAATGAGCGATGCAGTGCTGCGATTTCGCAGCGATGATTTGCGCTCGATTCTGCGCCAATCTTATCAGCCACCGTTCAAGGCCGCCATATCCGCCTGATAACACGGTCGGAAAATCGTTCTGATCACTGAAGAATAGCATAAACCGGGAAAAGCAATAGCGTCAGAAAAGGGATCGCTACAGAATCGCAACCACGCATCCTATATTTCAGCCCTTCCAAACTGTGACGTGTTTCAGTCACCTGAAACGATGCTTCCTTTTGCTGTTATCTAAAACCATCTGGCAGTATTGCATAGAGCGTGATGATGACCAAGGAAACTTGCCGCTTACTGTCTACGTTCTGTACTAAAATAAGTAAAAGAAGTCTAATGTCTACGTATTCGCGGAATTGTGCCATGTTGCATTTAAGTAACCAGTAAACATATAGCGTTTTTTTCTGATTAAGATGCCTTGCTATTCTCAGGCCTAAAATCACTCGAACTTGAGTGGCTTTGACAACGCGCCTGTAGCAGACTAAAAACACGGCGCGCGTGATGTGGAGGCATATAAATAATTAGCTATGCACAGTTACAAATAAAATCTTTCTGTAATTTTGCATACTGAAATTTTTTTCAAGGCACTACCTTCAAAGAAAAAGCAAAACAAAAAAAGCTTCTGCGCCCTCCACAACAAAAGTTAAACAAGGCAGGCTCGCGCTTTTGATCAGTCGCAACGCGCGTATTCGAATAAGCTTTGGTCACGTGATTGTTCCTCATTTCATGAGGAACAATTACGTGAGCACCATGCAAAAGATAAACATGATTTCTATGTGCTTCGATCATCTCTGTAAGACGCTGTATTTGTGGATGCGGTGTATGGAAATCGTAGACACATTCTTCTCTGCATGCTTGCGAATATATCGCGTCTAAAATCTCGCTGTCTCATTCAATGTGTCGCATCACATCGCTTCCCCCAGTCCCCAGCAGCTGCAAAGCAACTGACCACGGCGGCGGTCAGATCTGCGACGCAGCAGAGGGTGCTAAGAATCACTGGCTCCGCACAGGCGGCCATTGGCATATGAACCTGGCAACGTTTAACGCTAGAACGTTATCTAGTGAGGCGAGTCTAGCAGGGCTATTGGAGGAATTAGAGGGCAGTAAATGGGATATAATAGGGCTCAGTGAAGTTAGGAGGCCAAAAGAAGCATATACAGTGCTAAATTGCGGGCACGTCCTGTGCTACCAGGGCTTAGCGGAGAGAAGAGAACTGGGGGTTGGATTCCCGGTTAATAAGAATATAGCTGGTAACATACAGGAATTCTATAGCATTAACGAGAGGGTGGCAGGTCTTGTTGTGAAACTTAATAAGAGGTACAAAATGAAGATTGTACAGGTCTACGCCCCTACATCCAGTCATGATGACCAGGAAGTCGAAAGCTTCTATGAAGACGTGGAATCGGCGATGGGTAGAGTGAAAACTAAATACACTATACTAATGGGCGTCTTTAATGCCAAGGTAGGCAAGAAGCAGGCTGGAGACAAGGCAGTGGGCGAATATGGCATAGGCACTAGGAATAGCCGGGGAGATTTATTAGTAGAGTTTGCGGAACAGAATAATTTGAGGATAATGAATACCTTCTTCCGCAAGCGGGATAGCCGAAAGTGGACGTGGAGGAGCCCGAACGGCGAGACTAGAAATGAAATAGACTTCATACTTTGCGCTAACCCTGGCATCATACAAGATGTGGACGTGCTCGGCAAGGTGCGCTGCAGTGACCGCAGGATGGTAAGAACTCGAATTAGCCTAGACCTGAGGAGCGAACGGAAGAAACTGGTACATAAGCCGAATAATGAGTTAGCGGTAAGAGGGAAAATAGAGGAATTCCAGATCAAGCTACAGAACAGGTATTCAGCTTTAACTCAGAAAGAGGGCCTTAGTGTTGAAGCAATGAACGACAATCTTGTGGGCATCATTAAGAAGTGTGCATTGGAAGTCGGCGGTAACTCCGTTAGGCAGGGTACCAGCAAACAATCGCAGGAGACGAAAGATCTGATCAAGAAACGCCAATGTATGAAAGCATATAACCCTACAGCTAGAATAGAACTGGCAGAACTTTCGAAGTTAATCAACAAGCGTAAGACAGCTGACATAAGGAAGTATAATATGGATAGAATTTAACATGCTCTCAGGAACGGAGGAAGCCTAAAAACAGTGAAGAAGAAACTAGGAATTGGCAAGAATCAGATGTATGCGTTAAGAGACAAAGCGGGCAATATCATTACTAATATGGATGAGATAGTTCAAGTGGCTGAGGAGTTCTATAGAGATTTATACAGTACCAGTGGCACCCACGACGATAATGGAAGAGAAAATAGTCTAGAGGAATTCGAAATCCCGAAGGTAACGCCGGAAGAAGTAAAGAAAGCCTTAGGAGATATGCAAAGGGGGAAGGCAGCTGGGGAGGATCAGGTAGCAGCAGATTTGATGAAGGATGGTGGACAGATTGTTCTAGAGAAACTGGCCACCCTGTATACGCAATGCCTCATGACCTCGAGCGTACCGGAATCATGGAAGAACACTAACATAATCCTAATCCATAAGAAAGGGGACGCCAAAGACTTGAAAAATTATAGACCGATCAGCTTACTGTCCGTTGCCTACAAAGTATTTACTAAGGTAATTGCAAATAGAATCAGGAACACCTTAGACTTCTGTCAACCAAAGGACCAGGCAGGATTCCGTAAAGGCTACTCAACAATAGACCATATTCACACTATCAATCAAGTGATAGAGAAATGTGCAGAATATAACCAACCCTTATATATAGCTTTCATTGATTACGAGAAAGCGTTTGAATCAGTCGAAACCTCAGCAGTCATGGAGGCATTACGGAATCAGGGTGTAGATGAGCCATATGTAAAAATACTGGAAGATATCTATAGCGGCTCCACAGCCACCGTAGTCCTCGATAAAGCAAGCAACAAAATCCCAATAAAGAAAGGCGTCAGGCCGGGAGATACGATATCTCCAATGCTATTGACAGCGTGTTTACAGGAGGTACTCAGAGACCTGGATTGGGAAGAATTGGGGATAAAAGTTAATGGAGAATACCTTAGTAACTTGCGATTCACTGATGATATTGCCTTGCTTAGTAACTCAGGGGACCAATTGCAATTCATGCTCACTGACCTGGAGAGGCAAAGCAGAAGAGTGGGTCTAAAAACTAATCTGCAGAAAACTAAATTAATGCTTAACAGTCTCGGGAGAGAACAGCAATTTACAATAGGCAGCGAGGCACTGGAAGTCGTAAGGGAATACATCTACTTAGGGCAGGTAGTGACGGCGGATCCGGATCATGAGACGGAAATAATCAGAAGAATAAGAATGGACTGGGGTGCGTTTGGCAGGCATTCCCAAATCATGAACAGCAGGTTGCCATTATCCCTCAAGAGAAAAGTATTTAATAGCTGTGTCTTACCAGTACTCACCTACGGGGCAGAAACCTGGAGGCTTACGAAAAGGGTTCTACTCAAATTGAGGACGACACAACGAGCTATGGAAAGAAGAATGATAGGTGTAACGTTAAGGGATAAGAAAAGAGCAGATTGGGTGAGGGAACAAACGCGAGTTAATGATATCTTAGTTGAAACCAAGAAAAAGAAATGGGCGTGGGCAGGACATGTAATGAGGAGGGAAGATAACCGATGGTCATTAAGGGTTACGGACTGGATCCCAAGGGAAGGGAAGCGTAGCAGCGGACGGCAGAAAGTTAGGTGGGCGGATGAGATTAAGAAGTTTGCAGGCACGGCATGGCCACAATTAGTACATGACCGGGGTTGTTGGAGAAGCATGGGAGAGGCCTTTGCCCTGCAGTGGGCGCAACCAGGCTGATCATGGTGATGATGATGATCACATCGCTTTATTTTCTTAAAGACCCCTCTAGGGGATATTACATAAGAGCGGGCTCACAATATAGCCACATGATGCCAATCGGAAAGAAAATCGGTTACGCTCTTCAAGAAGGTTGATGAACAAGTGATTGTTGCGATGTGGTGGGAAAGGTCGTTTCATTCGGGTGCTGCGCGTTAAAAAAAAAAAAAGATGAATACGAAAATGTAACTGGTGCGGGCACATAGGCGTGACACTTGTGTATAAATATTTTTTGTGAACCTTAGAATTTTAGTAAGCAGATTTTGCTTTGCTTATTTGCTGCTAGCAATTTGACGTTTTGTGCACATGTAACATGTCGCAGGCGATTATGCATAGCCTGCACTGAGCTATACATAGGTCCACCTTTCCTTCAATACAGCTAATGAAAAACATTTGCCAGCTAATGTCCACCTTACATGTTTTAGAATTATAGATGCACACGTAAATGCCTTTGCGCCTAATCATATTTGTGCCGGCACAAAGCTGTAGCGTGCGGCGAACGTCTGACGTGACGACAACACAATCCTAGATATCCAGTTGTCCTTACAGTTGAATGAATGTCGCCACAGCTTGAATATTGGTAAGGAAAGTGCGACGTGTTGTGCTGCTAACATTTTATGTTTTGCGCAGCCACCTGGGTAGGCGGAGGGTACACCAATGGCACCGCCGAGATAATCTACGTGAGCGGCCTCGCCAGGTGCCAGGCTCCCTTCGGCTACGCCATCAGCCTTGCCATCGGTGAGGGAACCTCCATGTGTGTGGGCTCAGTGTGCGCAGAGAGACAGAGAGAGAGAGAGAGAGAGAGGGAGAGAGAGAGAAAGAAGGAGCAACCGTAGCACTCGCAATGAAAAGAAGAAGCGCTAGGGACCCTTTAGGCATTTATTTTACGCTACATCTTCATAGAAACATTAAAAAGGGCAGGGGCGATCAAATATGCACGCATAAAATTATGCAGGCAAGTAAGAGATTAAAACAGTAACGTGGCCTTAGACAATCAGTATGTCGAAAAATACACCAATTACATAGAAACACATGCAACAATACGAGAACAGCGCTGGAGAATGATGATTCACCAATTAATAAGAGATATTTATTATTGCGGTTTTGAAATGCTGGATAACCCTGAATGCTCGCGACAGACTTTGGAAGCTGGTTGTATAGAAATGAGAACAGACACGAACTTCATTGTGTGTTTAAAATTGTATGCCTGACACAAATGGCTAATGGAAATAACGTTCACAAGCATGTTGTGGGTAAAATATTTGTACTTCCTGCTCAAAATATGCAGAAAATATTACGCTAGAAGTTCGTAATTAAGCCTCCCTAATCAAGCTTTGGAATAGAGCCGTACTGTTGCCAAGGCTTACATAACGAAGTAATTGCAAAAATAAACATACGGGGTATGCATCGTACACAGCTATATGTAGGTGAACTTCAGAGAATATTTTGATGCATATGACTTGAGGAGACGAGAATGCAAACATAACCGAAACTTTAGCTTACAGTTGAATCCAACTTTACCGAACCCGGATCAATAGCATTATTCTCTATGCAGAACACTAGAACCTACTGCGCGATACTGATGTAAAATAACTCCATTATAATTAACTGGACATTGGATATGTCGAACTCTCCATTGGCGCGCAGTGCCAGCAGCATCGAGGCGATGAATATCAGCTGCTGTTGCTAGTTATTTTTTTAATGATGGCCAGAAATACGGTCTGATTTTGAGGCAGGCCGTAGTGGGAGACTCCTGATATTTAGACGACCCTATGTTCTTTAACGTGCACATAAACCTAAGCGCAGGGGTGTTTCCGAGTTTCGCCGTGATCGAAATGCGGCCACCATGACCGGCATGCGATCCCGCGACCTAGTGCTTTGCAGCCCAGCCGCATAGCTACTAAGCAACCACGATGGGTGCCATTTCTAGTCGAAACATGTTATTTTGTTCTTCAGCTAGTGAGTTTATCACAGCTGCAAACGGGGGGCGGGGAGGAGATGTTGCCAGAGAACACGAGCAACAACCAAGGAGTGCGAGACCATCGCAAGGCGCACTGACAACTGAAAGGTCACTTCTTGATCACACGCAGCACAGAACTTCTTGATTTCGCCGTATGATTGTTCTTTTTCTTTATACCCGTATAATTCCTGTCGGTGGTGACGATGATGATGATGATGATGATGATGATGATGACGGCGACGACGACGACGACGATGATGATTTATTGCCATTCCCTTTGCACGGCGGTGGTGACGAACAGTCACTCGGCTTGCTTGAATTTATCGGATATGCCATACAGCCATCGCGAGCGCACCACCCCAAGTCGCCAGAAAGCCAAGCGGACTCCTGAGAAAACCCCGGCCTCCCACACACGAGCGGAGACGCAGCAGTAAACCCAACGGCACCGATAAGTCAGCCCACCAGCATAAAAATTAATGCAAAGCAGTCTTCATTACTCGTTACTGGCCGCGACTACTACATGAAGGCAGCGGTGGGATAACCAAGGTAACAAGGTGCCCACGAGTACAGTGATCTCGACGTAGTAAGCCGCACACCGAAACGGGCGCCATGCAACAACGGCGTTTGACCCGCTTGCCGCAGACCTGCCGACATAGCTCCACTTCCGCAAGCATGAAGATTGTACTCAATGGCATCGTAGGCGGGAAGTTTACTGTCTTTTTAAATATTCAGTCTCAAGAGCCAGCGCTAGATGACACAAACCAACAAATTTATTTATTTATTTATTTATTTATTTATTTATTTATTTATTTATTTACAAATACTGCTGTCTCAAAATTGAGACATAGCAGGAGTGGGTGAGTACATCAAGATAACATACAATCAACATGTCACATGTAAACGAACTTCGTCCACGAAACGCTCAAGTGGCAATTCTCGTAGATTAGTATGTAGCGTGTTCCACAATTCAATGGTTAATGGCAAGAAAGAAAATTTGAAGCTATCTATGTGAGCTCTAAAGGGAACAATATTCAAGGGATTGGCTCTTCGCGTTACACGTGCCGAGGAGCCAACAAATATCACAGGTACGTCGACAGTGACAGAAGCATGTACAATTTTCTGCAACAATATAATCCTTTCACACGTGCGCCTATGTGCCAATGGCTCAAGTGATAGCAGGCCAGCATGCAGAGAAGGGGAGAAATTGCGATCGTATCAATTGTAAATAAATCTAATAGCTTTCTTCTGCACAGCCTCAATCTTTCATACATCATATACGCAGTTGGGTGACCAGACGACAGATGCATATTCTAGAGTGGGCCTCACGAGGGATCTGTAAGCTGCTAGTTTGCATTCCTTGGTTGCTGGTTTTAGTGTTCTTTTTATATATCCAAGTCGTTTTAGAGCCCTGGAACAAATGAAGTCGACGTGTTTGTGCCATTTTAAGTTGTAAGAAAAAATTACACCAAGATATTTGAACTCGGTGACGGAAGTCAAAGTCTTCTCATCATTACTATAGGCAAATTTCAGGGGTTCCTTTTTGTTTGAAAAAGGTCATTAATACTCTTTTATCGAAGTTGATTTCCATTTGCCAGGTCTTGCTCCAGTTGCAGAAGGCATTGAACGTGTTATTCAGCAGCTCCTGAGAACTGGCGCTGGCGATGTTGGAGTACAAGACACAGTCGTCTGCGTAAACACGGACCTTAACAGCAGAGTTAGTAACAACACTCTCGACATCATTAAGTTAAATAATGAATAAAAGTGGTCCCAGTACGGAGCCCTGTGGGACGCCGGAAGAAATACCGACTGAGGATGATTGCGCCTGATTAAATGAGACAAACTGGGACCGCAGATGCAAGTAGTCTCTTATCCAGCCAAGTAAGTGATTGCCGTGTATGCCTCTGAATAAAGAGTCAAGCTTCATGAGTAACTTAGCATGACATACCTTGTCAAACGCTTTGGAGTAGTCAACAAATATGGCGTCAATATGGCCACGATTGTTAAGTGTAGTAGCAACGTCGTGAGTGAATTCAATTAGTTGCGCAACCGTGGAAAAACCCGATCTAAAACCATGCTGATGATGTGAAAGAATGTTGTTATCATTTAGGTACTGTATAATGTGTTTATGAATTATGTGTTCTAGTAGTTTACAACAAGTAGATAATAACGAGATTGGTCTATAATTGGAAATTGATTGCCTAATGCCAGATTTGTGTATCGGTACAACTTGAGCAACTTTCCAGACACGGGGAACAGTTTGCGATTCTACAGATTTTTGAAATATGATAGTCAGATACCGCGCACAGTATTCTGAGTATCTTTTTTAAAAACGTGTTTGGAATGTTATCTGGTCCAGCACTTTTATTAGTATCAATATTTAACAAGAGGGCGTGAACTCCGCTAATCGTTATCTGAAGTTTTGGAAAACATGCTGAAGCACTATCACAGTGAAACTTAGGGATAATGCCGTTATCTTCAACAAAAACAGATTTAAAGTATGTATTGAACGCTTCAGAGATCATAACAGCATTTGAACACGACTGTCCGTTGATGACCATAGAAGTTGGGCACAGGAGGAACAATTGTTTTCCAGAATTTGGATGGGTTGTCTTTTAGGAATGTTGTTAGAGTGTTGTTATAGTAGTAGTCTCTAGCGTGCTGCATTTTAGTCTTAAGAGTTTGTCTAAGCGATGTTAGCACTGAGTTTTCTCGGACATTCCGAGTGCGAGAGCCACGGCGGAAGCGCTTTATCCGGCGAATCAACTGAATAATCTCTCTAGTGTACCAAGGGTGTTTCGAGTTTCGCTTTACACATTTTTTTGGTACAAAATTAGCTATGCACTCTTTGACAATTTTCTGAAACATTTCAACTAACAAGTCAACACCTAAGGCATCACTCGAAAACATAAACTCATCAAAGTGTGATGCAAGCGAGGCGACGATAGAATTGTCATCAGCTCGAGAAAAGTCATGGACAGTACTATACGTTGGTTTATTGGGCTCTAGAGCAATATCTAGGTGCACAATTACCGCCTTGTGATCGGAGATGCCCTCCACAACGTCACATTCGCTACACAGGAGCCCATCACTAAGCAAGACCAAAACCAAAATAGCAGATTCTCGGGTGCACGAGCTAACGACCTGTGTTAAATCATACGACACAGCAAGATTGATTAGAGCGTCGCAGATGGGTCGATCACGTCCAATAGAAGAAAGAGAACGCCAGTCAATGTAGGGGGCATTAAAATCGCCACATAATATTAACTGGCTTTTCTGTAGCCTGTTCACTGCAATATAATTCGAGACAGCGTGGATAGAATTGACATCATTTGGCGGTCGGTCTACAGCGCCAATCACAGTAGTAAAGCCGCTAAGGTCAATCTTGCACCAACACGATTCGCTGTCATGAAGCTTCGGCAGCAAAACGTATTTAATATCTTTAGAAATAAAAAGCGCTACGCCACCACCGCGACCAACAGTCCTGTTATTTCTCAACACTTAGTAACCAGGTGGCAAAAATTCATTCTCAGAAATGGAGTCATTTAGCCAAGTCTCAGTAACACATATTATTGATGGTTTGTGACATTCTACAAGCCAGTTGAAACAAACATATTTGTTAACCAAGCTGCGCGCATTAAAGTTCAGAAGTGTCAGTTTCCTTTTATGTGGAAGTCAGTTGGTATTCCTCCGAGCAGTGTAATCAGCCGCCCTAACAACGCACTTTCTGGCGTCGCTCCACTCGTATCGAACACTGTCGATAATCAGGTGCTCTTGTTGTAACCGTACCTTCTTTGCAACTTTTCTGAGTTCCGTTGAATTCTGCCATAGGCTTCTGCGCACCTGTCGCACGCGTGCAGAAAAGTCTTCACTGACGTAAATGTTCGAACCTTTCAGTTTGCGTGCGTTAGCTAAGATATCTATTTTAGTTCGAAAATCCAACAGTTTGATAATTATTGGTCTATCTTTACCTGTCCTTTTTTGCCCAAGTCTGTGGCAACGTTCGATGTTATCACACGTTACGTCAAGCTTTGACGTTAGCATGCTTAGTACTGAAGTAAGAAGTGCCTCAGGGGTCTCATTCAGTGTTTCAGATAAACCATGAATAACCAAGTTGTTCCGTCGCGACCGATTTTCAAGGTCGTCATTCTTACGCTCCAGCTTTTGGATCATATCTGAGAGACCAGAAACAGTATTTTCTAGTTCCTGCACGCGCTCACCGACATCTTTGGCGTTGGCGACAAATGACTCTAGATAGACGATCATCGAAACAGGCAATTTTAGAGGTTAGTGCAGATATTTCGTAGCTTATGCGAGCCTGTCCTGACAGCAATTCGGCGAACATTTTTTCAGTGACGGGACCTGGGTTAGTTTCTATGTCTCCTGAAAGAATCAACAGGCCTTTCAACATGTGCACAAGACAGGCAGCAATTTTCGGGAAAAAGAACGTGGGAGGGTCCGGCAGCAGGAACAAGAAGCTATCATCATTTATATAACATTTACAACCATACCAATTGCATACCTGTAAGTAGAAGTAGGCAAATTTGCAGCGCATGTTTGCGATGCTGCCACCGGACCCACTGAAGTGGAACCGCAGAGGCGTTCGTCCTTTATCCTGTTGCGAGCCCGTAGATGTCGCCGAGGTGCCGGAGCATGCACAGTACCGCCAGGTTAGTGCTGGCAAGCAGGGAAGGAAGCAGTCCACGCCGGCTGACACGTTTGCGTTTGGTGCCTTCGTTGGCAACGGACCCGTGAAGCTTCCTGAGCAAGCGTCGACCGTCCGGTGGGGCAGACCGACGAGCCGGTAATCCGAAGGATCACAACAGTGAAGATTGTGGAAAAAGGTACTTGCAGCAATCTGTAAGTAGTAGCAGGCAAATTTGCAGCGCATGTTTGCGATGCTGCCGCCGGACCCACATTCTTCTGCACCTCGGGTGAAGAAGAGGTGGACCTGCTCATCTCCATGAAACTAACTGGCGAACAGATGCCATCGTATAATGTCGCAGTGAATGTTTTGAAAAGCATTTTCTGTCCTGCAATAATTTCATACGTGCGAGCGAGATTCAAATCTCGGAAATGAGAGCCACATGAAAGCGCCGATGCGTTCGTTACTGAGCGTTTTGCAGAAAACTACGACTATATACGCAACTCTCAAAGACGAATTGATTCGGGATAGGCTCGTGGTTGGCTTGCATGACGAGAAAGTTAGTGAGAAGCTGCAGCTTGACGCAGAACTCTTTCTGTAGAAAACGATTATACAGCTGCCCGCAATTCAGAGGCCGCGAAACCTGAACGCAAAGAAATGCACTCCATTTAACAGCCGGCTCTTTGCCTAGAAGTGCGCGGCTAGGCCCGCAGTAAAACCCACCGCAAGGTAAAAAAAAGCCCTTTCAGGTCGTCGTGCCCACGACGCGAAATCAAGCTGTAAGATGAACGCTGCACGTGGTGTGGCAGCGTGCGCGACCACACGAAGGCACAGTGCCCTACGGCGAACTAGACACGTAACCATTGTGGGACGAAAGGCCACTACGATTCCGCGCGCCTGTTGAAGCCCAAAGGTGAAACCTCAGGCTCAGAAAACGAATAATTTGTCTATAACAACATTTAGTGTACCCACATCCACCGTTACCCACTTGTGAAGAAGCTGAAAAGGATGCTTAACATGGATGTCATCCAGAAGGTAGAGCGAACAACCCAATAGTGTTTTCCGATGGTCGTCGGAAGGAAAAAGAACGAGCTTCCCATCTGCGTTGATATGGCCAGCTCAATCAGCAGATAATTCCTGATCGCTTGCTTATGGCGACGAGTGTCTCGCAAAACTGGCATGTGTAACAGTGTTTAACCGCCTAGCTGGATACACGAGCAGGATACTGGCACGTTCTATTGCCCAAAAATTGTCGCGAATGCACAACTCTCATCAGACCTATCGCAAGGTTTTATTTCTGGAGACTATTGTTCGGAAATTCCACGGCACCAGAGTTCTACCAACGCGACATGCTCCGAGCGCTGGAAGGACTAGCCGACGTGAGTTTTCTCCAAGAACACAGCATTTTGTCAAACGACAATTGAAGACCCGGATGCTAATCTACGGCGTGGGCTAAAGAAGCTGGATGGTACAGCTGTTACCCTGAACATTGGCAAGCACATTTCGTCAAACCGAAGCCGCACTTCTAAGTAATGTGGTATCCACAACAGAAGTCAGTGCCAACACAGGGAAGGTCAAGGCCATGACAAAGCTTGCCTCACCTCTCTTGTCCGGTACAACTCAAGAGCAATTCATGTTTTGCCCTTGCAGCCACTGGTGTCACTGTGTCAACATGACGTCGCGGCCGACCGCCTTCGCGCCGCAATCGTGAATGGAAAGAAAAACCGTATTCATCCGTGTTTACGGACTTTTGCGAAATGGGCTCCTCCACTCCCCGCGTCCAATTATCGGCGTCGTCAGTGAGACCGTGCTCTCTCAAGGTGCCTCCAGCAGTGTCGCGCAACATGCCCATCTAAAGAGGTCGTGAAACACATTGGGCGATCATCCAGCTTCCTCCACTCAGAAGGGTGGCGGTATCGGGAGTAAGAGCTCCTTTCTCGATGAGACTTGTGGAATGTGGTTGGTGTTTCGAACGCGAATAGATCAGACAGAGGGTAGTTCCAAATTAGCGACCTTCTGGTGAACCACAGCTTGAACGAAAGAAATCATACGCTTGTTGGCAGTCGAGACAATTGAGCTGGTGACATTACTTCTATTTTACGACGAACGATGCTTGTCAATGTGTCAGAAGCCGTCGATAGTGGGTGAGGAATCAGCAATGTATACAGGATGCTGAACCGTCTTTTCGTTTTCACACAGCTTCTTGTCTGCCTCGGTCATCCGGTCCCGCCCGAGCATTCCGTGCAGAATTCGTTTTCTTATCTGGCAGCTGCCACATCTTCGACTACCACAGTACATGCGCACATTTCGGATCCCTTGTGCAAAAGAACGCTTGTATCACCAGCGAATGGTAATCTTGGTTTGCTGGTCAACCTGTTTGCCAGCAACCTGATGAACAAAAATGGAAATGACGTTCACGTTTGTGACGTCAGCCACGAGCCTTTGTGTATAAAGGCGCCGGCAGCACATTCCTTTTTCAGTGGGCATGGCAGCAGCAACGTACGCACGATAGACGCGATACTAAGAGCGCGTGGCGGCCGGCACTGCTTTCTGGCGCAATAAGTGCCGGAAGACACGCCAAACCAAACCAACCACTCATCTAAACGATGGCAGCACCCGGATCTCCAGTGGTGGGCCTCGCGCCCAATTTACGCTGCTTTGCATTAGTGATTCCACACGTTCGATTTCAGCTACAACTATGAGAATACCACGAGAATTGCGTATTCCTCAGGGAAAAGCTGCCTACCGCAAGCGTCAGTGAGAGTTGGGTCGTTAATGGACTCATCATCGTAGGGCGGACGTCGAGCTGCGCGCCAGAGAGGCATAGTTTAAATGACAGTGCTGGGAGGCCGATCCCGAAGTGCGCGCGGGAGACGTGGGAAAGAATGGTAAAATATTTGCAATATAGACTGCTTGTGAAGTTTGACTTGCATGATGTAACACTCGGTGGCAGTAACACCATATACCGAGGTGATGCCACCCTCTTTTTAAGAAGAAAGGATCACCTCCGGCGCTGCACACGTGCTCTCGTACCTCCGTGTGCGGTAACTCTCCCCCGGTGGTCTTAGCCGTGAGAGGAGGCTGTGCTTCAGAGGATCCGCGTCGGGGTTGCCCTCACTCCTGTCATGACTCGGAAGTGGCAGCGCTTTCACCTGTTATATCCACGCCCTAGGCGTCCGGTCTGCAAGTCACGCAGTGCCGAAGCCGACATGCCCCACATGCTGTGACTTTGCCCTGCCTTGAAACTGACCATGCTCCGGCACCTCGCAGCAGCGGGACTTTCGCCGCATAATCCTAGCTACTGCACTGCTGGGACGCAGGGTCCGCATTATCGATCCCTCCTGAACTTCAATAGATCCACAAATCTTTTTTTATTCATTTACTCATAATTTTATTCATTATTCATTCGCCCGCACCCTATAACCCTGTATGCCCTGAGGCATTAACCCTCACATAAAAAAAAACTAGCACCGCTTCGCTCTTCGACCATCTTCACGAAGTGGAAGGGGCGGTGACTTTTACTTATGTCCTATTGCACTAAATTGCTTCGGCGATCTCCTTTTAATCGGGGCTATTGGACTAAATGCAGGCCCTCGCAATACTGCCAACAGTACGCGTCCTGGAAGTAACCTGAACCCCAATCAAACGAATGTCGCAGGAACAGGTTCTCTGAATGTTGATTGCTCTGCAGATAGCGTCATACTTTACATGCTGATATATTTGCGAGGCTAATTGCTGACCAGGAACAAATGTCTTTTGATATTAGGTTACTCGGACAGCCTGTTAATTCGCCTCTCGAGGCGCTGGAATCTTGTGTGAATGCCATTGAATCTGCTCTGTCAGTAAAGCGTTGTGGGCAAATGGGAAATTGAACGTGTACTTTGACTGAGAAAGTTAACACTACCGTCTGAAGCATAAATGCTAAAGACAGCAGTTTCAGGATCACTTTACTGACACAGTTGGTTAGCTCGTTTTGAGCGTTGATTATTTCGAAAAAAGTCGCGTAGAAATAAAGTGGTCTGGCATGGATTACCTGAAGTACAAGACTAAAACGACGACGTACTACTTTCGAGTGTATCCTTGTGGTTATCGGATGTGCTTAAAATGCAGTTCGCTAGCATTGAAAGATTTCACTATATAATACTGCATTGACCATTTTGTTCCTGTTAAAACGCAGTAAACAATAACTTGGATAAAGTATGGATGATAAGATATACTTTACTCTTGTTGCGACTTGTCAATCACTACGGCGCTCAGAGCTGAGTTGTGATCCCGCTAAATCAGCAATGTTCAATGAAGTTAAGGAGGAACTCCGAGCTAAACTTTAATCGGCCAAGGACTTCCATTTCAGAGTAACACTGCCTCGGCTTTTAAACAGCAATTCCAAAAAAATTGGCTATCCATTATACCTTGTCCAACTGATAATACCACTTTAGGTATTATAGGTGTTACCTGCAGAACTAATGCACGTCCTGTGTTCATTAACTTCCTGGATTTGAATGAGAAAATACAGGTACTCAGGAATTCAAGCACAAAGACACTTGCTACAGCATTCGCCAGGATTTTTCTAACCGAATATGTAAGCATCTATGGGATGCTACCACATGCTTTCGTTACAATGGGCCTTCTGTAAGGATACGCTTTGATAATAGGTTCGTCGATAACGTATGCTATAACTGGCATAAATACACCAATGGACTTGTCGAAGCATTCAACTGCATGTCAGGCGCTGCCGCACACAATCCCGCCCATAAAACTAGATGAAATTATCTTACTACATGTTCTGAACCTATAGTTCTGAAAGTCAATGCCACGAGCTTGCTTAACAAATTTAGTCACTTTTTCACACTCATTACTTGTCACGATGCTTGTATTATAGGCGTCACAGGGACGTGGCTACACGGTGATATATATGATGAAATAGCACCACCTGATGTCAACTTTGTTAGAGTTGACTGGCAACACGGCCGAGGAGGAGGTGCAGTCCTTTTCCTGAAATGTTACCATTATGTAATCCAAGCTCTGATCAAATTAGGGTCTGCTTGGCGTAACGTATACCTTGAAAATAGATCAGTAATAATTGGCATCCTATATTGCTGCCCCGTTCACCTCATGGCGGCTTATCTAGTCTGAATATGTTTTCGCACGAGTGCAACATCCTATCTTCACACATACTGCTTATGGGGCATTTTAATGCTCCAGATATATCAATGGTCGTCATTAGCCCTGCCTCGTCATGAGTTTCGCTCATCGAAGGAGTTTCCGGGAGCTGTCACAGTCGACTGGTCTTAACCCTTTGTGGGACAGTGGGACACATACGTCCCACATAGTGCTCCACTCTAAAGGGCTCGTACGAAGCAGAAGGAAACCGGAATCATTCTTGTGATGTGCTACCACCTATTGAGAGGTTTCAGTACTTCTTTTAAATATAGTTTCAGCAGCCTCCACTAGATGAGGCAGTGAGTCCAGAACTTGAAACTTCGTTCTTTTTTTCTGATGCATTGGAAGTTTTCGACTATATGCGATCCGGCAGAAAAGAAAATCAACATGCCTGGTAAGTAATTCCTTTTTTCTGCATTCAGAGAAACAACCCTGGATTAAAATCAGCTCTTGTTTCTGAGATTTGAGCTTACATATAATGAGATAAATGCAAATTTTCAATACCATGCTGAAAAAAGTTGCACATTTTGCTAAGCCTAATGGCAGAATTTTGAGCGGTAATTTTCGAATTATTTGATCTAGAACTTGTCGTTGCTTTCTAATGCAGGCAAGCGATTTCTATCACAAGAAGAAGCTCTCGAGCTCTATTTTAGCATATCGGACGATCCGGACTCCAATGATTCGGATGGGGAAAGCACAGACGAGAATGTCATTCCCGAGCTTGCGCCTCATTGTACAGATGAGGATGCCAGTGCAGATGAAATGGCTGCGTCAACGAGCAGACAGGCAAAACGCAAGGCAACCTATACAAAAAAGAAAACAAAGAGGCGGAAAAGATCGCTAGACCTGTGCGACAACATCGTGGAAAATGAGGAAGAAACGCCGGGCACATGGGGTTGTGACGAGCCAGACCATGCTCTGCAAGTCCCAAAAACATGGGATCCTGAGATGTCACAAAAGTTGCCATCCAAACCGATTGAAGCTTTTTCACTCTACTTCGACGACGAAGTAATGCAGCTCCTTGTAGAGGAAACAAACCACTTTGCAGAACAGAAAAACCGGCGAAAATGGAAAACGATCACGTTAGATGAGCTTCGGGCTTTCTTCGGCATTCTGATTCTCATGAGTGTAAACCCGAGACATCAGCTGTACCTTTACTGGAGCAGCGATAACTTTTTCAATGCACCAGAAATCTCAAAAGTCATGTCGTTCAAGCGATTCCAATCCATCATGAATTGCCTGCATTTGAGTGACAACACGAAAGAAAAAAAAAGAGGCGAAGATGGATATGACCGGCTGGCAAGAGTACGCCCTCTCATCGATGCTCTGAACAAACGTTTTCAGAAAGAGTACACGCCATCGGCTCATCAAGCTATAGATGAGAGTATGATCCTATTCAAAGGAAGATCGTCTCTGAAGCAATACATGCCAATGAAGCCCATCAAACGCGGCTACAAGGTGTGGTGCCGGGCCGATTCAGAAACCGGCTACCTGATTGCGTTTCAGGTGTATGAAGGAAAAAATGCGAAGCGTCCTGCCAACCAAGCACTTGGAGAGTACGTCGTATTGTCTCTGGTAGAAGGCGTTGAGCCTGGCACGCAACTCTACTTTGACAATTTCTTCACTTCCACTCGCCTCATGGAGGACCTTGCACAGAAAGGAATTCTTGCTGTTGGTACAGTCCGGACAAACAGGAAGGATCTGCCTGATGAATTAAAAATGGACAACAAACTCCAGAAAGGAGAATATATCTGCCGATCAAAAGGAAGCATTGTTGCATATCAGTGGCGTGACACAAAAAATGTGCATGCTTTATCGAATTTTCACCACCCAAAGGACACAGAAGAAGTTGTCCGCAAGCTTGCAAATGGGTCTTCGGTTTCCGTCCAGTGTCCAAAGGCTATATCCGACTACAACACTTGGATGGGAGGAGTCGACAAATTCGACCAAAAGCGCAATGCATACCGAGCTGACACGAGGTCCAAAAAGTCCTGGTACAGAATATTTTATTTCTTGCTCGATGCAGCCATCGTCAACGCGTTCATTCAAGTAAATGCTGTGAATCCAATGACCTACTTATGGTTTCGATTGGTTCTTGGACGGGAACTCATCAATGGCCAGACATTCAGAACCACCGGCAGCAGGAAGCCGTTCAGAATGAACAAGGAGGGTAGAAAAAATGGCCACAAAATGGTTGGCGTATCGGATGAAGTTCGGTTCATGGGAAGAGAGCACAACCCTGTGAAAGTGGAAAATAGGCGCAGATGCCGTTGGTGTTCCACGAGGGGGAAAGAAGTGCGAACAAGTTTCTTGTGCAAGGCATGCTCAGTCCCGCTTTGTGTGACCTGTTTTGGACCATTCCATGAAGTGGTTAGTCAGAACTAACCTAGTGTGGCACCCGTGTAGGTCAATGGGATAAATACGTCCCACATTTCATTTTCCCATTTAGTGTCAATGGGACAAATGCGTCCCACATTTTTTTCTTTAACTATACATAATAAAACTGTGAAATTTGTTTAGAATCATTTCTGTACACCTCATTTTCAAGTGTAATAAAAAATTTTTTATAATTCTTGCAAAAAATATATGTTGTCCCACAAAGGGTTAAACAACAGCCAGCCTACCAGAAGTGAAGACCTTCTAGATCTAGACTTTCTCAGTCAACGCCTCGTGGATGGCAGTTTTGAATGCGCAGTGACTAAAGATATTTGCGATTTCGGGTAGTTGCAGGTTGTATTGCTGTGCTGGCAAAAAAGCCACACATTTTGCACTCCTCGATTCCAAAGGTTTAATAATGTTTCCATTATTGAAACCCTGAGTGAAAATGTCAATAACTGTTTAAATGAGTGCCGATGATGATGTTAATCATTTAGTTTCTGTTTTCGAAAACCTTATTCCCTCATACATTCACCGTTTTGTCGCTCTTAAAACGCTGTAAACCAACACTTAGCTGAAACATGGCTGACGAGAGGTGCTTTGCACTTGTCACGATGTGTCACGAGACCAAGTCGCTCAAAGCTGAGTAGTGATCCGGCTAAAACTGTAATGTTTAACGAAGTGAAGCAGGAACTTCGAGGTAAACTCAAATCGGGCAAAGATTTATATTTCAGAGTTATATTTCCTCAGCTTCTAAAAACCAATTTCCAAGAAATTTTTGCAATCTATCTTGCCTTGCGCAAATTATATTACTACTTTTGTAATTATTGGGAAGCCTTCTAGTAACTCCAATAAAATGGCATCTGCCTTCAACTAATATTTTCAATTCGTTTCGATTTAAGACCACCTCAAACTCCCTGCTTTTCAATATTATATAGCTTCAACAATTAGTGACCTCTCTGTATTACTGTAAACTCGACAGTAAAAGGTCCTGTGGTCCTGGCGGCATTTGTAATGCTTTCATTGTTATTTACTTCCTTTGGTATAATAGTTATCTCACTGTTATGTTTAACAAATCATTAGCAACTGCCCTTGTTCCTTCTTCGTGGCGACGTGTTAAATGTCTGGCTTTTCACAAATCTGGCAATAAGATGATGACAACTAGCTACTGACCAATCTGCCTAACCTGTAATTCTGGCACACTACTCGAACATATAATTTACAAATATATCGTAGATTGCCTAGAATCCAATAACATACTGATTGATGGCCAGCATGGTTTTCGTCGCGGTGTTTGCACCCGTAACTCATCTGGTTGAATTCATGCATGACATTGCTAAAGCACAAGACCATGGTGCACAGGTTGACGAAATTTTCATAGATCTGTCCACAGCGTCCGACACTGTGGTTCAGCATAATCTACTAGTTAAACTCAGCCTCATCCTAAATAATCCTAACTGCGTCGACTGGATTGCCAGTTTTCTGTCCGACTGTTCCCATTTTGCACGCTACAATACTTCTGACCCGCCTATTGATCATGTCTCCTCTGGCGCCCCGCAGGTGCATTGCCCGGTCCAATTCTGTTGCTATTTTACATAACTGACTTGCCACAAAACATAATTAACATGCGTCTCTATGCTGAAGATTGCATCCTCTACCGCAATATTAACTTCCCTCAAGATGATACTGCTCTTAATTAGCATTCTTACACTTCTACTGATAGTGTAACACCTGGCAGATGAGTGTGAACTTCACCAAAGCCGTTTCATTCACATTCACTAGGCTTTTAATTGCTTCGTTTCTCTAGTACTTTTTCAATGACTCCTTTCGTACCAAGAATACCCGAATATAAGTACCACGAACTCTTATTCAACCACAACTTAACTTGGAGCAAGCCTGCTGAAGTAATATATACTAATTCATCGAAAACATCGGCCATCTCCAACGCTCCCTTCGTGTGACTCCTCAAGAAAGCAAACTGGTAGCATACAAAACACTAATCTACCCTATCTTTCAATATGCATATATAGTTTGGAACCCTCTTGATAAAAAAAATTATATTAGCAAGATTGAGTCCTTACAAACGAAATCTGTTCGTTTTATCTACTGTCGCTACGACAGGGATTTTTCACCTTCCTCTAACCTCACAGTGGAATACTCTCTTGACTCGTTTCGGCATCAGCCTGGGTGCGTGACACCCAAGAGGCTGTGGCGCCCTCTTTTGACTAGTTTTGGTACCAGCCTAGGTGCTGTGGCGCCCGCTCCTGACTAGTTTCGGTATCAGCTTAGGTGCTGTGGCGCCCTGTCCTGACTAGTTTCGGTATCACCCTAGGTGCTGTGGCGAATGTGGCTTCTGACTGATGCTGTGGCTCTTGATTCGTTTCGGCATCAGCCTAGGTGCGTGACGCCCAAGACGCTGTGGCGCCCTCTCTTGACTAGTTACGGTATCAGCCTTGGTGCGCGACACCCAAGGACATTGGACGGACGACTTCCCGGATTCTGAAGTACTCCGCACTTAAAATGTTGCACAAGAAACCTACATTTACAAATATTTACCAGAAACGCGAGTAGCCCAGGCGTAAGAACCGCCAAGACGGCGAAGAGCAACCTCTACCTCTTATTCATCGGTGCCGGCTTAATGCTGCAGTCGTCTTCTCGCCCGCGAAAATTTATTTATTTATTTATTTACAAGTACCTTACAGCCTTCGAGACGGCTTTGTGCTAAGGGGAAAATACAGTAACACATTCGTATAGGAATAGCGGAGAAAAAGCGGAAAATTATTACGATATTGCACATACAGCATGAAGACCAATAACAAAAAACAATAACATAACATACGAGCATTATAAATGTTTTGCATGTATACAGTAATAGATACTGTAAGAAATGCAACAAATTAGAAGAACGCAAGAGATGTTTGATTGTTGAAATGGCATACTGATTAATTATGAGATTGTGAAATGCCCTATGTATGAATTGGAAAGCGATGTTATTTGGGAGAGCGTTTCCTAAACGGACCGCACGGGGTAAAAGCTGAAAAATTGAAAGCGCGTGTGTTGCTGTAAATTCAAGTGTGGCTGAACTGATTGTTGAGTCGTTGTGACATCGAGGATCCTTTCTGCAGGTTGGATAAGGATAGGCCAACTATGTGAATGAATCTATAGAACAATAATAGAAGGGAAATATCGCGGTGAGTGGTTAGTGGATGCAACGAAAGTTCGACTTCTATTTGGGTTGCATTCGGCTGGTTACTATAACGTTTTCAAATGAAACGGCTCGCTCTATTCCGGATGTTCTCCAGGAGTTCGAAAACGTATTTTGATGAAGTAACGATATACAAGAGGCGTACTCAATTTGCAGCCGTAGAAAAGTTATTTAAGCTAGTTTTCGTAGGGGTGAAGGCGCAGTTAGTTTGCGGCTCAGAAATCCTAATGGTCTGGAGGCGTTAGCTGAAATAAAGGTGATGTGATGAAGTGATAATATATATATATATATATATATATATATATATATATATATATATATATATATATATATATATATGACTTTTCTTATTTGGCCTCTAACACAGTTGACCACAACACTGGATATAAGTACTTAGGAGTGCTCCTTGCAGAAAGACTTTCATGGATTAATCGCGTCACCTAACTAACGCCTCCAGATCATTGGGATTTCTGCGCCGAAACTTAAGATCTGCGCCTTCACCAGACCTATGTGCATAGGTATATGCGGCGATACTACCCCACACACATACAACACATCTGCATACTGACGCAGGTGGCAACCTCTTTGCGGTGAAGATGCGTAAAGCCGGCTACAAGACGATGTTGGACCCTTTCCAGAAGCATTTCGGAACCCGCATGGGTGGCCTGCTCTTCCTGCCGGCGCTCTGTGGCGAGGTGTTCTGGTCAGCCGCCATCTTAGCCGCCTTGGGTGAGCGATAAATTGCGCGTTGGGTAACATGGACGGTCGGGCTCATGCCGAGACGGAACTCTTACGTGGTGGAAGGGGAAGTCATATGACAACGTTCTAGCCTCATGTTTGCAGACGTCGTAAGACTAGTGACTAATCATTAATGATTATGATGACACATGCGTACAGTGTGATCTATTGGTAAAAAGGGACATGATCATATCCCGTGTGGATGTTTCCCGTTAGCGTTGTACAATTGCACTCCTTTGCTGCAGATGCCTTGTGGCTGGCGCTGGCACCTTCCTACGCGGCTGTGTAGTGCATTGGCGCTTATTCATCCAGAATTTGCATCTAGCTCCTGCAAAGTAACAATCACAAATTGTAGTTTTACCTTTAACAGTGAACCGCAGTCTACATGGTTACTCCGCACTATTGCAATTCTTAATGATATATTTTTAATGCTTTCTTTTTGAAACCGGTCGTTCGGCAGTTTCGTGTGCAGTGCCACGCTCAGTATCATTGGGATATTTGTCTGTTGAAAATGGTGCTGTCGATAATAAAACATTCGGGAGGAATCACGTTTCACATTCTTAACTGGGAGTGTCCAGAACACATTTCCGACATGTGTATTGTTACGGGGAGATTATAATTACCAAAACACTTTTAAACATATTGTTAGTATGACAGCACCCGCACAGAGTGTGCGCCAAGACAGTGTCATCATCGTCACCGTGACACAAATCGCCCGACACACGAACCCTGACAGCAAATGCAGCGTCCCGGTTCATTCTACGGTAGATATCACGCAGTGGAGTACGTCTTGAGGCGGGAAACGTTTGCACTTTCAGCTGAATGGATTTCCATGGTTATGACATGCTCAAACTACGATTTGTATATGAGGCTATGAGGCATTGTCTATCGGGGGACAATGTAATAATATTGGCCACTAAAGGACAGTTAACGTGCTCCTAATGGAAGGACAAGGACATTTGTGCATTTGGCCTCCATCGAAATGAGAGCCCGCGTTTGAGTTTGCGACCGCGTAATCAGCAGCGCAGTACCATAGCCGCTATACCACTGCGGCGGGTGCAATTTCAGCTGCCGGTTCCGCAGATTCTGTGGAAGCCAGGAAGAAGAGTTCATATGTCACGTCCATGCCTTGCACAAGCAATTCGTGACACAGCAAATTGGTAAAATATGGTATCGCCCTGTGTTGCCTCCGTTTCGCCGTAACAAAATCTTGTCAGCACTGCTTGTGGGATGCGGCTATGGATCAAGTCACCAGGCTAACCATGGCTGGTTATCCTGAACACATATTCAGGCTCACAGCGCAAAAACTGGCGAAATTGTTAAAAAGCAGAGAAAGAGCTAGCGATCGAAGTGGCATTGGTCATCGCAAAAGGCCAGCACTTATTGCTTATATACATAGGCTGGCACATGGCCTAAACAACGTCGGGAATCGTTATGGTTTCAAGAGTTATTTCTATTTCCAAAGAAATTATCCACTCTGTGCCAGGCTGTGTAAGCACGAGCACAAGTGTCAGATTTAGTTGCGCACAATTCATGTGAAGCACAGACCTGAATTCGTGACTTGCCGCAATAATGTTGCTTACGAGATTACCCTGTCATGTGGCTCTTGTTACATCCGCCAAACGGGCAGGTGTATAAACAAAAGGTTGCAAGAACATTCTTTCAGAATGAAGAACGCTGGTCTATTACATTTGAGCACCCATTGCACAGCTTGCAGTTGCAAGCCCATTTTTGAACGCACAAGTGTAATCTGGACAAACAAAAATAAAAAATACCCGCCTCATTTGAGAGGCCAACCTAATCAATAAATGTGGTGACAGGTGCATAAGGCAGGCGTCACTCGCAATACACAAGGAAAACTATTTTTAGAAGCATCTAATCGGGCAGGTTCACGTTGCAGCTCGGCCTCCTCTTTATAGAATTTGTCGAGCGATCAAATACATTGACAATAGCTGCATGTGATGACCCTAATATGGGGCAAAGGTTCGTGTACTCAATGGTTCGGTTCGTACTCTAAGGCGGAGCCTCCGAGAACCCAATTGAGGACAAAGCCGTTGGTTTGAACACACACACAAAGACTTTTAATCAAACTAAAAAGAGGCATAAAGCAAATAGAAGGAAATAGAAAGCATGCCTAAAATAAACACTCAAGCAGACATTGCGGCAAGGAACACACATAGGGCTTGCATGAGGTTAACGAGTGCGCGAGTCCGGGTTGCAACGAGGGCAATCTCGACGCTGCGACACGGCGACAAGCTGGCGAAAGGAGTGGCGCCGGTCTCACCATAGGTCGCGGCGTAAGCTGACCGACCGGGCGACCGGAGCGCGCCAGCTCTGGCTAGGCGAGGTAAAGCGCGCGGCTTGGTGGCACGAGCAGACGGCGGCGGCGTTCTGGCCGGGTAGATGGGCATAGAGCTCGGGCCCGCAGCCCAACTGCTCTCGTCTGGCCCTCGGGCGCAGAAGCTCGAACGCCGGACTAAGGCAGCAAGCGGCACGACAGACGGGGTGGCGTTTTGGACAGGCAGCTGGCGTAGAACTCGGGCCCGTAGCCCGACTGTTCTCGTAGTGCGCACTGGCGCAGAAGCTCACCGGCGTTGAAGAGGTGACGGCACGCTCGGGTAGACGGGCGACGCACAGGAACAGGATGGCAGGAGGCCCCGGTCGGGTGAAGTCCTGGTGGGTTCGGGTCCGGAACCCGACGGCCCGTCTTCAACGCCCGCTCCGGTGGTTGACCTCCTCCTGCCGTCGCTTCCTGGGACTCTCCTGGCGTCTCCCCTGCGTCTCCTCTGCGTCTCCTTGCGTGTCCCTTCCGTTCTGCCAGCGCACCACGCTTTTTCTTCTGGTCTCGCCGATTTCGCATTCTCGGATTGGCTGCCTGACGCCCCGTGGTCTTTTCTATTTGGTTGCTTTTCTTCTTTTTGTTGTTTTTCATGCGCTGCGCGTTCTCGCGCCGGACGCTTTTCGGCGTCGTTATCTTCGTTCTTCCACCTCGGCGCGCGTGCACTCAGCGTCGTCTGCTCCTGACCGTCCCGATCACGGCACCATGTCGCGCACCACACATCACACTGAATTACCACTGCCAAAAAATGCTACAAACGAATTATTGAACGCTACGCACTCTCAAGACAAGTAAAATATGCATTTTTTCATAAACGAATATACAAGCATATCTCAAAAAATTGTGCCCGAAATAGCTCATATCAATGCTTCCATGTTTTCTGCCTTTTAGAGCGCAGCTCTTTGGCGTCCGTTCCTGGGTTTCGCGTCGTCGTCGGCGTTGTCGTCGTCGTCGGCGTTGTCGTCGGCCTCGTAACCATCTCGCCGACGAATCTGCTGCTCCGCCGCCGCGCATGCGCGCTGTCGGCTCTCCGGGCGAGGGAGGATGATGGAAGGGAGGAGGAGAGACTGTGGAGGAGGGCTGGCTACACAAATGGCTCTTTGGCGTCCGTTCCTGGGTTTCGCGTCGTCGTCGGGGTCGTCGTCGGCGTTGTCGTCGGCCTCGTAACCAGCTCGCCGACGAATCTGCTCCGCCGCCGCGCATGCGCGCTGTCGGCTCTCCGGGCGAGGGAGGATGATGGAAGGGAGGAAGAGAGACTGTGGAGGAGGGCTGGCTACACAAATGGCTCTTTGGCGTCCGTTCCTGGGTTTCGCGTCGTCGTCGGCGTTATCGTCGGCCTCGTAACCAGCTCCGCCCCCCTTTCATCCCCCCAGCGCTAGCAGCGACCGACTGATACCGCTTTCGTGAGTCCGCTACCGCACTCACGAAAGACGTCGTGCACTTCCTGCAACTCGCATTAACCGTCCATCGATCCACACCGATGTTAGTAGTGGGGGACTTTAATGTTGACATAAAGACAAACAGCAATTTCCTAACACTTATGCGGGAGAACATCCCGTTCTTCTCGCTCGTAACGCGTGCCACGGCTGTGACAACCTCCCGAGGCACTTGTATAGATCTCGTCTTTGAGAATCAAGCATTGGTGTACCAAGTCGAACATATATCAGTCTATTTCTCCGACCACAAAGCTTCCTTCATGACTGTCAAGAACTGTTAGTGGAGTCTTTGTTAAAGGAATACGTGTGAAAAATAAAAAAAATTCTGTGATAGCGCATACATGTGTTGCTCGATTTCTTTGCCTCAATCTATCGAAAAGGTGAAAGAGCTTATTTGCTGCGCTCAAATTTCGCATTAGGAAGTAACGTAATCGTCGGTAATTTTTTAATAGGTAAAGGACATATCACACGAAATTTGGAACTATATCAGTTGGAAACCAACAAAGCAGTGCATGCCTATTATATGAAAAATGCAAGGCCATGTATTGAGCAAGTCGAGGGCAAATATTTCAGTGCAGCTTTGCTAACCTCCCTGTCTTTCTCTCATTTGCATTTCTCTCTCTGTCATTGAAGGACCTTGTTTACATTTTTCGTACATAAGCAACAACCATGAAAAATCTCAATGACGCTATCCTTTGTTACAATGTATTGCGCAGGAGCAACTGGCACCGGTCGTGTATTGTGAGCAATTGCACCGAAATTATAGTGGCGACAGGAAGCACATATAAAAAAGCAGGAGTTCTGCAAAATCTACGAGGGCGAGACAAATGAAAGTGAGCCACTACGAATATAATACAGATGGGGTACTTTATTCAAAGGTAGTCTCCATGAGCATTTAGGTACTTGTCCCACTGACTAACCTGTCGCGTGATTCCCGTATGATAAAAACTCCTTGGGTTGCTGTTTCAAAAAATTTACAACTCACTTTTTCACGTCATCGTCCGACACGAATCTAATTCCCTTGACCTGCTTTTTTTTTTTTCAAATGCACCAAAATGTGGAAGTTGCAAGGTGACAGGTCTGGGCTGTATGGAGGGCCTTGCAGCGTTTTTCATTTGAACCTTGCCAGTTTTGTATTAAACAAATCACCAAAGGGGGGACGGGCATTGTCGTGAATCAGGATGACCCCATTCCTCAATTCTCGATGTCATTTGTTTTTTATTGCGACATGCAGCCGATCCGACGTTTCGCAATATCGTGAGCGATTAATAGACTCTCCAGGTTTAGGAAATTTGATCAATAATGGCCCCTGACAATAAAAAAAAGTCAACAACACATTTCCGGCAGAAATGACTGCCTTTGCTTTCCTTGCGGTGGTGAATTCAAATGTTTCCACTGTACGTTTTGTCGTCCTGCTTCAGGCTAGTAGTAGCGGCACCATGTTTTGTCCCCGGTCACAATTGCAGACAAAAAAGTCGTCACCTTCATTGTTATGCCGGATTAGATGAGTCAAGGCAGGGCCAAACCTGTCGTTCTTGTGGCGGTGGTTCAAAGTGCTGGCCGTCCATCGCGCACACAAGAGCCGATAACGGAGATGTTCATGAATTATGGCGTGACCCGAACTTATCCTCCGTTCTTGTCTAGTCAGCCTTTGCAGTTGTGCTGGGCGTGAAAGCACGGTGGCAATGGCCCGGTCTCGGATCGTCTTTGCAACTTTCACGTCCTTCTTTGAACCGTTTGTTACAATGGTTCACAGTGGCCAATTAAATGCAATGTTCAACGTACACGGCAGCCATACAGCGACTAATTTCTTTATGGGAAAGATCTTCAGCTGTCAAAATCTTCACGACACAATGCTGTTCAATTTTTTGAGAGTCTAATACGTCCCGCAGCCATGTTCAACCCACGGTATGAGAGCATTACAGACCCTTTATCCTCACACCTGCGTGTCACTTTTGTGAATGAGAGATGCCTCAGTGCTTCGCGCATACTTCGCACATAATGAACTGAACCATTCTTGCGTGGGGTATTTTGGTTCACTCTCATTTGACTCGCCCTCGTACATTAGAAATCCGAAGATAGACTGGAATATACAAATGCGAAGATACAGCTTCGTAAAGGGCAAGAAAGTGTCACTGGAAACAAAGTTCACTGCGCGTATATACAAAACTTCGCAACAAGATATCTAAATATATGTGTAAGTCTTTAAAAAATGCGCTAATTTAAGAAAAAGTTACTTTATATATTGCGTCAAACAAGGCAAATAAAAATGTTGCGCATCCACAAATTCACAGACCACAGAACCCTTTCTCTCTACTCCCCCTAGTGTATCGTGCAAGACAGGAAGCCGGGCACTATCTCCTCGCTTTTCTCCCTTGCGCACACATAACTGAGCCACCATCGTGGGCTCACCCGTGCCACGCCCCCCCCCCCCCCCCCCCCCCCCCGTAAACTTTCACTCGCACATACGGCACGCAGCACGTGGTCACGATGTTATCACCCTTGGATTTTATACGGAGCGTGAGGGTGACAGCGACGGCAAGAACGCGCCTGGAGTGTCTACATAACTAATATGTGTCCATAGTGTCTATATAACTAACTAGTAGCAGTAATATAATCAAGGTATCTGGCAACTGAAGCGTCCCGCGGCCCACTACTTTCCGCAGAAGAAGAACAAGTACCAAAATCGAACTTTCACCATGCGAGAATTTGCTGCGCCGCAAGAATGTATGTTATTCTTTTGTGGGGCCGGTGCACGGAAATGAAAAAAAGCGGTAGGGAAAGCATGTCGGCCACAATGGAATGCCTACTTTCGGCACCTAATGTGGCTACTGAAGGAATATCGAAGAAAGCGTGAGATGCTTGGTGCACAGTGAACCATACGCATGCTGCTCGGTATCCTACACCGCGCGGGACAAAATTTTCCGCAGAGGTTGCGCGTAAGCGAACGCGTTGCAATTCGTCGAGTCCCCGAGTGATGGCAGCTAGCGACAACGCGTTGTTTCTTTTTCTTGTCTGCTAGCCAGAAAGCATCCAAACCTCTGCCAGACAAAGATCATCTCGGCCAGAGAAAAATGAACGCACACCGAAGTGCGCCGCGCGGTGGGCGTGGGCAACGCGAGAAAAACGCATGCGCTCTGGCTGGTTCCAGCAGCCCGCGGGTAGCGAGAAAAAAAATGAATAGAATCAATGTGTCTTCGCGTATAAAAGTCAAAGTATAAAAATAAATGAGAACGTCATTACCCTTGCTGGTTTTAGTGTCTCGACATGAATGCTTTGACGCAAGTGCAAATAAAATGTTGACATTCTTTTCTGTTACACGATAGCACAAATGAACCACCACAATGCTTCAGGTCATCGGACCTCGCTGCGTGGTTTGTCAAATTTCTGACAGAGCGTTGATTTGGCTTGTCTCGTTGTATGGTCCGATGCACGACTTTAGAAAAGTCAATGCACATTTGGCGTGAAATGCAGACACACAGAATAGGACATCTGCTCGCCGTAATTTCGTTGCACAGGTCTAGAAACTCAATCGTGGCTTTATCGCCTGCAGTTTATTATTTGTTTCTGTGTCCCACATGCGTTGCCGGTGGTTTCGCATTTTATTTCGTAAGAAAGACTTCAGATCTGTTGCAGGGGCAGCAGCAGTAGGATTAACAGCATGTGATGCGATTGATGTGGCCATCTGGTCTGCCAGGACATAGCCTCGATTCCCCTACGGCCCGGTACCCAGAATATAATGATATGATGGCTAGCTAGATAAGCTTTACACAGCTCGGAATAGAGCTGAATAAGTACGGGATATTTATGCTTACGGATTGACATCAAGGCTTTCAGGACACTTCGACAGTCTGTATATCCAACTGCTTACGGTGCAAGAGGGAGTGAAACGAATGAGATAGTTACCTTGCAATGGCACTTGGACGCGAGGCATATGCACATTACGACCCGCGCCCACTGGTAACATCAGTGTGAAATTTTGGCTTGTAACGTTATTGGGACTAGCTGTCTGCCGCTCAGGTGTAAAAAAATGGGGTATAAGATTTGCACACGAATCCGGTAATTGACAAATCCGCAGAGTGCAATGAAACTATCTATATTGCTTCCATAGATTCAGGAATATAACTAATGTTATTTGTTTCTAATGTTTAGTGTTTTCATATTTTAGTGTTATGCTCATCGCCTCATACTCATGGCAAAAAATCTCGGCCTATATTCGTGAAAAATCTAGCAATATTCATGAGCTAATGGTGATTCTTCAACGCGTAGGCCATCAAGTCTGTCTGGAGATTATCCAGACTGGCTTCAAGAAATGCTGCTATTCAATGAACTCGATGAGAATGAGTACGTTATTTGGGTTGTCGACGATGCCTGCGAACTATGCAATGAGGATTGCTTCTTTGGCAGTCCCAACAAGGATGTAGTTTAAGGCATTGACTACGAAGATTTAGAAACCGAACTTAAGGTAAAGAAAGGGGTGTCATGCTCGCAGTTCATAGTTCTCCTAAAAAAATATGAGTTCAATTTAGTGAATTTATTATTTCTTTACAACGAAATCAATGTATAGGAGTCAACCCATATAAAAGTAAATAGGGCACTTGCATGAGTTTGCAGTGAACTACAATAACGGATAAGAAAGTCTGTGGGCAAATATCCCTGAGGACTAAAAACATGCACAATCTTTTTGCAAACGTGTTTTAAGATTATTATTATTTAAAAAAATATTAGTGGGTTTCCATAACCCTGCACACAGCGACATCTCATTCAGACTGAGTTTCAAAGCAAAATCATCATTAGGTGAAAGTTCACTCAATCCACATTCCTATAACACAACATGGAACAAATTTACCATTTAAGAAATATGTCAATTCAACACTGTTATACAAAGACAATGTACAGGCTTGCAAGTGCACTATAATATGCACACTGTCACATGTCATGGTCTAATTCCTGGAAAAGTTTTATCCTCCTCGTATGGTGCCTTCAACCATACATATTCTAGCACCATGTCCTTCCACCTGTAGCAATGTATACAAGCAAACTAAATGCTAGAGAGCTAAAACGTTTCATTCTTTTAGCAGGGATTTCCTTGAGCTATTTCTGTGCCTGGTCACACTTCTTCACATTGGCAAACATTTAGGGACTATGTACACACTTCGTGCACTCAATCCTCATTTCGGCTTGCATTAACGGCCAACAAACCATCACTCTGACAGTCTTTATAAAAACAAGCTTGCCAGCGAGCTGTTCATAACAAAGGCGATTTTGCGAATGCCGCTTGGGCATTGCTTAAGTCTGCTTCTCATATAATGCGAGTCTTGACACGCTGCAATGCAGTCGTAATGTTCACATCGGAATTGGCTGATAACAAAATCGAAATATAAGGACTTTACGAAATTTATGTGTTTAACTTTTTTTGTGTTGTGTTGTGCTTTGCGTTGCCATCAAAACATTTTTTGCAGTGAGCCAGCGACAAAGTCACGAAAACATGATAGTCCAGTAACACATGATTTAATAGTGGCACCATGCTCATATATAGTGGCATCATGCTCCTTTTCTCTCCACTCAAAAACATCCTGTGGACCTCTAGTACGAGCTCAACCGCTGTGACAATCAAGAGTTTTGTTTGTGCGCTTCTTTGCCCAACTCACTTTTTTTTGTTGTTGAAATTGACCTTGAAGATCAGATGGAACCAAAGCATGAATATCAAGTTACTTGCAAAATTGGCCATGTATGGAGAAACAATTCATCAAAAGTTGCAAGACGTGCAATGAAATGGCGCCGTGAAGGAAAGGACTTTGTTGAAGGGAGTCCAATATTTTGGGGGGAAGGCTTTGAAGACCCTAGGACGATGCAAGGTATGGATTTCCCTCCACCTCATGCGAAATGGAAACATTGGTTCTGTACGCTCTCTTGCGTTGCGTGACTGCCGAATGACTGCTAGAATGATGGCAGAAGCACTTGTTTTGTGGAAAGTTGTATGTTCACCAGATAATGACATAACGTTTGCAAAAGGAACGTTTGCAACAAAATAATGTCAAAACTGATGATTCATGTGCAAAGGTTTGAGCATGAACGCTGTTGCATTCACTGGAAGGATTAAGTTTACAGAATACATTTTGGTAAAGAGTTATCATCAGCAAAGAGAAGAACTTACAACTACACCAAGCTGAAGTGAAAAGGTTAAATAATAAAAGTGATGCTGATTGCGTTTCCAGATTGCCATGTTATGGTGCACCTCCAATTTTTATGTTTAGCTCAAACAATCAATGCAGCTTTCGACATGCAGGCCCTGAAGCATCTGAGAAGTTTGTGTGTTAGCAAAAGGACCTTGCAGCCGGAAATATTACAAAGCACCTAAAACAAATGTGTTCACAATGGTCCCATACTTTCCACCCAGCCCATTCAATGCACTGTCTGGTGAACTACCACTACTGAACAGTTTGATGAGTAGACAGTATGAGCAAATGCACTCTTCTGTGGAAATCAGAAAGGGAGGCGGGGGAAGTTTCATGGAAGGGCCGTATTGCGTTATCCACCTGAAAGTAACCTAGAGCTACTAGGAAACCCATTTTTTTACAAATAAAGCTGCACAGTTCCAAGAATATTCATCCTTGCCTCGGGATTGAATCTTGGACTACTACCTTTCCAGGACAAATGAATACATTGTTGCGCCAAAAAAAGAAAAAATAAAGAGTTGGGACGGAGAGCAAGGTAAATGTACCTGGTAGCGAAGCTTCCATAGGAGCATATACGTTCAAAACATGGTGGTCCATCGGCGGTCCATGGGGCTTAGCGCCATCTGTATGTGGTGGGAACACTTCCGGCGGAAGAAAAAATAATGTGATGCCATGTCCGTTAAAAGCCGAAGTCACGTCATTTTGTTTTCGAAGGGGCTAAATTTGTTTTGTTGTTCTTCCTTTGGAGCTATATATTCAAATGGCCTACCATTCGACTTGATGGGCGTTTCGAGCTTTCAGCGTGGAAAGCGATGTAGGAAAAGGCCAGCCGTACGGTTGTCGAAATCGCATTCCTGCACATAACATACTTCCTTTGGAGGCCGACGAAAGCTTTAGGTGTAGAGTGCTGATCCTATTGTTGGATGCCAAGCCCGTCGGCCAGCGCGGTTGCACGAAAACAACTACACAATTATCTGGCGGCCGTAACTCACTACATTTGACTGAACAGATTAAGAAGCAATGAAGCTACCCACGTCACCAAATTCAGACAAACTTTGACAAGCAAGAAAGCACAAACTGTGAGGGGGGCGTATTTCAACAGGTGATACGAGTGCGCCTTTCTGCCAATTTCAAGACGTGCATTGCATTGCGAGTGATAGTGGCGTCAACGCCCCCTGTAGCGATGGGCGCTCAAAAGAAATTCATTTATTAATAATGATACAATTAAACTTGTATTTTCTTCACTCGTCAAGAATGTATAAAATTGTCTGGGAATTTTATTTTCGTTGAATGAATCTAACTGCGTCTCGTTTGAATTAAAAAACGCGTTTTTCTTTCCCAATGTTTGTTCCCTCCAAGCAGCTGACGGGTCACTACGAGTTAAATTTTGGGGGGCGCATTATAGAAAATACGAAGTTCGTAAAATTTTTAGGCGTATGGTTTAACGAAAACCTGTATTGGTCCATTCATGTGGAGACCCTCAGAGCCGACATTCGTAGAGCGACGGGAATGATTAACAGGTTAAAGCATCTTATTCCAATGAATTTAAAGAAACAGCTATATTACACACTAATACACTCTCGTCTACACTATTCCCTTCTGGTCTGGGGAACTACTACGAAAACTAACCTTATGTCACTATATAGGCTGCAAAAAACAGCCGTAAGGGCAGTTTGTAACCTACCTGTTCTTGCACACACTAAACCGTTTTTTGATAAGCTTGGCATACTCCATATAGATCGCCTATTTTTGCACAAGCTATCGCTCGAGGCGTTCCGTCTCCGTCAAGCTGATCACATACAATTTAATCAGACCTTCGCCACCAAAGAAACTCCGTATAATCTCAGACATGACCCAATCTCTATACCGCTTACTCGCACGAACTACGGGAAGCAGGCATTACACTTTCAAATATCAACCTTACTAAACAATAATCCCACTATCCTGGAACAATTACAAACCTTGAAATCAAGCTTGAGGTTCAAGAAATCTGTTAAAACGTATTTTCTTCACTACTTTATTGTATAACTTCCTTATGTACCACAATATCATTGTTTTGTTTTCCTTGTTAACATGTACTGATTGAGATTCGAATTGTTAATCGCTTTTGATATGTTATCATATTTCGAAAATTCTAACTTGTTGTGCTGTTGTTTGCTTCAGAGTGTCAACATGCTTTGGGTGCTGCAGCCTTTGTCAGGCAAGAATACTGCCTTTTGCTGCAACACCTGAGACAGCTGTATGTCTCAAACAACAAATAAATGAAATGAAATGAAAAGCATGGCGTGCTCCGGCGCTCGAGCAGATAGTGTTCCTGTATATGCGCCCTGCGGGACCATATACAGCGCCGCTTCCAAGCCTTTGCGAGCCTGCGCCGTTTAGCTTCAATGCTTGGCCACACTGCGCCATGTTCTTACTAATGGTGGTATGACCTTGGACACTAGCGCAAGACATGGACAGCAGCAGCAGCAGCAGTTTAAAAGACGAGAGAAGAGGCAAAGAAATCTTAGTTTTAAAGTGATCGCTCAAAACAACAATGCCCACACCACATGAGAGGGATGCAAACACTATGGACACGCATTACGAGCAAAAGATTTTCATGGTCCCAAAGGACATGGAAAATGCGTCGATACAGATGCCTTTCGGCCGCCAATGCATAAAGTGGCTCATCAGCATATATGTACCTAATCCATCAGAAAATCTGTGCAATGGCGGCCTAATGCAACGTAACACCACGTCATATTAACATTTACGATGCGTCCATTTCTGTGACACTCCTGACGTAATATTTCTTCAGCAAATCAACAAGCTGACGTGGCGGCTATCTCGGACCACCACTACATATACGGGGAATGGCAGGTGCGTTAAACGGTATTCTGCATGCTACCGCTGTTCTTGTTTTTTAAGCGCAAACACCGCTGTATAGCTGCCAAGGAAAAGAAAAATGTTTTACTAGAAGAAGCCCACAGCTCACGTCACGTTTCGTGATCTTGATGAAAGCGTAAAAAAAGTGTTTTTCAACACGTGTCGACAACAGAGCCTCTGCTGATACCACCAATTCATAGTGTTTTAGCAGGATCATCAAGGTCCTCAAGCATGTGGTTATTGTAATATAGAAAAGTAATAATACTGCTACGTAACACGCTAACAGCTTTACAGCAGCAATACGAATTATGCTTGTGATTTTGACAAGAAACACCCGAACATGAATGTCACGAAAATATTTTCGTTAGTGGCCACTGGAACTTAGAAAGCCAATTCAATCCAAGACTAGCGGCATTCCATTAGTCCGATGGGTGTTAGCGGTTATTTTAGTCTTGAATAGCGCTGCGATTGTAGAGTGGTGCTTCGTAGTCCGGCCGCATTGGATAGCTACGCAGGATCTGGCGCGGATTCTCGGCACGACGTGTCAAGAAATTCGCGCTCACATCATCCTCAAGAGGTGAGCCGAAGTTCTAGTATTTCTGAGAAGCGGGCAGAATATTCCCTGGACTTATTCTGTGGGCGCTTGCTTTGTTGCAAGTATGCTAAAATATATGCTATCTTTCTTGGTTTGAAGCGTAACATGCGTAGCGACAGCGGTCTTCTTTCTTTGTCAAGAAAAATAGAGGGACGGTTTTAGCCGAAGGGCAGCCGAAGATATGTTTACATTCTTAGCGACACCCATTTATTTATATTTGGTACAAATGACTATGTAAGCGATGCGTAGAATGAGCTGGACGTCTTGGTAAAGTACGGCACATCAACTTGCCCTGCGAGAACCTATCGACATCCAGCAAGCGAATATATTGGGCTTTTTTTTTTAGCTGAGAACGCTGCCTATGGCGCCTGCACAAAGCGTCCGAAAAAAATTTTTCGCGTCTGCTACAGGTGTCGCCCCCGTAATGAATGCCGTAGCGATTCGTCTGTTACCGTTACGGCTGCTCTGTGAGGCGCAATTAGGGCCAGCAGCCAGTAACAGAGTTCAGACTATGAGATGAAACAAAGCATTCTCATTATGGGACTTATATGACAGTTTTTACGTGCCTCAGTTTTTCGGCTCGGTTTATCTGCAGTCTACCCCAAAAGTTTAGTGACCACGTGAGCGTACACGTGAAGCGGCCCCTCCGCGAAAATTCTGGTGCACCAGCAAGCTAGGCTGCAAATGCCTCTTGTTGTCATAATATTTATTTTATATTTCTCTTGATTACGCGACGAATTCTTCGACAACCATGGCGACGCCTTTCTCTCTTAAAAGCAGTATCAATGGAAATGATATTGCTCATACCACCCACATGCTGCCGGGCTGATAACACTTATCAGAACTTATTAAACCCCTAAGAGACCCTCGCAGGATATTCTGGAGGGAGATGCAGTGTTGGAAAATGCTGGCATTCCGTCAGAATTCCAGTTGTTGCTATATAATATATTACTCTGACAACAACTCGATAAGTAAGCTCGATACAAAGTCACATATACAAGCTCTGACCTAGTCGCGGTGCGTAGAGAGTGCGGTAATGGCGGGGATGGTCGAGCCAATCAAGTAGAGGCGGCAAGGGCCTCTTCAATGTGTGTCCCCAACTGACTGCGCAGCGGCGAAGAGGAAACAATCCAGTCACCCTAGTTTGGCATGATCTGGTGTGGTCCGTAGACATTTGCTATCTGCTGTACAAACCACTGAAAAAGTAAAATCGCAGTGTGCTTTTTTTTTAGCGAAACGCTTTTGCCTCGCCTTGTTTTGGGGATGCCAGGATGCCTTGATAATCCCGACGTGATGTTCTTGTTATTTTATTCGCGCACAAAGCATAGGTTTGTGCTCGCCAACTAAGGAAAAAGCAAATCGACAAATATAGAGGAAAAGACCGCCGCATTTCACGGACCTTAGTCGTGAGCCGAGCATCCAGATCTACTCGGGCCTTTTTTAACTTAGCACACGTCGTTGATATCAGCTCACATTCTGCAATCAAATGAACTTCTCACTTTGTCTCACTCCTACCCGCCTAGACAATGTGCCAAATGCATAATTTATCTGTAGCTCATATTGCTTTGATTTACGCAGGTCACACTGATCAATAAAACTTTGCATTTGGAGTGACTCGTAGCTCATAGTACTCTGCCATCGTTTACAAAAGGCCTTAGACGCAATGGAATCCTTGACGTAATATGCGCACACCACACGTATTCTGGACTGTTCCCCATTGCGCTTAGACGCGGACCAGTGGTCTAGTTTCAGAACATTTAAAAATTAATCCCCGAATCAGACGCTTTCGCAGTGACAGAGAACCTTGCCGAAGTGCTGCACAACACGCAGTCGCAGAACGCGTACGGCATCGCACCCATCGCCGCGGAAGTCATCGTGTGCGTCCTGTGAACTCGGGTTGCCGAAGCACAGTAAGCGGTGCAGCACGTTGTTGCACCACTTATGTTGCATTGTCACCAGACAGATTGAGCAGCTTCAAGCGCCGTTCTGCCGTCGCAGTCGGCGTCACTGTGAGGTCCCGTATGAAATCCGAGAGTGCCAGTCGCCGTGCGTACTACGCTTATTTGCGAGTAAAATCATGCAAGGATAGCCGACGATCGCTCCTGAACCGAGAGAGGAAAGCCAGAAAGAAGCGTGCAGGCTTCCGGCGCGCGCGAGGGACCCAACATTGCGAGGGAGCGGGGGGAAGGAAGGGGGGGGCAAGCGGCATTCGCTTCCGACTGCAACAACGCTTGTGGCGGTGCACGTGGCCGCGCGGCCGTATCTTAAGAGCGATCTGCGTCGGTGGGTCATGGCTTTGGGCATACTGTGTGTTCTCGGCGCTCATTTTGCGTTAAAGAAATAGAGCACGAATGTCACTTCGCTCGCTGCTGCTGCCGCGTTTCCTCACGCCAGCGTTTCGACAGCTAGTTTCCGCGGTGACCGGGTGAGATGTTTGCTCGAGCGCGTGACACCATACTTGTTAATTTAGTACGCTTGCCTATGTCTGCAAGTTTACACGGCCGATAAAACTACTAATTTGCAATCGCAATCGATTCTTTGCCTTTCTGGTGAAACTGCGATTTTTTTTTCTGTTTCCCGGTTATGCAATAAGCCACCGCTTTATCTAGTTCCATTGCCTCAGTGCATATCGTGGAGACTTGCACAGAACTTTGGCGCACTAGAACGAACGGTGCAGCAGACTTTAATGGTTGCTTTACGCACCGCTGCGTTTTTTTTTTATCGAATGTCGACTAATTTTGGAGGCAATATATGTGCTCTTGCTTTACAGCCCAGCTCTTAGGCCCACGTTCCTGCAATGAGCACTGCAGCGAAAGATGAAAAAGGGAACCCGTAGTGTGATATGAAAGATGCCAGCAACTGTCATGTGCACCCACACTCAACCGCTCGATGCGTCCTCGTAACTGGTCTCAGCTGGACCAGTGCAGTATCCTACTGTCATCTGCTCGCGTCAGGTGTCGCTCGAGCTGGCTTGGTTTGCTCGGTTTGAACTCGTTGGCGCTTTTTTCGAATATCATGGTTTGCGATTGTTTTGTAAGCTGCTTGTTTGCACGACGCCAATTGTGTAGTACTTTAGGGAAGCCACGCGGCACGAGCGATTACAATGGAACCTTCGACGAGTGATGTACAAAAATGGACGCGCTTGACCCGCAGATCATTTTATACGATCGACGACTTTACCACGTCTCTCTCAAATTCTAATCAAAATCAATCAAATCAAAATCGCTTTATTTCAGGGTATTTCCTGCGGAGACAGAGACTAAAGGCTGAAATAGCCTGACTGGGCCCCTGCCCCCGTTCAGTTCATACAGCGTTTACGCGTACAATAACATATACAGTAACGTGCACATTATATTAAAATTACAGTTGCACTCAATGTACAGCCGATGAAGGAAAGAAAGTGACTTCTAGTACATCAGATAAGAAATATGAAATGCATACATGTGTACATAGATCACGCAGATAGATATACATATAGAAAAGGTCACACAGGATTCATGTGTTATATAGCTAGGAGACCCTTTATCCTGTTACAGATATGTAGATAACGACTATATACACCAGTACATTGTGCTGACAAAACAGAAAAAAAAGAAAATCAGGAATGTCATGGTCATAGTAGAAAGTAATGTAAAACAGTCTACAATACACATCCTGTTCTGACAAGGAACGTTTTGTACATTCTTTTAAGTTTACCACGGCTGTCTGCCCAATTTATTATGTCTTTCTGTTTATTTAGAATCTGTATAGCTTGATACGTTACCGATTGTTTCCCGTAATTTGTCCTAATCTTCGGAAGCCTCCTCCTATGCTGCCTAAACCCGTACTTATGTTCAACTACCATATCACAGTCTTTGTATATGTTTGTTGTGTGCATATGTTGCACTAATTTATAGAGATAAATTTGATTGGCCATAAGCATGTTGTGTTTCAGAAATAACTCCCTGGTAGGTAACTCACGCATATCTCCTGCATAATTTTCAAATATACGTAGCACGCGCTTTTGTAGTACCGTTAATCTATTATAGTTGCGCTGAGTGGTGGTGCCCCATACTAGCGAACAGTAGGCAATCTTAAAATATACTAGAGTGTAATAAAGAGTTTTTTTAGCCGAAGAGGTATTAATGTAGAAATCTTTCTAATACATCCTATTGATCGAGCTATATCGACTACCAAATGGTCGACGTGACATGACCATACCAAAGACTCTTGGAACCAAACACCTAGGAATTTTTGCTCAGGTGTTTGCTGAAAGATGCACGATGCAAAGATGCAAAGATGCAAATTCTGCCTCAATATATCGTGAAATAACACTATAGAGCTGTTCTCAAATTTCAAGTTAGGCAGTACCGTAATCGTCAGTGAATTGTTTTTTCACGCAGCGTCGTTCCTCAGGATAGACCTCAGTCTCGTGCAATATCCGTGTCAAGAATGCACTAAATTAAGTGATGATTTACCCCAACCAAATTTACGATATCAAATTTAAGAGGCAGACAACGTGAGATACCAATTTCAGAATGCAAACACCTACAGGTTATATCTACCGGTTTTTTGATAACGTATCCATAACTAAAGTGGCACTTCTTTGAGTCCTGTAGTGCTCTTAGTTTCCAGCGCAGTATTTACGGACAAGATGCACACACAGAGCTGTATGTATGCATTATGTGTTCATGTTTAATGCTCTGGGAAAACATTAGTTATGCAATTCCAACTATTCTAGCCCTACACCTTAGTATCCTCTGATCACATCCACTTGCGTCTATTCTCCACCAGCACAACCAACAAAACAGTGGCACAAAAGGCTGATAACGACCGTCTTTGCCATCCATCAAAACTATGCGGATCTAACGCACTTATTTTATTCTATGTACAACGAAGGTTAAGCGACATGGTAAATATATAATATAGAATTACATCAAATGTGCACATTTCTGTACATTTTCAACCTATAGGCGTTCTGTAATCTGACGCAATATTTACGCTTAGGTAACGCATAGGTCACAACATCAATTTTGTGAAATGTTTGCGATTATGAAGTACACTGTTCGAAAGGTGTTTGCATGTTCGCACACATCAATTCTGGAGAACTTAAACTTTGGGACCTTGACATAGCGATCTCAAGACCACGAAGGCGATGTCCGATACTCCTGAAAGGAAGAGTAGTTATGCGACATGTATAGGGGCACAAAGAAGTAGGGCAAATCATTAAAGTATGATATCGTGTCCGAATGGCGTTATACCCTATGAAAAATCTATCAAAGTTGAAAAAAATTGGCAGTCACTTAAGTACTGTGAACAAGGGTGCGAGCGAAGCTCGGTATTCTTCGTTGTCGTAGCGCCTGAGCTTCTCGCTACCTCACGACGAGGTCAGCACGTCGACGACGAGCCCTTTCTCGCGTGACTTCCCGGCAACGTTCATTAAACGCCTCCTATTCTTCACCCGAGCGCAATATGCAGGGCCCGCTGATGTTCCTTCTACGCAGCCTGCTCTTCGGCAAAACGAATAAAGTGTGGCCTCGCCATCTGATTGCCGGGCCTAAACTGGAGGGAAACGGCAGGCACCGAGGCGAGCGGACGCGCAGTCTCATCCCTTCCATCCTGCTCCTCCAGAGGGAGAGGACGTCTGTGATTGCCTCACGCTTTGCGCTGTGTCAACTTCTTCAGGCATATAAAGTCCCGCTTTATAGGGCCCGTATGATGAACCGACAGTGTCTGCAAAGGAATAATGTCATGAACATCCGATGCAGACCGACAGTGGTCGGTCTGCATCGCATGTTCATGACAATTCCTCGAGAAAGGTTTGTTCATGACAAACCTTCCCTCGAGAGCAACTTGGAGTTTTTTACGGGTATAGAATGCTCCGAAACAGGTACTTATACCAACAAATTACTAAGCATAACAATTCAGTTGGAACGATTGATGCAGACAAGTACACAGTGGCGGTTACTCGTGCACGGGCCGAGAAGCTGCGGGCCGGGTAAGAGCCCACAAAACGTGAGTTATTGGACTAACAAACGATACGCTTCTAATAAGGAAATACGACAAATAGGAAGTGGGCATGACGGTTCGACGTGCGGTAATGTTATCGAGCGCGTCGTTGTGGAATATTTCAATGAATTGATCGGTCAACCACACACCATTATAGGGGGCTTTAAAGTAGAATTTGTTGTTAGTGCCTAAGCTGAATGAAGAAGAACGCTTCTGGAACAGCCGATTTCCACAAAAGAAATTGAGGACGCAATAGATGCACTACCTGTTGGCAAGGCACCTGGCACTGACGGCCTAGGAGTAGGCATTTTTTAAAACATTCAAAACAATATTAGCCTAGATTGTGTTCAGTTATCGCCAAATCGTATGAGCAAAAACATAAACCACTGAGCTTCACATCTTAGCAGATCGTTCTCATCCCAAGAACTGAGGCACTCGAAAAACGTTCGTTAGTGGGGTCTTATCGCCCGATAAGCCTTACGAATGTCGACTGTAGCATATTTATGAAGCTGTTGGCCAAACGATTTCCGGGTCTGATAACGAGGCTGGTTGGAACGCATGTGCTGCCTTCGCTAACATCGCCGATGAGCAGTACCGAGACCTATCACTGCGAGCACTCATCGAGCGTCTGCGCTCTACACCAACCGTAACATCCGTTGACCGATATGTCGTCCAGGGCAGCATTCTGTACTGAAGGAACTTCCACCCTGACGGATCTGATCTTCTTGTCGTGCCAAAACATCTAGGACAGACTGTGCTCTTTGACATGCATGACGCACCCATTGCACGACATCTTGGGGTAACCCGTAGGTACGACCGCGTTTGCCGCCGCTTCAATTGGCCTGGTCTTGCTCGCTCCGTCCGACGCCGTGTTGCTGCCTGTGATCCCTGCCAGCGTCGGAAAACACTTCAGGTGCCACCTGCCGGGCATCTCCAGCCGATCACCGTCCCTGTGGAACCGTTATTTCGTGTTGTATTAGACCTCCTCAGTCCCTTTCCCACGTCGTCCTCTGGGAACAAATGGGTAGCCGTCGTAAATGATTACGCCACCCGATACGCTATCACGCGGGCTCTCTCTACCAGTTGCGCCATTGACGTCACGGACTTTCTTCTTCGTGACATTATCTTGCTTCATGGCACCCCGTGACAGCTGCTTACTGACCGTGGTCCTAACTTCCTCTCGAAAGTTATCACCGAAATTGTGCGTTCCTGCTCCATTCAACACAAGCTGACTACCTCATACCATCTTCAAAGCAATGGCCTGACAGAGCGGTTAAACCATATTCTTCACTGCTGTCCAAGTACGTTTCCAAGGACCACCACGACTGGTACATTGCCCTTGCTTACGTCACATTTGCATATAATTCCTCCCGGCATGACGCCGCCGGATTTTCTCCATTTTATCTACTGTGCGGTCGCGAACCGACATTGCCCCTTGACACGGCACTTCCTGCTGCTGCGATCTCAACGAGGGAGTATGCGCGCGACGCCATTGCCCTCGACGACCATGCACGCCAGCTTGCCCGTACTCGATTGATGGCCTCGCAAACCACTCAGCAGCGTCAGTGCAACGCCCGCCACCATGACATAGAGTTTTCACCAGGTGCGATCGTGCTCCTGTGGTTGCCCTCTCGTCACGTCGGACGTTCAGAAAAGCTCCTTTCGCGATACACAGGGCCCTACCGCGTGCTGCGCCAGCTGACGCCTGTGACGTACGAAATTCCTCCTGTGCGTTCAACCTTGTCCATTACTCTGGCATCTAGTGATGTTGTACACGTCAGTAGGCTCAAGGCCTACTACACTGCTTCCGAGTCCGGCGTTTAGTCGCTCCGGAACGGCGCTTTCGCCGCCGGGGGTAGTGCTACGGAAAAGTATTCGCGATGACAAAGACGTGGGCAGGGTCAAGACGACGACGACGATTAGAGGCTAGCGTGGGCTGTTGCCTCTTGGCCAAGTGCGGCGTATTTCCTTGTATATATATTTGTATATAGATTTTCGACAGCGTCTTTCTACGTTACAATATTTATGAAGCTTTTGGCCAAACGATTGCCGGGTATGATAAGGAGGCTGATAGGCACGCATCAGACTTGTGGTATAAAGGGTTGAAGCGTCGCCACAAACTTACATGTAGCTCAAAATGTGCTAAATGTTGTAGTGTATTTGGGCACCGAGTGACTCTGGTGTAATTAGATCTCGCCAACACCTTCAACCGTGTTTCCTACAATCCTCTATTCGCCATATTAGAGCATCCAAACCTAGGAAACGTAATAAGAGGTGGTGTCAGAATGGCGTATGCCAACTGCTAAAAACGGCTCACTTTAAACGGGGACCTGCCTGACAGCAAGTGCGGGCTTTTGCTAGGAACGAATGTCCACTGTCGCACCGGCTGTTCGCAGCCAACCTTGAATCTCTGTGCAAGGCCATCGAGAATAACGAACGTATAACTGGCGCCATGTTACAGTCAACACATGTAAGAATTTTGTCGTATGTCGCTGGCATCGCCATATTTTGATCAAATACAGATATTATTTGTCAGGCCGTGGAGGTAGTTCAAACCTTCTGCGAATACACCAGGGCGCAAATAAATTGGGAGAACAGTTATGGATTATGGCATGGTGAATGGGATAAAATACCAGACTACTTCTCTCGACTTCGGTGGTGAACCCCTGCAACAACATATCTAGGCATGTTTCCCGATACTTATCCCAACCCGGAGCCGAACTGGAAGAAACAATGGGTGAGAGCACAAGAAAAAGGTTAAATCGTGGCAAGGGCGACAGCTGTCAATGTTCTCGCATGCCACAGCCTGTAAGCTATATCTTACCACCGCGATGTAGTATGCTCTGCTGTGAGCGTCGGGGATCAAGATACGAAAAATTCCCCGTGTTTTCACAATTTTCATATGGCCGTGGACTTGAGGAATGAACCAGCCGTCCAAACTTTCTCTTGCCCGTAAACAAAGGAGACCTTGGGTTGGCACATTTATTTGTGCGAGAAGTTGTGCGGCGCTTTATGTACCTTCGCGATCAGAATGATTTTTTCCTTCGTACATCCGTGCAAGTGCTTCTATGTCGTCACGTTCCAGGATTTGTGCGCACGTGTGAAGCAATCCATAGTTCCGTTAAAGGTTACCTGCGAGACTTCGTGCATGTGTACAGAATGTTGGATGTGCGGTTTTCAATGCAGCACCTCACCACTATTAGTAGGAAAAAACTGTATACGGACCCAATGGACACTGTGCTCCCTGTACCGATTTACCGTATGTCACACCGTGGAGGCCCAGGAGATGTCATAAAATGGTTAAAAAAATGCCTGTACACCCTTCAGTTAAATTTTTTTGTCATTATGCTACACACTAATACATTATCAGTTCTTGAAAGGAAAGTACCGAGCACAGCGTTTTCAAGCAAGGAAACTCAAGTAAGGCAGATGGCGATTATTGATGTGTAGCAAGATACGAACGACAGGGTGTGCATTTGTTGAGTGTAGTCGCATTTAACTCCCGCCCGCTTCTCTCCCGTATCTCATCTGCTCAAGCACCCGATCCAGGCGTTCACACTTCGTCGTTTGCCGCATATCAGCATGTATGAAGGTTTGTAGCTTGCCTCAGCACCACTTCAGACTCACGCATTACGCTCGCTGAAGACCATCACGTTTGGTAAATGTTCACACCACAAGCTGGTTACATTGCAATACGCCCAAGCTACATCATGAGTACTATATCCACCTTATGTCTTTTGCACAAGGGTAGCGAACCAATGATCGCGCATATCTACTCACCTAGACATTCTCTGGAATTTGCGTGTGCATATGCTGGCAAAGCGTTTCTTCGAAGAAAGAAACCCACTGCCCTTCCATTCTGTGAAAGATGACCAACGAAGCTGTGCACGTGGGCTCCTTAATGGCGAACTGCACCTCCGCGGCTGGTCGGCCCGGCATTTCACTATCTTCGGGATCGGGCCACGTATGGGGAGGGCCTAATGCCTGTGTGACCTCAGGACTCGCAGGGGTGTCTGCGTCAGCAGGCGTTAGGTGTGTAGTTACACCAGATGCCCGAGCGCCGCAGTGCTAGACCCTCCCACGTGTAGCAGTGTGCGGCCTAGTCGTCTGTAGGGAAAGGGGGATCCTCGCGGTTGAGCTGATGCCGGGTTTTCGGACCTTTAAGGTCCCCCGGAAGAGACAACACACCCCTTCGGCCTCTGCTTCGCATGACACTTCCAGACTGACTTAGCTGGAATAAATTGGCTGTCGCCTTTTCGTGTTCGCCTCTCGAATTTTTTTGCTTTCACTCACTTTTTACCATTTCGCCGGTCTTCTATCCACTTCTTTTACTTTCCTATTTTCTGGGTGGCAATGGTTAAACTTGTGTAACATATCGAAGCCATCAAAAAGTCCACTTTTCAGAACGTTGGCTCCCGCTTTTGCCTTCTGCTCGTTTTGCTCATATCCAGTCTTCGATGCGTGCGTGTGTGTGTGTTTGTGTGTGTGTGTGCCTGTGTTTGCGTGAGCGTGTGTGCGCGTGTGCGTGTGTGTGTGTTGTTTACGGCGGGAACGTGCCGCTAGCGTACGCAACATAGAGTAAGATAATCCTGTGACAATACGGACAGGCCGCCATTGAAATCTGAACCTGGCAACGTTTAACGTTAGCACGTTATCTAGTGAGGTGAGTCTAGCAGTGCTATTCTAGGAATTAGAGGGCAGTAAATGGGATATAATAGGCCTCAGTGAAGTTAGGAGGACAAATGAAGCATATACAATGCTAAAAAAGCAGGCACGTCCTGTGCTACCGGGGCTTAGTGGAGAGGCGTGAACTTGGAGTCGGGTTCCTGATTAATAAGAATATAGCTGGTAACGCACAGTAATTCTATAGCAATAACGAGAGGGTGGCAGGTCTTGCTGTGAACCTTAATAAGAGGTACAAATTGAAGGTCGTACAGGTGTACGTCCCTACATCCAGTCATGACGACCAGGAAGTCGAAAGCTTCTATGAAGACGTGGAATCGGCGATGGGTAAAGTCAAAACAAAATACACTGTACTGATGGGCGACTTCAATGCCAAGATAGGCAAGAAGTAGGCTGGAGACAAGGCAGTGAAGGAATATGGCATAGGCAGTAGGATTAGCAGGGGGGAGTTATTGGTAGACTTTGCAGAGACGAATAAGATGCGGATAATTTGCACCTTCTTCCGCAAGCGGGATAGCCGAAAGTGGAGCTGGAGGAGCCCGAACGATGACACTAGAAATGAAATGGACCTTATACTCTGCGCGAACCCTGGCATCGTACAAGATGTGGACGTGCTTGGCAAGGTGCGCAGCAGTGACCATAGGAAGGTAAGAACTCGAATTAGCCTAGACTTGAGGAAAGAATGGAAGAAACTGGCGCATAAGAAGCCGATCAATAAGCTAGTGGTCAGAGGGAAAATAGAGGAATTCCGTATCAAGCTACAGAACAGGTATTCGGCTTTAACACAGGAAGATGACCTTAGTGTTGAACCAATGAACGACAATCTTATGGGCATCACTAAGGAGTCTGCAAAAGAAGTCGGTGGCAACTCCGTTAGACAGGATACCAGTAAGCTATCGCAAGAGACGAAAGATCTGATCAAGAAACGCCAATGTATGAAAGCTTCTAAATCTACAGCTAGAATTGAACTGGCAAAACTTTCTAAGTTAATCAACAAGCGTAAGACAGCTGACATAAAAGTAAAATATGGATAGAATTGAACATGCTCTCTGAAACGGAGGAAGCCTAAAATCAGTGAAGAAGAAACTAGGAATAGGCAAGAATCTGGTGTATGCGTTAAGAGACAGTCAGCAATATCATTACTAATATGGATGAGATCGTTCAAGAGGCTGAGGAGTCCTATAGAGAACTATACAGTACCAGTGGCACTCCCGACGATAATGGACGAAAGAATAGTGAAAAGGAATTTGAAATCCCACAAGTAACGCCGGAAGAAGTGAAGAAAGGCTCGGGACCTATGCAAAGGGGGAAGGCAGCTGGGGAGGATCAAGTAACAGCAGATTTGTTGAAGGATGGCGGGCAGATTGTTCTAGAAAAACTGGCCATCCTGTATACGCAATGACTCATGACTTCGAGCGCACCAGAATCTTGGAAAAACGCTAACATAATTCTAATTCATAAGAAAGGGGACGTCAAAGACTTCAAAAATTATAGACCGATCAGCTTACTGTTCGTTGCCTACAAAGTATTTACTTAAGTAATTGCAAATAGAATCATGAACACCATAGACTTCCCTCAAACAAAGGACCAAAGGCTACCCAGCATTAGACCATATTCACACTATCAATCAGGTAATAGAATAATGTGCGGAATATAACCAACCCTTATATATAGCCTTCACTGATTACGAGAAAGCGTTTGATTCAGTCGAAACCTCAGCAGTCATCGAGGCATTGCGGAATCAGGGTGTAGACGAGCCGTGTATAAAAATACTGAAATATATCCATAGCGGCTCCACAGCCACCGTAGTCCTCCATAAAGAAAGCAACAAAATCATAAAGAAAGGCGTCAGGCAGGGAGATACGATCTCTCCAATGATATTTACAGCGTGTTTACAGCAGCTATTCAGAGACCTGGATTGCGAAGAAATGGGGATAAGAGTTAATGGAAAACACCTTAGTAACTTGCGATGCGCTCATGATATTGCCTTGCTTATAACTCAGGGCACCAACTGCAATGCATGCTCACTGACCTGGAGAGACAAAGCTGAAGGGTGGGCCTAAAGATTAATCTCCAGAAAACCGAAGTAATGTTTAACAGTCTCGGAAGAGAACACCAGTTTATGCTTGGTAGTGAGGCACTGGAAGTGGTAAGGGAATACATCTACTTAGGACAGGTAGCGACTGCGGATCCGGATCATGAGGCTGAAATAATCAGAAGAAGAATTCGCTGGGGTGCGTTTGGCAGACATTCTCAGATCATGAGCAGCAGGTTGCCATAATCCCTCAAGAGGAAAGTATATAACAGCTGTGTCTTACCAGTACCCACGTACGGGGCAGAAACCTGGAGGCTTACGAAAAGGGTTCTACCTAAATTGAGGACAACGCAACCAGCTATGCAAAGAAGAATGATATGTGTAACGTTAAGGGATACGAATAGAGCAGATTGGGTGAGGGAACAAACGCGATTTAATGATATCTTAGTTTAAATCAAGAAAAAGCAATAGGCATGGGCAGGATATGTAATGAGGAGGAAAGACAACCGATGGTCGTTTAGGGTTACGGACTTGATTCCAAGGAAAGGGAAGCATAGTAGAGGGCGGCAGAAAGCTAGGTGAGCGGATGAGATTAAGAAGTTTGCAGGGAGAACATGGCCACAATTAGTACATGACCGGGGTAGTTGAAGTATGGGAGAGATCTTTGCCCTCCAGTGGGCGTAACCAGGCTGATGATGATGTTCATGAATCCTGTGACATGCCCAGGTTTGGTTCGGAGGTGGGCAGAGCGCAATAATGTCATCTATGGCTTCAAGTCCCCCCCCCCCCCCTTCGTGATAGCTCACTGATGAAACCCTCAACATTTTCCCGAAACCAAAAGAAACAGTTCCCATGTGCCATTCATTACATAGTCAACATGAAACCAATACAGTCCGTTCATTATCTCCATACGCTGTTGCAATATGTCTGACTGAAGCAATCGGCTCTTGTTACAAAGTAACTTAGATGGGAAGCGGCGACCTTGTGTAAGTGCGTCATAAGCTTCAATACAATAAACAGAGAGAAATTGTTGCGTTTGGTGCCCTTCCTGTCTATGTGGGTCCACACAGGCTAATGAACACTGTGCGCAGTGTCATTTCCAATTATGGCCTTATTGAACTCAGTGAAAGCGAACTGTTGGATATATGGGAAGACCAGAATGTGATAAAGGTGCAACGGATTAAGGCGCGACAGCAAGGGTATTCCAACCTCGCACGTAATAATTACATTTGAAACAAGTGAACTCCCTGATTCAATAGTGACCCGATATTGTAGACTTCACGTACGACCATACATTCCCCATCCGTGACGATTCTTCACGTGTAAGCGTTTTGGGCATGAGTACCCGAGCTGCTGAGGGCACGCTACTTGGGCAAAGTATGCATCCATATAGCAAGCCTCATACATCTGTACTTTCACAAACCACTGTGCTAACTGTGACGGAGATCACCCCGCTTATTTATGATCGTGCCCGTTATGGAAGAAAGAAAAAGAAATAATTCAACTCAAGGTCAAACCAAACATTTTCTTCCCAGCAGCACGCAAGCGTTTTTCTGCTCACAATCAATCGAATCCGTCCTACAGTCACGTGGTGCGCCGGGGGCAACGCCACATCCTCTGTCTCCCACCCAAAGTCTGAAAGTGGGAAAACAGGCCAGCGTGCCAAAAAAGAAAGCTCACAAAAAAATGACAATGGAAATTCCACTGCGACTGACTTTGAATGACTGTTACTGTTATTTTCTCTCCTCATTTGTTCTTCCCTTTTACCCCTCCCGAAGTGCAGGGTAGCCAACCGGGCAGGTCCTTCGTTAAAATTCTTGCCTTTCACTCTTCGTTTCTCTCTTGCAAAAATACATATCTAGGATTAATTCATATACAGTCTAAAGAAAAGCCTGGAACAGGGAAAACATAATAAAACGCCGCGAAACTCATCCTCTGCCGTTAATAAACACACAAGGTGCACACATATTGACCAAGCTGATTCTATAGGGGCACATTTTGAAACGATTTCTAGCTCATCCCAATACTCAGATACATTTACGAGATACCTGCATCAAGCGAAGTAATTACCTCTGGATCCGAAAGGAAATAGAAATAAGCTGGACAACCGTCCGTTCAACATGTAGGAATTTCAGGATGCACTAAACGGTTGTAACAAGTCCGCTTCAGAAAGCAATAGAATAGTGTATGAAATTATTGCACCTACACCCTGAAAGCCAAAAAACACTACTGTCACTCTCCTACTCCGTGTCCTCTGCCGGCTGCACTCCGTCCGTCTGGAAAGAAGCAATAATAAACTTCGGTCAACAGTTATAGGCGTATAGCCTTGACAAGTTGCTTATATAAATGGTTTGACAAAATGGTTCACTCCTGTCTGCCTAATTTTCTGGAAAGTAACAAACTATTAGACCCACTACAGTGTTGTTTCAGGAAACGTAGATCCACAACTAATCACCTTGTCCGAATCGAGAGGAATATTCGCGATGTTTTTGTGCATAAGCAGTTCTTTCTGTGAGTATTTATTGATATGACGGCATACGACAGCACGTGGCTTTTCGTAATTCTCCTTGACCTTGCTAAAAGGGGAATGCCAGGCGATTTGCTTAATTTCATACAAATTTACCGGTTTAACAGCACGTTCCGTGTTAGAGTCGGTGATGTGCTAATTACACAGGAAGCAGGTGTACCACCAGGTTGGGTGCTTAGCTGCACTCTGTTTATGGCAAAATGAGCTCTCTGCATAATATCATACAATGTACACTATATTGACACGTGTACTTATCTTTATCGGGCAACCACGTTTCGCCGCTTAACAACTGTAATCGCAGAGCGAGGGACGCGCCTGTATGTATCCGACGTTTCTGGAAAGTTATCGACGCTTCTATCCGCGTGTCTGTTGTCGCCGAACCTTGTGTTATCAGATTTCATCGCGTGACACGAATGGTGTAGAACTTTGTGGAAGACACGCGGGTCCCATCAGTTAATCTGGAACATTCGACGACTGATCTATAAAAGCCGACGCGCTTGACCCGCTGATCAGATTTTCGACGATCGCCGACCGTGTTCGCCGCTATCGTTGTGCTATAAGTGTAGCCTCTTTTGTGGGCACAGGTTCGCCCAATAAAAGTTTGTTTTGTGTTTCACAGTATTGCTACTGTGTTCTTTGACGTCACGACCACGTGACATCTGGTGGAGGTGCTTTACGTTCATGTACCGGACGCCCCCGACAAGCCGTAATTCAAGCCCGGACCGCAAAAACACCAGTGCCGTCCCGGAACATCGAGCAAGCCGCCGTCTTCAACAGCTGCCCCCGGAGCGCGGACTTTTACCTGAGACCAAGAAGATTGTGTCCAAGGCAACTCCAATGGCAGCCCCAGCGTCCCCGATCGTGCTGCAGCAGCCCAGGGAACCACCGACGTTCCGCGGTTCAACATTCGAGGACCCGGAAACCTGGCTCGAAACGTATGAGAGGGTCGCTAAGTTTAACAGTTGAGGCAGCGACGACAAGCTGCGGCATGTCTATTTCGCATTGGAAGACGCCGCCAGGACGTGGTTCGAGAATCGGGAAGCCACCTTAACGACGTGGGACCTTTTCCGAAGCGGCTTCTTGCACACGTTTACAAGCGTCGTGCGAAAAGAGCGAGCCCAAGCTCTACTCGAAACCAGAGTGCAGCTGCCAAACGAGACGATCGCAATCTTCACGGAGGAGATGGCCCGTCTTTTCCGGCACGCCGACCCGGACGTGTCGGAGGAGAAAAAAGTTCGCTTCCTGCTGCGCGGCGTCAAGCAAGACCTTTTCGCCGGACTTATTCGTAACCCACCGAAGACTGTGGCTGAGTTTTCTGCAGAGGCATCGACGATCGAGAAAACTCTGGAGATGCGCACCCGCCAATATAACCGCAAGGGGCACACGCCGCAGTATGCCATCCAAGGACTAGGTTCGGACGACCTTCAAGAGACCCTCAGGGCCATTGTGCGCGAAAAACTGCGCAAGGTCCTGCCTCCGTCGCAGCGTCAAGTGGCCTCTATCGCCGACATCGTGAAGGAAGAGGTGCACCGATCCCTTGGAGTTCCTGAGATGCAACCAGAACCACCGCAGCCGGAAGCAATGACCTACGCCGCCGCCGTCGCCCGCCGTCTAGGCCCCCTTGCGCGACCGCGCCAAGGTCCTGCAACACCGCAATTTCGTCGTCCACCGCCGCCGCCGCCAGTGCGCCCACCCGTCGCCCAGCGCACCTATACGAGGAAGACGGACATTTGGCGAGCCCCCGACCACCGCCCGCTCTGCTATCACTGCGGAGAAGCCGGCCATGTGTACCGCCGATGCCCATACCGCGACATGGGACTGAGAGGGTTCGCCGTCAACGCGCCGCGTCCACAGCTTGGGGAGCGCCCACGTGACATTGCCGATTACCTAGCCGCCACTCAGTGGAACTCTCGACGACCGTCCCGTTCGCCGTCACCAGGCCGCTACCTGTCGCCGCAGCGCCGTCCATACACTGGCCCAGCCCGGGGCCGCTCTGCGAGCCCATACCCGGAAAACTAAAAGCAGCAACCGATGGAGGTGCGGTTGCTGTTCGTCGAACTGACGAAGATCCTCCGCCGCCGACGAAGACGACGAAGAGGCCATCTCGACGACATAACGACACGCCGCCGTCCCGAGGAAGTCTGGAAGCCAAAACTACACCGACGAAGGACGACTTGATGACGCGACGTTCCAACCTCAGTTCAACACGACGCAGCCGTGATCCAACGCCAAGACCTAACTGCAATGCCAGACAAAGAACAACCGACCTCGACGTGCTTATCGACGGCCACGCAGTCACTGCCTTAGTCGACACAGGGGCCGATTACTCCGTAATGAGTGGACACATCGCCGCCCAGTTGAAGAAAGTTAAGACCGCATGGGAAGGCCCTCAGATTCGCACCGCTGGAGGACACCTCATCACGCCGACTGGGATCTGCACGGCAAGAATAACCATTCATGACCGGACTTACCCTGCCACCTTCGTTATCCTCCAACAGTGATCACGAGACGTCATTCTCGGTATGGACTTCCTGGACCAACACGGCGCAATCATCAACCTGAAGTGGAAGTCAGTAACGCTGTCGGAAGATAAAGCAATGCCGCCGGAGAGCCCTCGTAGTCACCACGCCTTGAGTGTGCTCGAAGATCAATTGAGCGTCCCGCCTCGCTGTAGCATCGTTATTTCAGTCAGCACCGAAAGACCCGCTGACGTAGAAGGCGTCATTGAAGGCGACCAACGTCTACTGCTAGACCATGAAATTTGCGTCGCAAGAGGGATCGCTCGACTGCATGGAGGGAAAACTGAAGTGTTGCTGACAAACTTCAGCCAGGAGTTCAAGCACATCAACAAGGGCACGACGATCGCGTACATCGAGGAAATTCTGGAAACAAGTAATGCGTTTGACCTCTCGGATTCCGCCGCATCTACCCCGACGACTATGGTTCCCGAGCCAGACTATGACATTAATCCAAATCTCCCTGTGATTAAGCAACAGCAGCTCAGAAGTCTGCTCCGACGATACAAAGGCTGCTTTTCGACGTCATCGAGGATTCGACAAACACCAGTCGCCAAGCATCGCATAATCACCGAGGAATGCGCTCGCCCACTCCGTCAGAGCCCTTACCGAGTTTCGGCGCGAGAACGTGAAGCTATACGAGAACAAGTCGACGAAATGCTGCGCGACGACATCATCCAGCCGTCGAAAAGCCCGTGGGCATCCCCTGTTGTTCTGGTAAAGAAAAAGGACGGAACCCTACGTTTCTGCGTCGATTATCGTCGTCTGAACAATATCACGAAGAAGGACGTATACCCCCTCCCACGGATAGATGACGCATTGGATCGGCTCTGCAACGCTAAATACTTCTCGTCCATGGACCTAAAGTCTGGCTATTGGCAAATAGAAGTCGACGAAAGAGATCGCGAAAAGACCGCCTTCATCACCCCAGACGGCCTCTACGAGTTCAAGGTTATGCCATTCGGACTGTGCTCGGCGCCTGCAACGTTCCAGCGCGTGATGGACACGGTTTTAGCAGGATTGAAGTGGCAGACCTGTCTCGTATACTTGGATGACGTCGTCGTCTTCGCCGGAAATTTCGACGTTCACCTTAGGCGGCTGGCAACAGTACTAGAGGCCATCAGGTCATCAGGACTTACTCTGAAGCCGGAAAAGTGCCTCTTCGCTTACGAGGAGCTTCTATTTTTAGGCCACGTCATCAGCAAATCTGGAGTCCGCCCCGACCCGCAGAAGACAGCTGCCATAGCAAAGTTCCCACAGCCCATCGACAAGAAGGCAGTGCGTAGATTTCTTGGCATGTGTGCCTACTACAGGCGATTTGTCAAGAACTTTTCACGCATCGCTGAGCCGCTGACGCAGCTAACTAAATGCGACGTCGAGTTCAAGTGGGAAACGCCGCAGGCCGAGGCATTTCAAGAACTCAAACGACGCATGCAGTCGCCGCCCGTACTTGCGCACTTCGACGATCACGCCGATACCGAAATCCACACTGACGCCAGTAGCCTAGGCCTCGGCGCCGTCCTGGTCCAGAGAAAAGATGGACATGAACACGTGATAGCTTACGCTAGCCGGTCGTTGTCCAAAGCGGAAGGCAATTATACTACAACCGAAAAGGAATGCCTCGCCATCGTTTGGGCTACAGCGAAATTTTGCCCTTACTTATATGGCAGGCCATTCAAAGTCGTCAGCGACCATCACGTCTTGTGTTGGCTAGCGAATTTAAAGGATCCCTCAGGACGGCTGGCACGGTGGAGCCTCAGACTACAAGAATACGACATCACCGTAACATACAAGTCCGGACGAAAACACTCAGACGCCGATTGCCTATCCCGCGCCCCCATTGACCCGCCGCCGCAAGATGACGAGGATGACGACGCCTTCCTTGGAATAATAAGCGCGGAAGACTTCGCCGAACAACAACGAGCGGACCCAGAACTTAAAGGCATCGTCGATTATTTGGAAGGGCACACCGACGTTGTCCCCAGGGCATTTAAGCGCGGATTATCTTCCTTCACGCTTCAAGACAGTCTACTCGTGAAGAAGAACTTCTCGCCAGTCCGCGCCAATTACCTTCTTGTTGTCCCGTCAGGACTTCGTCCAGAAGTATTGCATGCCTTACATGACGATACGACCGCTGGACACCTCGGATTTTCCCGGACACTATCGAGGATACAAGAAAAGTATTATTGGCCGCGCCTGACCGCCGACGTCGCCCGTTATGTCAGAACATGCCGAGACTGTCAGCGACGCAAGACACCGCCGACAAGGCCAGCCGGATTACTACAGCCAATCGAGCCTCCTTGCCGACCATTCCAGCAGATCGGGATGGACTTGCTGGGACCCTTTCCGACGTCAATAACCGGAAATAAGTGGATCGTCGTGGCGACGGACTACCTCACCCGCTTCGCTGAAACAAAAGCACTGCCGAAAGGTAGCGCAGCCGAAGTGGCGAAATTCTTTGTCGAAAACATCCTCCTGCGACATGGCGCCCCAGAAGTCCTCATCACCGACCGAGGAACGGCCTTTACAGCGGAGCTCACCCAAGCCATTCTGAAATACAATCAGACAAGGCACAGGAGGACAACGGCTTACCACCCGCAGACGAATGGTCTTACGGAACGGCTGAATAAGACCCTCGCCGACATGCTAGCGATGTACGTCGACGCCGAACACAAGACCTGGGATGCCGTCCTGCCGTACGTAACATTCGCTTATAACACGGCGGTGCAAGAAACAACACAGATCACGCCGTTCAAGTTGGTTTACGGCAGGAACCCGACGACGACGCTTGACGCCATGCTGCCGCACGTAACTGACGAAGAGAATGTTGACGTCGCTAGCTATCTCCAGCGCGCCGAAGAAGCCCGACAACTCGCCCGCCTACGGATCAAAAACCAGCAGCGTACGGACAGCCGACACTACAACCTCCGACGACGCTTCGTCGAGTACCAGCCCGGCGACCGTGTTTGAGTATGGACCCCGATACGCCGGCGAGGACTCAGTGAGAAGCTGCTGCGACGCTATTTCGGACCCTACAAGGTCATCCGACGTATTGGTACACTAGACTATGAGGTCGTGCCAGACGGCATTTCGCACTCACAGCGGCGCCGCGCACGATCTGAAGCGGTCCACGTGGTGCGCCTTAAACCATCTTACGGACGCTGATGAACTTCCTTAGTTTGTTGTTTTCTTTGCTACGAGTGGTTTTCTTTGTTGCTTTCGTTTGTTTGCAGCATCGGGTCGATGCTTTTTAAGAGGGGGGTAATGACACGTGTACTTATCTTTATCGGGCAACCACGTTTCGCCGCTTAACAACTGTAATCGCAGAGCGAGGGACGCGCCTGTATGTATCCGACGTTTCTGGAAAGTTATCGACGCTTCTATCCGCGTGTCTGTTGTCGCCGAACCTTGTGTTATCAGATTTCATCGCGTGACACGAATGGTGTAGAACTTTGTGGAAGACACGCGGGTCCCATCAGTTAATCTGGAACATTCGACGACTGATCTATAAAAGCCGACGCGCTTGACTCGCTGATCAGATTTTCGACGATCGCCGACCGTGTTCGCCGCTATCGTTGTGCTATAAGTGTAGCCTCTTTTGTGGGCACAGGTTCGCCCAATAAAAGTTTGTTTTGTGTTTCACAGTATTGCTACTGTGTTCTTTGACGTCACGACCACGTGACAATATTTTATCCTGTGTATGGGTATGACGTACAAATAGCTTTTAAATCGTGTAGCGTTTCGATCTTTGAGAGACATGTACAGCTTGGGCCTAATAAATTGTGTATGTGGGCTGGCGAGAATGGGATTAAACTAAACCAGTAAAAAGCATGTCTGTTCTTTTCTGGAATAGGAAGGGCATATTACCTGCCCTCTCTATCTATGTTAATCGACGAGAGGTACCTGCCAGCCATGAGCATAAAGTTTGGGCCTCATTTTGGACTATAAATTTACATTTATTCCCCACTTCAACTATCTGAAAGCGAAGTGTATGAATATAGTGAATATACTGAAGGTCTTATCCCGCAAACCCTGGGGAAGTGACAGAAGGTGCCTACATCTGCAACGGAAATTTTACCTTTCTGCTACGCCCTGAAAATCTAATCAGATATTCAGCATCCATGTAAATTGACTATTCGCGACATGTCCACTTTCAGGCTGTTCTGTAACCGTCCAGCCATCCAGCCTCCTCTGTCCCTCCAGTTGTAAGCACTCTGAGAAACAACAGGAGTCCCTGTTAAGTCCCAACAGAGGCCGCTGTAATGTAGTGTAGAATGTCCTAATGGCTCCTACTTGGCTTCCACCGGCTTGGCAGTGGCATAATATCCGCTGTGACATCTCCTTCGTAGAAATATCGAAACGAGCACCTGAGGCTAATTATATTCACAATTCTTTGAACCTCTGCTCAATTTTACACAGATGCTTCGAAGCCTCCTGCTGAAGTTCCTCAAGCAGCTCTAAGACCCTCATTTTCAACAACTGGGGGATGAATTCTACACACCAGTATCTTCGCAGCGGAAGCGTACGCTATACTCTGGGCTGTTCAACACATAAGGCACACAAATATCGTTAAGGCTAATTAAGACTCGTTAACTTTAGTGACTTCTGATTATCCTGCGAAAACAAAAGAACTCTGTTTTGAATGAACTGTACAGCTTGGTGTGCTCCGCATATTTATGCAGCCAAGTGATTGGCTTATGCTGGGTACATGGCCGCAAAGGTATAAAAGGTAACGTTGCTGCTGACAAAAACTCTCCGTCAGTAAGTTTCAGAGACAGAGGGCGAAATATCCCCATCTCTGCCACAGACTTAGTCTGTTCTACGCCGTAAACTGAGGAAGCATTGGCAAGGAGAGTGGGATACCCAAACATTGAATCAGCTACACATGATAAAACCAAAACTAGGGAGCTGGATAAGTGAGAAAACAGCACTGTGCCATGAAGTATTTGTTTCCCGATTAAGAGTAGGACACACTTACGGTACTCGCTCTTAGCTCTTGACTGGAGGGATCCTCCGACATGTAGTAAGGGCGGCAGTAACCTCACGGTGCTCGATATTATTCAATGCACTGCAATAGAAGCACAGAGGAAAAAGTATCTTCCTTGAGCGCATCGTAACAATATATATCTTCCCAGTATTGTAGCTAAATATGAACTAATGTCATAGAGGCTAAGTACCGTCATTCATTGGAACAAATTATACCTAACATCGATCTCGCGTATTAAAAAAACGTGCGTTATATATTTGGCGTTCTTTAAGATATAGACTACGCAGACAATTCGTGTGTAAGTGATAAATTTTGTTCGTTAATTTTTCAAGGCATATGGAGGAGGCGAAGAGGCGCAAGCAACACACCCATTGCGCTTCCAAAAAGAAACCCAGGCTGCCGAGTTTTTTTTTTATATCTGTATAAGGGTAGGTGGAAATCGCTTCTGTATATTTGCATATAAAGGCCCATTTCCTTATGAAATTCATTCAAAATTTCCGCACGAGCACCGACTGTTCGAATTAAAAAGCATGTAGGTATGTTGCTTGTTCCACAAGTGAACGAGTAAAAAAATTATCTGTGATTCACGCTTGCTGAGTGCAATGTTTACAAGTATGGAGATAAGCACTGCATGCACACGTAATAAATTAAGAATGACAGGTGAGCAGAAGGTTCACGACATGCTCATCCACTTCGTCGCGTTCCTCTTCAGTAGCCTCGTATGCGTCCGACAGTTCGGTTACTGCTAGAAGCAGCACAATTATCTCGTCCGCCGAAGCCACCATGTCCTTCAAGAACAGAATGGAGCAGACGACACTGAGTGAACGGCAGCGTCAGCGCCCTAGCGCCAACTGCCAGCTGTTCGATCTTGCGAGGCTCGTATGGCCTCGGACGCCTAGGGCTGCCTGAGACTTGCCGGAGACTTTTCTCTCACGTGGCCACAATGCCAACGTGACGTAATTTCCTCTCAGAGCTGCAGTCTGGCTACCCAAACATCGAAAATCGAAGGGCTCATTGCCAAGCACAGCGTGACGAAAGCGGCCACGTCAAAATTACCGCGGCTTACTTAGGCTTATACGGGAGTGTCCCCATTAGATTATACGGTAGCTTGACGTCACGGACCAAGACGCGCGGAATCGTGCTATCTAGGAGGCGCTAGTCAACAGTCTGAACGGGCTCGCTTGCCTTCGAGGAGTTCATAAATCGAAGGAGCGGTCAGTGGCGTTCAATTGGTCATTTGCGCTTTCGCATTCACAACTGATAAGAAGCGCATAGGTGTCCTCGAAGTTTTTCTATTCACGTTTTCTTGGACTATGCACTGTGATGGTGTAGTTATGGGTTCGATAGTTCATTCGTACGGAAGATTACAGAAGAAAAATAAATAAACCATCATTGAAACATGGCATTTCCTACTGGTATAAATGAGGCACAAACAATTTGCACGCGGTCTCTCAAAGAGGCCGCTGTAATGAAGAAAAATATTTGCCCACCTATCATTGCCGCGATTGCTAAACAATTTCAGCGAGATATTTCGTACTTGTTGTCCACGAAACTATACGCTCCTATAACTTTCAAAACCAGAATATTTTAGACTTACTTCGATGCTTCTATATTTCGGTGTTTTATATTTTCGCAGGAAGTGATGGAACGACCACAGGTCTCGAACGCTTTTCTGGACGACGATTTTTTCATGGAGCTAATGAACTCGGAAGTAGAGGATGTATCTGCACTAGCCAGAAGACTAGTGGCCTTCGGAACAGAGGCCAGCGTGTCAAGCCAGCTGCTGCCTGTTCACTGCACCGACAGCCAGACGAGGACCTGCCACCTTCTCAAGCAGCTTTCAGCACTGAATGAACTGCTGTACTACATAGGGGCTGATTTGACTGAAGTCGGGCCGGGAAAAATTGCTGTCCGCTGCTACACAAGCTTCAACAATGATGAACAAATTAAGAGAGACCCCCACATGGTGACAGCGATCATATTCCTCCACTGCATCGTCACTAGGCACCGCTGCGTCGACATACTTCAGGTATGCTTACAAGATGATTGTTACATTGAGGTTCCCGCACATAATATAAAGAACGTTGACCCTGTAATTCCAGCACAGTTATCCACATCATGTAATATTCAGAGCAAATAGTTCATCAGTATTTTTTTCCACTGAGAGTTCGTCTATACAGGAAAGAAGTTACGTACTCGACAACGCAATATAGTAAATAAATATTTAGAATTTTGTCTTCTAAGCTCTCCGACACAAACGTCGTTACAGCTCGTTAGCAGTGTTACTATCGGTTCTTGGTTAACTTTCTTTTCCATAAGGTGATGACTAACAATGCCGCAATCTCACTGCAGCCATTGAAAGAATATATCATGTCGTGGCCAATGACGCTGGCCTATGTGGCCAGGCTGGAGCACCGACACTCCTTATACTTTTATCGAGAGTAAACGCTGCAAAAGGGATTCGCAATCTCGCTCTTGCCACCGCGTTCATTTACTGGCCATCGCTGAAACAGCCTCGACCCATCACTGAAACTTACATTGCCGGCAAACCCTTCACCAAGTGACGCAAAATTTCAGTGTCGGCTGTGTGGACGAGTAGCATTCGCTGACTCCTTCAACTGTCGTATTGGAAAAGCGGACTCGCCGATGCGTTCTAAGTGCAAGTGTGAAGAGACCATAAGTCGTCTTCTGTGCCACTGTTCTCGCTTCGATGATCAACGTCAGGCTCTCCAGTGTACCTTGAACAGACGAGACGATAGGGCATTTGGAGAAGCAAATGTCTTGGGAGCCTGGCCTCGCATTTCATTAGCTAAGAAAGCCATTCGAGTGCTTCCTCAGTACCTGAAGGCAACGGACGAGTGTCGGAATGCATACATGCTGCATCTAACTTAGTGCATGTGGAAGTGCGGTTAGACGGAATATCCTCTCGCCTTCACTCCCCCACCCTCCTCTCCATGCGTAAGTTGGCAAACTGGACTCAGTCTGGATAACTTCCCTGCGTTTTCTTGCTCCCTGCTCTCTCTATCTCCCTTCCTTAAATCATAATCTTGGGATGCCATTCTGCTGCTGAGCACGATGTCACGGGTTCAATTCCCGACTTGTTAACCCTTTAAATCTTAACTTCGACGTTAATCCGGCCCATTTTGCTTTCTGAAATGCTAACAGAAAAGGAAATGCAAAAAAATGGCCAGGTCCCGCGCACTGTTGGAATCAGTCTTATGCGAAGCAATGTGCTGGTAGAAGATTACCCAGCATTGCTTCTGCAAAGTGTTACCAGGCGGACCAATGTGTTGGTGTAAATCCAGTTGTTGTGTGTGTGTATCGCGGACGAACGAGTGTATGACGTCTACAGCACGACGACGATCATGCTGAAGACAATCGTATGGCGGCAATCGCACGATTTCTGCGGTAGAAATTAACGCAAATTAAAACTTGCGAGTAGTTGGGTTCGACACCGGAACTCAACGGTAGTTAGGGAGAGACTGCGACGCGATTTGCAACTGAGTGTTCTGAAATCGTACGTGCCCATGTGTATGTCATGGAGTGTATGTTAGCACAATGATGGTGCTTCTACTGCGGGGAAGAATCGTTAAAGCGTAATTAACTTGGCCTGATGAGATCGGCAAGGCGTCGCACAGCTTTTACATGTCCTTGTCTACTACGAGGAGAGTACTGGGGTATGTGGCCGATCGCGGAGATAGTACAGAATAAGAAAGCACCCTAAAGCGTCGTATGTCACGAAGAAACAAGAGACAGGGCATAGGGACTCACTAGCAAAATGTTTCAAAGAGTTGGCAGGCTTTTGACAGAAATGTGTGCGTGGGATTGTGGCCTAGTGGTAAGTTGTGGACTGTTGCTTTGGATTTCTTTTCTTTTTCTTTTTCTTTCGTTAAAATGAGGTGAGACGTAAATCTACCTACCTACCTACAGAAATGTGGCTACGATGAGGCAAGAAATGGTTTGCGTCTGAAATCTCCACAAGCTTATCTCTTGATTTTATTCAATACGTAGCTGTACCATGTCGTAATTAAGTTCGCATGCCGAAGGCCGTATATGTTCATCGCATGTGAACTGTGTCCGTTGCGGTTGCCTGCCCCTCTCCACCGTTGCCGGTTACTTACTGCAGCATATTTTTTAGTGACTTCTCTGGTGGGCACCCATAAACCTAAGAGACGAAGAAGAGAGCAAACTGGAGATAGCCACCAGGAGGGACACTATGCATGTCTGCTCTAGAATACAGCACGTACGTAGAAAAAGAATAACGAGTGAAGAACAGGAGAAACAATTGGAAGAAGTATAAATATCGTAAAATGAAAGGGATAGGTGAGGATGTGAAGAATGCAAGCGTGAAGCATGCATGCTCGTTACCAACTCATCAGGCGTGGCTTACGTGCGGCAAATGATTTACATATGAGCACACTAATTGGAGCAAGATGGGAGGTTATAATAAGGATTCGATATTTGTCAGAATGAAAAAAAAATGACAGAATGGCTTTTCACGCTTAACCAATATATGCCTAGTGTCCTACATGTAGTACAGTTCTCCCGTTGGCAGTACCTCCTAACATTTCTTGTGTAAAAGCTTGCATTTGGCAGCCTTTATGTAGGAGGTCATAGCTCTTTTCTGTGCAAACTTTGGTAAGTATGTGCTAAATTGTTTCTACGTAATGGGCCTTTGCAACATCGTGAATATTGGGACTTCGTGAATGGCACCACCTCATGGTGAAAACGTTACCCATAAGAATTGAAATGTCATTGATTGATTGTTGCCGAGAACATGACTACATGTCCATATGGGACGAAATGTACGCGCGGCAGACTATCTATTCTCTGTAGTTACAATTTCGTGACTTGCAGCATTTCAACCAGCATTGACCTACATGCAGGACACTAGGCAGATTAGATGCGGTTTCGGGAACATATAGTAATGGGGTATCAAACATCCTACCGCAGATAAACTAAAGCAACCGTGATTTGTTTTCATCCTTTTAGGAGGGCAGGCAAACAAAAACCGCCTGCCCGCCAAAGGCTGAAGATAATTTTCAACCATTGACCCTTGTGATAAGGTACACTCAGCACTCTCCCTTATTCCGCCTGGATGTATGCCGCGGTAGTAACAGACAAGCAAAACAGTAATGAATAGGCCACGGGCATGAACAATTCGCCGGACAGCACTCTTATGGGTAAAGAAGTAGGCACAGCTTAGAATTGTGCGGCTACTTGTTTGTCACTGAAGCGCCAGTAAAATGTCAAAGTATGCAGAAAGTAGGCGCTACCATGACCTGAACATGTTCTCTGAGCACCTAGTCCTGCAACACGCTAATGCATCAAGATGCATCTCTGTCTGGAATAGATACATTCACAGTTTTTCGTAGACGAAGTGGTCACTTTTCTTGCACATGACGCCAACTGCTATGGCCGCCATTGTAATATATAGTTGGAATGTGCATGAAATGTGCTTTCAGGTGCTCTTTTTTGTGCGTGTTTTCTAAGCTACGGCAGTCTTAGTGAACTTTGTTGAAGTAATTTTAAAATAATGGGCACAAGGTTTTGGTTACCGAGTTGTGAGTCGGTTGTAATCGTCTCTCACTGCAAATGCCACAGTACTGCTGCAGGCACGTCTAACACACAGTGTGGGGAGCCCAAGCTCGTGGTAATAAGAGATTGGATAGAAAGTTACCTAAATGTCGTGGTCAGGAATCTACGCCTCTCAGAATCAACCAGTATAATCTAACAAGGATGGAGTTTTGAGGTGTAACCAAACCATTGCAACATACGGCGCCGTTATAAGAGCAAGAAGCAGTCTTATTCGATACTTGCATGCCTTTATGTGTGTGAATGCGTACTAGCACTACCGCGTAGAAAGGGATGACGTTGACCTGCTCACATTTGAAGAGCCCATTGAAGAGTCATTGCGTTCAGGGAGCCAACAATATTTGCTGAAAACACCAAATAGGTTGCCCCGATTGGACAAAATTGTGATCCTACACGACAGGCTAGCTATCTGTTGCCAGTGTCATCAGAAAACTACAGTGCGTTGTGAGAAATGTGACACCGCAGATAGAAATCAATAGCCTAAACCCTTGCACTCTGATAAGGAGAGTGCTTGACTAGTGGCCTACATGTTAGAAATGAGTCCCCGATAGTCTTTCAACAAAGTTCTTTAAGCAGAAATCACCCTCGAGCACTGGACGATTAACGCACGGCAGAGACACGCACCACGCTGGCACGAAGCACACTTTGTTGGCCTCGAGTGCCGCCAACTCATTTCGTGGTTTTGGCACGCAAAGCCCCGTGGTTTAGTTACTTCTAATTAGGTGTAGCCAATATATATTCTTTCAAAGGACGTTCTGAAACTTATTAATTGTACTATTGAGAAGATCAGTTTAACAGTGGCGCTCAACTGTTGCGCGTTTCGTAAGGTGAAGCCATAGCTCTTCATATCTTTCGTACCTCCCGAGCTTTTTCTTCCTTGGGAGCGCTCTACACTCACCATGGTTGAGTGGTCGCTTTGACATTGCGCTGCTAAGCACGAGGTTGCGGTTTCGAATTGTGGCGGCGGCGGCCATATTTCGATGTGAGCTAAATGCAACAATGCCCTTGTTTGGAGCATTGGCTGCACAGCGAAGAATCCCAGGCGGGCAAAATAAATTCGGAGTCCTCCAATACGACGTGTCTTGTAATCTTACCGGGATTTTGGCATGTAAAACTAGAGAATTAAACCTAACTTTACATACTTCTTCGACTTCTCAGGGATTTAGATGCTATGCTCTAATTTTATGAGCTCCTCCTGAATGGGCAATATTTACGTTCGAGAAGACACGTGTGTGCTCAACGATTTCGTTCATTTTAGACATTTATTCGTAATGGCACATCTAATTTTAAGATTGCATTTAGTAGTTTCAGTCTCGCAACCCCGTTCATTCATGTTTTTATGGAAAATTCCCTACAAATTTCGAACGTGTCTCTAGATAGGGCAGTTCTTCAGGATACCTCACTTCTCATTTCTCATGTTCCCTTAGAAACTACAGCATCCACTCACCACCGGCAAATCTCCTCTTCAACGCATCCAGTGATTTTCAACAAACCTTTTATAAGAACTCCCGACACTATATTGAATGCTGCTTACTACAAACACTAAAATATACCTGTTCCCAGTTCGGAAATTATATTGCCATTGGAGTAGTGGTTCCGGCATTTAAAAAAGTTGGCGTTCTATATGTGTCCATTCGAATAGGAAAATTGGAGTTAGCACTGCGTTACAGCTTCCTCTTAAGTGGCAGTTTTAGTCTGGGTCTCCTATCTGAGCTGATAAGAATGGAGAAATTGTTTTTGCTGGCAACCATTTTCTTGTATTAAGAAGAAGTATTTTAATGACTGGAAAATGTAGAGATGTCGGCCGGATAATGGAGCATCTGGCCTGCTACTCTACGTAATGGAAGGGGAAGAGGGGAAGAAAAAGGGTCACAATGAGGGATGATCATGGGAGGAACGAGGTGCAGGACACATTACACAACTGGTATCACAGGCGTGGTAAATTCGAACGAGAAAATTATAATCTATTCTCTACATAAGCAGCGCTGTCTGTCCCTTTCTCGCGTCATGTTATACTGCGTTGTTATTATTCAAGTTAAGGCCGTCAATGTTTTCATAAATTAAGTTATTGAATTTGAAGCAAAATTTATTATTTGCCCTTACTGGTCATTACTAAGTATTTTTAGACATTTGAAACGAATTGTATTTGTTACAAGTTCTTGTTAGACATATTGGTCATTTTGTAGTCGTTACTAGTCATTACAAGTCATTTCAGTCATTATTAGTCATTACTGCTCACTACTAAGCATTTTTAGTCATTTGTAGTCAATCGTGGTCCATTATAAGCCGTCGTTAAACATGTTCGTCATGTCATAGTCATCAGTAGGCATCACAGGTCACTGGAGTAATTATTAGTCATTACTCGGCATTACTAAGCATTTCTATTCATTTATAATCAATTGTATTCATTACAATTCATCGATAGACATATTGGTATTTTCGGAGCCTTTAATAGTCATTAATAATCATTAGGTCAACGTTGGTCATTACTAGTATTATTAACCTCTACCAATCTCTATTATGACGTAATCATTCACTAACTGTCATTCTCAATCGTTTTTAATTTTTTAATCTGTCTTTAAAGTCTCTTCGTATGGCGTGATGACGCTTCGGCGGACACTCCGGCGGTCAGGTCTGCTGACACAAACTTCACCACGAGTCTAGAAAATCTTTCGCCTTACGATGCTTGAAAGGAAACCAGATGGAAAAGGAGCTGGTGCTGACAAATTCAAACTGGAAGAAGGCCGAAGAGCAAATTCTTAAGTGCACAGCTGTACTACTATACGAGGTTGCCGTCAGGTTGATTAATGAACTATGACAATATGTAAGTGAGCTCTGTTGAAATCAGCGGAAAAAAAACGTTAGAAGACGTACGAATGCCAGACAATTGGCGACTAAGTAGAATTAATTCAAGGTATAAGGGGGAAAAATAGAGAATTTGCTCATATAGACGCTGACCCCTACATTGGTAATATAACGGTTAGCAATGCAGGCTATCAAATCGACGCTGCAAGCATGGGCAGATCATAATGACATATTGGGAGAACATCAGGATTGCTTCAGAGTCGGTAGGCGTCTGGATGACAAGTTATTTGTCCTTAATCAGTGTATTGAAATATCCTGAGTACAAAGGAGGCCGTTATGTGTGGTTATTTTAGACATTACAGGAGCATGTGACAACGTAGGCGGGGACATTTTGTGGGATATTCTGGAAGGGGAAAGCTTAGGTGACGATTATATACAGATTTTGAGATATTTACCTAGAAAATACAGATTCTGTTGAACGGGAGCGAGGAGAAAGTTGATATCAACAAGGGACTTAGGCAGGGGTGCGCTTTATCACCACTGCTATTTACGATGTACATGGTGTGGACGGAAAGGGCGCTAGAAGGAGGTAATACTAGGTTTCATCTTTTGTACAAAGAGGCGGGTACAGTAGTAGAACAGCAACTTCCAGGTTTGCTTTATGCGGGCAACATTGTGGTGATAGCTAAGAAGCAGGGTGATAGGCAGTGTTTGGCTAATATCTTTGGACAGCAAGGCGATAAGTTACGTCTTGAATTTAGCGTTCAGAAATGTGGTGTTGTGGTATTGAATAAAAACAACGAACATACAGTGACAATACAGGGCCAGGAAATACCTCACGATAAAGAATATAAATACGTTTTTATATGCATCAAAGATGGCAATAAATATATGGAAACACAGAAAAAATGCAATAACAGTTAAGGGGAAGGGAAATGCGGCCATACTGGAACACAGGGCTATGGGGATGCAATAGGTACGAGGTGCTCCGGAGTATGTGGAAAAGTGTAAGGGTTCCAGGACTTCTATTTCGAAACACGATTGCTTGCTTGAAGTCAGGGCTAAAATCTGGACTCGATGACAACGAAAGGAAAGTGGGACGCCTCGCATTTGGCGCTCACTGCAAGACTACAAATGAAGTTGTAAAAGTCAAACAGCGCGTCGTCTAGTGCTGTTTGAATTTTACTGTTACCATGGAACACCAATTCGCCCAATCCGCTGCCCTTCTACAAAGGAAGCTGCCCAGGTTGAAATCGGCTGTACAAGTTTTGAAGGGAGGGAAGCTCTAAGTAAAATTGATTGTTAAGAACGACTGAGGAATAAGGAAGTAAATGGGCTGGGAGAGTGTTCAGATATTTCTACAGGGAAAACATTGATTCAAAGTGGAGGAAAATAACTAGGAAGCTTGCCAGCAATTACTAGGCGGGTTTGGTGAGCAACAAAGAGCGTCAAGCGGAAACTCAGAGAGGCTACGACAATCTTATGGGGGGGCGGCAATGTAACATAAACTTGCTACGAGTAACTACATAAGAGCAAGAAATGAAATCGGGAAAGAAGCAATTCATGTCAGCTTAAAGGGGGACTCATTACTTATCAAATAGAGATAAAGTTGCCTTAGAACACGCACTTATAATCCGAAATACAAGGAAGAAGCATCTGCTTCCTGTGGTAGAGTTAGGGAAACAATGGAGCATCATTTATTAGAATGTGAAGATATCTGCCCAGCGGTCTATTTAGGCACCACTGGCCTCATTGAGGCCACTGGATTCAGCGAGAGCATGGGGAAAGCAAACATGTACCCAGTAGATTAGTACGAGTCTTTTGGAAGATTGGTCGAAGAAAAGTAGGGAAAGGACAAATAATTTCTTGGGGTTACCTTTTCTTTCGTTTTATTTAACATAAGTGGGATATTAAACTATATACTAAGAAGAGCTTGGGGGTGCAACCTACGGCCACCATTGTAAAGGGGACGCTCAAAGGCTGTATCCTGCTTGAATAGCCGGCGGACCACTCACGTGGTGATGCTTGTACAAGATTGGCGATTGGCGTACCGGCGGACCATATATACTGAAAACCACTCGATGGTGTTCGGGCTCTATATGTTTGGGGCTGCGTATCGAGGAATGGAAAACGTGGTGCCGTTGCCCCGACCAAGCGTTCCGGACTCGCGGTGCTACAAACCATCGGCTCTGCCGACATAGGGTCCCCCGGTGTGTTACTGTTCCACCTTGCATTTCTATGCGTAATTTCTTGTAAGAAATTGTAAATACAAGTTTCATCTGTCTGCTTCTATCCACCTTAGGTTTCCAGTCAACCTATCACCGCTTTACTTAGAGGCAGTATTCTTCACTTGCGGATACCGTCTCTGGCGGTCCGTCTCGGACGCCCAAGTAGAAAAAGAGTACTATATATTTGAGATGGAGGAAGAAGTTGTTCCCTTACTGAAGTGTAACCAACAAACTTTCTAACCTAAAATAGGCCAATTGAGCTTTCTTCAATATCGAGGTAGAATGTGGTATTGTTTCGTTAGGAAACGACAATGCTTGCAGTTAACTCTGCATTTGTCGTTGTTGCCACTACTAGAACGTAGATGTTTGAACTGTTGGATAATACAGATGCCTCTACTGAAGGCGGGGGTTTACATAATGTATTTTTTTCTTCTTCTTGTCGCAGTTAAGACTTCAGCCACGGGAACAACGTAACCTCGATTCACTGATGTGCAACACCATGAAGCGGATCTCTTTGCTGAGCAGCTTTTGCCTGAGTGACTCAGATTTAACTAATACAACGATCACGGCTGCGGTGTTCTCAGCTGTCACTCATCTGTTGCGGTCGCGACTCACTGAACTCTCTCTGGAACACATGCGACTGACCAATCTTTGCAAGGAAGCGTGTGCTCCGCTGTATGCTTTCATGACGGCACTTTCGGAGACAAGTGCACTCAAGTGGCTCAGAGTCTTCAATACGCTCTTCCCAAACGAGGTAACTTGCGCGCGTGCGTGCCTCTGTATGTGTGCCTGTGTGTGTGCGTGTGCGCTAAGAAATGTGACGCAGTTGATTAGTGATAGGGTAGCCCTGAAGTGAGTGCAGTTTTTAAATCTCTGCAAGCGGAAGAATAGAGCTGCACAGAAATACTTCTTAAGCACCCTCTTTTATCCCTGCGATACGTGCTGTTATTAAATGTGAAAATAATAAAATAAGCTCTTGCGTTTGATTTCCCACAGTCACAGAGTGCGCCTCAGTTGAGGGCTCCGGAATATTTTCGACATTTTGTGCGATAATTTTTTTGCAGCAAAGCTGTATTGGCCACCTCACAATGGGTCTGTCGTGTTCGCAGGCAAAAAACACGGGAGGCGCGCGCCACTGGGGTTCTTGCAGCACCAACAGATGGCGCTCGCCTCCGTGGCAGTGACGGCGCCGGTCGTGCGGGGTAAATATAGAAGAAACAGAAGTATCGCCTTCGAGCATAGCGTTCGCCGCCCGCGTTTCCCAGTAAAGATTGCGGCTGTATTCTTTGCAATCGCCGGGATGCGGCAAGTGTAGCATACGAAGAAGGGAGCGATGTAACTACACCTTCATGCTTAAAAGAACCCGCCTAGGAATTGATTTGTGTTGGGACGGTGCCACGGGCAAGGCCGCGTATAGTGAGTACTTCCGATGTCCAGCGTGCATACGAAGCGCGGTGAAAGTGCGGCTGAGTGCATTTCTAATCAGTCTGGTCTACTCTTTGTTGGTGCACGAAGTAGCGGCGCAAGCCAAGTCGTGAGCCGTTGAACCGTTACAGCCTAACAATTAGGTAACGTGCATGTGAATGTCGCTGTGTGACTAATATGAGACTACGTCTCAATGGGTAGTCGTTCTAGTTATTCACAGCTCCACTGTCGAACCACCTTAACAGCGTGGATTAGAAACATTTTTTTTTTCTTAGTGTATCAAATGTCCCTATACGAGGGGATTTATATTCCTTCCGCGTGCACACGTGGGCATACAGTCGGGGATGAAACCAGACCGCGGACGAAGGAAAACGTTACGGCCTGTGATCCCAACGCTTTTCAGGAAAATTTACAGACACCACGCCAGATGGTCATAAATTTATGCAGTGCACCCTACCACATCGGTGAAGATATGATTGCGGTGTGCGCAGGTAGTGTACTAATTTATGATCAATTTTCGGTCGATGTGTAACTTCTTCGGTAAAGACCGAGAAAGCTAGCAAACTTCAGAAAGTCCTCCTTCTTGTAACGCTTGTAACTAATTCGCCGGGTGTCGCACTAAACAAGTTGGAAAGCGCTAACTTTTTCTCCTTTCAATAAAGTCAAAGGAATCCTAAAACACCTTGTCATAACTAGACACCGGTTCCTCAGACACTAAATATCGCTGTTTTTGGTCGCCTTTAACTGGCAGTATAGTTGCTACTTACGCATTTGTAGGCGCCAAAAACCGATAATTAGCCGTGTATAGGCTAAAATAACTTCTCCTGTCCATCTGAGCATAACTTATGATTTTGCGAGAAATAAAACCCATTAAATGCATGTTTCGTGAAATTCATTTTATTTTCTCAATACAATAAAAGAAGGCTGCACGATTTATCTTAAATATAGTGTGCCCAGACATACAACCGCGGGAGAAGTTGTGAAAGCAGTCACAAACACGCACCACCTCAAGATCTTCGTGTTTCAAGTTGTGCCTATTTTTGCTTGGTATCGGTTTGTGAGGGCAAACAACACTCAACATCCACCGAAGTTACCGGCACATACTTCTCGTTCGGTACGTTTGATGATCTATTGCCCTATGGAATTGCAACATGTTCGCTGGTCAAAACCTGCAACAGTTCTTTCAATACCTAACAGCTGATACTTTTGTACCACGTAGTTTGAAGCTTCTAAATAGCTTGAACAACAGCAGGTTCATTAGGGATGGCAACGAACCTTTTCTTAAACTTCCATGTTAGCCCCATACTCGTGGTCAGAGTCGCAACTAGGCATTCAAGTTTGCAGATGACGTCAGCTGAACATATCAATTCAGCCCACAAGTAGGTTAAGACACCTCCGAGTGTATCTTCGCGTATAGCAGTTTCAGCCCTTCTCACAGAAGCGCACTAGCCAGCCGCAAATCTGTTAATAAGAGCCTTAACGCCGGCAAAGCATTCGCGGTAACAATCGGCTGCCTTCAGTCCAGTTCCACAGTGAGTTATAACATTCTATACAAGGCAAGGCTAGCACAAAACTCTTAGACATTTGTAGGCCCTGAAAATCGAATGTAGGCAGTAACATCGAACTAGTCATTCAAATACCCAATAAAGACGCCAATAAAATGTTTGTAGCCGTAGTAAATGTTTATATGCTAAATAGGCGCGATAAGGAGGTAAGAAATAAGTAAGCATTCTGCCTGAAGTTCTGGTTCCCAGTTATAAGTGGTCAAAAGGAATAACAGCTCTAGGAAAACAGGATCAGCTACACGATCGGAGATCCTTGTTCCAAAAGTGCGTTCAGTTTGCGTTCCATTCACCTCACGCGATTGGCCTAGGCCGCGCTGTGTCGGCGGCTAACGACTCGGCGCAGCCTATATGCGTGAGCTGAAACTGAACGCGCGTTTCGAAGAACGATCTCCGATCGCACCCCAGGTCAACACATTCTAAGGCCCTGTTCACACTTAGGGATTTTCAGGTGCTGATCTGGTCGGCGACAGGAAAACATGCTTTGCGCCGCGCAAAAAGTTCGTCTTACCATTCGGTGCGGGAACGATTTCTGTCCCCGAAAAAAAAAAACGCTGCGCTTGTTTCAAGCCATGGAACACAATACGCATCTTTTTTTTTCGGACAGTGAACAGTATTAGTTTAGTGGGGCGCATTTCTACGGGGTCGATCACGGCGCGTTTTGTGGCTTAACACGTTCTATAATGCCTAGTAAAATTTCTGCTAGCTGTTTAAGGTTCATCCTGGTGACTCAGGGATACATCTGTCTCCATAATCTTCAGCGCCCATTTCCTCGTGCTGCGTAATTTTGCCTTGCTTGCTCATGTTTCCCGTTTCCCGAAGCGGGTGGGGTTTGTATAATTTTTCTGCGAGCCTGTGACCGCATGCGCCTAAGTAACATAGGGTCTACGTTTGTTGTTTGTACAGTGTATCTAATCTTTTTCCGTTACTTGTGCAGATAAGCGAAATACTTTTGCACTAGCCGTGAATTCGTAACTGACCTGCGAGAAGAGAGTAGCGAACTTCAGTCCATGCACAGCCCCTCTCTTGAGAGCTAGTGAATCGCGACAGACATTTCTTCACGCACGACAACTTTGTCGGGAACGTGGCCATTTCGTCATCGATAAGATACCGCCAACTCGCGTGATGGAAAGCTCTCCAGTTTGAACGCGCTTGCATGGGCAACGTCTTTGGAGGTAAGTAACAAGAATAGTAGACCATCTTAATCTCTTACTTACGTGTCTCTTAGTGGCACTCGCACCTCGGCGTTGGTGTTCTTTTGGTTAAGCGGGTGAACGTCTTTCGCTGGCACGATAAGCGGGCGAGGAGGAAGCGCAGCGCGCGTCACCTGGCGAGGCGTAACCCCTCAGCGAACGGCGCACGAAGCGCACATTACAGTGCTTACGTCACAGCTTGTAAAGAGCGCGCGCGCGCAGCTGTTGCGAGCAAGCAGTTGAGCGCCGCGAGAGAGGAGAGTGACGTCACATCCACTATGCTAGGCAGATGTTCAGTCTGTGCGAGGCAACACTTTTCCGTTAATTAGCCGGTTAAATATCAGGCCACCTTCTTGTGTGTGACTTCATCAGTGACGCCATTACGTCCGCTTTCTACTTTCGTGTTTCCAGGAATTTCGCCAAAGTCGTGCTCACGTGGTGGGTCTCTAAATTCTACGATTCTGTGCTATGGTGAGCGGTAATCAGTAATTTCTAATTCTATAAATTCCAGACACTTCGGTAACTCAACTTGTAACTAAACTTGTGTTCTGATATCAAACCTACAATGAAACCCGCAAATATTGTACTGCCTTATTTTATTGCTTCTTTCTTGATTTTATATTTAATTTAGTCTCCGGTCGTCTCAGGAGGTGAACCGGAACCTCTGCGCAAGAACTAAGAGTTTCGCTCGATGCTCGTACCACTAAAAAGCTTAAGAGGAACCAAAATAACTGATAGAATTAAACAACGTCTACTGCAAGACACATTTGCAGCAGATAAGACGCGCACGAAAGACACATGCGTGACGACAAAGCTTGCAAATACTAACTAAAAGCACATGCGAATTAGTCCAAGAAGCAGTGTTCTTTGAAACCCACATAGCCGATGGCGTTAAATGTCGAGAAGGCGGAATAATGCAGGGTCGTAACCATGAGTAAACAAGGAAATTCAATCTGAATGAATTACAGAGATTGAATTTGAGACTCGATTTTGTAATCTTGAGATTACGAGATCGAATGCGCGTCAGGTCATTGTTGTTGGACAATAAAACCGAGGCACGGTTCTGTACGTAATATTATTTGTGGACTGAACATTTATTCATCTAAAAGTAATGTACAGCACGAAGGACAAGGACTGCGAGAGACGACATACACGGCGGTGCTTCCAACAATATTTTGTTGCGTTACCCCATCGTGTGTACATGTACTAGAGGCAGCATGCGCAAAAAATAAAAGGCCGTCATAAGGGGTGTTTTAACAGCAATTGACTGTACTAAAAGCATGGTCCCTTGAAAAAAAAACCATTGCGGTTTCTATCTGTTTAGATACGTGACTTCACTAGGGGTCAGCGCCATAGAGGGAGCACTAACGCAGATACTACCGAGTTCTCTAAAGATATTGACACTTGTACTTGTTTGACATTATCGGGCGACGCATTTCCCCGCCTAACAATTGTTATCGCACACCGCAGGATGCCTCTGCATGTATCGGAAGTTTCTGGAATGTTATCAATGCTTCCATCCGATGTCTGTGACCGAACTTTGTGAAATCTGAGCGCATGTGTGCGCGACGCGAATGATGTAGAACTTTGTGGAAGGCACGCGGGTCTCAGCGATTACTTTGGAACGTTCAACGACTGATGTGTAAAAGCCGACGCACTTGACCCGCTGATCAGATTTTCAACGATCGCCGCTGTCGCCGTTTGAGTGTAGCCTGTTTTTGAGGGCACAAGTTCACCCAATAAAACGCTACTTTCGTTTTTCTCAGTTTGGCTGCTTTCTTCACCGCCACTACCACGTGACATCTGGTGGAGGTGCTTGTGCGTTCATGTACCGAATGCCCCCGCAAAGCCGCGATCCAAGCCCGAAGCCCGAAGACAACACCAAGATCGCCCAAGACCAGCGTGCAAGCCGCAGACTGCAAGGAGTACCCCCAAAGCACGGACAAATACCTGAGACGACAAAGATCGTGCCCAAAACAACCCCAATGGCTGCCCCAGCGCCCCTCGTTATCCTGCAACAACCTCGGGACCCACCGACCTTCCGTGGAGCAGCTACTGAAGACTCGGAATCCTAGCTGGACGCCTACGAGCAAATCACGACTTTCAACAACTGGGACTCCAACGACAAGCTGCGGCATGTATTCTTCGCCTTAGAAGACTCCGCCAGAACATGGTTTCAGAACCGGGAGTCGACCATGAAAATGTGGGACCTGTTCCGTAGTGGCTTCCTGGGCTCCTTTACGAGCGTCGTGCGCAAGGAAAGGGCCAAAGCTATGCTGGACGCCCGAGTGCAGCTACCTAATGAGAACGTTGCCATCTTTACGGAAGAAATGAGCCATCTGTTCCGCCACACCAACCCGGATATGCCCTAGGAGAAGAAAGTCCACCTACTCATGCGTGGTGTGAAGGAAGAACTTTTCGGCGCAATGATACGAAGTCCACCGAAGACCATAAAATAGTTCATTCGCGAGGCCACCAGCATCGAGAAGACACTGGCAATGCGGAACCGGCAATTCGACTGCCGTACGAACTCTACCAACTACGCAGGAATTGAATCACTGGCTACGAACAATCTGCGCGAGACCATCAGCGCCATTGTGCGCTAAGAACTGCGCAAGGTCTTGCCTTAGTAGCAGCCTCAGGTGGCCTCGAGCACCGACATCGTGAAAGAACAGGTGCAGTGATCACTTGGAGTTCCTGAGCTGCAACCACAATTACCGCAGCCCCAGCCAGAAGTGATGACATACGCCGCCGTCACACGCCGCCAAGGTATTCCTTCGCGACCGCGCCAGGGCCCTGCAACGTCAACATTCCGTCGTTGGCCGCCGCCACCGCCACGATGCCCACCCGTCGCCCAGTGCACCTACGAGAGGAAGACGGACATTTTGCGAGCCCCCCCCCCCCCCCCACTTTCAGCTCAGCTATCACGGCGAAAAAGCCAGCCGTGTGTACCACCGATGCCCATCTCGGGAGATGGGACTGCGACGTTTCGCCGTTAACGCACCGCGACCACAGATTGGCGAACGACTTCGCGATATCACCGACTACCTCGCCACTACTCAGTGGAGGAGTGACACTCAGTGACCGGGACGATGACAGTCCCGTTCGCCGTCACCCGGCGCTACTTGTCGCCTAGCGCAGCCCGGAGCCTAGCCCAGCCCGGGGCCGTTCTGCGCGCCCATATCCGGAAAACTAAGAGCAGCAACCGATGGAGGTGCGGTTGCTGCTCATCGAACTGACGAAGATCCTGCGCAGAAGAAACTAACTCGACAAAACAACGACACGCCGCCGTCCCGATGAAGTCTGGAAGCAAAGAATACGCCGACGAAAGACGAACTGATGACGCCACGTAGCAGCCACTGGTCAAAGAGACGCAGCCGTGATCCGACGCCAAGACCTAACTGTAACGCAAGACAAAGAACCACAGACCTCGACCTGCTTCTCGATGGCCACGCAGTCACCACCTTAGTAGACGCAGGCGCTAATTACTCCGTCATGAGTAGACCCATCACTGCCCAGCTGAAGAAAGTTAAGACTGCATGAGGAGGCCCTCAAATTCGGACCGCTGGAGGACACCTCATCACGCCGACTGGAATACGCACGGCAAGAATTACCGTTCATGACCGGACTTACCCTACCACCTTCGTCATCCTCCAACAGTGTTCAGGAGACGTCATTCCAGATATAGACTTCCTGAACCATCACGGTACAATCATCGACCTGAAGTCGAAGTCAGTAACGCTGTCCGAAGATCGACCGATACCGCTGGAGAGCTCTCGCAGCCACCACGCCTTAAGCGTGCTTGAAAGTCAACTCAGTATACGGCCCCGCTCTAGCATCGTCATTTCCGTCGGCACCAAAACACCTGCCGACGTAGAAGGCGTCATTGAGGGTGACCAACGTCTATTGCTAGACCGTGAAGTTTGCGCCGCAAGAGGGATCGCTCGACTGCACGGAGGAAAAACTAAAGTGTTGCTGACAAACTTCAGCCAGGAGTTCAAACACATCAACAAGGGCACTACGATCGCGTACATCGAGGAAATTCTGGAAGCCAGTAATCAGTTCGTCCTATCGGATTCTGCCGCGTCTACCCTGACGACCATAGTTCCCGAACCAGACTTCGACATAAATCTAATTCTCCCCATGATTAAGCAGCAACAGCCCAGAAGTCTCCTCCGACGATACAAAGGCTACTTTTCGACGTCATCGGTGATTCGACAACCAGTCGCAAAGCTTCGCATAATTACCGAAGAGTGCGCTCGACCACTCCGCCAGAGCCCTTACCGAGTTTCGACGTGAGAATGTGAAGCTATAAGAGAACAAGTCGACGAAATGCAGCGCGATGACACCATACATCCGCGGAAAAGCCCGTGGGCATCTCCTGTAGTCTTGGTGAAGAAAAAGGACGGAACCCTACGTTTCTGAGTCTATTATCGTCGACTTGAAAAGATCACGAAGGACCTATACCCTTTTCCACGGATAGACGACGCATTAGATCGACTCTGCAACGCAAAATATTTCTCGTCAATGGATCTCAAGTCGGCCTACTGGCAAATAGAAGTCGACGAGAGAGATCGCGAAAAGACTGCCTTCATCACGCCAGATGCCTCTAGAGCTCAAAGTCATGCCATTCGAACTTTCCTCGGCGCCTGCAACGTTCCAGTGCGTCACCGACACGGTGTTAGCAGGATTTAAGTAGCAGACCTGTCTTGTTTACTAGGTTGACGTCGTTGTCTTCGCCGGAAATTTCGGCGATCACCTTAGGCGGCTTGCGACAGTACTAGAGGCCATCAAATCATCAGGGCTCACGCTGAAGCGAGAGAAGTGCCGCTTCGCTTACGATGAGCTTCTGTTCCTAGGAAACGTCATCAGCAAGTCTGGAGTCCGCCATGACCCGCAGAAGACTGCTGCCATTGCGATGTTCCCACAGGCCATGGACAAGAAGGCAGTGCGTCGATTCCTTGGCATGCATGCCTAGTACAGGTGGTTTGTCAAGGACTTTTCACGCGTAGCTGAGGCGATGACACACCTAACTAAATGTGATGTCGCCTTCAAGTCGGAAACGCCGCAGGCCGACGCACTTGAAGAACTCAAACGACGCTTGCAGTCACCCCCAGTACTTCCGCACTTCGACGAGGACGCCGATACCGAAGTCCACACAGACGCCAGTAGCATAGGACTCGGTGCCATCCTAGTCCAGAGAAAAAAACGTACTTGTACGCGTGATAGCTTACGCTAGCTGGACGTTGTCAAAAGCGGAAGGCAATTATTCTACAACCAAAAGGGAAATCTCACCATTGTTTGGGCTACAGCGAAATTTCGCCCTTACCTCTATGGCAGGCCATTCAAAGTCGTCAGCGACCATCACGCCTTGTGTTCGCTAGGAAATTTAAACGCACCTTCAGGACGGCTGGAGCAGTGGAGCCTAAGACTGCAAGAATAGGATATTACTGTAACCTGCAAGTCCGGACGAAAAGTCTGATGCCGATTGCCTTTCACGCGGCCCCATTGACTCCCCGCCGCAGAATGACGAGGATGACGACGCCTTTCTCGGAATAATAGGCACAGAAGACTTCACTAAACAGCAACGAGCAGACCCGGAGCTAAAAGGCCTCGTCGAGTATTTGGAAGGGAACGCGACGTAGTACCTAGGGCATTGAAGCGCGGATTGTCTTCGTTCACATTACAAAACAACCGGCTCGTAAAGAACTTCTCACCAGTTTGCGCCAGCTACCTTCTTGCTGTTCCGTCAGCGCTGCGTCCAGAAGTACTGTGTGCCCTACATGACGAGCCAACTGCTGGGCACCTCGGATTCTCCCGAACGCTGTCGAGGATACAGGAAAGGTACTACTGGCGTCGTCTGACCGCCGACGTCGCCCGTTACGTCAAGACATGCCGAGACTGTCAGCGACGCAAGACACCACCGATAAGACCAGCAGGATTAGTACAGGGGATCAAACCTCCTTGTCCACCATTTCAGCAGATCGGGATGGATTTGCTGGGACCGTATCCGGCAGCAACATCCGGAAATAAGTTAATCATCGTGGCGACGGACTATATCACCCGCTTCGCTGAAACTGAAGCTCCACCGAAAGGCAGCGCAGCCGAAGTGGCGAAATTTTTTTTCGTCCAGAACATTCTGCAGTGACATGGCGCCCCAGAAAGCCTCATCATCGACAGAGCAACAGCGTTTACAGCAGAACTCACCCATGCCATTCTGCAGTACAGCCATACAAGCCACAGGAGGACAATTGCCTACGAGCCACAGACGAGTAGTCCTATGGAGCGCCTGAAAAAGAGCCACGCCGACATGCTGGCAATGTACGTCGACGTCGAACACAAGACCTGGGATGCGGTCCTGCCGTACCTAACATTCGCTTACAACACGGCGGTGCAGGAAACAACATAGATCACGCCGTTTAAGCTGGTTTATGGTAGGAACCCGATGATGATGCTCGACGCCATGCTGCCGCACATCACTGATGAAGAGAATCTTGGCGTCGATACCTATCTCCAGCGTGCCGAAGAAGCTCGACAGCTCGCACGCCTACGAATCAAGAACCAGCAGCGTACTGGCCGCCGACATTACAACCTCCGACGACGCTTCCTCGAGTACGAGCCCGGCGACCGTGTTTGGGGTTGGATCCCGATACGCCGGCGAGGACTGAGTGAGAAACTATTGCTACGCTATTTCGGACTCTACAAGGTGATTCGACGTATTGGCGCACTGGACTATGAGGTCATATCAGATGACATTTCGCCTTCACAGCAGCGCCGCGCGCGATCTGAAGGGGTCCACGTGGTGGATCATAAACCATTTTACGGACGCTGAGGAACTTCCTTATTTTGTTGTTCTTTTTGCTACGACTGTTTTTCTTTATCACTTTCATTTGCAGCATCGGGTCGATGCTTTTTAAGAGAGGGACATTGACACGTGTGCTTGTCTTCATCCGGTGACATGTTTCACCGCCTAATAAATGTTATCGCGAAGCGCAGGAAGCGCCTACACGCATCTGAAGTTTCTGGAATGTTATCAATGCTTACATCCCCTGTCTGTGACCGAACCTTGTGTAATCTGAGCGCTTGTGTGCACGACGCGAACAGTGTAGAACTTTGTGGGAGGCACCCGGGTCCCATCGATTACTCTGAAACATTCGACGAGTGATGTATCAAAGCCGACGCGCTTGAACCACTGATCAGATTTTCGACGATCGCCATCTGTGTTCGCCGCTGTCGCCGTTCTTTGAGTGTTGCCTGTTCTTGAGGGCACAAGCTCGCCCAACAAAACGCTAGTTTCAACTTTCTTAGTTTGGCTGCTTTCTTCACCGTCAATACCACGTGACAATATCAGCTTACGCAATTTTCCGGGTGAGCTATGAGCTGTGTCTCGCTAAAACTTCAGTATCTTCAAAGAGTGGCACGCAGCCACAGTCCCGTCAGTGGATGCCCAAGTGACCTTGTACAGTGCTGTGGACGTTGTTACAGTGCTTGAGCATGAGGTAGCGGGATCGAATCCTGGTCACGGCGGCCGCAATTTGATGGGGGCGAAATGCGAAAAAGCCTGTACTTAGATTTAGGTGCACGTTAAAGAACCCCAGGTGGTCGAAATTTCCAGAGTCCTCCACTACGGCTTGCCTCATGATCAGAAAGGCGTTTTTGCACGTAAAACCCCGTAATTTATTTTTTTTGTTACAGTGCTCTCTTAGACGATCGTTTGAGCACCTAACAGTCTCTCCAGCATATTTAATGCCGCAAGACAGGGAAATTCGGTAGACTACATTTGTTGTGCACTTCACAAAACGTTTTCTGTGCCCGAAAGAGCAACAACTCTGATGTGATTTAGGCGTGCTTACACGCTTACAGCGCCTTGCCAACTTTTCGGGGCTGATAAAACGACTGGTTCTTGCACCCTGCCCAATTTTCTTTAGCCTATGGGAGACATCATGCACATACGGTGGCACTGCAAACCTGCGTCTTTCAGCCAGCTGGTTCCTTGACTAAGCGGGCTCATAACGTTTTGTGCGCCTCAGAAGGTGTTCCGCTATGGCTGAAATTAAGGCCGAAGGGTAGCCAGCCCAAGAAAGGCGATCAACCTGTGCAGCAAGACTATGTTACATCTCATGTGGGCAAGATTTCTTGAGGCTGTTAACGAGAGAGAACTTTATAATACCTCGTTTAACGAGCTTTGAGTGTGCTAAGTTGAAGAGCAAGAGTGGCTTCTTACTTCTTGGTTCGAAGCACCAGCGCACATGTTTGTTAGCAAGGCACAGCCTGAGATCTAGCAAGCGCAACGAGTCATCAATGTGGACCTCATGCGTAAGTTCTAGAGACTCCAGCTCTTTCTTGAAGACATCCAAGACTTCAAAACAGCAGGCTCAAAAGCGTGATCAGTACATTCAATAAATATCGGGTAGTCGTCCAGAAACCTGCACACTTCGACAACAGGGGACGCGGCTAGTTGACCATGAATATTGCGATCGTGATTAGCTAGATAAATATCGCTTAGTACCGGCGCTACGCATGATCCTATACAAACACTGTTCCTTTGTATGTAATTTTGTTCATTCCTAGAGGCGTAAGTTGATTTCAAGTAGAAGTTTAGCCATTCAAGAAAGCCGCTAATAGAAACACCTGCAGCATTCTGTAAGCCAACTGATCCAAAGTCATCAATGTATTCTTCAACAACCAGTAGCATTTTGTGACGTGGAAGTGAATGGTACAGATGTTTAATGTCGATCGAGAACAGAGTCCCTTTTCATTCTCTCCTAAACTAATACCTTCAACAGAATCTCTAACAAGAAAAGGATCGTCAATGAATATAAGGTTTAGTTTATCTGGCAAAAACAAGCCAACAGCTTTCTGCTAAGTCGCCGTATTAGTTACGGTAACCCGCAGAGGGCAGTAATTCTGATGCGTCTTAGCTGAAAAGAAAATATCTAAGCTTGGCTTTTTAGTTTTTTCTATTACTTTTGCTAGCTTTCCCTGCAAATCCCTTTTGCTAAGGGATTTGCATAGTTTTCTTGCTTTTAATTTCACGTTTGCACGGGAAATTCTGTCATCACTTTTAAAAACTAAATCAACGGCAAGGGTGGCCTTCGCATTGAAGTCACCCAGCGGCAGGACAACGAAACCACCATCTTTATCAGAGGGTAAAAGTGATAACGAGTTCGCTTTCAGAAACGATGAAACACATGCGATCGGGAGTACCTTTGTGGAAGGCTTGCAACGCGTTAAAACATCCACACCGCCTGCAACACACCTTTCAGATTTGATGTCCGGGGCATGTCCAGCGACATTTCTTCTTTAGAACCTGCTTTTGAAAATTTTCACATAATACGTATGACGGGTAAGTTGGTCAGATAACGTAACTGTAACTAAACAGTCGTTCACTTTATATACCTGAGTTGACTGCATCCAAAACCTTGTAGCAAATCAGGTACTCACCTGACCTGAACTAGTATTTGTGGTGAGAAAACAAGTGGTGGCATTTTCGTAAGTTCGGTTTCGCTCACTGTAAACGCAGGTTTCTTGTGCCTTATTGGCGACTTTTCTATCCGTGAAAATTTTCCACGCTCCATTTTTTCCAAAATATAGACGTCGCGGCAACGTTTCGTGCTTGCCTGTATGCAACGTCACTTGCATACCGTCAAGTGGTCAGTGAGACTAAATGCCCCACTGGAAAGCGAATTACCTTTGATGTTCCTCAATTCGGAAGCACACATCATGAGTTGCAAGCGCTAACAATTAGTTCCCTTTCATATTGATGACGTGCTTACACACAGAACATATTCTGAACTTTTCTAAGATGCCTTACAAGCAGAATTTCACCAGGTTCACAGGCATCTAGATTTTAATCGAATGGCCACATTCATTTACCTGAAATCATTGACTACATATTTTAGAAGAATATCGACGTAGTTCACTATGCTACTTTGCTATCCTTCCGTATATTGGTCAGCTAATGTGTTTTAATCCTTCATTTTTTTCCTTTCCGTGTTTCCTCCACTTCACATTCCTTCTTTCCCGTAAAATCATTCATATTCAACCTTTCTGCTCATTTCCCGCGAATATGTTTTCCATCTACTGTATCATTGCCCCGTCTCTTTCGTATTACTAGCACAAACGCGGGACGTATGCAATGAAACCCAGCCAATTTTTGGTGGTGGTTTAGATTATGTTTAATAACGCTTCGGTTTCTGCTCTATCAAACTTTGAAATGTGCCCTTCTTTACCATCTCTCAAATGACTTTGGCAACTGTTAAGCGAAGGCTTCTACAACTGACTTACGATTACCCCTTATTTCGAATTCACTACCGTCCGCGAAGGCGTCTTCTTTCCTCATTGACAGCCGATTGGTTACTTGGAAGGTTCTCAGCTGCACGCTTTGCCGAACTTTGCTAAATATTGGTCTTTGTTGCGAATAACAGATTTGTCGTATTTAGAATCACCCCCCTACTTCGTTTACCAACTTCAATCCTAACGCTTTATGCGACGCCTCTTGTTCTTTTTTTTCTCCTTATATTTTTTTGTTCGCGTTATCTTTTTTTGAATGTCCACGTTTATCTTCCTTCCTAACCTAACACTTTATCTTCGTCTGCACCCGCTCAACAACGCCTGGTAAGCACCGTTATCGTTCAAATTAGCCCCCGTATGTTACAAGTGCTAAAATGCACGCATTTTATTCTTTTCCTTTTCAAGAACAACGATACGTTGCCGTTTATAATTAAAAATTCCGACCGCATGCACTTCCATTTCTAATCACCAACAGGTTTGCTGCACACGGACCGTGGTCCTTGTTATTGCAACGCGAGTGTCATGCACTCTCGATTGTTCAGTTTCGTTGCGTGGCTTTATGATGATTCTGCAATCACGAGAGAGCGCTGGCGCGGTGCGATAAAAAGCATACATCCAAAACGCTGTCGTACTATTACTAAAGGTAATACTTGCCTCTTTGTAGGTGCGCTAATAGATGATTGCGATACGCTTTATATACTCAAACTCTTAGTCCCGAGCGCGTATAAAGGATACGATGTTCCACGCATGAAAGAGGCGAACCGTAAGCACTGGCACACGATTTTGCCGCAACCAACCGCGCCTGCTGCTAACACCACCCCAGAATCATATTTACTTTGTTTGAAGGCACAAGTTTGGCCAATAAAGTTCTCGCAGTTTAGTCGTGCTCGCCGCGCTGACTGTTTACCTGCGCTCACTGGACTGTGCGTCACAATATCTTCGCCTAAACTGGCACTTCTATGCAGCTTCACAAGACTGATGGCTAGTCTGGAACTCTTCTTCTTTTATCAGTCTATATCATTACCTATTTGCGTGCATGTCTTTTGAAATACTGGCTTGTGGTCTGTAGACCGTCGTCATTATGCTGCGTACATTGTGGTTTATCTAAGGTTCATACATTTGATCCCCTAAACGGCCCTTAATATTTTTAGACGTTTGGGCTTCCTGGTTCGCCAATATGACAAATCATGGCGCTGAAATGCATAAATTTATTAGAAAAATACATTTGTTCATGGTTAGCGCTCGTCTGTCGTCTCAGTTTGTCCTTCTCTGCGCTCTTGCGTCTCTGTCGTGGTGTAACTCTCAATATTGTCCAGTTCATATCATTTATCACACCTTGAAAGTCCCAAAGTTGCACAAAGTAACTGTCATACTCAGGTCGATGGTAGCTTAGATTTTCTTTTTGGCTACCCTCCATGATCCTCCCTAATCGGCCTTCGGAAATATTTGTAGCAAGCATACAGTTTAACAGATTTTGTCTTCGTCTGCAAACACTTATTTATTTATTTATTTATTTATTTATTCATACAATACTGCAGGCCCAAATGGGAGCCCAAGCAGGAGGGGCAGAATACATAAATACATAAATATTTACATATACACATATAACATATACATACACTTATGAAAAAAATACATTAGCAATGCAACGTAGGTAAATATAAAAAAATGAAAGCCACGACTAAGTAAGATTAAGAGAAGGTACATACATTCAAGGAAGACAGCTTGACAAACATTAGATCAGTATCACACGCATATATGAGCACTTGCAACCACTATCGCGAGAGGGGGGAAATATAGTGCCAGAAGTGGAGCAAGCGACTATTGCAAAATACTGAAAATAATAGAGTAAGGAAGATGTGGAAAGTATCAAACAAAATTCACATGTAAAAGAGGAAAACGAAAACAGTAACAAGCCTTGCCGCAATTGCAATACCGTTAATATTGAAGACACATGCGTTCAGTAGAATCGGTGTTTATGAATTGTGATAACCGCAGGGTGTTCCAATCTGTTACAGTGCGCGGGAAGAAGGAAACCTTAGAGGTTAGTTCGGTTGTTATAAGATGGTAAAGAATCAGCGTGACGATGCCGTGTTCGACGCGCTGTGAGTGGTTTAACATAAGCCTGTGGTTGGAGGGACAAACAGTTGTTCTTAGCTGATATTTCGCTTCTAAGTATTATAAAAGCTGTAGAATCGGTAGATGTGTAGTGAGGTGTTCAGTGGTGTTTCTTCAATGCTTTCTTTACAATCCTGTGCATTGCGTGTACCTAAGGTGGTCGTCTGCATTCCCTCAATAAATTCTATTTTTATCTCAATTACGTTACTAGAGAAGAACAAGTATTAACGGTGTTGGATCTGGAGGCCGATCCCAATTGCTGTCCCCCAGATTTTTGGGCTTTGCCCTTGGGTGTGGGAGTTTGGCGAGGTTGAAGATGACCTAGAGGAGAAAACTGGAAGCTTATTTACATTATTCACAGTGAGAGGACCAAGAAATTAAGTCATAGTCACTACGGGCCGGCAGCAACTCGGACGCTGCGGCCCATGGCAAGATGCTCGAAAGAGATGAATGAAGGAATGCTCTCTTGCTGCTCCCAGACTCTGGCTTTAAGCCCTTCAGTGTCTCGAAGTCACGTCACATTCGGCCAATCGGCGAGCCCGCTCAGGTGACGCCATTTTCGGCCAGTCGGCGAGCCCGCTCAGGTGTCGTCATTTTCGGCCAACGGTAGGCGCCCATGCGATTGTGCCACACCCGGCGGAGAGGGTCGCTCCTTGGGCCCCAATTGTCCGAAGACTTACTTCTCTCTGCGGTATTGCCTTCCCGGTCTGCAACTACCGTCACCAAAGCGGACGGGGGGGGGGGGGGGGATTACTGCCAGGGCTTCACGGTGCATTACAGCCGTCTTGCCTCGGGACCCACGTTACCTGGAACAGTACCAGGCTCTCGCTTCACTTTCGGGAAGAGTCAAGTAGTGAATAGCTCCAACTGCGGCACACGAGGTGGGGGACGCCAACTCGTTTGCACGTGCCGTGCCTCGAGAACGGGGTAGATGTGCTTCTGCGCTCCTTAATTTTCTGTGACGCGATTCGATGTGGTCTGGTGAACTCGAAGGAGGCTCAGGAATAGGTCCCGTATCTAACAACGGTATCCTTGAGACGAAGCATAGTCAGCGGTCTTGTTCATATAAAGTAGAATATATTTGTACGAATACTAATACTTGTGGCTGCACGTAGCATTGATGATTTTATAAATTGCGTCTGTCATGCGCTTTTTCCTAAAGTACACTAGCAATTTACCATTTGAGCAATAAGAAACGCAGTTATCGTTAACACCTCTGCTTGAAACGCAGCTTTTGATGGGGGCGAAATGCACTGATACACTATCAACTGCACTGCACTGACACTGCACTGACACTGCACTGGCACCGCACTGGCACAGCGCCGACACTGTGCCGAAACTGGGCTGATACTGGGCTGGAACTGCTCTGAGGCTGCTCTGATACCGCACCGAGGCTGCACTGCACCTGCACTAACACTGCTATAACTGCGGTAACACTCCTGTAACTGCTCTAACACTGCTGTAACACTGCTGTAACGCCTGACTAGCACTGCACTAACCCTGCACAAACATACCCGCCGTGGTGAAAAAGGGGGCGAAATGCGAAAGCACAGGTGTACTTAGATTGAGGTGCATGTTAGATCCCCAGGTGGTCTAAATTTCCGGAGCCCCCACTACAGCGTGCCTCGTAATCAATTATTGTTTTGGCATGTAAAACCCCATAATTCATTTCTTAAGTACTCTAAGAATTTACGATTTGAGCAATAAGAAATGTCGTTTTGCAAAAAAAAAATGTCGGCGAAATGCAAAACACACCAGTGTATTAGCTGTAAGTCCATGTTCAATAAACCGCGGTGGTCAAAATTAACCCGGAGTCGCCAACTTCGGTGTGCCTTATAATGAGCTCGTGCTTTTCTCACTCAGAACTCCACATATTAATTTTTTCTCTAAATAATCACCTAATAAACAGTGAGGCCCCGGTTACTTGCGAGCAGAATTGCAGCATGCTCAGTCATTATGAACTAAATGTCGGGATATTCCTGCAGCGTCACAGTTTAGTGTAAAATTACAGGTGCATGCAACGTAACGCTCTACGCCTTGGAAGCAAAAATAAAGCTTGGGAAGAATTTGTCCGCTTGCAGAGGAACAGTGAGGTTATGGCAAAGTATTCTGCAAACATTTTTTTCTGCTGTATGACTAGTTTTTCTTGCTCACGTGAACGGTCACATTGCAATGAGCCGCTCAGCATATTCACTGACTCGAGGCTGCTGATCGCACCTTTCATGAAATGGCGTGAGGCTTTTGTAGAAGTAATTTTACTGTTTTCACTTGCCACGTACGCCTGTTTCTGTCTAGGTGTTCGACTTCGTCGGAAAGCTGCTGCAGGCCCTTGAAAAGAGCACCGACATCTCTTGCCTAATCTTGGATGCCTCCTTTTCATCTCACCGATGCGGCTCAAGCTTCAAGCGAATGCTTGCCAGACCTACGGCTCCTCCCGACGTGACTGTAATTTGCCACAACCACACTTACCGCACCAAGGCAAACATTGTGTTCGGAGCCCTCATTACCAACAAAACAGTGACCAAGCTCACCATTGAGGGCTTCAAATTGGGTGTCCAGGATTCTAAGTCAATCTCGAAGTTCCTTGCCACCAACAATACCATTCAGGAGATGGCACTCGTTAGTGTTGAGTGGGACTTGAGGAAACAGAAAACTCAGGTGAGGAAGACTTCCGCCAGTTTTCAAATTGTTGAGTAGCACAAGCTAGAAGTTCCTATGGTGTCAGCACAATTCAAAATTTCCATCGCGTGATGTCTTCATAGATGCAAACTAAGGATAATACTTTCTTTCTTATATTGATGACTAGAGTTTTGAATATGCGGACATTATAATTTTAAAGTAATTATATTAAAGTGGCTAAAAAAGTAGAGCAATTTTTCTCACTGTCAATGTTCATTTTGTGGGAGAAACGTTCTCAAAAAAGTGTTTCTTCAATGACCTTCGGTAGTTAATCAGTGCCGCAAAATATTTTAGGCCCTCGTATTCCCGCTGCTGCGCCTATATATTGTCCCATCTGTGCCCTTCGGTTTTTCTTGCGGTTTGGTGGCCCTATCAACCGATTAATCAGTGCCCAAGAACACGTCAAATAAAGGAATAAGACCAATGCTCACAATGGTCTTCAAATTCAACTACTTGAAACACCAAGACGTGGGCTCATTCACGCCCAAAACTATCCTATGCGTTGGCGTCGCCTTAATGTACACGAGTAACTTTATAATGAAGCTTATCTACCTTACCACGATTGCTGATATGCTATGATGTGGTCACTTGCATCTACAATGTGAATATCGTGCCCCTGCTGTCCTATTGCCTTACTGAAGGTATAAGCGCAGCCTACTAGTCTCTCCAAGATGCCGGAAGGCTGCGCCTATAATATCGGTCAGCCACTATCTCTGGCACGAATGACAATATTCTCTCCTTGAGGCGAAAGAGACCAAATTTGAACGACTGCATTTCAAAGAATGTTTTGAAAGACCTCATTTGTGATCAGACGTTTATGCAAGAGAACCTTTAGAAATTCCACATTCGGCGTTTCTTCCATTAAGTGTTTGACGAAAAGGAGTCTTCTTCACGAGAATAACTGTCATTGAATGAAAATTGTAAGAATAAATTTCAGTGTTAAAGACAACCTCCGCTTTAAAATACACAGTCACTCTTGCAGCAACGGCGCAACGCGCTAGCTGCTCTTCCGCTCGGCTTTTGCTAAGACGTTTTATGACTGGAAGTGATTTTATGACCTTTTTGACGTGATCAAACTTGTTTCTATGGTATCTTTCGAGGTATCTCGAAATGAGGTGGTAGAACATGTCTTAGAAAAAGTAATAGTGAGGATCTGTCGGAATGGACTTTATTTTTACCAAGCCTCTATTTTCGCAATGCAAGTCATTGTGCACTCCTTTTTTGACTGCAGTGTAGTGACATTTACAAGATTGGTACGCATCTTGATTTCAGTTTAAACTGCGTTTGCTGCCATTATCATCTATTAATCCAATGGTCCGCCCTTTTCAAACACTTCTACTTGGACGACACTGGTTGGTACTCGCCGGCTGCGGAGACAATAAGCCTTGTCAATGAATAAGTCTTGTGAGTCAATAAGTATTGTCAATAAAAAAGTCATGTCAGACAATCAGTCTTGTCAGACATAAGACTATAAGTCAATTTGGGCATGAATTCGTTATCCAGGCTAACTGCTGTTACAGATGTGGATAAATACCACCAAAATATCAATTTCTAATAGACTATGAAGGTTCTGCAAGTCGCTTATCCTACTGAAACTACACCATACATGTAATTACAGCAATGAAAAGGGAGCGTTACCTATCGGTGATATTCTGGCTGCACAGGCAACAGATGCAAGCGGACATGTTAGCAGCTGAAAGAACCCACAACAGCTGCTACTTATGCTCATCGAACACAACAATATAAGTCGCAAACTTTTTAAATACCATGTGTGCGAAAGCTGACAGAAAATTTAAAGACTTTGTAAGATATCCGTAATTTGCGAATGCAAATCACGAACATCCCGAATTAAAACACGTTTTCTCAAAACGCAAGACATATGTAAACTTCTACAACATATGTGAGGGATTTATTTCGCTACTTTTCATTCTTGATTTCTAGATTTGCTATGGGTTCATGAAGGTTAACGTTTGTTACAGATAGTTTCCGGCATGATGAATATTCCGAAATATGTATTCGGCCTATATGCGAGAATGCCTTTACAAAATTTTTTATCGGTCATCTGAGTTTTTTTTTTGAAGTACACATGCAAGGCTTTGTGGACTCTGTAAATGGAATGCACTTCACAGCTGCGTGTTTGTGTTGTAAGAGAGTAGAGTTGAGCCTCAGCATGCAGCTTTTGCTCAGCTACTCGCATTCCTAGAACAAATGTACTACGTCTGATAATTTATAGAGATGAATCAAGAACTAATTCTTCTGTCTAACATTTTGTATTCCGACAAGCAGAAGATCAGGTGGCACGCTGACCATTTGGCAGGTGGCCTCAGACAAGCAAAGTCACTCCGGCGCCTCGCTCTGGGATCTGACTTTTCTGTTGCCGAGATTCGTTGTATCATCGAAGCCACTCAAGTATGTGAGTCTCTGAAAGAGTTGCACTTTTCGGTTATCCTTGAGGACGATGTTGAGCCGATATCTGCTGCGCGTCAGGAGATGACCAACAACTGGAAGATCACAATTGGACAGTGAGTAATTTGATTACTTCTCTACGTTATCGAGATTGCATAGCCTCCAAGGGGATTCCGGTGCTCAGAGTACCATGTTACGATAGAAAGAAATCTTAACTTATGTGGAAGCTTTGAAGTTGAATGTTTCATTGAAGCGATATTATTGAAGCCAGTGTCATACTCGCGTGTCATCGACGTTGGCGCAGAACAGCAGCACTGGCAACGCACAGTTTGTTCTCTTGTTACCATAGATTCCTGATAACCTTAAGTTCATGGCCCGCATTCAAAGCACACTGTGTGCCATCATTCATTAGGTAACTGTTATTCTCCAGAACCTTATCGGCTTGCGTTGTGACAGTGTTCAAAACATACGCATAGGCTGTGCAGAAAATCATGCCTTTCTGTGCATCAAAAAAGGGGTCTATTAACCTTAAACTATAACGAGACTCCGTAAGTAGCTGCTGTTGTGCGTGGTCCGAGGTACGAGAACGCGCCGTCTCCTCCTTTGTCGTTCTAGTTCCAAAAAAACTACCCCGCTCGCAGAAGATACCGAAAAGTTTGGTTCCAGCACCTACAGGTGTTGAACGGCCCGTTTAACCGCAGATCCACCCGGTATTCTAAAGGTACATGATCTTGTCTTGCCGTTCCTTCCTCCATGGAGCACCTCTATTCAAACAATATTCCACAGTTGCGAGGGCTTGTTTGACTGTTGTAGAAGGACGAGGTCACTTTTCTTAATTCTGTCGAACGAGGTCGCTGACTTGGGGCTGGGCATTGTTAACACAGAAAGGTATTCATTTACCAATGCTCCCAGGAAGTTCGCGTTCTGAGCAGCGGAGCTGTTTCGAGTTGAGTCTTCGCCGTCCATTGTCCGGTGTAACGCACGGGGGCAGGTTCCTGAGTTTGTGTTTGCTCCCAAACACGGGGCGCATGCCCACTATGGTGGATTCGCCAAGAGGCACCTCAGTCCCTACTACTCTATCGGTCTCCTTACCATTCTCTTTCTCTTCTTTGCTCTTGGCGTTTTCCGGTACTGTTTATATATGCACGCCCGGGCACACGTGCACGCGCATATACACATACACACACACACATATGTATGTATGTGTGTGTGTGTGTGTGTGTGTGTGTGTGTGTGTGTGTGTGTGTTTCAGTGTGCATGTATGTATGTATGTATGTATGTATGTATGTATGTATGTATGTATGTATGTATGTATGTATGTATGTATGTATGCATGCATGCATGCATGCATGCATGCATGTATGTATGCATGTATGTATGTATGTATGTATGTATGTATGTATGTATGTATGTATGTATGTATGTATGTATGTATGTATGTATGTATGTATGTATGTATGTATGTATGTATGTATGTATGTATGTATGTATGTATGTATGTATGTATGTATGTATGTATGTATGTATGTATGTATGCATGTATGCATGCATGTATGCATGTATGCATGTATGCATGTATGCATGCATGTATGCATGCATGTATGCATGCATGTATGCATGCATGTATGCATGCATGCATGTATGTATGCATGTATGTATGCATGTATGTATGCATGTATGTATGCATGTATGTATGCATGCATGTATGTATGCATGTATGTATGTATGTATGTATGTATGTATGCATGCATGCATGCATGCATGTATGTATGTATGTATGTATGTATGTATGTATGTATGTATGTATGTATGTATGTATGTATGTATGTATGTATGCATGTATGTATGCATGTATGCATGCATGTATGCATGTCATAAGAAGCCAACAAACACTGACACCAAGGACAACATAGGGGAAATTACTTGTGCTTAATAAATGAAATAAAGAAACGATAGATTAATGGAAATTAAAGTGGATGCACGCGAAATGCGAAGGTTGTGGGTTCGGTTCCCACCTGCGGTAATTTGTTTTTTCATCCACTTTAATTTCCATTAATATATCGTTTCTTTATTTCATTTATTAAGCACAAGTAATTTCCCCTATGTTGTCCTTGGTGTCAGTGTTTGTTGGCTTCTTATAATATGACTAATAAAAATCGGGCCCCTCGGTTAACCCCCCTTTCTCTTCTCGTTCATTACATAACGAGGGTCTCGAATCCGGCTACATTGACGCCTTCAGGTAGCATATGTGGGTTTATTGACCAGCTGCCTTCATCCTAAAAGATCACGTTCTCGTGACGCCTGCGGCAAAAAGACGTTCCACGTCCGCCGCCAAGGTTTGTGAGTGGTGGCGCTGGCTAACACTCCCAGGGTTCTACTAGGACACATAAATACCCAAAAAAGTGGATGGGGAAGCGCCGCCGCGGTAGCTCAATTGGTAGAGCATCGCACGCGACATGCGAAGGTTGTGAGTTCGGTTCCCACCTGCGGTAAGTTGTTTTTTCATCCACTTTAATTTCCATTAATCTATCGTTTCTTTATTTCATTTATTAGGCACAAGTAATTTCCCCTATGTTGTCCTTGGTGTCAGTGTTTGTTGGCTTCTTATAATATGACTAATGAAAATCGGGCTCCTCGGTTAACCCCCTTTCTCTTCTCGTATATATATATATATATATATATATATATATATATATATATATATATATATATATATGTGTGTATATATATATATATGTGTGTATATATATATATGTGTGTGTTGTGGGTTCGGCTCCCACCTGCGGCAAGTTGTTTTTTCATCCACTTTAATTTCCACTAATTTATCGTTTCTTTATTTCATTTATTAAGCACAAGTAATTTTCCCTATGTTGTCCTTGGTGTCAGTGTTTGTTGGCTTCTTATGATATGACTAATAAAAGATCGGGCCCCTCGGTAAACCCCCTTTCTTCTCGTTTATATATATATATATATATATATATATATATATATATATGTATATATGTGTATACGTATGTATGTACATATGTATATATATATTGTAATGAAGCAGACGCGCCCCTGTGTATGTGCCGTCTGAAGAGGACGATGAACGGCCAGGCCGTGATCGCGAGGGAGCCCCGTGCTACGGACAGCCCTTGCAGTGCATTGATTTACCTAGGGTTCCACAACGTTGTGAACGACAATAAACCTCATTCGCATTTGGTGGAGGTTGCTGGGGTCCTTCGCCTCATCCTGGAGCTTCGCACTCGAAAGCTGCCAGCAAGATCGCCTTGCACTATGCCTGATCCCGCCACCTCGTTGCCTGCACCACCGGTTGACACTGTCATCTGCGCCGGCGTCGCTTGTCAACGCGACGCACCCATTTTCAGTGGGACCACCGAACAGGACGTGGAAGACTGGCTGTCATCGTACGAACGTGTAAGTGCCCATAACAAATGGGATGACCAGTCTAAGCTGACCCACGTGCCATTATACCTAGACGACGTAGCGAAAGTTTGATTCTTCAACAACGAATCAGACTTTACAAGCTGGTCCGCGTTTAAGATTGTGTTTGCTGAAGTGTTTGATAGCCCACCTGTGCGTAAGCTACGCGGTGTACAGCGTCTACGCCAGCACGCACAGCAGCCTGGAGAGACACTCCCCAGCTACATCGAGGATGTTCTCGATTTGTGCAAGCGGGTAAATCCGAACATGTCAGAGGATGAAAAGTTCAAACACATCCTCAAGGGCATCGAGGACAGCGCATTCCAGATGTTGCTGGCCAAAAGCCCAAGTAGCGTATCCGTCCTCATTAACCTCTGCCAGAGCTTTGACGAGCTGCGCCGCCAATGTTCCATCGCCCACCAGAACATTCAGCACGCCGATTCCGTCACGAGCATCACTGTTTCTGCCGAAATAACCAACTCGATCCTCTCGCAGCATATCAAAGTGTTTATTCGTGAAGAGGTGGCCAGGCAGCTCTCGCTGCTGCATCACAGTGACACGCCTACGGCAGCTTTGCCTCCAGCGCTGCAGCAAGCCATCTGAACTCAGATATCTGAAGCGCTTCCTGCAGATCCTACAGCCCCCCCTCCCCTCCCCCCCCCCCCCCCGCCACGCAAACCTATGGGTGCTCCGCCAGCGCATACCAACTTTACCACTCCCCCTACGTCGCTGCCTCTCAGTTATGCAGCCGTGGTTGCCCGGCCACCTGCGCAGACAGCTTCCTTTTCATCGCCCATGCATCCGGATTCCTTTCCGGTTGCCCGACCGCCACCAGAGTTTTTTCGTCCCACCGTCCCACAACGCCATCGTCCCTGCTTTTTCCCCATGTCATCGCCGCCAACTTCTCGCTCTCCTTCACAAGTTTGTCTCTTCTTTCGACTGTCATCAGACATCGCTGGGCTGTGCCACCATTGTTTCTCACTCCATAGACACCGCTTCCCACTCCCCCTTGCGACAGCACCCGCATCATGTCTCCAACGAAGAGCGCCGAATCATCACAGAGCAAGTGGACGACATGTTCAAACGTGAAGTCATCCGTAGATTTCTAAATCCTTGGTCTTCACCTGCCCTATTGCTGAGAAAAATGATGGCTCAATTCGCTTTTGTATCGACTACGGACGCCTAAACAAGATAACGAGGAAAAACTTTTATCCTCTGCCTCGAATTGATAACGCTCTAGACTGTTTACAAGGCGCAGAATACTTCAGTTCCTTGCATCTCCACTCCGGGTACTGTCAAGTTCCAATGGCTGAGCCTGAACGTCCGAAAACCGCATTCGCTACACCCGATGGCCTCTACAAGTTTAACATCGTGCCCTTCGGGTTGTGCAACGAGCCTGCTACGTTTGAGCGTATAATCTACACCATCCTTCGTGGCCACAAATGGAAGACCTGTTTATGTTACCTAGACGACATCGTCTTCTCAACCGATTTTCCGACGCACCTCGCTCGCCTGCATGACGTTCTGACCTGTCTCAAATCTGCCGGCCTACAGCTTAACCTCAATAAGTGCCGTTTTGCTGCAAGAAAGCTAACCATATTGGGTCACGTTATCTCAAAAGACGACGTCCTCCCGTACCCAAGCAAGCTCCACGCCATTGCAGACTTCCCGACGCCCACGTTTATCAAAACCCTTAGAAGTTTTATTTGCTTATGTTCCTATTTTCATCGCTTCGTACGCAATTTCGCACCCATCATGGCGCCTTTGACAAGTTTACTTTTCGCCAGTAACGGCATATCAGCGTGGTCACCTGAATGTGATGCAGCGTTTCAGCAGTTGCACCACTTGTTGACCTCACCACCGATACTTCGCCACTACGACCCTGACGCTCCCACGGTAATACATACTGACGCCTGCATAGTTGATTTTGGCGCGGTCTTAGCGCAACGGAAAGCTGGCTATGATGAATACGTCGTCGCTTAAGCGAGCCGTACTCTAAAGAAAGCAGAAATAAATTACTCCTTCACAGAAAGAGTGTCTAGCGAACATCTGGGCGCTAAACAAGTTTCGCCCGTATCTTTACGGCCGTTCTTTCGCCGTTGTTACTGACCACCATGCCCTTTGTTGGCTTTCTTCCCTGAAAGACCCGTCTGGACGGTAAGAACATTGGGCGATTCGCTTGCAAGAGTACGATATCCACGTCATGTACCGCTCCGGTCGCAAGCACTCCGACGCTGATGCGCTCTCTCGCTCCCCACTGACGCCTGATTTGGCGTCTTTGTCAGCGTCCTCGTCCACCCTGTCTCCATTCACTACCACTGACGTGCGCACAGAGCAGCGCGAGGACCCAACCCTTGCATTGTTACTTGACTACCTTGCAGGAAGACGAAGGGCCGAGCCGTGATCGCGAGCCAGCCCTGTGCTACGGACAGCCCTTGCAGTGTTTTGATTTACCTGGCGTTCCAGAACGTTGTGAACGACAATAGACCTCGTCGCAATATATATATATATATATATATATATATATATATATATATATATATATATATATATATATATATATATATATATATATATATATATATATATATATATATATATATTGCAGTGCGTAATGTGCATGTGGCACAGTTGCTGAGATCAACAGCCACCGCTGCAGCGCGAGACCCGAGCTCGGGCTGTTGATGCGACGCGCTAGGACTCGTGATCTAGAGCTGCCTGCGATCCCTCGAACGAGCTGCGATAAACCCCATTTCATTTGTTGGAGCTGCGGGGTAACCTTTAAAACTGGAACTCCGAAGCCGGACGCTACGGACTGCTGCGACCATGCCTGACGAAACCACCCAGGAAGATGCACCACAGCCTCCGACGGTCGTAGTTTCCAGTGCATTGCGCCAGCGTGGTCCTGCCATCTTTAGTGGCACCAATGATCATGACGTGGAGGATTGGTTGTCATCTTACGAACGGGTGAGCCAGCATAACAAGTGGGACGACGTCCCCAAGTTGCACAATGTGCTGTTTTACTTATCCGACCGCTCGAAGACAGCTTTCATTATGCCTGATGGCCTGTATGAGTTTAAAGTAATGCCATTCGGCCTCTCCAATGAACCCGCGACATTCGAAAGGATGATGGACAATACTCTACGAGGCCTCAAACGGAAGACGTGCTTGTGTTATTTAGACGACGTGGAAGTTTTCTACCCTGATTTCACCACTCACCTCTCTCGTCAACGCGAAGTCCTTACTTGCCTTACCACCGCGCCGGCCTTCAACTCAACTTGAAAAAGTGCCGCTTCAGAGCCCGCCAGCTGACCATACTTGGCCATGTCGTGTCCAAAGACGGCGTCCATCCCGACCATGACAAACTTCGTGCTGTCGCAGAATTTCCGCGGCTGACTACAGTGAAAGAGCTCCGAAGTTTTATCGGTCTTTGCTCTTATTTTCGACGCTTTGTACGCAATTTTGCCTGCATCATCGCTCCTCTGACGAAGCTCCTGGCTGGCCCTGGTGACCTTTGCGACTGGACTCTGGCATGTGACCAAGCCTTCACGACTTTGCCTCGTCGGCTTACCTCACCGCCTGTTCTACGCCACTACGACCCGAGTGCACCGACTGAAGTTCATACTAACGCCAGCGGCGTTGGTCTTGTAGCCGTCCTTGCACAACGGAAGCGTGGCTTTCCAGAATATGTGGTTGCATATGCGAGTCATGCCCTCACGAAGGCAAAATCCAATTATTCTGTCACGGAAAAAGAATGTTTGGCTATAGTTTGGGCCTTAAACAAATTTCGCCCTTACTTGTATGGCCGTCCATTCGACGTTGTGACAGACCACCACGCGCTCTGCTGGCTTGAGTCACTGAAAGACCCGTCGGGGCGCTTTGGACGTTGGGCTCTTCGGCTCCAAGAATTTGACATTCGCGTCATATTGGCGGCGAGGAGTTACGGAGTCGCCATCTAGCGAAAGCGCCTCGCTGGCGTAGTATGAGGGATCATGCGGGGCGCTCCTCATAGGTTTTACTGTCAGCGCTCACTGAAAACACCACGCGCGAGCTCTCCCGGACATTTCTGTAAGTACTTTCGAAACGAGAGAAGTTTTTTACTGTCGAAATAATAATCTTGGGCAAAATGAAAGCACACAATCGTTTACAGACGCTATCTCTTTACCGAATACGTACAATGAACGCCACTACGCGCAGTCGCCGCGATGGAGTCTCCCGAAGCGGCTTCTTGGGTGGAAGGTAGGTGAACGCTGAGAGCAAACTATCTTAAATATGTTCTTATAGTGTTTGTATAACTAAATGGAGCGTAATAGAATGAAGCCTCAATGCAGCGATCGCGCAGATTCGCAGCGAGCGACTGCGCGTCTGCATGCTTGTCCGCGCACTGTTTCGCTTTCTCCGCGCGCGCGTTTTCGCACCGTGCCATGAGCTTTAGGCCGCAGAATATGAGCATTTGACAGTATACAAGCAACCATTGTTACGTGGGCGCTAGAGCTGTTCAAAAATAATTTCATTGTAGAGACTTCGACGCCTATGGGGACTGTGATGTGCCATCGCGACGATTCAATCTTTTTTTTTCTAAATTCTTTGACCTTTCTATATTATTTCTCGAGTTGCGTCGCACTGTATGTTTATCGGTGTTCTCAGCGTGCAATTTCCCGCTGCTCCTTTTTTGTAATCCAGTGCATGCATTAATCCATAACACAAACATGACCATATGCCATGCTTTCTTTAATGTGCTTCTTACCACTCCCTTTCCACTCCAGTGAACTTGCCAGTATCTATAGCATCGAAAAGTTCATAGACCAAACTGTCATGACATTAGTCGGGCAGCGGACTCGGGCGAGCGTCTCTGCGCGTTTTCAGAGCATTGCGGACCGGGCGCCGTAGCAGAAATCTTCCTCACGTCTGTGCTTGCTGCATACCCGAGTTGTAGCCGATGTTTGCCGGTTTTATGTTTCGCGAGCCAAACTTCACGCAGCTTGTCCTGCGGCTACGTGTGAATAAGGCTGACTGCAGGCTACGTTCCGTACATCCGGCATTGTCGCACCGAGCAGTAGCCTACCATGTTGCGCGCCTTCAAAGGCAGCCACTACCTATTGTAGTGCATTTAAGCGTTGTAAAGGAGACACTCGTAGCGGGAAAATTTCGCCACTAAATGAGGACCGCAGCGTACGAGGGAATTTAAACTCTCGTTTTCAGCTCGCTTCGGCGCTCCCGAAGCAGCCGACGCGGCCGCTATGTCCACGTGGTCCCTCCTAGCACGTCACGCCGACGGTGGCGCCAGCTTTTCCAGTGGTGGAGCTCGAGGCTAATACCGATTCGGGCACCAACATTCTGATGCAGGTGCGCTCTACCGTTCGCCCATGCGATCCGACGAAACGCCACCTTCATCCATAGAGTGCTCGGTTACTACGCTTGCTGTTACTGACATGCCGTCTGAATAGAGAAAAGATCCGTGGATTGTTTCTCTCATTGACATTCTTAGCAGTTCTTCAACGCCCACATGCCCTCGAGCCCTTCGTCGCCAAGCCACCCACTTCGTAATACGGCACGCCGTCTTGTACCGCGGAAACTATCAGCAAGACTGTCGCAAGTGGCTTCTAGTCACCCCTCGCCATTTGCGTTGCGACGTATGCACGTATTTCCATGCAGACGCACATCAAGCTCATGCTGGCGTCCTGAAAACCTATATATACGAGTGACTCCGCCAGTGGTGCTACTGGCGCGGCATGTATTCTTATGTCCGCAAATACATTCGGTCATGTGCAGCCTGTCAGCGACGCAAGACATCTCATACGACAGGCCCTCTGCAACCTTTACCGTGTCCTGCACGTCCTTTTGATCGGGTTTGCATTGACCTTTATGGGCCTCTTCCATGCAGTGCTAACGGAAATCGTTGGATAATTGTCGCTGTAGACCACCTGACAAGATATGCTGAAGCTGCTGCACTTGCTTCGGCTGCTACTCGCGACGTCGCCGCGTTAATCTTACGACATTTCGTCCTGCGGCACGGCGCACCGCGAGAACTGCTCAGTGACCGAGGCCGTGTCTTCTTGTACGCAGTTATTAATGAGCTACACGCCGCGTGCCGCACTATTCACCGCACCACTACGGCGTATCACCCACAGACTAACGGTCTAACGGAACGATTCAACCACACTCTTGGGGGCATGCTCACCATGTATGTTGCGTCTGATCATTCCAATCGGGACGATGTCCTCCCTTTTGTGACGTACGCATACAATACCGCCGTTCAGGCTACCACAGGCTTCTCACCATTTTTCCTTCTTTATGGACGTGAACCATCCACTACCCTCGACACCGTTATACCATATCACCCGGATGCCTCTGAATTCACCCCTCTTTCCGAAGTTGCTCGCCATGCTGAAGAGTGCCGCGAACTGGCTCGCTCGTTCACGTCGGATACCCAAGGAATCCACAAACATCGCCACGACAACGATCAGCCCACACTCCTTCGCCGTGGACTCTCACGTCTGGCTTCGGCTGCCCTTCCAAGCTCCAGGCCTTAGCCCAAAGCTTGCTCCGAAATATCAAGGTCCGTACCGGATCGTCGCGTGTACTCCGCCTGGGAATTATGTGGTCGAACCGGTGACGCCATCTTCGGACAAACGCCGCCGTGGTCACGAGACCGTTCACGTCAGCCGCCTGAAGCTGTACCACGACCCCCTTATCACGTCATCACCTTAGGTCGCCAGGATGGCTCCTCTTCGCCACGGGGAAAGTTGTAGTGGATAATATGCATGTTGCACAGTGCGGACTGCCACCGCTGCGGCGCGAGACCCGAGCTCGGGCTGTTCATGCGAAGCGCTAGGACTCATGATCTAGAGCTACCTGCGATCCCTCGAACGAGCTGCAATAAACCCCATTTCAATATATATATATATATATATATATAATATATGCAGCGCAACCTTGTTAAACCAAAGTTGGCCGGAGCTCGGAAAAAGTACGTACAAAAGGGTAGTACTCCTTAACCCAAATAGCACGAGATTGTCCCCTTATGTGTGACAAACGTAACTCGGGGAGAGAGCAGTGAAAGGGCAAAAACGTGCAGTATTTATTCACGTCGCGCGACAAAAGTTTATTTTCGTTTAATGCCGCGGTGGCCAAGCAGCAACCACAGTGGCCTAAAACTTGCTAGAGCTGCGAATAATGTTTTAAGCCAGCCGCCTCCGCAAGCACGCACATGCCATATTCCTTCTTGGCGTTACATATCCTCCGTGCACGGGCGCAGTAGCACTGTACAAGTCGCGGGGCACCTTTTTCCTTGCGGGGTGCTTTCTGGTGGCGTCGATTGCGTTCATGAGGCTGGCGTAACAAGCAGCTTCTGCCGCTGTCAGGCCTGAATCGCCCGTGTATGTCGCTTTCCGTGTTGTGCTCATCACTGTCGTTAGGCGACACTTCGGCAACAACAGAGGAAACGTTGAGCGAGAAGTCAACCCTAGTAGAAACTTAGTCTCCGAAATGCCGCACGCCGTAGTCAAGGGTAGATTCCTCTCTCATTCTGGCGCCGACTTCTTGGTGCCACTTCGATAGCACGAACAATGACAAAATTTTCTGTTATGCTGAGCACCCGGTATTTTTTATACGAGCTTCGGCATGACGTGGGTCGTACCTTGCACGACGTCAAAACGCTCAGGCACGGCACCGAAATGATGATGATAATAAGGCTTAACTAGCTAACACACCAGGCGCTTGGAGGCCGTTCGGATCTCTGAGGCTTGTTCGGCCAGGCCGCCCGATGGGTACGACATACCGCCGTGATTGCGCGACGAATAATGGAAACACTACATGTTACCGGATACGTACGGTTTATGCTGAAAAGCGCACTACGTGCAATGTGCACTGTGCCGAGGACTTGAGTTTAGGGCTATATATATATATATATATATATATATATATATATATATATATATATATATATATATATATATATATAATATTGTTCAGAAATTTATTAGCAACGAACGGAAGCGGATGGCCACCAGTCACGAGCGTTCTGCCATGGACTGCAACCACGTGCTCACACCGGTCGCGATGTTGCTGAGGCGCAGGCTACTCTTCTTCGTTACCACTGCCCTACGCAGGAAAAGGCGCCATCCTGGTATTTTTGATAGTTTTGCGGAGAGGCCGGGTGTGGTAGCGGGTACCCGAAGCCAGACGAGGGAGCTAGGAGAAAAAGTTGGTGCAGAACAGTCGGCAGGTTGACGCGATTGCTGCTGCCACTGGTCGTCGGTGGAAATAGAGCGGGCAAGCTGGCGGCATTCCTCGGCATATGTAGCAGCTTCAGATAGCGGAGTACTTTCGGACGCGTCAGGTTTATATGAAAGAATGGTATCGAGCGTATTAGATCGTTCTCTTCCGTATAGGTGAATGTAAGGGGAAAATCCAGCATTTGTACCTCACGAAAGGAAGAACTTGGTCCCGATTTGAATGATCAGAGCCAACGTACATCAAGAGCATAACGCCCAGAGTGCGGTTGAAGTGCTCGGTCATGCCGTTTGTCTGAGGATGGCACGCTGTACTGGTGCGATAGACTATTGGGCATTCGTCGAGTAGTACCCTCGAAGCATCAGATAGAAAGGCGCTGCCTCTATCGCTGAGAAGTGGGCACCGTGGCGAAGAACGAAATGTCGTAGCAGAAACGATGCAACGTCTCGGGCGGTAGTATTCAGCAGAGCGCCTGTTCAGCATAGCGGGTCAAGTGATGCACTGCAAAACTAATCCAGCGGAAGCTTGCTGGAGTGGATGGTAGCGGTCCGTATATGTCAATACCAACAGATCAAAGGGTTGACTAGGGCAGCGAAATGTTGTGGCGGGTACACTTCTCCCGGAGGTAATTTTCGGGTTGCCATTGAGCAGAGGATTGAATGAACTTTTGGACGTAGGAATACGTGGAGTGCCAATAAAATCGAAGGTGTGGTCGAGCGTAGGTCTTGAAGAGGCCGTCATGCGTGCAGTGAGGGTCTGCGTGGAAAGCGTTGCAAAGTCACGGATATGGCGTGGTATCACAAGAAGCCACTTGCGACTATCAGAAAGGTAGTTACGACGATAAAGAAGGCCGTCGCGAATGCAGAAGTGGGCAGCCTGGCGGCGAAGAGCGTGAGGTGGTGAAGAGGTGGATGGTTCATAAAGGATGCTGATGAGAGCGCTGATCCAGGGATCCTTGCACTGCTCCGACGGAATGTTGCGCAGTGCATGAGATGTAGGTGTGTGCGTAAGGGCGGATAGACAAGCGCTTTCAGCGGAGACCGGTGAGCGAGAAAGGGCGTTAGCGTCCGTGTTTTTCCGCCCGGAACGGTAGAGAACGCGGATGTCCTACTACTGTAGCTTAAGGGGCTCAGCGAGCAAGTCGGCCAGATGGGTCCTTAAGGGTGGCAGTCTACAAAGGACGTGGTGGTCAGTGACGGCATCGAAAGGGTGACCATACAAATAAGGACCGAATTTTCTAAGGGCCAAAATAATGGCTGAATACTCGTTTTCTGGAACTGAGTAATTAGCCTCTGCCTTTGTTACAATTCGGCTCACGTAGGCGACGACATATTCCTCAAACGCCGCTTTTAGATGCACTAGTAGAGCTCTGAGTCCGACGCCGCAGTCATCTTTGTCACCACATAGAAGGGCTGCCAGGGGTACACGTATGGAGGCGAAATTTTGAATGAAACGTAAGAAATACGAGCGTAAACCAAGAAAACTTCAAAGCTCCCGGCCGCCATTAGAATCTGAACTTGGTAACATTAGAACGTTATCCAGTGAAGCGAATCTAGCAGTGTTATTGGAGGAATTACAGGGTTGTAAATGACAAAGGAGGACAAAAGCGTATACAGTGCTAAAAGCGGGCACGTCGTCCGCTACCGGGGCTTAGCTGAGAGACGAGAACTAGGAGCCGGATTCCTGATTAATAAGGATATAGCTGCTAACATACAGGAATTCTATAGCATTAACGAGAGGGTGGCATGTCTTGTTGTGAAACTTACTAAGAGGTACAAGTTGAAGGTTGTACAGGTTGACGCCCCTACATCCAGTCAAGATGACGAGGAAGTCGAAAGCTTCTACGAAAACGTGGAGTCGGCGATGGGAAACCTCGAAACGGAATACACTATACTGATGGGCGACTTCAATGCCAGGGTAGGCAAGAAGCAGGCTGGAGACAAGTCAGTGGGGGAATATGGCATAGGCTCTAGGAATAGCAGGGGAGAGTTATTAGTAGACTTTGCAGAACAGAATAATCTGCGGATAATGAATACCTTCTTCCGCAAGCGGGATAGGCGAAAGTGGGTGTGGAAGAGCCCCACTGGCGAGACTAGGAATGAAAGAGAGCTCATGCTCTGCGCTAACCCTTGCATCATACAAGATGTGGACGTGCTCGGCAAGGTGCGCTGCAGTGACCATCTGATGGTAAGAACTCGAATTAGCCCAGACTTGAGGAGGGAACGAAAGAAACTGGTACATAAGAAGCCAATAATTGGGTTAATGGTAAGAGGCAAACTCGACGAATTCCGTATCAAGCTACAGAGCAGGTATTCGGCTTTACCTCTGGAATAGGACCTTCGTGTTGAAGCAATGAACGACAATCTTAAAGGCATCATTAAGGAGTCTGCACTAGAAGTCGGTAACTCCGTTAGACAGGATACCAGTAAGCTATCGCAGGAGACGAAAGATCTGATAAAGAAATGCCAATCTATGAAAGCCTCTAACCTTACAGCTAGAATACCACTGGCAGAACTTTCTAAGTTAATCAAAAAGCGTAAGACAGCTTACATAAGGAACGATAATATGAGTAGAATTGAGCTTGTTCTCAGGAATGGAGGAAGTCCAAAAGCAGCGAAGAAATTAGGAATAGGCAAGAACCAGATGTATGCGTTAAGGGACAAAGTCCGCAATATCATTACTAATGCGAATGAGAAATTTGAAGTGGCTTTGGAGTTCTATAGAGATTTATAGAGTAAGAGTGGCACCCACGATGATATTGTGAGACGATAATCTAGCGGAATTTGAAATCCCACAAGTAACACTAGAAGTTGTAAAGAAAGTCAAGGGAGCTATGCAAAGGGGGAAAGCAGCTGGGGAGGATCAGCTAACAGAAGAATTTTTGAAGGATTGTGGGCAGATTGTTCTAGAAAAACTGGCCACCTTGTATACACAATCTTGGCAGAACGCTAACATAATCCTAATCCACGAGAAAGGAGACGCCAAAGAGATGAAAAATTATAGACCGATAAGCTTGCTGTCCGTTTCCTACAATGTATTTACTAAGGGCATCGCAAATATAATCAGGAACACCTTAGACTTCTGTCAACCAAAGGACCAGGCAGGATTCCGTCAAGGCTACTCAACAACAGACCATGTTCACACTATCAATCAGGTGATAAAGAAATGTGCGGAATATAAACAAACCTTATATATAGCATTCATTGAATACGACAAAGCGCTTCATTCAGTCGAAGCCTCAGCAGTCATGGAGGCAATACGGAATCAGGGTGTGGACGAGGGATATGTAAAATACTGAAAGATATTAATACGATATCATCGAGTGATGCTAAAAGGATGAGCCGCCGCGAGAACGACGACGAAGTGGGTCTGTGCCTTTCGCGCGAGTGAGTGTCGGCCTGGCGATCTGGCTCCAGTGTAAATAGCCTGTATGTAGCCTCTTTATTCTGTGTCTTTCCACAAGTACCATTCTGGTGGAGGTCGGCTATCCCCGTCCTCACCACGGAACTCCGGAGTGGTTGGTACATCGAGCTTGTCACCATGCCTCCCGGTGGCGAGACCGCCTCTGCAACGGCTTCGGCTTGTCCGACTGCTCCAATCATCATGGTTGCCCAAAATCGCGACCCTGGTGTGTTCTCTGCCCTGGAGGAAAAGGGCGTTGACGAATGGATCAAGCTCTATGAACACGCCAGTGCTAATACCAGGTGGGACCCAACGATAATCCTCGCCAATGCCATCTCTTATCTCGGCGACACCCCACGCGTAGGGCACCAAACGCATGACGACGAGATAAACAGTTGGGACAGTTTCAAAGAAAAGCTCAGGGAACTGTTCTACGACCCCATTGGGCGCAAGGCTGCCGCGAGAAAACCTCTGGCGTCTCGTGTTCAGACATCTACAGAGCCGTACGTTTCCTACATCCTCGACGTCTTGGCTCTCTGCCGCAAAGCTGACGATACTATGTCTGAAGCAGATAAAGTGTCGCATGTGCTAAAAGGCATCGCCGACGTTGCTTTTAATTTGCTTGTTTTCGGCCACGTCTCGACTATCGACGCCATCATCAAATAATGCCGTCACCTTGAACAAGCTAAGAGCCGCCGTATCACATATCGCATCACGCGGCTACCCAACACTGCTGCTACGTCGACATGTGAGGGTCGACCGTGTCAGACCACTCCCTGCGACGACGTAACTCGTATCGTTCGCCGCGAGCTCGAGGCTGCATGTTTGCCAGCTTTCTCCACGACGCCTCCCGATGCACAAGCAACCACGATTGCGCTTATTCAGGCCGTCGTCAGAAAGGAATTTGAGAGCATGGGTCTCAACTCCGTGTGTTCATCATCTACACCCACGGTTGCCCAGTTCTCTAGCAGCCCTCCTCGTCCCCGGCAGTCCTTCTCTGCCGCATCTCGCAGCAACCCGTCTGAATGGCATACCCCCGTTGACAGGCCGATCTGCTTTCACTGCTGTCGCATCGGCAACGTCGCTCGTCACTGCCGCAACCGATGGCCACCACCGCCTCGGACCCACACCGCCGCTCATTCCCGCCCCTTTGGACCTTCAGTTCCCTATGCCACCCGCCATGAACCCACTGCCGCTGATGCTCCTGCCCCGAACCTTCACTACAGCCGCTCGCCCTCACCTCGATGCCATAAGTCTCGTTCGCCCCAACCCCGTCGCTTCTATCCATCGCTTATCGCTTCCCGGATCCAGCCGGAAAACTAGGAACTGCAGCTTGTAGAGGTGAAGCTGCATTGTCCACCCAGCACTCAAATCCTCTGCGGACGTTACACACGAACCAAAATCTTCTTGACGTCGACGTTGATGGCTATCCTGTCACGGCACTCATCGATACAGGTGCACATCTTTCTATTATGAGTGCTGCCTTCCCACGACGACTGAACAAGCTCCTCACCCCCACATCGGCACGCGTCGTCCGCGTTGCGGATGGCGGCGCTGTGCCTATCATCGGCATGTGTACGACACGTGTTAGCATCGCCGGCCGCCATACTCCTGGCCTCTTCCCCATGATTGCTCATTGCCCCCCCCGGCCTCATTCTCGGCCTCGATTTTCTCTCCGCGCATTCTGCTCTTATTGACTGCTCTGCCAGTACCCTTCGCCTTAAGTTGCCGATCCTCGCAGAACCTTCTGACGCACCCCAGTGCCGCCTACGCCCCACCGGCTGTATTCGCCCGCCGCCGAAATCAATAGCTTATATTGAACTCTTGTCTTCCCCACCAGTCTCTGATGGCGAGTACCTCGTCACTCCTCGGCCCGACATTCCACTACAGTATGACGTTACCGTGCTTCACTGTATACTTACTATTACTGCGAACCGCACTTTCCTGCCTATCTTTAACTTTGGATTTGCAAAGCAAATTCTACCGCAAGGTGTTTGCCTTGCCAACGTTGATTGTCTCGGGGACCATCACGTGGCAACTTTATCGAGCGACGCTTCTTGCGAGCTTCGCGGGCCCATCGTGCCGGCCTCGGCCACCGACCCGAAGATACAGAAACTGGTTGCGACGGACCTGTATTCTGTGCAGCATCAAGACCTTTACCAAGTATTATCGTCCTACAGAGTTATTTTTGACTACGACGATCGCCCTTTAGGCCAGACGCTCGCGGTGAAGCATCGGATTCTTATTGGCGATGCTACTCCTATTGACCGACGACCGTATCTAGTTTCTACGTCGGAACGCGGAGTAATTCAAAGTGAAGTCAACAAAATGCTAGACAAAAATATCATTGAGCTGTCTTCGAGTCCCTGGGCGTCACCTGTAGTGTTGGGTAAGAAGGATGGCACGTGGTGATTCTGTGTAGACTACCACCATCTGAACAACATCAGTAAGAAGTACGTCTATCCGCTCCCACGTATAGACCACGCCCTTACCTGCCTCCACGGTTACAGCTATTTCTCTTCCATTAATGTTCGTTCTGGATACTGGCAGATTGCTGTTGATGATATGGACAGAGAAAAAACCGCGTTCATCACACCTGATGGCCTATACCAATTTAAAGTAATGCTGTTTGGACTATGCAACGCCCCCGCCACTTTTGAGCGTATCATGCACTCCTTGCTCCGTGGTTTCATGTGGTCCACATGTCTCTTCTATTTCGACAATGTCATCGTCTTCTTGCCCACGTTCGACACTCACCTTGAGCGCCTAACAGCTATACTTGATGTATTTCGAAAGGCGAAGCTGCAACTTAACTCGTCCAAATGTCGTTTCGGCCACCGCTGAATTACTGTTCTGGGCCACCTCATTGATGCTTCCGGAGTACAGCCTGATCCCGACAAAACTCGCACTGTCAGAGGGTTTCCGGTTCCGAAGACAGCCGCAGACGTTCGAAGATTTGTCGGGCTATGCTCGTACTTTCGTCGTTTTGTTCAAGAATTTGCGGCAATCGCTATACCCCTCACTATTCTTTTGAAGAAAGGCGTACAGTTCTCGTGGGGCACTGAAGAAGCCGCCGCCTTCTCTCGTCTCGTCACTCTTCTCTCCTCACCACCCATTCTCGCCCACTTCGACCCTGATGCCCCTACAAAATTGCGTACAGATGCCAGCGGTCATGGCGTAGGTGCCATCTTAGCCCACCGTCAGCGTGGCCAGGATCGCGTTATTGCTTATGCGAGCCGCCTCCTCACACCATCGGAGCGCAACTATTCCATTACGGAACGAGAATGGCTTGCTGTAGTCTGGGCGGTTGCGAAGTTCCGTCCTTACCTTTACGGTCGCCCTTTTCCCGTAGTCACTGACCATCATGGTCTCTGCTGGCTCTCATCGCTAAAGGATTCTACAGGCCGGCTTGGTCGATGGGCTTTAAGGCTACAAGAATTTTCATATTCCATGGTCTACAAGCCTGGCCGCCTGCACCAGGACGCTGACAGCTTGCCGCGTTACCCTGTTGACGACCCTGACTCCTCCAATATAGTGCTGCTTGTGTATTCTCTCTGTCGCAGCTGCTTCATTTCGCCGACGAGAAACGTCGTGACGCCTACATCAGAGCAGTCATCGACCGTTTTGAACACTCTCCGGCAGACGCCACTCTACGCCTCTTCGTCCTCCGTGACGGTACTCTGTACCATCGTGAGCTTCATCCGGACGGCTCTGAGTTCATACTTGTCATACCTAAACACCTCCGCTCAACTGTTCTACAAGAGCTTCACGACGCACCAATGGCGGGACACCTCGGCGTATCTCGAACCTTTGACCGTGTACGTCGCTGTTTCTTCTGGCCGGGCCTTGCCCGTTCCGTACGACGTTATGTCGCTGCTTGTGAACTTTGCCAATTTTGCCAACGACGCAAGAAGCCTTCCCAGCTCCGCGCTGGTTATCTGCAGCCGCTCGACATCCCTGCCGAGCCCTTCCATCGTGCCGGCTTAGACCTTCTCGGCCCATTTCCGGAATATACATCAGGAAACTAGCCACGGCAGCCGCATTTCGGCGGGGGTGAAATGCGAAAACACCCGTGTACTTAGATTTAGCTGCACGTTAAAGAACCCCAGGTGGTCGAAATTTCCGTAGTCCCCCACTACGGCGTGCCTCATAATCAGAAAGTGGTATTGGCACGTAAAACCCCATAATTTAATTTTTACATCAGGAAACAGGTGGGTTGCAGTCGCGGTGGACTACGCGAGCCGCTGTGCCGTAGCCCGCGCTCTTCCGACCAGTTGCGCAACTAATGTCGCGGACTTCCTCCTGCATGATATCATTTTGATTCATGGTGCTCCGCGTCAATTGCTAACAGACCGTGGCCGTACGTTCTTAGCCAAAGTCATTGACGACATCATGCGTGCCTGCTCAATACAGCATAAATTTACCACCTCCTACCACCCTCAAACGAACGGCCTCACTGATCGTTTGAACCGCACCCTTACAGACATGCTATCTAAATACGTTTCAAACGACCACCGTGACTGGGACCAGGCTCTACCTTACATTGCATTTGCGTATTAATCTTCCTGTCTCGAAACTGCTGGCTTTTCGCCTTTTTACATCTTGTATGGCCGTGAACCGACTCTACCACTGGACACTGTGCTTCTGTCCACCACAGCTTCAACTAGCGGTTATGCCCGTGATGCTATCGCCCATGCTGACCATGCTCGCCAACCTGCGCGCACTCGCCTGCAAGTCTCTCAAGGCAAGCAAAAGCAACGCTGCCACCTCCGTCACCATGTTGTCCATCTTCTGCCCGGCACCCTCGTGCTGCTTTGGTCACCATAACGTAAAGTTGGCCTTTGTGAAAAACTGCTTTCCTGCTACACAGGCCCATATCGCGTCCTTCGCCAAGTAACCGATGTCACCTACGAAATTTCTCTAGCCACGGCCAACACGTCCTCCGCTGTGACAACCAGTGACATTGTCCACGTCGCGCGACTCATACCCTACAACTCTTCACGCGCCTTGGATTTTTAACAGCACCGTGACGGCGCTTTTGCCGCTGGGAGGTAGTATTACGATATCATCGAGCGATGCTCAAGGGACGAGCCAACGCGACAACGACGACGAAAGGGGTCTGTGCCTTTGGCGCGAGCGTGTGTCGGCCTGGCGATCTGGCTCCTGTGTAAATAGCCTGTATACAGCCTCTTTAATCTGTGTCTTTCCACACGTAACAATATCTATAGCGGCTCCAGAGCCACCGAAGTCCTCCATAAAGAAAGCAACAAAATCCCAATAAAGAAAGGCGTCAGGCAGGGAGATACGATCTCTCCAATGGCATTCATATCGTGTTTACAGGAGGTATTCAGAGACTTGGAGTGGGAAGAATTGGGGATAAGAGTTAATGGAGAAGGCCTTAGTAACTTGCGATTCACTAATGATATTGCCTTGCTTAGAAACTCAGGGGACCAATTGCTATGAATGCTCACTGACCTGTAGAGACAAAGCAGAAGGGTGGGTCTAAAAATTAATCTGCAGAAAACTAAAGCAATGTTTAACAGTCTCGGAAGAGAACAGCAGTTTACGATAGGTAGCGAGGCGCTGGAAGTGGTAAGGGGATACATCTACTTAGGGTACGTAGTGACTGCGAATCCGGATGATGAGGCTGAAATAATCAGAGGAATAAGAATGGGCTGGGGTGCGTTCGGCAGGCATTCTCAAATCATGAACAGAAGGTTGCAGCTATCCCTCAAGAGAAAAGTATATAACAGCTGTGTCTCACGTATGCGGCAGAAACCTGGAGGCTTGCGAAAAGGGTTCTGCTTAAATTGAGGGCGACGCAACGCGCTATGGAATGAATGATTGGTATAATCTTAAGGGATACAAAAAGAGCAGATTGTATGAGGGAACAAACGCGAGTTAATGTCATCTTAGTTAAAATCAAGAAAAATAAATGGGCATGGGCAGGACATGTAATGAGGAGGGAAGATAACCGATGGTCATTAAGGGTTACGGACGTCATTCCAAGGGAACGGAAGCGTAGCAGGGGGTGGAAAAAAGTTAGGCCGGCGGATGTGATTAGGAAGTTTGCAGGGACAACATGGCCACACTTAGTAAATGACCGGGGTATTGGGAATAGTATGGCAGATGCCTTTGCCCTGCAGTGGGTGTAACCACGCTGATGATAATGATGATAAACTTCTTTGGTTGTGGAAAGTCGGTAAGAACGCGCAGCTTGGCTCGGTCAGGCAGGATGCCGTCTCGCGATACAACATGGCCAAGAATAGTGAGCTTTCAGGCGCCGAAATGACATTTTTCAAGTTGAGTTGAAGTCCTACGTCAGTAAAGCATTTCAGAACGTGCTCGAGACGGCTGAGATGTGTTCGGAAGTGAGCGGAAAAGACAACTACGCCATCCAGCTGGCATAGACATGTGTTTCATTTGAGGCCGCTTAAAATAATATCCGTCATCCCCTCAAAAGTGGCTGAAGCGTTACACAGGCCGAAAAGCGTTATGATGATTTCGTATAATCCGTCAGGTATTAAAAAATGTCGTTTTAGGTTGATGAGCTGTTGCAAAAGGGACTTGCCATTATCCGTTGCATAAATCCAGCGAACTACGATCCCAGCAAACAGTCGAGGGTGCCATCGATGCGCGGTAACGGGTAAACCTCCTTGTACGTTATCTTGTTCAAATATCGGTAGTCGATGCAGAACCGAATAGACCTATCGTTATAATGAGAATGACTGGTTAAACCCAGGGACTGTTTGAAGGCTGCACAACGGCACGCTTGAGCATGTCCGCAACCTGGTCATCAATGACACGGCATTCAGAGGTGGATACACGGTAAGGGCGGTGCCGTAGAGGTGCACGACTGCCGGTATCTATCCGGTGAAGAAAGGTCGATGTGCGGCCCAAACCAGAAGCACGGCTGTCGAAAGAAGCGCGGAACTTCTGCAGGAGAACGAGAAGCTGGCTTAGTTCTGAAGATGACGTTTCATCGTCGATGGAGCTGTGGGAAACGTCGAGGAGTGACTGATCAACCGCAGGGTCAAAAGCAAGTGCGCTATGGTCCGTAGAAGCAGAAGCGGCACGAGCGTCAAAGATGCAGAAGGTGTCGACAAGTTGACCGTGGCCTAGGCATTCACCATAATATAACGGTAAAGGGCGCGCCGTGGGATTGTCGACGACCATTTTCGCGACGCCACTGCGAAGAGTAAGGAGAGCAAAGGGTATCGGAGAAGATTTGCGGAGAATGAACGCTTCAGAGGGCAGAAAGAGAAGAGTGCCATCAGAAATAGCGGCGCATGACACAGGCACAAGCATGGAAAGCACGGAAGGTCGGCATTGTCTTCGGACACAGTTTATCATTAGAAGGGCGGTTTTCGATTGTTTCAAGGTTAGGAAGTGCAGAAAGTTAGAGTTCGGCATGACAACAGTCAATAACGGAGTTATTATTTGCAAGGAGGTCCCAGCTAACATAACGTTTTGTTAACACGAGCGCATCACGACGATTTCGACGGTATACAGTAGTCCTTTAATGAAGACGAGAGCAGTACAGGCAGCGAGAAGTGTAACATCTTCAGTTTTCTAGATTCGAAGGGAGAAGTCGAAGAGAGTCAACAAAACCTTTCGTAGTGTGTGACAGAGTTCGGCGGGAATTAAAAACACGCCAGCTCCTGTATCCACAAGTGCCAGGATGGCAATTCCTTCGACAAACATGTCATATACATTGGCTGGAGAGGGACGGGAACTTGGGCACTGCGGCGTGGATGCGGTTCCTGCCTCGGGAACTGCAGCCATCAGTTGTCCGGCTCAGTGGACATGGTACTGCACCGCATCGGAGAAAGCGAATGATGACGTGGAGATGGTGAGCGGCGGGTAGACGCGGTTGGACGGTCAGAGAATTAGGAAGCGGTATGAAGGTTAGAAGGCGAAGAGCATAACTGAGCGTGGAATGGTGGCGCTCACTGGATCTTCGGGAAAGGAAGCATGGAACTACGACAATGGCGTGCCACGTAGCCAGCATCACCACAAGCAAAACATATTGGACGGTCATTGAAGGTGCACCACTGGTGGGGGTAAGGTCCGAGTCGGGGTTGAGGAGTCTCAAAATGCTGTCGGCCTGGTAGCGCCATATGAGAAAAATGCTTCAGTCTGCAAGTGACATAGCAGGAAAATGCTGTCTGAAATGCGGTCGATGGATGGAGGGCGGCAAGAGCGTTCGTGAACGAGATCAGACAACTGCTTCAGCGTACGTGAGAGGTCCACTGACTGGTCTGCTCACGGGTTGGAAGAACGGCTTGAGAAACTTGCTCTTGAATGCAATCGCGGATCGTAAGTGGCAAAACGGGTGGTGGTTTTGCCACTTAAAATAGCTGGCGAGCGACCTCTGCTCGAACGAACGCCTGAGTTTTCAGGAACAGAGAAGCATGGTTGGCGATTTCACGACTTCACAGAGTCGACGCGCGTAGTGGGATTTCAGGTGTGAAGTAGTTGCCTGTGCAACTCGCCGTAAACCTAACACAATTGGACGACATTGATGACAGTGTGAGGACTCTTCAATAATAACATATAAAACACGTCGTCCTCAATACCCTTCATTATATGTTTGATCTTCACTTCCTCTGACAAGGACACGTCACACTCCTTTGCAAAGGTCAACCCTGTTCTCGATATAGCTCGTGAAATTTCTCTGACCTCTTGGGATCGTGTACGCAAACGTTCTACACGAAGCTTTGGGACTGCTGGCCAACGGAAAACTTGTCTGAAGCTGGTCCTGAAGACCAACACGAAGTGAGGTCGGCTTCATGGTTTAGAAACAATAGTTTTCCAACGTCCGTAAGATACAATGCGACGTTGCTCAACTTGGTATCATCGTCCCACTGGTTATGGGCACTCACTTGCTGATAAGAGGAGATCCAATCGTCAACTTTGTCATCTGTGCCGGAGAAGATAAGGGATCTCCCTGACGCACCGCACCAGCACAAACCAGGGTGGGCGGCGCCGTTGGAAGAGGGCTTGAGTTGTCAGGCTTGATGGAGGGTAGAGTGCGCCTCCGAATTTCCAGGGTGGTCGAAACCCAGCACTTCCACAACTTGATAATAGATTTATTATCAGCGGACGCAGGCGAATGGGTAACAGTCACCAGCGTTCTGCCATGGACAGAAACAACGAGCTCATATTGTTCGCAATGCTGCGGAGGCGCAGGCCTCTTTTGTCTGTTACAATGTGTGGGTGTGTGCGCGTGTGTGTGCGTTGTGTGTGTGTAATCAGAATATGGGCTTGCGTTTACTGAGTCCAGGAGACACGGCGATGCAGCCTTGGCACAGTCGACGTTTATGATTCGCCCACACAAACTTGATGATGATACTATACAGATGATCGAGTGCACAATAAATGCTGAAGCTGGCAAGAGAGTGGCAGCGCCGACGTTGCGCAAACGCCTCGCTTCGAGAGCGAGAAGGGCAATGAAAGCTCTAGCGGATGGAAGTCGTTATCGCCGAGGATTGAGAACGGGAAACGCAAGCCAAGCGCCTGTGAAGGCAAGTCAACCCCCAGCTTTGAGATTAGGAGGCCAAGCAGAGCCGTCGAAGCAGAGAGATTCCTCCCGGGGGAGGTGCCGATTAACGGTTCAAGAGCGCACTCCTCGACCGGGAGTGCGGCCATAGCTGCAAGCCGTGTGATAGACTGCGTTTCGATCACAACCTCGCGAAAGTCAAGAGTGCACAATCCAGAACCGATGCTAGAATCTAGTAAAATGAGGACAGTCAGACAAAATAATTTCATGAAAATTGTGCTCAACACGTGTTCAAACTTGAGAAAACGACCACCAGTTTCGCTGTTTTAACAGCTTTCACTGCTTGGAACTGGCTTTACCTTTCAATCATTGTTCCCACATCGATAGTATATGACGACTATTTACTGTAATCTCACTGAGTGTTACGTCGGCAAGTGCAGATATTCGCCTTACAATGAGAAAGTGAGGCGGGAAGAGAGGGTCCGGATCACGGCAGTCGCTATAAACGTGTGTGATTCGCCTGGAACTGATCACAGCTACTACTTCAGTTTGGGTTGTTTGTAGCGGTTGTCCGTAAGAAATGCCTTGCCAATGCATTTCGTCAATGTCAGCTTCACAGACCTGATAAGTGTCTCGCAGAAATCGCCCGCCACGGTGCATGATCGGCGATAAATTTCCATTTTATGCTATGGTTAGCGATGTAGTTATAAACTTCGTTTCTGAATGATTTCCGCAATATCGAAAGCTCTCTCGCTCTTTATGAATGCGACAGCATTGTCAGAATATATAACAGAAGGAAGTACCCGCGATGACACAGAGCGTCGGAGAGCGCTGAGAAAACTTGTTGCGGTGATGCCTTCGACTAGTTCGAGGTGAACAGCTGTAATCACGGCACACTTGAACAGGCAACTATACACTTCGGCGTAGTCATCTAGATGGTTAACGTAGAGGGGACCAGCGAAATCTAGTCTGGGGATTTGAGAGCTCCGATCTTTCAGGTGGGAATGGTGCAGTTACTTAAGAGAAAGGTCTGCCGTTGTGGCATTGGCACATGATGAATCCTCTGATGACGTTCTCGACTACCTAGCGTCCTGGTAATATCCATAAGTGTTCCCTTATTTGTACAAGTGTATCAAGAACTCCGGCATGAAGAAGTTGCCGATGGTGTCACACGACGAGGGGAGCTCGCAGTAGTGGTGGTCCATTGGTTGGATATTTTTCGTCGCAAGATTTTTTGCTGAGTTGCAGGCGTCTTGCGACTCGTAGAACTCCCTTGTCGAGAAAGCAGGTCAGGTCACGAAGGGGTGAATACTTTATATGCTGAGCTCCTTTAAGGACATGGTCAATTTATTGCGAGAAGGCTGAGCTTTGAACCTTTCTTTTATTCAGTATAGTTGGATGGCTTGCAATTCTTCAGCATTCAGGGCTCCCCGTGAAACTTCTCCAGCTTCGAGGCAAATCGTGGTATCCAAACCTGAACACGGTGCAGTTGCAGTTTGTATTTGTGTTGTATTTGTGAATATCCATGATTAGTGGTTCGGTTTGCATAGCGATTTGCAAAGTTGATGCCCGATAAGGACGTTCCTCTGTGACACTTGGTGAAAGATCGGTAGAGTTCCGCCTATGGTGTGCTGGCCATTCATTCTCCTACCAATTAAGGCAATGGTGTCCTGCCCACCGTACTTTGTCAATTTATGGGCGGAGACGTCGCTCGGAAAAAAAGAAATTAGCAGGAATATGCTTTCCAGGGCAATGCCCCAGCAATGTGATATTCGTTCTGATCTGAATCTCCGTTACGCAATGGCAAATGAAGTTTTTTCATCGGTTAGGATCGCCGGTAATTCAGCACGCTGCAGTCATTGAATTAGTCCAAAACTGCGCTGATATGCCCTCAGTTAGGCCTTGACGCACATACTGGTACATTCGTTCGAAGACGAGAATGGCTAGCAGTTCGAGTCTCGCAAGGCTTGTCTCCTTGATTGGCGCCAGCCTGTACTTGCACAAGACTATAGTCGAGCTGTTCTTATTTTCTGCTGTGTAACTGTAGCAAACGGTGCCGCAGGCTGACAATTACTGGCGTCAGCGAAGAAAAGCCTTGCGTATTTGTCGCCAAGTCCATGTATGCCCTATTGGTATAACCGGAGAATTTCAATATCCCAGAACTGTGGAAGTTCATTGCAGCGATTCTTCCAATCGTGTAGAGCGTCCAGTGGCAGTTATTCTTCCCAGTCAACTGCTTCCCTCCAAAGCTTTTCGGAAAAGATCTTGATCCTTATTGTCGAAAGGGTCGGCATGCTTAGAGTGTCGTATAGGCTAGAAGTCGTCTGTGGTATGATCCACTTGGTATCGGTTCTTTGTTGAACAAACTCAATAGCGCTTCCGGGCCTAAACAAAAGTACGTCGGGTGAAAATGTTATAAAATTCACTGGACTTTCAGTACTCCTGTAAGTTGTACCCGCCGTGGTTGCTCAGTGGCTATGGTGTTGGGCTGCTGAGCACGAGGTCGCGGGATCGAATCCCGGCCACGGCGGCCGCATTTCGATGGGGGCGAAATGCGAAAACACCCGTGTGCTTAGATTTAGGTGCACGTTAAAGAACCCCAGGTGGTCAAAATTTCCGCAGTCCTCCACTACGGCGTGCCTCATAATCAGAAAGTGGTTTTGGCACATAAAACCCCAAATATTACAGTGAAAGCTCGTTAATTCGAACTTCAATAATTCGAATTTGTGGATAATTTGAACTGTACGATTTGGTCCGGCCAAGCTCCACAGAAGTCTATGTATAAAAAAGTCCGTTAATTCGAACGCGAGAAGGTTCCCTCACGGATAATTCGAACTACGCTCGCCTGGCACACGGCCAGAGAAACGTGCGTACTGCCTACACACAAGGCTGTATTGCCTTCGAAACGGAGAGAACGGCGAGAGAAGGCAAAAACGGAAAAAAATCTAACCGACGCGGGGTCAGCCAGAAGGCAGCGGCGGCTGCGGCCTCTCCGTTCTACGTAACCTCCGAGACTTCTTGCCCGTTGCGAATCTCGGAGGCTTTGCAAATCTTGTACAGCTGCTAATGTTGTGCGGAGATGGCATGGCAAGCTCCAAAACACAGCGAATCAAGTACGTCGCAGCTGCGCTTGCAATCAAGAACTAACGAATCAGGGCCTTCGCCGCCTTCACATGTTCAGTGTCTTAGTCTCGGCAGTCTTCATCGGTTGTGCACCTCTGTTTTCAGCTTAGGAGGTATCAGCCGTCGCGATTTATTGTGATGGTGTTAAGCCTCGGCTAACGTTCGTTTCCGTGGACATCGGTGGTGTGGTACAGTCGGACCCAGAGCTTCGACTTGAAGATGGCGTGTGCCCGCGGCACACGCCATCACTTTCTGACACGCCAAATTTCTAACATGCCCTACTGCTTCCAAATCGGAGGGTACTGTTGCCCTCCTTCACTTTCGTTAGTTCGAACTTTCGTTAATTCGAACTGAAGCGGCTTCCCCTTGCGGTTCGAATTAACGAGCTTTTACTGTATTATTATCCTGTAAGTTGCCTGAGAGGCAACTCCGGAGGCTGCATCGATTGTGTGCTGAGAACGCGTGCGTCGTTCGAAGCCCATTTTCAGAGCTTCATGGATGCACTTGCGAATGCCTCAGTGGCTTCTGACTGCAGCTTGGACGTGCTTGCGACAGAGTCCACTTCTGTTAAAATGTCAAGATATATAGAACGCCACAGTCTTTTTGTATTTTCGGAGTAGCCGACAATATTTGCTCAAGATGATGGTTGGGCGCTGCCCAAAAAGGACTAAAGGTCGTGCGGAATAGTACTCTGGCCATGCCCCTTATGCCAACGTTAGAGAGCGGTTGACCTGGCCTGGGCTCTTTCTCCAATCACAGGTATCGTAACGCTTCTTGGCCTGTGCTGGGGACGCTTCTTTACAGAAACACGTTTTTGATGTCTGCTACTAAAACAGTGCAATGTTTTCTGAAGCGAAGTAGGAACCCTATGAGATCGGCAGTGCGGTTTGGTCGGCACTACACGCTGTTGTTAAGCGAAAGTTCCCGTTTTCCATGGGTGGAAGCATCGAAGACCACTCTTACGCTTATTGGATGATCCTCGCTGATTACTGCATGGTGTGGCATGTAACACACTGTGGCTTTCTTTTTGCTAATTTCCATTCTAGGCTACACCATCGTTAGTGTATTTGCGTACGACAGCATTACATTATCGCAGAAGCTGAGGATATCGCCTAAGTTCTCGAAGTTGAGTCAAACGCTTCCGTGAGTTGGCTGGATTGTTGTGGTTGCGGATTTTCTGTTTCCATGTAAGCGAAACTACGCAATGACGATTTTCCATATTTTCTCCGCTGCTGAATAAACACAGAATACGGTGCATGTCCCGAGTCTTGTTGTGGCCATCGGATATTATCCACATAATTTTTAGGTCCCAGTAGCTAACTGTGGTCATTTAATGGTACGTCACTGCCGCTTTCAGTAAAATTGTCTCGTTGAAATGCGCAACTGTTAATTGCCAGAGGCTAACCTCCGTGCAGAGTCCAGCCTAATGAAGTCTCAGCGGCTTTGACTCCGTTGTCCAGCTTCCGTGCGTTTCCCGTGGCAAATGACCAGTAACAGTCACAGCCAATTAACAGGTCGATAGCTTTTGGGCTTTACGCTTGATCGATGTCAATGAATTCATAATGTCGGCGCTCGCAGTTGTCGACAAAGTGTCTACTCGGACATGGTATGGATTGGTCGCAGACCTTGGTCGAGACGAGAGCTTCGATTCGCAGTGACTTTCAACTATGCACTGAACTCAGTTACAAGCACGCGTCGGAAAGTCTTCTCGTCATGATGCCCTAAAAAATGTTCACTGTATGACACTAGTGATTGTGTACTTGACAATTTACCTAGTTCCTCAGTCAATTACTCGGTCACAAAACAGCGCTGGCTCACTCTATCCAATAAAACGCGAGCTAGCAATTTCGGGTCCAACTGCCCATGCAACAGCTGTTTGGAGGTATACGAGCCGTTTGGAAGTGCTCGTACCAGTGAGCTCGAGTTGTATCTGGTGAGGTAATGGCGGAGTCCAGTGGTGTATTTCCTCAACTTAGAATCGCACATTGTTTTAACATGGCGCCAATTGCTCGTACCGCATTTCACCTTTCTTATGCAATTTTTTGCTACGTCATGCTCGAAGGTAAAACGTAAGCAGCGACGTTCACTTCTCGGGCGTTTTTCTTTTTATCTCGAGACCAATTGCAAAGTCGGTGTGCTCTGTGTGATGGCGCGTTAACTTCGAAAAAGCGGGCCTTTTTGTCGAACGGATTTGGCGAATGAGGTCATAGATTCTATGGTTCAGCGTTGCTGACACAGCAGTTTCGGTAAGGTTCGATGAACCAATGCACAATCCTATGACAAGGTCCACCTCTTTTCTTCTGCTTTTTCTTTTTTTTGTTAGACAGCGTGTTTCTAGTGGCGGCACTACGTGTTCCGCATTTAAGGAATAACCGAACTCACGCGCCATGGTCAGTGTCGCTGCAAGCTGTGAGTCTTGCGTAGAGGCATTTGTGCATGTTACATTGACTCTCTCGCTCATAGCGCGGCTGCCTCGTGAGGACCGGTTGGCGCCCTTCGGTTCAAAATTCCAGCCGTTTTGGCGTGACGATGCCGTTTCACACTTTAGCAGGTACAGTAACCAGCTCGTGCTTCACGCACCGCACCTCTTTGTTTGCAATGCCCAAACTTGGTGAAGGGACGGCTTAAAGCTTCGAACCACGTCCCATTAACATAGCTTGCTGGATAATAAGCATTTGTCTAGTCTCGCACATCAACACTTCCAGAATAGCGTGATAGTAAATAAGCCGTCTTCAGTCGATATTGCTAACCTTTCTTATGCGCATCAATAAATTCTTTTCAGGTGTTGTGAGTGATGCCAGCTTGAAATAAAGTTTTCTGGTAAAAGGTAGAAGACTGACTTCTCCTCTTTAACCTCCGAAGGCTTTCTCGTGTAGTTCATTCGGTTGCTATTCATTGAGACCCATGTAATGTGCCCGCAAAGAACTAGAGTGTAAATTGTTGCCTGCGTGACTTGGGCCAGTTCATGTTCTTTAATGCCAGACAGACGTTTCCTATTTCTGTTTACGCGAACTGGTACATTAGCTGTGCAATGCGCCTGACCAACACCATATATTTTCATCTTTTAAGCAATATAAGCCACGAATCTCAGCCGGTAGCCCAGAGGCTATGGCATTAGGTTATTCACCACGAGTTCGAGGCTTGGATCCTGGCCGAGACGGTTATATTGACACGTGTACTTATCTTTATCGGGCGACCATGTTTCGCCGCCTAACAAATGTTATCGCACAGTGGAGGACGCGCCTACATGTAAAAGAAGTTTCTGGAATGTTATGGATGGATCCCTCCACTGTCTTTCGCCGCAACTTGTGTAAGCTGATAGCATGTGTGCGCGACGCGAATAGTGTAGAACTTTGTGGAAGACATGTGGGTCCCAGCGGGTAATCTGCTAAATTCGACGACTGATCTATAAAAGCCGATGCGCTTGACCCGCTGATCAGATTTCCGACAATCACCGACTGTGTTCGCCGCTATTATTGTGCTATAAGTGTAGCCTGTCTTGTGGGCACAGGTTCGTCTAATAAAAGTTAGTTTTGTCGTTCACAGTATTTATACTGTGTTCAACGTCACCACCACGTGACAATATTCTGATTAAGACGGAACACAAAAGCATGCATTCTGCACATATTACAAAGAACCGCAGGTGGCTAAAATGAATCTAGAGACCCAAGACCCCCTACCCCCCTCTCTTATAGCGTTCTCACAGAAGGAGCTTCTGGCAGGTAAAACTCCTGATTTTTTTTTCATATTCGTGTCCTCGGAAGGCCGTATATTGAAAGCGTTACAGAATTTCTGCTAAGTTTTCGCAGTCGTGTTGTTCAAGTTGACTCTCACTTGTACTGATGTATCTTTAACACTGGGCAGGCACATCTTCTTTGCATGTGCATTTCTTACTTTGAGGCCATTCTCCAACCTGTCGTATTGCTCCCTGCATTGTCGTTCGCGCACGAGAAAGTAATGCCGTCCGCATATATTCCGCAGCGTGTTCCGTTATACATATATATATCTATATGTATGTATGTATATATATGTATGTATGTATATATATGTATGTATGTATATATATGTATGTATGTATATGTATGTATGTATGTATATGTATGTATATATATATATGCCTCAACTATATAAAGTGCAACTGACTGTGGCCACCTTCGCACCACAATCGGTTGCACTACGCTCCTCCAAGAGGCACGACGTGTCGAGTGTGCTCCCAAACAACACGTTGCAATGTGGCAGACACGATTTAAATGATAGAACCATGGATTTAAAAAATGCTACGTAGTTCTTACGCATTTCTCTTGAATTTACTGCTAAATAGCGAGTGAACGAGATAACATTATTTGGAATCCGACGATTGGGAGGCCCGTTGCTGGGGCCGCCTAGATTGCCACTGGGAGCTGCTGCTCCCGAACGATCTCCATGGCTCGCTGGACGGTCTAAAGTTGGTCTTGGAGTTCTGAGCTAAGTAGCGCAGCCAACCACCGCACCCGTAGATTTTCCAGGGAGACTGCCATTTTATGTTCACATATTTTACATCCCTACAGCGTGTGTGGAAGGGTGGCTCTCACAGACTTGCATAGCTTGCTTATACCGCTGTCGTATATATCGGGTTAGCTAGCCACTGAATTTTTATTTCAGAATTTCGTCGACATTATAGTAACAATTGTCCGCACGTGCACATTTGCCTTCTGATTCTTGAGCTGCTTGCACGCTGCTTCCCTGTATGCAATAAATACGTAAGTAAGTAAATTATATACAGCATGTTGTGCATTTTACTTAAGGACTGGATATCGAATTATTGCTCGCTGAATTATTCCAGCTGAGAATAGTCGCCACGTGACCACAACAACCACAAGATGTTAGTGACGTCGTTGTGTTCTGTCTGGTTTTTGCAGATTTTGGATTAGCGTGCATCTCAATGCCGCTAAACAAATTGCCTGCTGCCACGAGGTTCTCTCAAGCCCCGACAGGGTCGAGCCTCTTAATCTGATCTTTGCTCCGCTGGGACACTCGTGCGGTCCTCCCAATGTCCCCTGTGGAGACCATCTGACCTTTTTGCTTTTGGGCGGCACGTACTTCACAAAAGTGCCCCCGGATGTCGCTAAAGGATTGGGCCTTTACCTGGCACTCACACGCAGTCTACGAAAGTTGGGCATGGAATTTGAAACGTCGCATGACTCGGCGCAGACCATCATAGAAGGCATCGCAAAAAATAAGAGCATTGAGCAGCTGCGGATAGAAAGTAAGTGAACTGCGCGTAAAATGCAGAATTGTCTTGAGTTTTTCAGTGCTGTGACGTAGCCCATCGTTACTTTTCAATTTACAGATATTGTGGGCAGCATAACATTCTTTGCAGTTAAGTCAGGACACCTAAGATGAATTGCGAATAAGTGAATTGCGTTTTGCGGAATACTGCGGACAGCCTAAAGGACTCTGCTGCTGGCGCAGAACATTACCAGAATAAGCGGATGTAAGATTGGTGACCAATTATTGTATAATAGCTGCTAGCGTGAATTTTCTGCAGAAAGAACATAAGGTGAACACAGAGCCTTTCTAACGCAAATGTTTATTAGTTAATCCTGGCAGACTCTGCTAACCATGGCTGCTGATGGGTGCAGGTGGGGTCTTGCCGGAGAGGTCATTAAAAAAATTCGCAATGGTTGGATTGACCCACGGTCACCCCAATACCCCGTCCAAATGCCCTATCAGCCCACAGTCGTACGTATTGTTTGTGCAAACATCAACAAGCTCTTCAAGATGATCACGGGGTGTGTCACGTAGCCTAGCATCCCGCGCGCACCAGATTTCTTTAAGCCAAAGACGCAGGAATGAAATGGGATAATTTAATGCGGTTGAATAAACGGATCACGAAAAGTTCAGGTAGATCACAACATGTGCTTTTGATGTGCATAAGTTGTTTCAGTTTTTTTAAACGAAGCCTCCCGTAGCAGCTAAACGTGTTAAATGCATTGTGATTGGACAAGGCAAATGGTTGGTAGTGAGATTTGTGGTTGGACAAATCTCGCTACTACAGTGGCTGCTTCAACTTACCTGTCAGGTACCCCAGCATTTTCGGAAGTTTAGCACGTTTGCAGAAATGTTAACTCACTATTCATTGCAAAAAATTGCAGTTCATCTCTGCGCAAACAAATTCATAAACACGTCACTGGTTGGAGCTATTGAGAAATTGCTCAAAGTGTGATGGCTAACTGGATTTCAACTCCATGAGCAACATGTGATTTCTCAAAAAGGTTGTTTGTTGGGAGGTTGCCATTGCAATACACAGCGAATTTGGCTACAACAATCAGCGTATCAGCTGGAATCACTTTATTCCCTACCTTGTTTCAGTTCAACCGACACTGTATAGTCTTCTAACAAGCAGAATTTTGTTTTCTGCGGCATGATGATTACTAGTATGCTCTGCAGTAGCGACCATAGTATATCTTTCTCTGAAGGTTGCCAACCAACGTTTACTTCAGCTTCAATGTAATGGACGTGTACCTTTGCCTTACCTTTGATACAGCAGCGCGTCACGGTGACTATGATATAGTCTTGCCCGCATATAAAACTGAAAAACTCTGCCAGAACAGACACAATCCCATATAAAATTTTCTTTTTTTGTGTGCTTGTGATCGCCATACTAATTTCGTAACCTAACCGACATGTAGTATATTACCACGCTACCAGATCACCAATCAACGCTTCGTTCTCGCATGATTTCCTGACCCTGGGCTAAGAAGTGTTCAGAGTAAAATGGAAGAACACTCCCAAGCACGCACACTTGCACTGTGGATGGCGTTGTACTTGTGCACTAGATACCAATAGTCCCGGCAACAACGTTTTATAGCATAGTACGGCAGCCTTCACAGCTTTCGTAGCTTTGGCGCGGAGACTTGGTTCTGAATTACCTTTTGTGATCGCAGGGTTCTCGGTGAAGGATGATGACTGGGCAACCTTGAGCAATTGGCTGATCGACAATCGGCGCTTGCACAACCTGGACATCTCGCCTCCTAGAGAAAATGCGGCAGTGGTCAAATCCTGGGCAACGTCATTCGAGAGTAACTACTCCGTCACGGCAATGAAAATATTTGACCGTGATCTCACACAAGCAGCCTGGATGCGCATAAAGAACATCGTAAGAAAGCTCTGTGTGATGCCCAATATACGCGCTACATACGCTTGCACTTGCTTGTATGTTTATTTTGTATTCATTCACGTGACGCATAAAACCTCGCATTCAGATACTGCATGAGATTGAGAGAGCAGTTTCTGCTATAACAAAGAATAATTTACTCTTTAACAAAGCAAACCACTAATACTACACAATGCAATGTATTTCACGATAGGATGCGCAGTGCACTAAGTGTAGTCATCATGATTAACAAATATAAGAGGGAAGACACAAAATATTCTGAATGTAAAACAGCTGATTCGGCATGGGTTAGAAATGAGGACATATCCACCAGTAAATGTCTTGAGCAAGCACATTAATGCTTCTAAAATGAGTGATCAAAAACGCATACAATTCAGCAAGAACAATCGACGAGGAAAGGCAATTTAAAAGAACAGCGCGAATGGAAGAACGAGCGAACGCACGAGCGTTTCCCTTCCCGAACACTCGACAAATTTAGCGCGAGACAGTCCTCCACTTTACTTCTCGATGATGGGCCCTCCCCGCAACTCATTTGCATGGGCACCATTTCCCTCGGCTCCTTTGTGTCACAAGTCCGACCATTGGCAGCCGCCGACCACGAAAACGGGTGAAAGTGCAAAATCAAGCTATTCACTTTAACAAACGTTTGCAGGGTCCAGCCTTTTCCGCAGTAAGCAGACGGTCGTGGAGATGTGCAAGGCGCAGAGCTCCAAAATATTCCCACATCTGGTGGAGCATTATTCCCACATCTGGTGGTCGACCATTAAAGGTCGACCAACAGGTCGATCATACTGGATGGATCGATCATACTAGATGGATCGATACTCGCATGCAATGCGAGTATGGATCGACCAATGGTCGATCCATACTACGCATTGCATGCGTTGCATAGGTTCATTTTTCGCTCTTCTTATCAATTGCAATCTCGGCTATCCCCGTTCGCTCTTTCATTCACAGCGCTCCCTGTCTCTTAATGTTACGCCTAACATTCTTCGTTCCATTGCTCTTTGCACGGTCCATAACTTGTTCTTGAGCTTCTTTGTCAGTCTCAAGTTTCTGCTCCATATGCTAGCACCAGTATAATGCCCTGACTGTACAGCTTTCTATTTGATGATAATGATAAGCTTCGAGTCAGAATCTAACATTCTCTGCCGTATGCGCGCTCCAACCCATTTCTATTCTGTAAATTTCCTCCTCATGATCAGTAAGTGAGTGAGTGAGTTAGTGAATAAATTTTATTGGGTTCAGCAAAACGCAATAGAACGCGCAACCGCCTAGTGCCTCGACGGGACTGAAAGACCTAGTCTGCCGGCCCGACCACGGGCGCGCTGGACTGCCAGGATGTGGTCTTCAAAGACGGGACTTCGCAGGAGCGCGTCCCACTATTCCTTGGTGAACTTCGGGCCAAGCGACCAGCACTCCCAGAGCATATAAGGCAAAGTAGCAACCTCACCACAGGCCACGTATCCCTTCACAGCACATATCCTGAAATTTATCCGAATTGTTCCTTATGATCAGGGTCCCCTGTGAGTAATTGACCTAAATAAACGTCCTCCTCCACATACTCTACAGGCTGGTTGGCGATCCTGAACTCTTGTTCCCTTGCCCGACTATTCATGATTATCTTTGTCTTCTGCATATTAGTGTTCAACCCCACTTTAACACTTCCTCTGTTAAAGTCCTCAATCATTTGCTCTAATTCGTCCCCAATGTTGCCGAACAAGACAATATCATCCCGAGATAGTCATATCATCTCGAAGGTTGCTGAGTTATTCGCCATTGATTCTCACTGCTAAACCTTCCTAGTTGATTAGCTTATAGGTTGAACACATCTTCAAGTTGTTTTTTCATCCACTTTAATTTCCATTAATTTATCGTTTATTTATTTCATTTATTAAGCACAAGTAATTTCCCCTATGTTGTCCTTGGTGTCAGTGTTTGTTGGCTTCTTATGATATGACTAATAAAAAACGGGCCCCTCGGTTAACCCCTTTTCTTCTCGTTATACCTGCCAAGGGTTACTCCAACGTAACTAGTGCTTGGCCATAACATGAAGTTAGTTTTACTATGGCCGCATGCTGTATAACGATGACCGTCGTGGTCAGAGCGTCGTAGCGGTATTTAAATAATTGCTATGGTAGCCCCTAGTCAATCGAAAGGGCAAGCAGTGCTAATACCACGCATGCAACTCCTTTGCATCACAGAAGACCTAAGGAATGTTTACAGAGCACTAGAGGTGTTGTTTAGTAGGCACTTTTATTACTAGCTTCAGCACATGAAAATTTCCTACGTGTAGAAACATCCTTCACACAGTTCAAGATAGCATTTGTTTTAAAACACAGCCTTTACACAGCCTTTACCTTGCGATAAGTGAATATACTAAAGAGAGCGCATTTCAGTGTATTTTTATTGCTTCAATCGAAATGTCAATAGACTTTTGTGAAAACGATCAAATTGGAGGAAGATTCAAACTCGGAAAGTTTTGCAATCAAAAACATATTCGCCCTGTTCATGGTTCCAGTCAAGTTCTAATTTCTAAATTCTTGGTTAAGTGAGGCACCATGGTTACAGAAGCGTCAAACGAAGTTAAATAAGTGCCGCACTTTCCTATCCCCCCATCCTTCTCTTTTCCCCATTCTTCCTGCAACAAGCATCAAACATCGCGTTCGTCCTCATGGCATCGCTGCATTGATGTCGCCATCCACCTGAGTTTTTTCTAGCATTTAGGCGTATCTTGTGAAGGGTGTAGTGCATAGACATTGCCCGAAATGATAATTGAACAATGTGGTACTTATACACAACCAATGCGTGAGAATACATGTTACCCAATATGTAAATAAGCACAATTGTGCGCATTCGCCTTAGTTGTACATCCTTTAATCATCTGTTCACTGAAGCTTTGCTTCACACGAATTCCAGCGTTTGATATGCCTTTTCTTTTTTTTTTCTCAGAGCCAATTGTAGTGATGTTATCGGATCTTAAAAACATGCCACGTCAGCCAAAATCGTTCATACTGCTAGTTTACTCCTTCATCGGATAAAAAAAAATTAGGTATGTGTCTATTTAACACGACACTTTGTCTAGCTTGCCAGAATGTTTCAAACGCCGAGGCGTGAACATTAAAAAGAATACATCCATTCAGCTTTTTGCCTTCCTTCTAGGTAACAGTCCTCGTTTTTCTACGTAATTTTATTTTATGCATTTTTATAATGGTATCATTCAATGCATTTGTATTTGTTTATTATATTTTTATTTTTCTCGGAATCTCGACGTAGCCGACGTAGCCGTAGCCGACGTAGCCGCAGTTGGCATCCGTCAGGCACATAAAATAGCGAATTCACTGCCAACTTTCCCCGGCTGCCAACCTGAATTAAACGCGACTTCACCTTTGTTGTTGTATTTTTCTTGCACCTTGAAACACTGCTGTACAGACTAAATATTTAAGTACCTGTTGGCAGCTAGTGTCGGCAGGGCCAGGCATGGTCCTAACGACACGGCCACGCTTACAGCAGGTGCTCAACAGGTCTGCGGTGTCCTTGTGAGCGCCGACATTTCTGAACACGCATCACAAGCATTCCTTGAATGTTCAGTGTTTTTTTGTCACCATTGCCTGAGCCCACGAACCATTCTGAAACCCTGCAGACTCGGCGTAACTGCGGATTGGTGCACTGCGCAGCTGCGTTCGTCATGGGAAGCTCGCTTAAACGCGCTGCGGTCGCCTACGAACTGGTCTCGTGGCACCCGCAGCTTCCCGAGGTTGTCGAGTACATGGGATCTCTGAGTGAAAGCGAGGCCAAGGCGAGAGTGGAGCAAAGCCGCCTTCGGCTTCGTGATGAGGTAGGCGGTGGTCCAAGGCTCTCACTAGGTGAATCACATTTAATATCATTAGGATGTGATGAGCCGTTTCCGGATTGCAGCATACACATGCCTCGTCTTATTGCGAATAGTTGATCCGGTATGTTTTTGTTCTTCGGCAACCAGCTCGAGCATGAAATAGCAAGGTACTTTCTTTTCTCTTATCGCACAGATTTCAGTCTAATTTCCTTCTTGCTATTGTAAATCTCCATGTTTTTTTATTTCTATTCTTTGCATCCAATTTCCTGTCTGTGTTACTTTGACTTTATTTCTGATGACTCTTGCTTGTTTATTTACCCTTTAAATTACCCTGTACTTGGCTGTCAAGTTTCTTGACTTCGTCCGCCATTCCATGCCCACGCTTGTCAGGTTAAGATACTTGTGCACTTTAGCTGCCCATTTATGTTGATGCATGTTCCTGAGTCTTTCTTCAAAACTCATTTGCTCTGCGCTTCTTTCATTTCAAAAGAGGCCCAACCTATGTCACCTTGCACTGCCTTATTTGTGATTCTACCGTGGGCTTCCGAAGCCGACCGGCCTACCAATGTTTGGTCAACTTCTAACCACGCCATGAAATCCGATATTAAGTACTTAATATTTATGAACGTTATTGCTGCTGCCATGACTCCTTTCCAGATTCCACGCCCCACCTCACATTTATTGTGGCCCCAAAGTGCTCTAAGTTTCATAGTTGCATTGCGCTTCCCCTTTATTTTCAGAATATCGTGGGTGGTGCTTCAGAAATTATTTCCTTCGTTTTGTATACGCCGAGATATTTATACTTTTTGTCTATCGGTATGACTTTTTAATTGACACCACGAAATTACCCGACTTTTCATAAAAGGTCATAATTACCGATTTCTCTGTGCTAAACTCAACGCCTATATTGGTCGCCGTCTTATCACAGATATTCGCAAGTGTCTGTATACCTCCTGCATTGCCGGCTAGTAGCACTATGTTGTTCGCATACACCAGTCCGCGGACATTCTGTTGCACCATTTGTATATTACGCATGTTGGACCAATCAAACCCTAATTGACTTTTTTTGCAGTGGTCTTTCTATGCCTTTTACATAAAGCGTGAACAACACTGGAAACAAAGGACACGACTGCTTCAGTCCTAGGTGAATTTCTACCACTCCATTACATTTTCGACATTCCGGCACGACTTACACTATGTTGTCTCTATATATGTACCTCAGCCGCTCCAAGAAATTGTTATTTATACTTTCGTGCTTGGGAATATACCATAACAATTCCTTGCCTATGTTGTTGTTGTAGGCTCCTTTGACATTTGGAAATGCTATCCATAAAGCTATATTCTGAGCAATTGAGCTCGCACTGAGTAATTACGGCCGAATTCTCTAAACGTCTGCCTGGTCTGAACCAATTCTCTAGTTGCCCGAGTACGTAATTTTATTTCAACCTACTTAGACAGTTGTAATTTTATGGCTTGCATTACCACTCTGTATATCACCGACATCAGGTAACTGGCCTATGCGTGCTCATCTTATCTTTATCACTTTCGCTTTTGTAGATGAGCTCAATCTTGCTTTTACGCCATCCAACCTCAATTTCCATCCATCTACTCAATTCCTCTGTGGTAGCAGTCGCTTGTTCTTTGCACCAATGTTTTTGATTACCTGCATCGGAATTTTGTGGGATGCTGCGGCAGTGTTATTGGGGTCATTTTCTTCTACTGTCTTCTAGCAATAGATTTCTATACTAAGTTTTGGTCCCTCAGGCTTCTCTGTTGTTGCTGGATCTGTTTGAGTCCGGACTATGCTTTGTTTTTTTTGTGCCGTAGTCATACGTAATACCGTCTCTGGTGTACCGCAGCGCATAGTCATCTTCGAAAATGTTATTGCCTTCGTTCCTTACAGCCATATACGAATATTTAGTTGGTGCTCATTTTTGTGCGCCTTTGTCTGTTTTGTGAATGTTATGCACCCAACATTCACTTGTGCATTTAATTTTATCTTGCACAAGCTAACTCGCCACCCTCTTCTCTGTATTTGTTCCATCTACGGAGCACCTCTTGCTCGTGTAGTCCCAACTTTATGGCTTCTCGATGGTCCTTTGACGCCTGCTCACGTTGAGCGCCACAGTGCATTTACGAAATGGCAGGAGCTACTAGCCCAATTTCGCGCATTACAAACCTTCGGAGAAATTCAATACCATCCGAAAAACTCCCAAACAATCTTGCCCAATGATGACGCTGTTTGCAAAAATCTGTTTCATATGGTGCGATTTGTCCTGTAATTTCGTTCTTTGGTCCTCGCAGCTCTGGCATAGCTAAAAGCGGCCCCATCGTGCCTGTGACGTGCCGACATATCGAACTGCAGAACTTCATTGGTGAAATCGCCAATGCAGCGTAGACGGCGAACCAATAACAATATGGATCATCACATGTCATGGTCACATGTCATCATATGTCATCACATGTCATGTCATTCCGAAGCCAATTACATGACCAATCCAGACGAATGTTCGCCTTCAAGTTAAGTACGAAGTCCAAGTGCGACAAGGCTTGCTTAAGCCATAGTAGCCCAAATAAAAATGACCACAACACTAGACCGGACACAACGGGCGCTACACTCATATCTGATTTATAGGTCTCTTGAAAGCCAGAAGAAACGTATGCTAAAATGCGCATGCACAGGAGATTCTTACGAAAAAGAAAGGTGAATTAAATCAGACCTCGCTACGAAATAGACAAACAAGAACATCTAATGCAATTCGTACTTCTTTTCTTGATATGGGCGGCTTCGAAAAGTTCGTGTGCGAAAGACTGCTTGCTACTGCCCAGAATCTTAATGTGGCGAAACGAAGGCTCGCACTTACAAGCCATACAATGTTCGAACAGAACATTGCATTGCTTTTATTTTTAATTAAGAGATAGTGCTTCCGTGCTCGGTCACTAACGCATCGCCCAATTTCGCATGTATTAGCCATGAGATGTTTGAGTGGCGCCCTCTTTCTTTTGACCTCAGCGATGGACTCCTCCGTCCTGCCGCGCGCTCCCTCGTTACGGGAAGGCAACTTGGCGGTGTCGGCCGACCTGTTCCATTCGAGTTTTTAAGCGTGAGTGGGCAGGTATGTACAACAGTAAGCAAGTCTTTTGGAAAATTATCCCTCGGTAAATCCAGCGCACTGGCTGTCGTTACTATGCTCAGTGTGGATTGCTGTTGGTGTCGTCTACTAGCAATCAGTCGCCACACGTGCTTGCATGACACTGGTTTCTCTCCATTCCTGTTACACTTCGCGGCGCACTCTTAATTATTTGTCAGCAATTTTTTGACAATGACCTGCAGCGTCTGGCTTTCGGCAATCGCGTGTGCGCCGTGATACTCTCCAGGAAATGTCTGAACTGACATACAGCCATGTACGTTCCCAGGAGTTCTCTTCCTAATGTGCTGTAGCGGTCTCCATTAGAGAGAGTTTCTGAGCAAAGAAGAAAAGGGGCTGCCAGTCATTATCCGCAAACTGTTAAAGCACCGCTCCCATTGTAGCATTGGACGCATCAGTCATGAGGAAAAGTGGGGCTCCTAGTCTTGGATGGACAAGAAGGGTTGCCTAAGACAGCTTGGTCTTCATTGTATCAAAACAGTTAGTGCTTCTGGCGACCAAGCGAGTTCAGTTCTTTTGAATTTGTTGCCCTGCAACATGTCTTAATGGCCCGTGAAAAGCAGCGCAATGAGATATGAAGCGGTTGTAGAAATTTACGAGGCCAAAAAACTCGCACGGTTTACGGATGGAAGATGGCTGACGAAAATCTTGTATGGACTTGACTTTTAACGACAAGAGATAGATGCCATCCTTCTCGACATGGTGATTGAAGTCCAATTTGCGTGCGCCGAATTCGCAGTTCACCCTGAGGGAAATTGCCCTGAAAACTTCAGGGCGCGGTGCACTTTCACGATGCGTTACCGACCGTACGGTGGTACCAGAATTCGCCTTGCTGTGACGAGGACGGGAGTGGCTGCGCGAGAAAGAGCGCTGATATCGACGAGATAGAGCGGTAGTCTCGTCTGATAGTTTGTAAATCTCCTCGCGGAATTCATTCCGCAGACTTTGCAGGGAGGGCAAGGGTGGCACAATGGATGCATCTCAACATTACACGACTGAAACCGCGGGACTTGATATGTCCATGCACCGCAGGGGCGTCTGCGTCAGCAGGCGTTTGGTGTGCTGCGACACCACGTACCCGAGCACATGGGGGTTGGACCCTCCCGCGTCTAACCGTGCGCGGCTTTGCCGTGTCCGGGGAAAAGCGGATCCTGGGGGTTGATATGATGGCGAGTGTTTGGACCTCTACGGCTCCTCAGTGGAGGCAACGCACCTCTTTGGCCTCGGGCTTCAGGTAGATGGCACCCCCGGACTGACCCACCCGGGGCAAATCGGTAGTTGCCTTTTCCTGTCCCCCTCTCCATTCTCCGTATTTCTCTCTTCCTTTCAATATTTCCTGCCTTCTCTTCTCTTCTATTTACTTCCGACTTTCCTAGCAGCGAGGTTTAACCTTGTGTGGGTGGCCAACCTTGGGTACTCCAGATTGGTTTATAGTAGCACCGTACAACTGGCGAGGGCTTGTCTTGCTCGCAGGATCTGCTCCGTCCCATGTTGGTCTCGGTGGTTGGGCGATTGCCGCTGCTACCGAATTCAAGACCCCTATCTCGCTTCACGTAAACTACTATCCCTTGATGGCCCTCTGAAAAAAGTGCGCACCGATGCAAGCTTCCAATTCTTTTAAAAGAACAATGAGAAACACTTCCCTAAGTACCATGTCAAACATAGTGAAGGCAACACAAGCGTGCGCAAATTCTTCCCCTTCTTGGAGGCGAAATGCCTCGCAAACACGATAGCACCTGGCTACAAAGCCACAAAGATGTCCAATGGAGACGTACTCCTTGAATAGAAAGATAAAATCCAATATGATAATATGAATGACTTAAAATGGATTGGCGATGTTGCATTCACTGTGCCGGCACATCGAACCATGAATACGAGCCGTGGAGTAATTTCTGAAGACGACAACTTGGAGCTTAGTAACGAAAAGGTGCTTGAAGGCTTTCAAGACCAAATGTCACCAAGGTAGAAAGAATCCTAATCAGCAGAAATAACGAACAACTTCGAACAAAACACACTGTATTAACCTTTAGTACCAGTGTGCTGCCTAGTACATTGGATGCAGGCTATATCAAAGTACGTGTTAGGTCGTACATCCCACATCCTCGAAGATGCTTTACGTGCCAGAGGTATGGGCACGGATCCCAGACATGCCGAGGAACGCAGACTTGCGCGAAATGCAGCTCGAACGATCATCCATCAGGCACTTGCGACTCATCTCCACATTGCGTGAACTGTGATGGAAGCCATCCAGCCTACTCTAGAACGTGCCCTAAATGGGAGAAAGACAAAAGAAATAATTTCAGTAAAGGTCAAAGAAAATATAACATTTCATGAAGGAAGGAAATGTGTGTCATACTTCAATCACAAAAGCTTTTCCGAGGTGGCGCGACAAGGACAGCATCACAAATCCCTCGGGAGTCTACCGCGGTCACTGATAGTGGTCCTGTAATCACTCCGCCTGCCCCCCTGGTGGCTGCAAAAAAGTGCTGCTCCACCAACATTCAAGGTGGACCCGCCAACTCCTGTTCCGCAGGTCCCAAAGCTAGTCCGAACTCCACGGCCTGGGACGCAAGTTTCAGCGCCTAGCTCACGATCTTCCGGCGCCTGAGAAGGTTATGCAGGGCGATCAAAAATCCCCGGCGACTAGAAGAGATATAGTACTTGTAACTGCTAAAAAAAAGTGGCCGGTAACCTAAACGATTACCGTCCTTGTATACATATATGTCTATCTTTAACGCGGCCTCTTCAACACAGACAACAAAAATCTTCCTCGATATGGCTACACAACAAATTCAGTGGTATGGCAGGGGCCTACTTAAAAATCTAGAGGATGTCAAAGATCTACTAGAGGAATATCAGCCACGACTGTTTTGTGTTCAAGAAACACATTTAAAGTCTACACACAAGAACTTCTAAAGACAGTACATAATCTTCCGTAAAGACAGAAATAATGGTAATTCTCCCAGTGGTGTGGCAATCATAGCCCAAAGTCCGTAGCATGCCAGCATGTATCACTCCAGACTTCATTTGAAGCAGTGGCTGTTCGGGCTATATTGTTCAACCAATTTATAACTATTTGGTCCATTGATATATTGACTGATGAACGGTTTGACAAAGCAGAATTTGAAAAGCTGATTGACCAGCTTCCCGAACGCTATATAGTAATCGGAGACTTCAATGCTCCCAGCATATTCTGCGGTGACTCAAGATGTGATGCGAGAGGACGGGCAATTGAAAAGTTCCTTCTTTCATCTGGAGCCTTTCTATTTAACAAGACAGAGCCAACATTTTACAGTCCTACACACAACACGTATTCGTGTATAGACTTAGCCATAGGGTCCGCCTCACTTCTTTCATACCTGGAATGGAGAGTTATCAGTAATCCATACGGGAGCGAGCATTTCCCAACACTCCTTGAAACAACAAAGTGGCACGATGGACCAGCTTGCCCCCGAAAATGGAGACCTAATAGTGCGGACTGGTCGAAATTTAGTAACATAACTAAACTGTATCTGGAAGAAGCAGACCACCTAGGCGTAGAGGAACTGACCCCCTACATCACTGCACATATCCTCTCTTCTGCTAAAAAGTGCATACCTCAGTCCTCCGGAAAAAAAAGTCAATCCAAAACCATGGTGGAACAAAGACTGTGAAACCGCAAAGAAACGCCAGAACAGAGCATGGAGCAGATTTTCACGCCACCCAGCAACAGAACATATAATAGAACTTAAGTAGGGCGAAGCGAATGGCCGCCGTATCCGCCGAATATCCGAAAGAGAAAGCTGGACCCGCTACGTATCCTCCGTAAACCCATACATGGATGTTAGCAAAGTATGTGATAGGGTACGCAAACGAAAAGGACAACGTCCAAATCCTTTTCCTCTCAAACCTGGCACTGGCGAGACAATACAAGATCAAGCAAATACTCTTTGTGAGCACTTTCGGAGGGTATTAAGCTCCGAAAATTATGCCGGAAAGTTCTTACACCATAAAAGAATAGCTGAAAGTATTCCTCTGCGTCCAAACAAGTTGTCATCCGAAGGATACAACAAACCACTAACATGCCATGAACTGAAGCTTGCCCTAGGCACTTGTGGCAGCTCAGCTCTAGGCTCTTACCCAATTACTTACGAAATAAACAACAATCTGCCTGGTGAGACCCTAAACTGAATTTTAGGTGTATACAATAAGATTTTTGCAACTCGTCATATACATTCATCTTGGCACTAGTCCTGCCAATACTGAAACACGGCAAATACCCTTCCTCAGTTAACAATGACAGACCAATTGCACTCACGAGCTCTTTACTTAAAGTATTTGAAAAAAATGGTTAACCGTCGTCTTGTGTTCTTTTCAGAATATAATAGTATCTTGGGACCCTCACAAATCTGGCTTCCGAAGAGCAAGGTCTGCAACAGATAATCTTGTTCTCCTTGAGTCATATATAAGTGATGCATTTGTACACAGCCAATACTGTCTATCTGTATTCTTTGATCTTGAGAAGGCATATGATATTGCCTGGTGATACGGTATTCTGCAACACCGGTCGTCTTTTGGAATTTGTGGTTATATGCTGAACTTCTTGCGAAATTACCAATCTGAAAGGAAGTTCCGCGTAAGAATTGGCAATGTTCTATCACGCATATTTGTTCAAAAAACGGCGTACCACAGGGAGGAGTGCTAAGTTGCACACTATTCCTAATTAAAATGAACTCTCTCCGCTTTGCTATACCTTCCTGGTGTCTCATTCTGTCTCTGTGGACGACATCAAAGTCAGTTTTAAATCTTGCAATCTGTCCATATGTGAACGCCAGATACAGTTAAGTGTTAATCGGCTCGCGAAATGGGCAGACGAAAACGGGTTTAGATTCAGCGCAGAGAAAACTACCTGTGTGCTGCTTTCCAGGCGAAGAGGGGTATGTTCTGACCCATGCATTACGATGAATGGGAGAAGCCTGGTAATTAGAAAAGAAAAAACCTTTCTGTGTGTAATCTTCGATAGTAAGCTATCTTTCATGCAGCATATAAAACAGTTGAAGCTGATATGTCTTAAAACTATGAACCTTTTAAAAATTTTACCTCACCAGTCGTGGGGAACCGATAAGTATTGTCTCCTATCTCTTTTTAAAAGCCTTGTGTTGCCATGCATAGACTATGGATGTATTGTTTATCAGTCAGCTTCAAAAACAACACTTAAGCCACTCGATCCTGTCTATCACTTAGGTATCCGCCTAGCACTCGGTGCCTTTCGTACGAGTCCCGTCCACAGTTTATATGCAGAATCGGATCAGTGGCCGCTGGATAATCAGCGTACATATCTGGGAGTCACCTACGCAATAAGAACCTTGTCACTAAACAACATTCATGCAAAGCACTCTTAAATGATCAGTCCACAAATCAGTTGTATTTAAACAGGCTTCCACACGCTCCACCATTCCCGTTAGCAGTAAAATCTGTCATCATCAAATCATGATCATCATCATGAAAATCTGTCATCATCAAATCATGATACCGAAGTCTGCAACTTCGGTATCATGTGCAGTCCATGGCCGAAACTTCTCCAACTCTAAAACCTTGCATAACCATAGCAGCATTTTTACAGCCGAAGCGTACGGTATCCTGATCACTGTTGAGTACATAGTACCCAGCACAAGATACGAAACTCCATAATATACACATATTCCTTAAGCGCTGTAGTAGCTCTGTCCTGTAGCAAAGCAAGCCGAAACCCTGTAATTAACCAGCTCCATAAGCACATTCAGGTAGCGTATAAACAAAACCTTGCTCTTGTTGTATGCTGGGTGCCAGGCCACTCTGGGATTGCAGGCATTGAAAGTGCGGACAAAAATGCTGCACAAGTGGATCATCGGGATACAATTGATGTAAGCTGGGTACCTGGTGTAGATATGTAACCTGTGGTATGAAAGGCGCTCCGTAATCATTGGCAAACTGAGTGGGACAAGGAAGTTAAAAATGAGCTACACCGGCTTAAACCGCAGTTAACCAAATCTTTTCCACTGAAGCTTGATAGACACACCGAAGTCACCCTTGCACGACTGAGAATAGGGCACACTGATGGCACACACAAATATATCTTGACAGCAACTGGCCCACCGACGAGCACATGCTGCGATGAGAAGCTAACCATCCTACATGTCCTCATTCAGTTTCCTGAACTTCACCGAGACCGCTTAGCTCATATTAGGGAACTCTACTCGCACCATATACATCGCCCCTACCATCCCTCGATGTTCTTATCAGAGGATGCACTTTTTAACTTTAAAATAGTTCTTAATTATCTTGCACAAGCTAACTTTCTCGACATCATCTCATACCATCCTAAGCTTCAGGTTGTGCCTCACAGGTTTAGGTACAATCTGATGCTCAAAAGTATGTCTGATCTCTCGCACTCCTTGCGCAAGCAAGAATTGTACATCAAGGGACTCAGACGATCCAGAATAATTTAACATGTGAGCCTGTAGCAAATGCCTTTAAGGCCGTATATTTATCTTAGTATTTATTTTAGAAATCATCTACTAGTATTTATAGATATATCTTACGTGTAGGCCTCTATACAGCCTTTATTTAGGTCATTGTCCTAAACTCTCAATTTTACTAAATATAACACACGTCCTGGCGCTCATTGGCCTTTGATGCCCTTGCATCAATAAACATCAATCATCAATCAATTGATGTGTTCAGGACGCAGCCGGCAAGTTTGGCTAATTGGGACACGGGCAAACTGCTACGGGTCGCCAGAACCATGCGGACGGAGGAGGGCAAAGGTTGTAGGAAAAATTCTCGAAGCAAATTTTAACCGAAGGTGGTTTCCTTGTCTTCAAGGGGCTGTTGAAAATGACTCAGGAGCTGCGAAGATTTGCGATCCCCGAGCTCTTCAGTTTGGAGAAACTGATGTAGGCGTCGCTGTTCCGACATCGTCCTACGTTTGACGAATTCGCTCGTGATGTCAGAAGGGCCTGCCGCCAGGAGGTTGAAGGATGAGATCGCGAAGCTGGGTGGCAATCTACGGCAGCATCGAGGATAGGAGATGGTTGAATTTTCGAGCCTGCGAAGTTACTCGCGCAATGGTGAACTGGCTGTTTATTTGAGCGATCAAGAGTTCGGGGTCCACTGGACAGTTTTGGGGTAACCTTTGCGAAATAGTAGCCAAGTCGCGCTGCGGTGCAGGGGTTCTTCGATTGCTGTCAACCGTGGCGATGATCGATCATTGGAAGCATTGCGGTTGTCTTAACTCCATGTCCACCGTCCGTGGTCACCAATATTGTGGGGTGCAAAATCAGTGATGACGATGAGTCACAACAAACACAAGTACATTTTCACTGACCGGAAGGCCTTAGCTGACGCTCATACTTAGAGGGATCACTCTCCTGGCTGCCTCGCGCCGGCCACTCGTGATGTAGGCCGGGTGCGCGCTTCACTCCCTACGCAGTGGACTGCCGTTGTAGTTGTTGTTGTTGTCCTTCCTACCCAGCCACCGTTCTACTCGTCTTCCTCGACGTCTATGCTGCTATACTGTTTGTCTCTCGCCAGCGCGCGCTGCCTGCTCAAGTACCTGATCCCTTGGCCACCGGTAGTTCAATTTTGTTGCTGCCGAGAGCGGTAAGCACTTCATGAAAGACACCTTATCCTGTTCCCAAAAATTAGGTGGTTTCTGCGCCGCATTATTGCAAGTGCTACTTTACCGCCTTTGCAGTAGAATGCGGTATATTGCTACAATGTGGCATCAGTTGAAAATGACATCAGGTAAATAAGTGATGTATCTGGAACTCTAAATGGTCCAACACGATGCAAGCTGAACCTGCCCAGAAAGCACGAAGCAATTATAAAAACATGTGTGGCTGAGGATTAGATCTGATTTGCCTAAGATATCATGCAACTTTTACTTCAAAGGGGAAGTTTCTACACTTCTCATCCGGAAATTGTGATGGGCGAGAAATGCATGCTGTCCGTTCATTGTTCTTAGCCGGTTGGTTTCAGGACTAAAAATTGACCAAACACACATCGACGCAATAATTCGGTGATAGGTTTTCTTGCTTCTTATTAACATATCTTTATTCTTGCACTTATATCAAGTGATATTTTCTGAGCGCTCTCCAGTAGCCTAAAAATCCGTTCAACAGAAATTTTGTCACTGTTCTCGCATTTCAAATGTCAATTTTTTGTATTACACTATCGCCAAGAACTTTATTTACAAAACATATAGTGTAACGCATGCTTGGCGACTATGAAACATAATAAAGCGTGATGCAACTAATATTCGTGATAAGCCAACTGTCAGTGAAATTAGGTTATTTATATGAGCAAGAGTTTCATACGTGGAATACTAACTGAATATAATTATGAACGGAATGTAAAATTTGCGCCAACTTACTCCATGGTTGATGTACAATTTAGCCAGCGAGCCCTGCGATCGTTATTGTTTCAAAGCTGAGTAGACTGCCGTTTACTTGCTATGTGTGACGCTTGGTGACTGAGTCGTGACTTCATGCCCTTACCAAGACGTCTGTAATTATATTCAAAAAGAAAGCTATTCTGGGATTTCACGTACCAGGAACAATCATTAAGAGGTGCGCCATAACAGAGGACTGCGCACTAGCTTTGACCATCTCGGATTCTGTTCTGTGCAGTCAAATCTAAGTACGCGAGCATATCTGCACTTTGCTCTTCATTTACATCTACCCCACAACCGACAGCTCTGCAGCGAAACGTCATAGCCGCTAAGCAGCCACAGTGCTTTGTTATAGGGAAGATAAGCTTGTTGCTCGTAATAATGCTGGTATTTTTAAACCAACCTAGGAAAACTACAAGTAGTTATCGGAGAACGCCGTGCCACGCGAGCATGCATCCACGGCGCCAGGAAACGAATTAAAATCCAGCTGTTATAGCGGAAATGTAGCAGACGAGAAATGCGAATCCTCACAATGATGTCACTGTAGCGTCATTCGCATCGTCATTCGCAGCGTCGCCGTCAGACGCGCACGAGGTGAACAGGTAAAAATTCAATAAAGCAAACCACGCCGGCTGCACATCTATCATGCGGTCTCACGTGATTGTTCTGGCGTTATTGCTTTGTGTTTTAACATGAAAATAATTAGAGCACGCTTAAGCATTTCCTTTAGTAGTGGAAGGCTACAGCAATTGAAATTCCTTGACTTTCTCACGTCTCCCGGCAACTGCTGCTTCTTCGTGATTTGGGAGAGGGAAAATACACTCAGTTCTGCAGCCCATATGGGAGCACGGCGCAGCGTAATGGAGATGGGGGCGGGGAAAGAAGAGAGGATAGAGGGGGGAAAGGGAGAGTAGGTTTCAGGCAGCAGGCGTCAGCATCATCCAGGGGCCAGCGCTCGGGCAGAGGCCGTGCAAAGCCGAATTCTATTGGCGATCTAGGAGCCCGTTTGAGTACACATATTCAAGCCAGTTCTGGGAGGGCTGCCAGTGCTGGTAGGTGGTAGCGGGCCGGGAAGAGCAGGTGTGTTTCTGAGGTAGCCGGGAGTCCATACCATCGGTTGGTGGCAGTGACTGGAGCGCGCTCCTGGGCTAATGCAGGACAGGTGCAGAGTAGGTGCTCGAGGGTCTCGGCGTCACCGCACCTTCTGCAGGCTGGCGAGATGATGCGTCCCTTGGCATGGAGCCTAGCTGCCGTCCACACGGAACCCGTGCGCAGACGGAGTGTGGAACGGTCCCGTCGCGAGAGGCCGTTCTCAGGGAGGAGTTTTGGGGCGCGGTTGGTAGCTACCCTGCTATCCGGATGGCTGCTTATGTAAACTGTAATGTTTACAGGGAAACGCTGGCGTCGAACGCTATGCATGAAGGCGATCTCTCTGGTACAAACGCGCCCCTTGCGTCGGCCTCGATGCGGCGGAGGCCAGCGCTATCTGCAGGTGCTGCAAGGAACCGGCAGCGCTGCTTTATGGCCTTTGAGATCTTCGTGCGCAAATCTGGGAGGCCATGGCCCTTCTGTGGGTGGTACAAACGCTGGAAAGTGGACTTGTTCTTTTTTAGTTTTCGCATAACAGAATTATGTTTTTTTTGTATATTAAAATTACAATTCCATGCTATCTGTCTGTAGGTTGTGTGCAAGTCGTAGTTTACGATTTTTCTACATATTTTCTGTTGCGAAGTATAATTACTTCAGTAATTTCCTTGCGCCACATGGAAGGCCTGCGTTGTTGGGTATGCGTGGTTCGAAGTTCTGAGGTTTTTTAGCGCACGAAAAGGGGCGCAAGACAGTGGCAAGACGCGGGCACAGCGCTAACTTCCAACAATTGTTTTATTCCATGAAGCGGTACATATATATATATATATATATATATATATATAGTGAACAGACACCACCGTATGCATGCGCATATGTACTAAGTTTTTGTAAGATGAGACAGCAACGAGACACATGTAGGATGATATCGAAGATGAAAAACGACCGTGCATAGCCCAAACATTTTTTTTTGGTAATTGCAAGATTAAATTGTCATCTCCATAAGGCCACCCTCTGTGTCACGTTTAAAAAATCGACTTCTTTTTTTAAAGATCAATTGAAGGCGCGCTAACACAAGCGCTCCCCAATCTAGTGATCTTCGCCGCTTCAATTATCTCACGTGTTGTTTGCATCGGGCTTCTTCCTATCACCGTGCACTCTTTATAAATGGGGCTGCATCCATGTATTCTGCAGTGAATAGCCAGATGCCCCACTCCTCCAGTTCGCACATTATTTGCGTGTTCACGCAACCTATCATTTACACACCTTCCCATTTGGCCGATGTATTTTTTTGCCGCACGACAGGGGTAGTTCATACACGATATTGTTCTCACAAGGAACGTGATATTCCTTGTGATTTGTCCGGCAACTGGGCTTCTCAGAACCACAGTGGCTAGCTTTGCACAATTTGGACAGCTTGATTGGCGCTGAAAAGATGACGCTTACATTTGCGTTATTGCCAATCTTCTTCAGTCTGTGTGGGATATCGGGGATGTATGGTATGATTGCGCGTTTCTGCTTCACTCCCGCATTTTCCGGTGAAGTACACCGCTCATCCTATCGCCCGTGTTTCGTGGTCTTAAGGAGACTTTCGGCCACAGCTGTGATGATATGCTGCGGAAAACCGGCCTGTTTCAAGCGATTCACTAGCGCCAGAAAGCTAGACATACACTTGTGAGGACATGAGTGGCGAAGCGCATTCATTAAGCTTGACTTTGCGATGCCCCTCTTAACTAACTTTGAGTGGCCCGATGAAAATGGCAGTAGCGGCTTGTTCGCCCTTGGTTCATATGCCCAGCACACCTGGTGTCCTTCAAAAACCATTGTATTATCGAGGAATCGCAAAGTACTATCCGGTGGCGTTTCATGTGTAACAGTGAGCGGTTGTAACCACTGGTTGAAAAGAGCTAGCATTTGCGTGACTTAAAGACAAACCTTCCCGCTAGGATTTGGATCGAGAAGCACAAGGTAGTCGTCAACGTACCTATGCACCTCTTTTTAGATTTGAATTTTCTAATTTGGCATCCAGTATCCTGTTTACACGTTCAAGATAAAGGTCACTTAAAATTGGCGCAATACAGCAACCATTGCAAATTCTTTGTTTTGGAAGATAAACACTTCCATCCTATTTGGAGAACGTCGAGCGCAGATACACAGATAATAGTTCAAGAAAACGCTGCGTAGATATGCAAATGATGTTTACAAACTTCAGCTCATCGTAAGCATCAATAGCCTCTTGAACACATACTAATAACTCATTATGTGGCAGTGAATAATATAGATCTTTTACATCTATACAGAAAGCTTTCAAATTACTGCCTACATGCGTCTTCAGGTAAACTATTACTTCCTCTGAGTTCTTCGTTAGAAAAGGATCATTCACTGGTAGCAATTTCAACTTGCGTTGAAGAAAAAGACCTATGGACCTCTGCCAAGTTCCACCTTCTGACACTATAATACGCAGTGGCCATTCTGGTTTATGGGTTTTGATTAAAAAAAAAACGTTTCAAGGATCCCAGATTTTTTACTTTCTATTTCGTGGACCAGTTTACTCAGGTTTAATTTCTGACAAAGCTTCTTAGCTTCTGGTTTCACTTTCGCAAGTGAGACATCACGCCTGCCATGAAACACGGAATGCAAAGCCTCATCTGCCTTCTGTTTCAACGAATTATGCTGGATGACCACAAACCCACCTTTATCTACAGGAAGCAGTGCCAGGCTATTTTCACAAAGGAACTGTTTCACACGTTTTAAGGGCACGGCTGCCCTGGATGGCTTAGCTCGCGACACAACATCCACACCTGCTGAGATACACATTCCTGCTTCATTTCCATCCGCACATTTTGAAACATCTCTAACCAAGGTTAAGAGTTCAGGAGCAGACAGTTTAGGTTCAACAGCAAATTTTGGTCCTAGCTTCAGGGTGTCTTTCACATACCCAGGCTACTGTATGTCTCCCTCGATGTGGACTGCGTTGTTCCGGTTCCCTTGATTCTTTTTCTGTTGATTCTGTTTAGCCCGTAGCAGCCTGAGCAGAGGTCTCCAGAGGGTTTCCACACTGTCGTCAATTCTTGAGTACTCTCGCCACTTCTTCCTTTTTGCTGCAGGTTGATTTTCCTGAAGGAACACTCTTGCATTTAGCAAGTCCCTGTAAAGCCGTGCTTGCCTGAGGCATTCTGACCCCAGAATCTTGCAAATTCTTCGTCCATGTCCTCGCGAGGGTTCAAGGTCCCCGCAGAAGCGTTGCACGTCCGGCGGCATCTGGTCGAGCCGTAGACAGTAGGAGAGCATGCGTGCCCTGCAAAAGGCCGCTGCGATGATGGTGATGAGTATGGAGGGGTGCAACGTAGAACATAGAACAGAGCCTGATGTACTAGAAATGTAACTTGCAAGAGCGTAGGTTAGGGCGTGTTGGTTCATAACTGAGGTTTTTTAGCGCACGAAAAGAGACGCAGGACAGTGGCAAGACGCGGACACAGCGCTAACTTCCAACCATTTGTTTTATTCCACGAAGCGGTACACATATATATATAGAAAACAGGCACCACCGTACGCATGCGTACGGTGGTGCCTTACCTCAGGTCATCTTACAAAAAATCAGTACATATGCGCATGCGTACGGTGGTGTCTGTTCCCCATATATATGTGTACCGCTTCGTGGAATAAAACAACTGTTGGAAGTTAGCGCTGTGTCCGCGTCTTCCCACTGTCCTGCGTCCCTCTTCGTGCACCAAAAAACCTCAGTTATGAACCAACACGCCCTTACCTACACTCTTTCAAGTTACGTTTCTAGTACATCGGGCTCTGTTCTATGTTATACGTTGCATCGTTCCATACTCATCAGCGTCATCGAAGCCGCCTTTTGCAGGGCACGCATACTCTCGTACTACAGAGAGTTTTCTTGAACTATTATCCATGTATCTTCGCTCGACGTTCTCCAAGTGGGATTGAAGTGTTTATCTTCCAAAACAAAGAATTTCCATTGGTTCCTGTATTACGCCCATTTTAAGTGACCTTTATCTTGCCCGTGTAAACAGGATACTGGATGCCAGATTAGAAAATGCAAATCTAAAAAGAGGTGCATAGGTACGTTGACGACTACCTTTTGCTTCTGGATCCAAATCCTAGCGGGGAGGTTTGTCTTGAAGTCACGCAAGTGCTAGCTCTTTTCAACAAGTGGTTACAACCGCTCACTGTTACACATGAAACGCCACCGGATAGTACTTTGCGATTCCTCGATATTACAATGTTTTTTGAAAGACACCGGGTGTGCTGGGCATATGAACCAAGGGCGAACAAGCCGCTACTGCCATTTTCATCGGGCCACTCAAACTTAAGAGGGGCATCGCAATGTCAACCTTAATGAATGCGCTTCGCCGCTCATGTCCTCACAAGTGTATGTCTAGCTTTCTGGCGCAAGTGAATCGCTTCAAACAGGCCGGTTTTCTGCAGCATATCATCACAGCTGTGGCAAAAAGTCTCCTTAAGACCACAAATCGCGGGCGACAGGATGAGCGGTGCACTTCACCGGAAAATGCGGGAATGAAGCAGAAGCGCGCAATCATACTGACACGTGTACTTATCTTTATCGGGCGACCACGTTTCACCGCTTAACTGTAATCGCACAGCAAGGGACGCGCCTGCATGTATCCGACGTCTCTGGAAAGTTATCGATGCTTCTACCCGGCTGTCTGTTGTCACCGAACCTTGTGCTATCTGATTTCATCGCGTAACGCGAATGGTGTAGAACTTTGTGGAAGGCATGCGGGTCCGAACGATTAGTCTGGAACGTTCGACGACTGCTCTATCAAAGCCGACGCGCTTGACCCGCTGATCAGATTTTCGATGATCGCCGACTGTGTTTGCCGCTATCGTTGTGCTTTAGGTGTAGCCTGTTTTGTGGGCACAGGTTCGCCCAATAAAACCTAGTTTTGTCTTTCACAGTACTGCTACTGTGTTCTTTCTTCACCGTCACTACCACGTGACAATACCGTACATCCACGATATTTCGCACACACTGAAGGAGATTGGCAATAACGCAAATGGTAAGCGTCATCTTTTCAGCACCAATCAAGCTGTCCAACTTGTGCAACGCTAGCTACAATGGTTCTGAGAAGCCCAGTTGCCGGGCAAATCTCAAGGAATGTCAAGTTCCTTGTGAAAACAATATCGTGTATGAACCACCCCTGTCGTGCGGCAAAAAATACATCCGCCAAAGGGGAAGGTGTGTAAATGACAGGTTGCGTGAACACGCGAATAATGTGCGAACTCGAGGAGTGGGGCATCTGGCTATTCACTGCAGAAAGCATGGATGCAGCACCATTTATAAACAGTGCACGGCGATAGGAAGAAGCCCGACGCAAACAACACGTGAGATAATTGAAGCGGCGAAGATCAGAAGGTTGGGGAGCGCTTGTGTTAGCGCACCTTCAATTGATCTTTCAAAAAATGAAGTCAATTTTTAAACGTGACACAGAGGGGGGCCTGATGGAGATGACATTTTAATCTTGCAATTACAAAATAAAGTTTTGCCGGGGCTATGCACAGTCATTTTTCATCTTCGATATATCCCTACACGTGTGTTGTTGCTGTCTCATCTTACAAAAAAATCAGTACATATGCGCATGCGTACGGTGGTGTCTGTTCCCTATATATATGTATCGCTTCGTGGAATAAAACAATTGTTGGAAGTTAGCGCTGTGTCCGCGTCTTGCCACTGTCCTGCGTCCCTTTTCGTGCGCTAAAAAACCTCAGTTATGAACCAACACGCCCTAACCTACGCTCTTTCAAGTTCGAAATTCGTTTTGTCGCAGGGACGCCAAACACGCGACGCCAGATTTTCTGCGACACGTGGCCCTTAACATTCCCGCGTTAAGAGCGCACGAGTTTACGTGGCGCCAAAAACATGACTGGAGCGCCATACATGTTGGCTACCTTCTTCACATTGTGGGACATATGGAGGACATAAGGCACTATTCAGGGCTCTATCTGCTTCTGGGCCGAGACAGTTTTTTTTAAAACAAATCTTTCTTTGTCTTTTCCTTTGACTTATTCGATGCTACTGCTGTTGTTTTGCACGCCGCGTAGGGAGATGCTTGATAACGTGCCTAATGTATGCATTGCAAGAACGTGGGAAACCTTTCCAATGAACTTCGGGGGCGTCGCCACTATCCCCTACGCAAGTCTGTCGCCAATGCCACAATGCTCTCTGGAATTCTCTCTCCGTCGACACAATGATGTAATTACGCAAGTGCCCCTCACAAAAGCATTGCAAAAGCTTCAGCGCTTACATTTTCAGTCACGCGCAATGGCCGAGAGGGAGGCAGAACGGTAGGCAGGAGGAACAGGATGCGTAAAGCCAACTCCGTAATGACGAGAGAGAAGACGAGAAGAAAGTCGCATAAGACACCTTCCATCATCAAGGCAAGAATTTCCGCGTGCGTCGACTGATATTTTAGCCTTAAGCTTGTCCGTTCGCCGTGCTCCTCTTCACAACTGTCATAACGTCGAACAAGGACCGATCTGTCTTTGCATCTGTCTTCTGCACTTGCTCCGCTTCTCTGAGTATTGATACTGAAGAGATCGCAGGTTATGTGCATTCACATTGAGCTATATGTCAAGTAAACTTGAAGAAACTAGTAACGCGGTCTCGCTTCGTGTCCATGGAACACACTGAGGCTTTTTTGTCAATTGTCTCCGTTCGAACAGTGTCCATGACTGCAAGGCGTCACCAGGTCCTGAGTCGATCGCACGAAGTCTAATATTTGCACTATATTTAATTAGTGGCTACCTTACATTTGCTGGACTGAGAATCTGACTGTCCGTGAGGAGCTTGCCGCGTATTACAGCTCCTCTAACACCACAGATGAGGGAATACTTGCAGCAGCTCTAGTAGTGCTTCGGGAGTTTTCGGCCCTTTTATTTGTGCATGTAGTTGCAAATCTTTTGGGAGACCGTGAAATACAAGCGTTAAGGCGGATCGTGATTGCAAATCTGGTTCAGCAAGTCGAAGCAGTCACTGCTTCTCAAGAAAGTGGCCAAGCGAGGAACCGCACCTAAAACGTTAAAACAGTGCCTGGTCTTATCGCTGCACGTTATTTCTTCGGAATGCTGACAAAAAAAAAAAACTCTTTCCACATGCACCAAGGTTCGCCAACAAGCTCTATGTAGGGCAACTAATGCAGCATTCTGGCTACACCACTCAGATATTGTCGCATGTTTAAGACCGGGTATTGGTCAGAAATCTACCCAATGTATTTCGCTATGGTCTCATAAAAATTCATTCATCTTTCTAGGTTATTTGAAGACACGTCAAAAGTTTCTGGCGTTAAAATTGCAAGTAGATGGTTTCTCTTGTAGCTTAAAGCAGACAGGCGAACATCCGCCACTGCGCTCTGTTGCGAAAAATGTTCTTGTTGCATGGGCATGGCTTGTAGAATTGATGATTTGCGGTCATACGATGCTGCACGACCGAATGGTCGTCCGAGTACCACCTGACTAAACAGGGCCAATGGGATATTCACCTTCGCTGAGCCTCGTTAAACAAGCTCTTCGGTCGACACAGAAGCTCGATCCAGAACAAGATCCAGGAGCTTACCCGTTGTGTCCACGGTTAGGTCGACCGGAGAATAATCGTGGAGATAGCAGCCTTTGAATAGAACTGGATCGTTGTACCTCTCCAGGAAAAAAAAAAAACGCTTACATCTTTGTTCCATTGTCGGCTGCGCCTAAATTTCCAATAAGCCCACACATGTCAAATAGGTCAAATTAGCGTCATGTCGCCAGTTCTTACTTGTTTATTCTTCTCCTTTGCCTCCCGGTTCCCTCGGATGTTATCCGGCATCTTCTCTTTCACCTCACTTCAATAATAATAATAATAATAATAATAATAATAATAATAATAATAATAATAATAATAATTCGAGGTATGGTATGGCACGTTTCTGCTAATTCTGAAAAATAAGCACCATGGAAGTTCGTCCACGCGGACAACTGAAGCAGGGTCTTTGTGCGCAAACGCAAAGCCGCATTACAGCACCGCGGCCTGAAAATGACGGCCCGCAAGTGGTGATCCAGCAAATACACACTTTATCCGCGGTGCCGTTACCCTGCAACACCTGGGTGGGGGAGGGGGGGAGATGCCTGATACGTAATGGAGCACGGGTGGCCAGCGGGTGCTGGTCCGTAAGTCAAGGGACGTTGAAGCAGCTATTGCTCCTAAGGCTTAAGTAAAAGGATTCCTCTGTCTCATCCACCATGCAATACGCCGTGTGTGGGAGTGGCAGTGCCAACCTTCTCGCAGGCTACGGACAGCGGCGCGCAGCAACGTCTCCAGCAAACACGTCTCGCTGTGTGCTGTGTGCGCAATTTAGACAAACGCAAGTGGTGCATGCGAAGCTTCTTTTAACACCTAATCACTGCTGCATGCCGTCGAAATCAAAGCCAAATTCAGTCAAATAACAGAAACAGCACTGCAAGCATCGATTACATCGATTCCCATAGTGCGTGGACTCTGCATATTTTCATTTTCGTCTAGGGTCTTTCACCTTCTTCGGGAGGATCTGATGGACCGCTTTCAAGACTTAGCCTGGGTATCCGGCTCTAAAAATCATCGCCAATTCTTTGTCAAAACTGCGGTGCATTCTGTAGGGATAGGACTGAGATTGCTTATTTTAGGCAGAGGGCGGAGATTTGTCTTTGCTAGTTTCTAATGTCCTAAAAGCATAAGGCATGATGGCTTTCTATGAACGCGGGCTGTAAAACCAACACGCATGTTATTCATACAAAATTATTAATAACGTGACTCCGACGAAGATCAACTCCCATCTACCGCGCTACCAGGTACTGAAGGAATAGCAGTTGCACACATCCCTGCAAGTATCGGCGCGCATGACGCGATAACCAAGGTGCACAATGGCCAAAGGCAGGTCGTCGACAAACCAAGGCTATTCGTCTCTTTTCGCTCAATAATCCATGGCTGCATGCCTTGGAAAACCTCGCTTTGCTTCCGTTTGTCACCGCCCACTCATTGCAGCCAACAACTTATTTGATTATTCCAATTTGAATAATAGATTTGACTAGACCAGGAGTACATCATGCGGCAGGCTTTGACCCATTTACTTTCCGCTTGTGTGTGCGTGTGCGTGCGTGCGTGAGCGCGCGCGAATTTTCCCTTTCCTTCCTTCCTTCCTTCCTTCCTTCCCTCTTGAACCTTCAGTGACATTGCAGGTTTCCGCAAAACTGATTTGCCATACATGTATTTTTTTCATGCAGTTCTGGCAGCTGTCTGGCATTGTCAAAGGACAGCTCATCTGCAATGCGCCGCCTACTGGGGCAAACGGCAAGAAGGTGCGCCAGCTCGACAAACTTGGCGCCGACATGTTGGATTACCTACGCTCCTACCTCAAGGTCGGTGACATTCTGGACGACGAAGAGGAGGATCCGAAGAGCGAGAACGCAGCTGCTGCCATGGAGCGTTCCAACAAGCGAAAGCGGGCGAACAGCACCGACTTTCTGCAGCAAGAGCAATGACCTGCAGAGGAACCGAGACCAATAGTGCGGCTCTGCTTAGCCGTAAAAGCTTTTTAGCAACTGTTAACCAGGCTGAAGTCAGCGCTCACCTTTTTACGAGTTGACGACTGTTCCCTTTTAGGCAAATGGAACCTGAAATTGGTCAATAAACATGTTTTTAAAGAAAAGGTAGTGGTGGGTTTAGAAAAATGCGTTCTTTCCTTTTGCAAAACTACGGATTCCACAACAGGACGGTTCAGATGGATAATTTCCTGAGGTTCGGAGTCAATGAAGTTTGCAGAAAAATGTGAGACATACCTTGCGAAAGTTTAGGTTCTGGAAGGACTTAAGAGAGGAATACAATAACGTTAGCTTAGTTAGGCTTAACGCACAATAAAGACCCTCAGGTGGTTGAAATTATTCAGTCTCCCACGACGACGTGTCGTCGAATTGTATCGTGGTCTTATCTAATAAAACCCAAGAGTATAAACAATTTTGTTAACAGGCTTGTTCAGATGCCAGTGTCCAGCAAGGTTCTCGATGCCATAGAGCACTTTCGAAATGAAATTTTAAAGGTTTCCTAGGTAAAAACGATTAATTGAATTAGAGTTGGTCATCCTTTAAAATGGGACCAGCGAAGAAAGTTTTCCTACGGCAGTCAGTCGGTAATACGCCGAACGGCTGTTACATGGCGTTCTCTTTGTGTGTGTCTTTGTGATAAACATGTCATAATTGGCGTTATTATTCCAGGTAACGGCATGCTTTCAGTCCTAAATGTTACTACGAGGTACAAATTTGCATTTTTCAACATAAGGAACCTTTCTCTCTGGAGCTGCCGCCTAGATAGATCAGAACGGAGAAATGGCTTCGCTGGCCACTCCATCCGACAGGCTTACGCTAATTTTATATCAATGTGGAACTTTTATAGACTCACCGCTTGAAGCAGATATAAGTTCTTGCTCTTTGTTGTTTACACATAATCTACCGAGAAATTTATTTCTAAACTACAATAAAAATCACGATACAACTCTAACTGTACAATGTGACGACTTAACACAATAGCCAGAAGAGGGTCAAGTAAAGGTAACCAAACAGGAAAAAATGCATATTTAGACACTGCTCAGACAGCTTGCAATATTTGTAAACTAGGGTTTCCGAGAGCTCGCATCATGATAGCGGCTACTGCACGTAAGCACCACAGTAGCATTCAATCTGCCCAGTGATGTATGGCCTGGAATGTTACACATTTACTTTCCTGCCAACTGCGCAGCGACACTAACAATGCTGGAGCGATCATAACTTTGGGTCATGGTTCACCCGTTGCGAAACTTGTCGTGTGCTGTGATGCATAGATTAAAACAAAGCATGGAAAAGGAATCAGTGCGCTGTAACTTTACTTCCGGCTGAATAACGGCAGTGAGTCGTCGCTTCGATAATGCCTTCCGACTGCACGCCGAGGTAATGACTCATTGGGGCTATTCACGTCTACAACGTCTTCAAGACGTCGAATAGGCTTAACACGGGCGGAACCACAAGACCAGCTGCGTTGTCTTGTAGTCTCACTGTCTTGTTATTTTCATTGTGTTCGAGCACTGACACGATACACGCAATGAATCGCAATACACGTACCTGGGTCACGTAACACTGGATTGAAGGACATGCTTCGAACCATTACAATATTGCTGCTGACCAGCAGGCACAGAGCCCTCCCATTCGAGATACTCCAGCAATTCGCCGTGTGTGTAAAACCGGATGGGACTCTGGTGGGACCCACACGCTAATACTCCCTTTCCCCCCACCCCATGTGTCTGCTCTCTCCCACCCCACCCCAAGTCTCCTAACTAGGGCTGAGGAAGATATGCTTAGAGGTGTCATGCTGAGGGTGGCTGTTACACAGGCTGTCACTTCTGTATGAAACATGCCACACTTTACATCAGTCGCAACATGCCCATACAGTCGTCTTCTAGTGACGGAGACAGATGCTTGCCACCATTTATTTATTTATTTATTTATTTATTTATTTATTTATAGGGGTGTGCGAATATTCTAAATTTCGAATACGAATCGAATATTTTGCATATTCGAAGCGTATTCGATTCGACTAATGCATATTCGGAAATTCCCGAATATTCGAGGGCGGCCGAATTACGGTAGAAACGACAAATATTCGGACAGACTGCGACTAAATGAGCAATTAATGAATTACATGCTTGCTCCCCACTCTGCTAAGAACATGTTTATTCACTTACAACTTCGCATGATCCGCTCATTATCTGTATGCTCTGTTTCAGTCTATCTGCATCACGCCCGTGAGACATGATCAGTTTCGGTTTCTTTTTTAGCAAGCTTTATTATAGGGCTCTTCCACAACAATATATGATGTACTTTCGTGTTGTGTAAGCATCCGCGATAAAATATGCATCTCTAAAATGCTACGTGGACAATTTTTAGATGTGTGAAAATTAAAAAGATAAAAATATAGGTCCGAGGGAAACGTGGTATTGAAACCGACAACTCCCGCCTTGTGTTCCCGCTTTTCTAAGGTGGTCGCCGGCTCTTTTCTACGTTAAGCGCTGCTGCTCTTTGAGGCAAACGCAAACCACGGTTACTTCGCCGCTCTGCTATTTGCAGCTATCTCAGTGCTGATACAGCCCTCATTCAACCGTGTTCTCCAAGAATGGCATCAACTGCGGATGACGAACCACCGCGAAAGCAAGAAAAGAAAGCCGGAAGAAATCTACTATAGGGGTAACACACAAGCCTCTCGCCGTCGACAGCTCGGTGCAAGTAGTGCAAACGTGTTCTTCAAACGCCGACAGGAACGACTGCTTCTCTTCAAAAACACACGAAACAGCACCCTTTGTTGACGGAAGAGCACAAAAAAGACGCCGCTGCAAACGCGCCGTTGAAGAATCAACCAACACTGGACCATATACTACAGCAGAGACAGCAGTCATTGTCTGAGAAGAAAGAAAATGCACTTAACCAGAAAGGGGCAGAAATGGTCGCCTTAGATCTTCCCCCTTATAGCTTTGTAGAAAACAGGGGGTTCAAAGCACTGATGAAAGCAGCTTCACCGTACTACAGCCTGCCATCTCGAGCAAAACTGTCGTGTGTGCTCGTCCAACGCCTGAACGACGAAACAAGAGCAAAGGTACCACACCAGCTGCGAAAAGCACTTGAACACGGAACAAGCACTCTCGCTTTTATGAGCGATTTTACGAGTGCCAACGAGGGCTTTATATGTCTCACGCGTCATTTTCTTTAGGTGAAGTTTGAGACGAAAAAGTTCACTTTAAGCACGCTACATATGCCGGAAAATCACATGAATGTGAACACAGCTGCCTCATTGGAGCTGCTATGCACCGACTGGGAGATACCAATCGACTGTGGGAAGTACATCGTGACGGACAACGGCCGCAATACCCGAGCGGCTGCCAGGAGACTGCCATGGCTCTAGCGGGCATGCTTGGCGCACACTCGGCAGCTGGCGATCAGCGATGCAATGTCGTGTACTCCGGAAATCAACACAACAGACTCTGCAAGAAGGCGAGAACGATTGTAAGACACTAGAAGCACAGCCCTAGTGCGCAGGAATGACTGAACGATTTGCAGAAGCAGTTGAACGAAGACGTGCTCCATCTCGTGCAGGATGTTGTTACAAGATGGAAGAGTCAGTACCTCGTGCTCTCAAGGCTCCTTGAACTCAAAGAGTCCCTCGCACTTGAGCTCACCACTTCGGACCCGAGCATATAAATACCTTTAACTTTGCAGAGTTAATATATGCAGTGGAGTTTGTGGAGGCACTGAAGCCCTTGTTTGACGCAACTGTGATTTTAAGTGCTGAAAAGTACCCCTCCTTGTCGTGTCAAATTCCAATTATTTTTGGAATGTTGCATTGCCTAGGAGGTTACAAAGGCAACTCAGGGTTTGCTAACAATCTTGAAAAATGCATCAAGACTCGTTTTGCGGAGTGCGAATTAAACGAAGTGGCCAGCCTGACCATGTTTCTTGATCCGCGCTTTAAGGCCACACTTCCTCAGGCATCTGGTGAGATGATCTGGCTGAAAGACCTTCTGACAAGGGAGCTGCAGGCAGCTGACGTGGAACCCAGCGGGGACACCGCCGTGCCCGCGTCGACTTTGTGTCCACTGTTGTTATCCAGTGTATGGAATGCTTTTGACGATCTAGTGATGAACAAGGAGAAGACACATTTGGCATCTGCCCCTGAGAGGGAAGTTACACACAATGCGGAAAAGCCTCTTCTTGAAAGGGGCAAGGATCCTTGTGAGTGGTGGTAGACCATTGACCGCTTCATGCACCCTATTTTAAGTGCACTCACCCAGAATTACTTGGCCATCCCTGCCACCTCAGTTCCCAGTGGGCTCTTCTACCGGTGGAAATGTTGTCACAGTGCATTGAGAGCGCTTACGTCCTGAACATGTTGACAGCAGGTAATTTTCCTTCACGATAATCTGTAGCAACCGCATTACCTGACTGAGAGCATTACCTGACATTACCTGACTGCATTACCTATAATGAGCGCCTCTTTAATCTGAAGCAGCCTTGTAAAATGCAATATAATTTTTAAAAGGGTAATAAAGCTATTGTTGCCTCGTTTTTCAACATTTTAATACTACACACATATTCGATATCCGATTTGATATTCGAAGACAGGTTTTTGCCTTATTCGCATTCGATTCGTATTCAAAAATTTCAATATTCACACACCCCTATTTATTTATTTATTTATTTATTTATTTATTTATTTATTTATTTATTTATTTATTATACCCTCAGGGGCAATGGCATTACAGATGGGAGTGGGGAATAAGTTGAACATATATTATGCACAACAGCGTAAGCAAACAGCCAAGATGTAAAAGTACTAATATACAATACTAGCGGATAAGAAACAATGTAAATAAATATTATTTCTTATTACATATTTTAGCGTACATTGATTACATAAACCATTACATAAAGTTGTATAAGGGACGTTAGCAAGCAGAGTGCACAATTCAATGTGAGAAGCGCACTCAAACCATAGTTGCAAGCACAGTGAAAACAAGAGTACTCAAAACAAAATGTCATGTAAGGTTTCTTTAAAACGGTTGATATCCCTTATAGTCTGGAATCACCGTGACCTAACGGTCCTTTTCTCTGGACTGCCCTTCGGTGAGCATAGCTTCGCCGTTAGGTTTACTTTTCTTCCTGCGGATTGCATCAGATTTCGCAGGACTTCTCGTAGCCTCCTTAAAGTAGCTTTAAGAAGTTTTGCGGGATGTGTTGTAGCTCTTTTGAACAGTTGTAGACGCTTTGCCCATTTTGGCTGGTCACAGACATCTATAACACGTCTTGCAGGTAGGATACCTTCTTCACGCTCTCCGACATACCAAAACAGTCAAGGGTACCTTAGTTATCCCTACCTGGATCAATGCAAAGGTGTTGCTGCAACGTCAGCAGAAGCGCATTGACGTCACATGTCGAATGGTGTTCCTCACTAGGTGGGCACAACGCAAGGGCGAGAGTTCGCCTTCCAGCAAAGCTCTTGGGTCCGGGTTCCTACATAACTCTACCTTAAATAACTGTTCCTTAAATAAGTTCTTCTTAACACCAAAGTAGTGGGCTCGACTCCCATGCCATGACGAGGATTCGACGGCCCCCCAAGCTCGTGGGTTCGAGCGCCTTAAATAACCACATTTTAGTTAAATTTGTCCTAATTAACTTTGCCTAAATACACGAAAGGTCGCGGGCGCGAGTACCATAACTCTATCTCAGTGAACTCTGTTTATTAAGTTAGTGTTATTTAGCAGAAAACGTCTTGGGTACAACACCGACCAAAGGCTGCGGTTTCGAATCCCTTATTTAAATCTCCTTTAATTAGCTTTATCTTAACTAACTTCGCCTAAATTAAAACGAAATGTCGTGGATTCTGCTCCTACCAAAGGTCGAGTCTTCGTAGCGTTTTTGGACCAGCGTGTGGTCCACGCCGACGCCGACAACGTCGGATTTTTCGCCTCACGAGCCATAGGATGTCTGTGCATTAATACTTAGTTTCCCATGGCGCCTCATGCAATCACCACAAGACTTCTCGTGTGGCGAATGTCGCGCGGGTTGGCTTCTGGGAGGTGGCGAGATGTGCTCGGCCTCGTCGTATCAGTGTGGCTGGCCCCGGTTGGGGTGGTCACGTGCGCTGCACGAGCACGCACGCTGCCGGTGCGGTTGTCGGCTTAATTGTAAGATGGCCGAGTCTCTCGAAATAAGGGGCAGGTCACGGCTGGCTCCGAGCTGGGAGTGCTTTCGTGCTTCGCGGATCTCGGATAGGTGAGGGGCCCACACAACCACTGATATTTTTTTATAGCATTAGCATTCGTGGGGTACGTCACGCACTTTTGGAGGGCTATGTATCTATAAAAGTTTGTATGTTTCTACTAAACCGTTTTCTCGCCTAGCTGGGTCACGGGTTCAACGGTCGAACGGGCAGCGTGCCTCGGACTGCGGTGCTGAGGTAACAGGGTTCGAATCCACGCGTTTTATCGCTGCCAAGTGGGCATTGCTTCAAGCGGCAGCGGGATCTCGATGACGAAGAAGACGACTCTGCTTGCGAGCAGCATTGTGCGTTTGCTTCTTCGCCAATCTCCCGTAGCGCCATGGAATAATGAGCAAGGAAAGAAAGCATCGCACGATGTCGTTCGACATGCCTTGCCCGAAGAGGGTTCTTATCGCGGACGAGTTGAACAACGAAAGCGGCAGCGAGGCTTCGTCACACTGTACTAACGTACTTTTTGGCGAATATTTGCCAAAATATATTACACACCAACGCATTAGCAGAGTGCGCACTGCGTATGCGCTGCTTTTCAATGAACGTCTATCCCGCCAACGCTTTAGGGAGCTGCGCCATGAATGCAATAGGATTGTGCCGTTCATCAATGCATCTCTCACCGACTTGGTTCACTGTGTACATGGCTCTAGCTGTGTGGCAAGCAAGGCAACAATTCTCGACCTTCACAGGTACTAATACGCCACGCTTCTGGTCTCGGAGGCTATGTGCGGACTTCTCGGCAGCGCCACCAGATGGAGCCGCGTATCCAGAAAAAAAAACAGAAGCACGAGAGAGCTGCTTGGCTGCCCCATGACGTGTTTCTCAGCGTTCGCACGCGCCGTCGCGCCATGCATTTCGGGGCCAAGCGCAGGTATCGTGGCGGCGGCGCCAGATGGCGTCGCGTATTCTTAGGGAAGTGCGAAAGGGGAGTGCCGCTTCAGTACACGCCTCAAACATAGCTCATTCCGACGGTTGATACACATTGTGTCTCTGTATTGATTCAATGCTAAACGCAATATCGTCGACAGTCATTGTGTGATGGGTTTTGCCGCAACTTTTTCCCGCCACAGCGTTTGTGAAATTTACAAGTATCCACCGCTGCTCTTCGAGGCAGACCAGAGAGGGTATTCTGTAAGAGTCCACCTAGTCGGCTGTTCATTTCATCCGCTGCTGAATGGCTGCGGCTGCTCATCTCCTCGCTCGAACAGCTTAGTCAAATCAGTGCTGCCGCCGGGTACGGGCCGGTAAAACAGGCACAAACGCCCTCCCGCCTTGGTGTTCAGCGACTACGATTGCTGTTCGGACGCTTGGAAGTACATCCACTTATTGGGAATTCGGCAGCATGGGACTACGAAACTTCATTTTTTTTTATTTACCTTTATGAATTTATTTAGAAGCCTACATCGCCCATTTAGGCATTGTTGTAGGGAGGTTGGAACAGGAGCCACAATCAAAATAAGAAAGCCGATAGGCACAGCCGTCAATTGAACATTCAACTAAAGCCTACGCCTTGCAAGGAAGAGGAAAACACATTTGCGAGAACATCAATAACACTGACATCAAAGCGTTTCCACTCGTTGATCGCAAAAAAAAAAGAATGACCAAATACATTCGTTGACATTCTACTTCAACAACCATTTTAGCATGAGCACTTCTGCGCGATATGTTGAATGGGCTTCTAATGTGTAAAATTTTAATAATACCAGTTTCATAATACAAAATGGAATGAGAATAATTTCAACGCAATACTTTTCTTCGCTGCTGGAAAGGTTCAGAACCTATTTTATTTTTACTGAGAGTTATACTAAAATGAAAGTGATAAATACCGCTGACAAAGCGTGCAACGTGATTTTATATGCTTATAGTTTATAGATGTTTATAGATGAGCCACGTTTATAGATGAGCACTTGGCCGTGAGAATGCCGTACTGTATCAGCATATTCAAAGATTGGATACACATTTGTTACACACAGAGGTTTTTTAAGACTTTTCGGAACAGGTTTGAAATTACATTTGCGGAAATTTAACACACCAATGGCGTTAGCAGTTGCGTGGCCTACATGTTTCAGTAGACAAACAGACACCAAGAATTTAAAATGTTCTACGCGATCGAGAGATGTACCATACAGGCTATAACAAGAATGGAAGGGTTTGCATTACCAAAAGAACACTTCACTTAGTAAAACACTTAGTAAAAGAACACTTCAATACATATAAACGCACGTTTATAAGCAGTACTTTTACTAATATTAAAATCTTATTTCATAAAAAAGAAGCCTCACAAAGAAAGAGAAGTCCACGTTCGTGTAGCGATTCTGAACTCCACAACTTTAACTTAAAGTTAACTGAATCATCCATTATATATTTTGAACATATAAAAAGCTGGCCGGTCGCTTTATTATCTATATCTGTATGCCATTTTAAATTATATCCACTATTGTAACACCCAGCTACTTGAAAGAATCTGCGGTCAACAAGCTGTGATCCCCGATGGGTCATAAAGTGCTGCATAAGGACCAACATATCCCACGAGTTCACCTGGTTTGGACAGCTTGGCATGCGTGTCTGCCTGGCAATGAGCGCGTTCGTGTGACAGCCCGATGCGTCAGCCTCCTGGCGCAGCTGGAACGCTGACATGGTGGAAAAGACACCACTTACATACACGCATAAACTGCAACACTACACACTATCGCTTAGAACGTTCCCTCCACCATACGTGGAAGTAAACCGTGTAGGTGCAGCCGCTTGGCGCAAGCTCCACACTAATACGTTCCCCAGCCTTGCTCTCCGCCGCACATTTACCCTACCCGCTATTGCGACAAATGTCCTTTCTTTAGAGGACACCCAAACCTCTACCAGTCTACGTGTGAATGCTCCAAACAACCCGGCCTTCCTAGAGTACCCAACGCCTCCCCTTCCCAGCGGGAAGCCGCTCTTTCCATCAAAGCTTCGGACGACCAAGCGACGTCTGATTGACCGGACCAGCGCGATAACAGAAAAAAAATGGGCGCTAGACTGAGTGCTCCATCCTCTATTACTTCATTACAAAACAACAAATAAAAATTTGTACTACTATTCGATATGATAATAAAAACGTCGCAGTTTCGCCCGAAAGGCGATAGCAAATCAGTGGACAGGTATACGAAGTAAGGATAGTAGATTTATCGGCCATGTGAGTTTGTAAACATAGGCATGCTAAAAAAATTAACAATTTCGGGGTCACGCATGCACAAGCGAACATGAACACACCTCCCTCGATGACCGCGGAAACTCGCGGTCTAATCGCTGGAGCGAGGAAGCGCGGCAGCAGCAGCGAGCAAATTGACCTTCGTGCTGCGACTCGCATCAGCGCGAGCTAAGCCGCAGAACAGAGCGTGCGTCAGAGTGTGTTCCTCGTCACAGATGGCTTTCAAGATAATAGAGTGTTGTAGCTGAGCCTCTTTACGGTACGCTTCGCTCCGAGCTGCCCCACTAAGCCACACCGGAGCGACGGGCGATTTTCACGTGTTAGTTATACGTTTAGCGGAGCGGAGCGAACCTTTCGTAGTTGCAGCGCCCCCTGGCGATATTCAGGGTAATGAAAGAAAATAAAAACACTTTATGATCACTCTTGTACAGTAAAACGTAGATATGTATATATATAACTATTTCTCTATGAAGTATCTAGACGTGGGCTTGCAATGCGTCACCAGTCCATTTTATCCAATGGAAAATAAAGCGCCGTCTTGGGGAGTGCCACGTGTTAGCCAGCGCGCTTGCTTTTTGCATCCAATCCAATCCGTTCTGACTCCAACGCTAGCCAAAGCGCTGCGCGGCACGCTCCACTCAGGCAGCTTTTAAAGGCCGATCGACACGACGGACCAAATTGCTCTTTTGGACCGCGGTCCGTGCATCACGTGATAGGACGTCACCAGTTCGTGCGTACCACCATTGGCCCGCGCAAAACCGCGGCGCTCGCGGTCCAACAAATCGCCGAAGCTTTTCCCGCTTCTGTTTTGTGCGGCGGACCGCATGCAAACCGCAGCGATTTTGGCGTAGCCAACGAAGGTTGTGCGGCAACAGAGTGTCTTCAGCCAAATTACAGTGTACTAGCCAAATCTAATCTAGTTTTCGGCTCAGCAAAAGCCAGTCAAGCCAGTCGTTTCATGTCTGCCGTTCCGCCTACACGTGCGTGCAGCAGATATATTTTTTAAACACCGTGTCCTCTTGAAGTGACGAGGTTGTTTTTTTCATTTTGTATGCCTCGTTGAGCAGTTCCCGGCTTTGTGAGACTCGAGCCGGAACGATAACAATGATAACACTCTGGCTGGGAGCGTAGCTGGTTGGTCTGCTCTGCCGTCTGCTATGGCGGTCCGCCATGTGGATGTGCTCTGCGCCGGACCGGACCGCGGCGGGCCGTGACGTCGCATCACGTGACCTAGCGGCCCGGGGACTTGGTCCGTCGTGTGGATTGGCCTTAAAGGTGCATTTACACGACCGGACGGAAGAGGAATTTTCGCAGCGGATGGCGCATCACATGACGCGCGCGGCATCAGAACTTGCCGCCCTCGTCTTGTCCGGCCTCCTCCGCTCGCGATCCGGATTGAAAATGTTCGCCGGTATTTCCATCCGTCCGTTTGGCGGTCGTCTGGCCTCAATTTAACGCAGTCAGCGTCAAATCTGCCAACATTGGATGGTTTGGCGTGGCTACGATGGCGTGTTGTCGGCGTGATGCGTCCGTGGCTTGATGCCACGCGTGTTTTTGTGCAGGAGTGTGCAGGAGTGACCGCATGTGCTTTTGTTGTAGTGCAGCGGGAAAGGTGAGTCGTGGTTGCGCGCGCATTTCTATTTAGCCCGCGCAGCCTGCGTGAACTCAAAATGAGTGAGGTGCACAAGAAAATGCTAAGTGACGAAACAACCGGCACATTTTTTCCTCTTGTTGATGGTTTCGCCGCGCTAATGAATATAAAGCACGCCGACTATGCAAGCTCGCAGCTGCGTAACAGGCTATGGCAACAGATCGCTCTCGAAATGGCTCAGCGCCATGCAGAATCAGCGCCTTACTCTGTCGGTGTGTATTATTTGCTATAACTTCATTTTATAGATAATGACGTGCTGCGTAACCAAAAAATAAAGAAAGAGAGAGGGCAGGGCATTATGTCATTTCTGCGTCAGCCCTGTCTCTCTTTTTTTCTTTTGTGGTCAGCAGCATGTTACCAATTCAATATGAACCGTGTAGCCGAAACATTTACATCATTTTTGGGAATGCTCTTCTAGATTTGTACCATTATGTTTTCTTCATCTGATTGAACCTCTCCAGAGTTTCTAAATCGGTTTTCGCGAACAAATGCCGCACCTTCAGGAATTTTCACCCAGAGAAAAAGCGATGTTGGTAGTATAGGAGATTATATTTACAACATATATACAAAAAGAGTCTGAGTAGTTAATATGGCTGACCACCAACAACCCACAGCAGTCAGCGTCCCGCGATCTTCTTCTTCCTCTCTTCGTTCATCCTTCCGTAACACGTCCCCCGGGTTTTGAAGCGAAGAACTGTGAGCCAAGTATGGCGTCAGCCGCGAAACGTGCACGACGTCGCAGGACTTCATAAGGCCCTATGTAGCGAGAGAGAAGCTTTTGGGAGAGGCAGACCCGACGACATGGTGACCAAAGCAGCACCCAAGCACCTGGGGCGAACTGAGCATCGCGATGGCACCGGTAGTAACGCTCTTTTTGCAGATGCTGCGAGGCTAATAAGCGAGATCGGGCGACTTTACGCGCCATGTGAGCGCGATCGTTGACTTCGCGAGTGTAATCAGTGACAACGCGAGGCAAAGAAAGTAGGATGGTGTCAAAGTGGGGTAGCGATCATACAAAAGATAAAAGGGTGAATATCCTGCGGTGTCATGTGGGAACGAGTTATACGCGAATGACACGCAGGCCAGCGTGGCGTCCCAGTCGCGGGGATCGTTGGAAGCATATATCGACAGCACCTCTGTGAGTTTTCGGTTTGGACGTTCCGTAAGACCGTTCGTTTGTAGGTGGTAGGCGATGGACAGCCTGTGGTCAGTGCCACAAGAGTGGAGGAGGTCGTTCACAACTCGAGACAAGAACGAGCGGCCGCGGCCTGTAAGTAACTGTCGAGGTGCACCGCGCTGAAGAATGACGTCGCGAAGGAGAAAATCGGTGACGTCTATTGCGCAACAAGTCGGACACGCCTTTGTTATCGCGTAGCGCGTCCCGTAATGAGTAGAGACGGCGATCCATTTATTGCCTCTATAGTCGTCGTCGGAAAAGGGCTAAGCAGGTCAAGGCCTACGCGAAAGAATGGTTCAGAGGGAACTTCAATAGGATAGAGTCGGTCGACAGGCGGCAGGGGAGGTTTCTTCCGGCGCTGACACAATTCGCAAGTTGCGATGTAGCCACGCACAGAGCGGTAAAGACACGGCCAGAACCCTGCCGTGGTACGCGGTCGTATACGTACGCAAAACTCCAAGGTGTCCCGCCGGCGGTGCATCATAAAGTCGTTCGAGAACGACGGATCGCAGATGACAAGGAAGCACAAAGAGCCACTCGGGGCCGTCAGGGTTGATTGTTACGGCGGTAAAAGATGCCGTTGTGCAACACGAACATGTGGCACGTGCCATCAGAGCTGCCACGTTGAACTCTGGCAATGATGAATTGTAAGGATGCGATCGCGTTGTTGTTCAGCGCGCATGTCGGTCATGTCAGTCAAAGCCATCACACAGGTTACCGGATCATGCGCAACAGGATCAGGGGGGCCCACGGGGTGACGCGAGAAGCAGTCAGCGTCTTTGTGCAGACCTCCACACTTATAGTTGACAAAGAATGAAAATTCCTGGAGCCGCAAAGGCCAGCGACCAAGCCGTCCTGTGGGGTCCCGCAGGGAAGACAGCCAGCAGAGGGCGTGGTGGTCTGTAATGACCGAAAACGTGGGGCCGTACAAATATGACAAGAACTTGGTGACAGCCCAAACTAAAGCTAAGAACTCCCACTTGGTGATGGAGTAATTTCTCTCAGCAAGTGAGAGCAGGCGGCTGGTGTAAGCTATCACGCACTCGGTACTGTTGGGCGAGAACTGCGCCGATGCCATGGCCGCTTGCGCCAGTGTAGACTTCGGTTGGTGCAGATAGATCAAGGTGGGCAAGTATGGGAGGAGTGGTCAGAAACCCGATGACAGCGGCGAACACGTAAGCTTGCTCTGGGCCCCTTGAGAATGGCGTCTTCTTCTTTAGATCTGTCAAAGGCGGATCAACGTCGGCGAAGTTTTGACAAAATGGTGAAAGTAAGAACACAGGCCGACGAAGCAGCGCACGTCAGAAGCAGAACGTGACTCAGGGTAACTGCGCACGGCGCGAACTTTTTCGGGATCTGGTTGGACACTAGATGCGTCAACGAGGTGTCCCAACACGGTAATCTGACGGCGCCTGAATTGACACTTCGTGGAGTTTAGTTTAAGGCCGGCTTTTCGCAAGACCTCAAGAATGGCAGCGAGTCGGGTAAAGTGGCTGCCGAACGCGAGAGAAAAAATAACCTCATCAAGGTAACAAAGAAAGGTGGTCCATTTGTAGCCTCGCATAAGAGAGTCCAGGAAGTTCAAATGTCGCAGGAGCATTGCATAGGCCAAAGGGTATGGCTTTGAACTGGGAAAAGCCATTCGGCGTGATGAAAGATGTCGTCTAGCGGTGCATTTCTTCAATAGAAATCTGCCAGTAGCCGGATCGAAGATCGATGGGCGAGAAGAATTTAGCTCCTTGCAAGGAGTCCAAGGCGTCATAGATGCGTGGTAGTGGGAAGACGTCTTTTTGCGTGATATTGTTTAAGTGGTGATAATCGACGCAAAAACATCAGGTACCATTTTTATTTTTCACAAGGCGACAGGCGAAGCCCAAGGGCTGCCTGATGGCTCGATGACCCTTTTGGGGATCATTTTGTCCACTTATGATTGGATGACTCGACTTTCAGCATGCGATAACCGATAGGGACGCCGACGAATATGATTTGTGTCCGCAGTGTTTATGCGGGGGTGCGCAACAGATGTTTGGCCTAAAGGTCTGTCACCGAAATCAAAGGTGTCTCTGTACGATTCAAGCAGGTGACGTATGTCCGTGGCCTGTAAAAAGCTGAGGTCCGGTGCAATCATTTTCGAGAAGTCATCCGTTAAGAAACCAGTGCTGTGAGCTGCAATGTGTGCTAATAAGCCACTTTCGGCATTCAGACTCTCAATGTCAAATTCGGAACAAGTACTAACGCTGGCCAAGAACATCCCTGCCGGAATCACTTGAGGGCACAGGCTGAAATTTAGAAGCGGTAGAACGATGTCGTTATTAGTCACTGTGACCAACATACGCGGAACAGCAACTTTCCTGTTCGAAAGCACGTCGATGATGGGGCGAAGCACATATTCACCGTCAGGAACCTGTGGCTGGGTGGTCTAAGTGACGTAAGTAACTGCCTCGGGTAACAGACGCACAGCTAGAAGCGAGCAGAGGCGCTGTGGGGGGGTACTCGGCGCATCGGCGAGTTGAGGCAGTTCCAACTGAAGAACGCCGGTCACGCATTCGATTAGAGCAGAATGAGTGGATAAGCAGCGTAATCCAAGGATAACGTCGTGAGGACAGTTGTCGATCACAGCAAAAAGAACAGAAGTAGGGCGGCCGAATATAATGGAACGCGCAGCACACATTCCAAGAACAACCAGCACGCCGCTGTCGGCCACACGAAGCACTCGGGCAGCTGCTGGGGTGAGGATCTTCTTTAAACGTCTACGTAGGCTAGCACTCATCACAGATACGTTGGCTCCAGTGTCGACGAGTGCTTGGACAGATACGCCGTCTATTTTAATGTCTATTACACTTCTCCTTGTGGGCGCAGACAGAGTATTTGCTGCGGAAGTCGGCGATGCAGCGCCACCTCCAAGGGCTGCATTTAGTTTTCCGAAAAAGTGCGACCAAGCGCCACAGGGTACGAACGGCGACGTGGCTACGGTGAACGGGAAGGTGGGCGACGTGTTTGCGGTGAACGAGACTGGTGTGCGCGTGGTGATGGTGAGCGGCGGTACCGCGTGTTCCTAGCAGAGTTGTCCGCGCTGTTAGAATCGGCGGTAGGCGAAACATTGCCCGTATTTCCATCAAAATCGCTCAGGTTGGTGGGCGCGCGAGGTGTTGACGGCCGCGAGTTGCGACAGTATCGGCGACATGACCAATGCGGCGACAGGTGAAACATATAGGCTGGTCGTCCGCAGTTCTCAACTCAGTCGTGTCCCGATAACGCTGAGAGAAGCATCGGGGTGGAGCGAAAATAGTAGAAAGCGTTCGTTATCTCTGGGATTAGCGACAGCGCTCGCACAATGTAAACCAACGTTTTCGAGTTCCTGGCGAACGATTGCTTGTACAAGAATAACTGAAAATGTGGTAGCATCAAGGCTACGCGAACAGAAAGCTGCGGGAGCCATCGCATCCAGTTCACGTCTAACAATTCGCACCACATCCTCTGATGGCGACGAATGCTGCTGTGCGGGTTGATCTTCAAATGCCCAGATTGCCGCAGTATTGGGAAGTCTGGCGAGTGGTTCCAAGATGCCTCGGCTTTTGGCGTGCTCGAATTCTCACCACTCTTAAATGATTGCATCAACTGTAGAGCAACTCTTGAACATCAGCAATTTAAACGCGTCGTCAGCAATGCCCTTAAGCACGTGCCCGACCTTCTGAGCTTCTGTCATGTCATTATCGGGTTTACGACAAAGTGCCAGCACATCCTGGATGTATGAGAAATAGGCGTCCGGGGGGAATTGGGCACTGGAGGCCAGTTCCTGCTTTCCGTCAATTTTACGGCTGGCTGGTTTGCCAAACAAGTCTGTCAAGTTCTCTTTGCATTTGTCCCATCCAGTTAGCTCCACTTCCTGGTTTTCATACCACATCTTTGTCGTCCCTCTTAGGTGGAACAACAGGTTAGCTAGCGTAAGCGTAGAGTTCCATCTGTTGATTCCACTCACGCGTTCGTACATGGCCACCCACTCGTCAACGTCGGCGCCATCGGTCCCGCAGAAAGTTCCAGGATCGTTGGGTTGCACGACGACAACCGAAGGTGACAGCGACGAAGCTGGCGACGGTGACGTAGAAGGCGGCAAGGACGTTGATCCCACGTGCTCACCGTCATTCATGGTGCGGACGGTGACGCGACGTCCACTGCGTAGTTTCGTTTCCAGCCGTGGTACCCCGCACCTTTCACATATATGTAACGCGGATGTTCAGAGTATAGAATATTATATTTACAATATATATACCAAAACTTCGAGAACGCTTAAGCTTCGCCTTCAAAAGTGGACGCGTTAGCGTTATCGCACCCCGTTCGCACCAGCCACTCATTCGCACGGCATGCTCTTGAGTCATACAAAGACGAAACGTGCGCCAGAGCAAGCGGAAGGAACTAAAGAGCTTGGTGTCTCGGAGAGAGAAACGATCTACGAGAGCCAAACATCGTGATCGGCACGGACAGCCGGGCCGGGACGCGCTATAAAGGCAGACGTGATCGTGGGTCTGACGCCTCGATCCTCTATCTCGCTTGGGAGCACCACGCAGACGCATGACTCCTCGCCAGCAGTACGGCACACTTCGCAGAGAAAGCTATCGCGCCAGACGCACTACGGCGCAGCGATCACGTCAGAGGCGTGCCGCATCGGACGCTGCACCTAGGAATCGCGCTGTGAGCGGAAAGAGGAGCCTTGTCGCCTAAACACGAGGATTCATGTGACGCACGCTGGAAGTTCGAAGGAGAGAGAACGAGAAAACTTATTAAACGCAAGGGTATTGGGGCATCCTCGCACCGGTCCCCGCACGACCCCAATGCGCTCAAACGAGACGAAGGGGAGGAGCGGGCGAGTGGCGCGCCACATGTTCGGACAGCGCCGTACATTGTGAGAAGGGGGTCTTCTGTGTTTGCCGCAAGAGGGCTCTACATGCGCGCCAAGCGCAAAAGAAATGTAGCGGTAACGTACTTAGCTACGCGTTTAACTGCGACTTCTGTAATTTACATGCTACTATACCAATATACACCGCAGTATAACTTTCTATGGCACGCTTCTAAGGCAATGCCGCATTCACTAGAGGCGCTTTTCTCCCGCTTGGAAGCGTCGAACTCATGGCTGAGTGGTAGCGTCTCCGTCTCACATTCCGGAGACCCTGATTTGATTCCCACCCCGCCCATCTTGTAAGTTGTTTTTATTTATGAAGTGACTTCCGCCATTTTCGCTCATGGCCAATGCCGCCGACGCCGAATACACCGGCTTTTCTGCGACACGAGCTCCTTAACGCTGTCGCGATATAATGAGTCTGAGTAGTTAAGATGGCTGACCACCAACAACCCGCAGCAGCCAGCGCCTCGCGATCTTCTTCTTCCTCTCTTCGTTCACACTTCCGTGACAATATAAAGGACCGGCCACATGCGGCGATTGATCCGGAAATGGAAGCGAGCCAGTGCGTCACATCCTAAGTCTGGCTCCGGTGGCATGAACGTATACATCGGAAAAGAAATTACTATAGAAAGGAGTGCCCCGTGACAATTTTGAAAGTTCTATAAAGGAAAGGCGCGTGAGAAACAGGCCGTTGTTCCGTAATAGGCAAGCGGTAATTGCTAGCCACCAAGCATATGGAGGGTGTATAGGGGAGGGTGTGTAGGGCGGGTGGCCGTTCTTGACCGCTACGAGGTCGTCACTGAAAGCTACCACGAGCCAAACGATGCCTTAGCTTCTGCAATATAGGAGGGCCTACTTCCCATCGTGCCGATAGACACTGAAGGGAGGGAAGAGTGCATGCAGAGGAGGCCGGCTTGCGTTCGCTATTATTGGCCAATTAGGTACCCGTGTAGAGAAGCAAGGCAGCAGGCAACCATAGAAAATGTCCGACAACACAAAATTTAATAAGTAGGCTAGAGAGAAGTGCGTATAAGTATCTTCCGTTTGCGTTACTTTGTGTAAACGGTTCCGTCATTGGCATTTCCTTCGGCATATATGTATGTTTAATGTTCGTGTAAGCAAACAGGACTTCTTCAGGACCAGTAGGAATAGGGCGGGTGCGTACCCGGCGTCTCCACCAGTCTATCGCGAGAGGAAAAGGCAAGCAGCCAGTTCCAAGCGAACGGCCGTTTACTGTGCGTTTCTTCAGCAGGCCCCATGCACAGTTCTGCATCCTCGGCTTCTAGCATAACTAGCGTGTGCCAATATAGAGGAAGCGGTAGATACTTGCGTATAATAGCAATCTGCGGAGCACTCAAAGTAACTGGATAACGCGTAAGCGTTTTCTATCTTACAGAAGAGTAGATTACGAAAGCGGCTGAAAGTTTTAAGAGCATTTTGCGCTCATTAAGAGGTAATGCGCGGAATAATTGATATTATGTGAAAGAAATATTTGTCGCTAGAAGCACTCACACAACAAGGAAAGTGAAAGTGTCTGTCGTAGTAGTTCTGCGGAAAACCGCAAGTAGGAGAGAAGTAATGAATAAAGGGCGAAATCAGACATCCACCCGTTCATAGCAATTGCTACAAAGGAAACCCATACGAGTTCCTCGAGAGAAAAGCCTCATAGTTGAAGAAAAAATCATCCTGGTCCGGTTCTCGAACCCGGGACCACCGCCTTTCCGGGGCAGCCGCTCTACCATCTGAACTATCCAGGCGGCTAGCAGATGGCAGGGCGAAGTCAAATTTGCCGACAACACGAAGAAAAGGCAAGAGTTTGTCGTAGTAGTTCTGCGGAAACCTGCAAGGTGGAGAGAAGTAATGAATAAAGGGGGAAATCTGACATCCACCCGTAGAACTGCTACGACAAACTCTTGCCTTTGCTTCGTGTTGTCGACGAATTCGACTTCGCCCTGCCATCTGCTAGCCGCCTGGTTACCTCAGATGGTAGAGCGGCTGCCCCGGAAAGGTGGTGGTCCCGGGTTCGAGTCCCGGACCAGGACAAATTTTTCTTCAACTATGAGGCTTTTCTTTCGCCGAACTCGCATGGGTTTCCTTTGTAGCAATTGCTACGAACGGGTGGATATCTGATTTTCCCCTTTATTCAACAGGAAAGTGTGTTGACGCCGGCACAAGCACGACTGGAAGGGTTACAGCATGCAAGAATAAGATGAATTTCTGTGTCGTTGTGAGGCACTTCGGATTAGAATGAATGGCTGTCTAGCTAAGTCATTTAGACAACATTTAGAAACAGAATCTAGACTATTGCTGGAAAATGCAGTGGCCTTTGATGCGATCTCATAACAAGGAGGAGCTGCATTTGAACATGAAAATTTGCCTCTGTGTTCACAACAGTTCATTTCGTTGTAACACGCTGCTACAGCAACGCTTATCTTACACAAAACATTCGGAACCTTCTAATATCCGTGTAAATTACGTAAACTGCATTACGTGACGGCCTCAGCTCTTCGATTTGTCGGTTAATTCGGTTTGGCTGTGCCATACGCTCGTCTCCCTGTTCGATGATATGCTAGAATAACTGCACAAGAAAGAAAGCGGAGCGAGCCATTACCAATCATTGGTAAACTGCTTTTCAACTGTGAAGATCAGTTTTCGTATAGACTGCATCATAACGGTTATTTATAATATTATTACAATATGATCAAGCGATGCTCAAGAAACGAGCCGCCGTGAGAACGACGATTAAGTTGGTCGGTGCGCTTGGCACGGGCGACTGCGGTTCCCAGTAATAATTAGTATACTGTGAGGCACCGTGGCGTCATACCTTATTGGAATGTCGGGCAGAGGAGTGACGAGGTACTCGCCATCAGGAACTGGTGGGAAAGACAACAGCTCAATGTAGGCTATTGGCTTTGGCTGCAGGCGAAGAAAGCCGGTGGAACGTGAGCGGCAGTGGGGTGCGTCAGAAGGTTCTGCGAGCATCGGCAACTCTAGGCGAAGGGTACTGGAAGAGCAGTCAATAAGAGCAGAATGTGCGGAGAGAAAATCGAGGCCGAGAATGAGGTCGCGGGGGCAATGAGAAATTCCGGTGAAGAGGACAGGAGTGTGGCGGCCGGCGATGCTGACGCATGCCGTACACATGCCGATGATAGGCACAGTACCGCCATCCGCAACGCGGACGACGCGTGCTGACGCTGGGGTAAGGAGCTTGTGCAATTGTCGTCGGAAGGCAGCACTCACAATTGAAAGATGTGCTCGTGTATCGATAAGTGCCGTGACAGGATAGCCGTCAACGTCAACATCAAGAAGGTTTCGGTTTGTAGGTAACGTGAGCAGAGGATTTGAGAGCAGGGTCGACAACGCAGCTTGACCTCCAGAAGCTGCAGTGCCTAGTTTTCCGGTTGACGCTTTTTACAGGCTATTTACACTGGAGCCAGGCAGCCAGGCCGACACTCGCTCGCGCCAAGGGCACAGACCAACTTCATCGTCGTTCTCGCGGCGGCTCGTTTCTTGAAGATCGCTTGATCATATCGTAATACTACCGCCCCCCCCCCCCCCCCCGCCCGGCGGCGTAATACTACCCCCCGGCAACAATATTATGCTATTGTGAGGGAAGGAGGAGGAGGAGCTGCATTGCGAGTTTTCTGTCATGGAACTCGATATTTCATTCAACTTGAGTTTTTCACTTGAACTCATTTGGATAAACACGATAATTGCACGATTCTGAGGAACTGTAGTTGATTCAGGGTTTTATGTTACTAATGAAGAGTGTGAGACATATCATAATTTAGTGCAAATAAATTTATGTGGATATGGGAGTTTAGAGCGTCCATAAATTGACTGGCGAATGCAGACAGGGAGGCCCCCATGACTCAAGGGCTGTCTTATGACTACTCGTAATCTGATGAGTCATATAAACGAGCCGCTACACGCCACATTGTATTCTTATCGTTTTCTTGTCACAAATAATATAAGCTTTACCTCTTTCCACTGACATATAACATTTGCAAAATATTCACTTATGGGGTTCATTTTACTTGAGCTGTCGTTCTTATACACGGGAATTTCGCAGTCCGAATAATGGAGCCACAGCCATCATAACTTTGCTTTGAAGGCGCGTTTTAGTTTTACGGAGAAGTTTCGCTGAGCATTCTGAAAAAAAATATATTTCCAGACATTAGGATTCTTATTAATGTTTGTTTTCTTTTTTAGCCCAATGTTGTTTGGAGACTGGTTACCGATGATTTATTCCTCAAGCTTGCGTCTGGCCACAGCAACCTTCTGAACGAAGTCTGGAACTTCCAGGGCACGCTTACATTATATTGCGAATTGTGTTCGAAATAATATCCAATTTTAGCTGCAAGGCGTACACAGGAGCTCAGTTAAAGATAACTAATTATCGAGGCTTCTCGTTAGGTATTCACTGCAGTAGGAACTTGTCAAATACAACATGTTACCTAACGTAGTTGGTTTTCAAGCAGCCACGAACTGGTCTTCCAGCGTTTTCACCGCCCATGGATTTCTCTTCGTTTTCCTTACTCGCACTTTATGTTCCCTGAGTATATAAACATCTTGGAAAATATTGCCGCTACAACTTTTATGTAACGCATTTTGTCAGTTTACTGGAACAGCTAATTTGCCCCGCACTTCTGTTTACTTTTGCTTCTTTTTCACCCAATGGTGCAACATCGAATGAATCAATAACAAGAGGAAGCGCTTATTAGCATCGTGAAATATTGAAAGCAAAAATAAAACTACCTATAAAAAAATTATTTGTGCTTCGGTCGTGGGTAGGGCTTTCGTCAGAATACAGTCGGTGGTGTCAGATAAATATTGATAAGCGCTCGTAAGTCAAGAAATATACCGAATCTACAAGCGAAGTCAGTACTAGTCCAATAACGTCACATTTATTACAGACTGGAGCGGATTGTTTAGTTCAGCTGTGCGTCACTCGCAGGACACTTATAGGGACGTATCTGTCGGAGAAAGGAGAGATAAAACAGCTCTTATGTTCACACTGCACTTCAAAGGCACTGCATTATTGCCCTAGCTGCAAGGAGAGTGCGAACATTAGATCAAATGTAGCAGTAGTGCGAAATTGCCAGTGCATTATTGCCCGTGCCTATGTGCTGGTGACGCGGAGGGATCAATGTTCTGGAAAGAAGGAAAACATTTACATTGAGCGAGCTGATTGGTGCCTTGTGTATGACTTCTGAAGATACCGCATATGTGGGCGAAACAGCAGCTACCTTCTTAACAGCGGCGATAAGGCGCCAGCACATCGTCCACGTTTTACCACTCTACTTTTCTTTCTTGCATAGTGATTCCATCCTGCCTCACTGTCATTGTTTGATAACGTACTTATATTGCCGGCTTCTGATATAAATTAGTTGAACGTTTTCGCCAGTATGTGTTCTTCATTTCGGTATGCTCTATCTTTCCTTCAGTAAAAGTACAGGGGCTTTGGTCAGGGGAATAATAAACAGCAAAATAATTTAAAGGAAGCCCTGTCACAGCTTACTGGTTAAGAGTGAAAATGCAAAGGAGAAATTAATACAATGAGCATGAATATATAGTCTTGCTGAAGTTGTGGTAGCAAAAGGTGAAAAAGCCAATAAATATAACACAGAATATAAAAAAAGATCGCCACTACAATTTAACTCAAGTTGAGAGTAAACTATTGTGAGATATAAGTAAAAACTGACCTGTGTGAAAAAAAAATAAAAAATAGGGTTTTACGATAAGTTTAGCTCTCTTCCGAATAGGTATAACACCACAAAAGCTAAGGGCTGCTTTTATTTCCTTCTCAATATTATAATAAACAGGTTCGAGAGCTGCCTTTGAAACTTTTCTGACTGGTGGTTGCAGTGCAGCGAACTTCAGGATGGGATGCAATCCTGTATATTTTCTGGATCTGTGAGAACGAAAGTGTGACAGTAAATACTTTATACTGTAAAAGCTGTACATTTTGTAAATACTCTAAATTCTTTGAAGTTTTTACCTGGCAAGTTGAAGTGCGCATGATTGGATTTGGAAATTTCTTGGCTGTTTCCGTGCCTTGCCTGTTTATTCCACCATTGATTGACTTATGCTAAGCATATATACGCCTGTGTCAGTGTCACCAGTATGGCGGTTAGCACGCCTGCCTTCGTTTGACAGAACGAGCATTCCAGCATATTGCCGCGATAAAGAAAAACACTTGCTATGAGATGCAGTAATAAGAATGATTTATTATCGTGCGTAAGTCACATCATTGTTCTTTAAAGTGCCGATACATCTCATCGTCCTTATTGCACTACAGACGCGGCAGTTGCATTCCACAGGAAAAAAAAAGCAGCGTACCGATGCGTAACATCTTTACAGAAAACATGATAACGTAAGTCACTTGTATAGGTACGATTTCATGTCACCACATGCACCCTTTTGGGTGGGTATTCTGGGACCGCGTGCAACTTTCACCATTTGGCACTACCTCATATTTCACGTCGTTCAGGCATTGGGCCACTATGTATGGTGTAAAACACAACCTTTCCTTACAAAAAAATATTTCACTAGTTATTGAAATATTTTGGTCAATGCCAATAAATGCCATCGAACGTTCATTGTGGCGTTGTTGAAACACCTCTGAGGAAGACGTTGACAAGTGTTAATGGGCCCATGATATTTTGTATAAAACCATTCAGACACTTCCCTTTGAAAAATCATTGATCTGTTGAAAACATGTTTAATGTAAATGGTGAGGCTCCATTGAAGCATTGTTGATGTGTTGCATGTCGGTATTGAAAACTTATCGAAACATTTTTCAAATGCGTTGCGTGTGAAGAGGGAAAGCCCGTCGCAATATTGTTGGAGCTTTATTTAACGTCAACATTGAAAGGATGTTGAAAGTCGATTGAATCACGCCCGCAATGTTTCTTGACTGATGTTTAAAACGGCACTTTTATTACAATTCTGTTCAGCTATGTTATGTCACACATCATTAGCTTTGCCATCATGTTGATATAGTCCTTGCATGTGAAACGACACGGGCAAACTTAAATACGGGTGCATCTCTATGGCAGGCGTGGGTCGCCTTAGGCTTAAAAGCATGCTGCTCTCTAATAAACCTATAAACCTGTGATAAGCCTGGAATAAACCATATTGCAAAGCTGCCAGTACAATCGTTATGCCAGTTTTTCAATTGGCACAATATAGCGAAATGAATGCTCCTTCTCAAAATGAACAATTTAAAATTGATGCAGACTAAAACCATGTTTCTAAATGTTTACTTGTCACCAAACCTTTGTGTAAATGTACAACCATTTGCAGCTTGAGAACAACAGAAGCTTCCTAAAAGGTTTTGTAAAGTACAAACTACCTATAGCTTGACACCATAACAAGGTTTAATACTGTCAGATGTAAAGTCTGCGTGGCCCTGAAGTAAAATATTTTGTCTATTTTAATAAATAGCAAAACATATAACAAGCAATTAAATTATATGCAAGTAGAACTGCGTCATAGCAGACAAAAACACTCAAGAAAGGTACTTGATTTATTTATTAGGTAGCCAGTGACAGTAACCAAGACACGACTCGCACAAGCACATGGCAAACACTGATACATTAGGTGGTGATATATAAGTTTTGGTGAATTAAAAGAAAATCGGCTGTTGCAGATAACATAATTCCAGTCCTTGAGCGGAATTAGGGAGGCACACGTTTCTTGCATGAGAAATTAAAATACATCTTCAAGAGAAAAACGAAAATCCATTATCTACTTTTTTTAATTACTTGATGGCGCCTATTCCAATTTACGAATTGTTGCCACGGAATTTGCCACACACATGCATTGAAGGAATTTATAGAATGACACCAGTTTCTAAATATACGCCACAATACTGGCCATGGAAATTCACTCTTGTTGCACTTATTCAAAATGACAAAAAAAAACATTTTGTTGCATTGAAACACAAAAGCAACTGGAATGCCCCTGTCTTTTCTAGCATATTTTGGAAATATTTCGAAAATGCTGTCATTCTGTAAGATAAATTCCATGAATACGTCTTGAATTTTTACCGGATAAAGCTTGTAAACTACAATATGTGCCGCAAAGCAATTATTTCGGTGAATTACTAACTTTGTGTTTATTAGTGGAATAGTGTAGGTTTTTCAATTTCTTGGACTGATAATGTCTACCTCTATGAATAATCAGCTGAGGAACAACAATTTGCTATCTGCCACAGGCGATAATTAAAAATGCCGCAGAACTATAAAATGATCACCCCGTATAATCCTCCTATTTAATTTTTGAATGGTGTGTGCCAATTTTGCTAAATATGGTCGACCTCGGAAACAACATGGAAATTTCAATAAGTGAATCCGTAGTAGCAGTTTATTGCGCTACTTTGCTTGTCGCAAGAACCATTCGTGTTTCCTGCTATGATTACTAGACTGAAAGGAATAGAAAGCTGGGCGAGTTGGTATTGATTCGAAGGCCACTAAGCAAGGGTGAACTGCAAACAAAGGCGAAAGAAGACGCCGACACAAGGGCTGACTTTCAACTGGCAAGCATAATAAATGAACGACTTCGTATACACTTGAACAGCGCATGCGCCTGCAAGCAGTGAACAATTCATGACAGGCATTCGTGGTTAGGTCAGGTGATACCAAACAACAATAAATTAAGAAAAATCAAAACCAGCGTACTGCTCGGCTACCAACTATTTTCGTCTTTTAAAAGGAAAATTTATTTTTCTTGGAGGGCCATTTAAGGCTGACAATCTGGTCCTGTTTTCTGTATGCTAAATAACTCAGAAATTTCGTGCGTCCATTGGTATGGATGGCGAAAAAGACATTCGGCCCGAGTAGCCTTTGCAGAAGCCCGCTGTGAAGGCAATGCATTTTCAAGTGTGAAAAGCAAACAATGCCTTTAAGCGCACTTCCATGCTCCCCGAAGTGCACCTTTGCATACCGCATTGATCGTCCCACGTAGACTGGACCACACGTGAGGGGGACGCTGCACACTACCCCAGAGGCACAGAACACACACAAATTAGTGTGTGTTCAGATATACAGGGCAGATATCTTTTGCACTTGTGCCTTTTCCACGAAGCTAGTTAAGGGTAGTAAACAGCATCCCTTCACGTGTGGCCCAGTATAGGTGGCACAATCAGGGTTATGTGCAAACGTGCACGTCAAGGAGCACCCAAATGCGCTAAAGGCACTGGTTTCTCTTCTTACTTGGCAGTGCGTTGCAGGGATTACGGCTGCACCGCAGATTTCGCTCGCACCGAGACTCATTTTCGCCATCCAGACTAATTGACGCGTCAGATTTGTGATGCCTATAGAATGCAAATGGCCACAATTAGTACATGACCGGGGTAGTTGGATAAGTATGGGAGAGGCCTTTGCCCTGCAGTAGGCGTAACCAGGCTGATGATGATATAATACCTAAAGCAGGACCACATTGTATTATTCGGCTGTGAATAGCCCACAAGAAAGGTAAATTTCCTTTTTAGACCACGCAAGTCTTTGATAGCCGATCAGCACGCTGGTTTTCGATCCTTGTTAATTCATTACTTTAGTATTGTTGTATAACCTGATCTGACCATGAATACTTATCGCGAATTATTCAGTGCTTTACGCGCAAATGCACTGTTCAAGTTAATACTGATTCATTTATTCAATAAATTTTCCAGTTGAAAGTGTAGTGTCTACGTATTTCTTAGTCTTCGTTTTTAGTGCAATGTGGGTTAATTGGCATGGATTACTGTATTTCTTATTGTTGCGTACCAAGCGAGTTATTTATTTTAAATGCTTCAAATTGTTATTCGAAAAATTGTGAATACTAGTGAACTTCTCGAAGACATTAAATAATTATTCCTCGAATGAGTTCCATTTCAGTTTTGTTTAGTGCCACAAGAAAACATAGAATGAATGAATTCCCAAAAAATCTAGTTTCATGCATATATGAATGGCACATCATTGCCATTACTCGACAGATTTTGCGGTGCCCTAAATTCAAGTTAACTGATACCTTTCATTTTTGCTCATGTATCGGGATAGCAAAAAAACATTTACCTGAACTTAATTAAATCACAGTTTTAAATCCGTAAGCAGTTCCATCGTTACCAAACGAGAAAACTATCCGTCCGTCCCTCCTTAGCCTAAGATGATTGCTCTCAAGATAGAGGCGTCCAACTGTGCGAGAAGACGACGAAGAACGCGCGAGTAGTGGCATGAAAATTTGGGGGTGGACCAACATGATATTTGGGGGTGCGCAACTTGAAATTGGAGTTGAGCCAACTTGAAATGAATTTGCTAATCAGCCGACCTAAATTTGCGGCTGGGCCAACTTGAAATTTGGGAGTGAACATACTTGAGATATTGGGGTGGCTAAATGCACAAGTGAGCGCTGCTGAGCGCCCTTCGAGTTTTGATCACCTCGCGTGCAAGCGAGTGCATTGAGACGCTTGGAATTGTTTTCATCGGGCCTTACCGAGACGCAGTGGGAAAGCAGGCGAGAGCTTGAGGGAGCAAGGAACGCGCGCATAACTCATGCTTGCGCGAGCGGCAGTGAAGATGACATGGCTTCGCGGCCATGCACTCTCCCATCACTCCACTCCTCATGCGCTACCGCGGCAGCTGCTCGATTTTGAGCGCTCTGCTCCGTCGATGCGCGCTAGTGGCCGGAGTTCCGGTTCAATTGGTACGATTGCACTGAAGGGGTTGGAAGCGCCGAGAAAAATCTGTCAGCTGTTTACTAAACCCTAAACATTGTTTGCCACCGGAATGGCCATGGCAATATGTGCATACGTGCAATTTCCAGAATTTCAGAAATTTTCTATTAACGAGAACCACTCCAACAATGCCATTGATTCACTTGCAGACATATGCATGAAACAAAATTTTCTGAAACTTTTTCTTAGTAACTTGAAATGGTGTGGCACCATGGAACAATTTTTTTTCACAAAACTGGGCTGTATGACATGAAAAACACAAGATAACTAAAACACAAAACAGTAAACGTAGTAAACAAACACTATATTTGGCAGAACTAGGTAAAACCTTAAGAACTGGTAAGAACTAGGCACAACACTGGCATTCTGATTTCAGTCACCAATGACTGGCCGTTACGGAGACCAGTATAACTAACATAACTCAAATTAACATAAAATTTGAAGAGTTACAAAAACACAACGTTTGTTCGCTCGTTTCAGAAATTTGAATTGGACTCTATAGGAGACTAACGTAACAAACATTATTGAATTTGGTATAAAAATATCGACACTTAGAAAAGCAAACTTGGTTCTTGGTTTCAGATGAACAACTTGGGCTCTTCAGGAGACCAAGAATAATAGCATGCTAACATCCTAGTATTCTTAAAATTGCCAAGTTTCTGTCACTGCATAGTACCTTATGAAGCGCTTAATAAAAGCACAAATGAAGCACCAAACCAGTTCCTTTTCCAGATGCATAGGATTCTTCAGTAAGCGTGAATGATTGTTGCGTAGCCTGTAAAGTGCGGCTACCTAAGCGAACCTGCCTACCTACCTACCTACCTACCTAAGCGACGCCACCTGCACAAGTTCTGATGTTTTATTTCGATACTAAGCCCGCAAAGGTTATAATTTACCGTACTATTGCTCCAATTTTATGTTTAATTGGTCTTTGGAAATATTTGAATACTATTGAAAGATATTCCAGGGGAAAGGATTCCTGGAATAAGGGACCCTCCCCCCTCGATTAACCAGTCTCTGTTTGAAATAAAGGTTCATTGATTGATTCATCAATTAAAAAATATTTACATTTACGAATAGCGGCTTTGTATTCGAAAACCGTATCAAATGGGACACTATTTAGTTCGTTATTTGAAAGTGTCGAGTATTCGCAAACCGAAAAAATATATGAAACCTAAATTGCGAGAAATATTTCCCCCCAAAATGTGACCCTCAACCAATTAAACAAGGACAACTTGAGAGCCCATTCATCTTTTTGATCAATTTGAACCCATAGGCTACTTGAATAATGGTTCATAATAACCCTGTAAACTGGCAAGCGCTCGCTTGAAGCAAGAAAGCAGGAGACACTTCCAACGATTTCTGAATGGGGCAGTGGACATGTCCCATGGTCTCTAAGAAGCTTTAGACTGTAGATGTCAAGGGCCTATTCAGTGCTCCTCAATTTATTTAACATATGCCAGGAAAAACCACATAATGTTTTTTTTACCATATCTTACAATACAAACTGACAAAGTGCATCTTGACAAATAGATTAGGCGCTTAGAATGAATAAGCGTTCATTGCAGCTAGGAATGTTGGCATTGATGCCAAAGTAAGTACACCTTGTAGCGAAGCTTCCATAGAAACTCATACGTTCAAAACATGGTGGTTCAGCGGCACTTCAAAGGGGCTTAGTGCCATCTGTGTGGCGAGGGAATACTTCCGGCTGAAGAAAAGTAATGTGACGCCATGTCTTCTAAAACAGAAGCGACGCCACTTTGATGTCAAAAGCAAGAAATTTGTTTTGACAGCCTGCCATTAGAACTGTATGCTTAAATGCCCGCCATTCGACTTGATGGGCGTTTCGAGCTTCCAGCACAGGAAGCGATGCAGCAAAGGGTGAGGCGTACGGGTGTCAAAATTGCAGCCTCGCACACAACATACTTTTTTTGGAGGGCGACGAAAGCTTTGGGTGTAGAGTGCTCGTCCTATCGCCCGTCGCGAAGCCGGTCAGCCAGCACTGCGCCACGAAAATTGCTAAACTTAATGGTTATATGGCGATCGTAACTCGCTACTTTTGACTGAACAGGTTGAGCAATGATGAAACCACACGTGCCATCATATTCAGAAAAACGTTGACAAAGGTTGACAATTCAAGAGCTAGATTGCATTTCAAATGACTTCGTCAACACCCTCTCTTATGGTTGGCGCTGAAAAAAGGTATTTATTTCAAGGAATGAGTAAAATAGCGTTGTCTTTTTTCGTCACGCGTAAATTAAATTGGTTAGGTGTTCTATTTTTGTTGAATGAATCAAACTATACCTTGTATTAAATTAAAAAAAATTCCCAATAGTCGTTCCTTCCTCGCATAGTAGCTCCATATTCTCTGCTTCCATAACCACCCTTGCTGACGTCGGTTTCATATTGTTCTGACCCAATTTTCGCCGAAGATTCCCGATCTATTGGGAACGACCTTAGTGATGCTGACAACTATATCCCCATTGTCGCTTTGATCGAAACAACCAAACAAAAAACCCGCCGTAATTGCTTATTGGGTCTGACGTTCGGCTGCTAAGTACGAAGTCGCAGTATCGAACCTAAGCCACGGCGGCTGCATTTCGATAAGGACCTAATGCGAAAACACCCAAGTACTTAGATTTCATCATCATCAGCAGCAGCAGCCGCTGCCTGGTTACGCCCACTGCAGGGAAAAGGCCTCTCCCATACTTCTCCAACTACCCCGGTCCTGTGCTAATGGTGGCCATTTTGTCCCTGCAAACTTCTTAATCTCATCCGCCCACCTAAATTTCTGCCGTCCTCTGATACGCTACCCTTCTTTTGAAATCCAGTTCGTAACCCGTAATGACCATCGGTTATCTTCCCTCCTCATTACATGTCCTGCCCATGCCTATTTATTTTTTTAATTTTAACAAAGATGTCATTACCTCGCGTTTGTTCCCTCACCCAATCTGCTCTTTTCTTATCCCTTAATGTTACACCTATCATTCTTTTTCCCATAGCTCCTTGCGTCGTGAATTTAAGGAGAACCCTTTTAGTAAGCCTCCAGGTTTCTGCCCCGTACGTGAGTACTGGTAAAACGCAGCTGTCATACACTTTTCTCTTGGGGGATAATGGAAACCTACTGTTCATGATCTGAGAATGCCTGGCAAACACACCCGAAGCCATTCTTATTCTTCCGATTATTTCAGTCTCATGATCCGGGTCAGCGGTCACTACCTGTCCTAAGTAGATGTATTCCTTTACCACTTCCAGTGCCCCGCCACCTATCGTAAACTGCTGTTCTCTTCCGAGATTGTTAAACATTAACTTACTTTTCTGCAGATTAATTTTGATTAATTTTGCTGCTGGTTTGCTTCTCCAGGTCACCTAGCATGCATTGAAATTGGTCCCCTTAGTTACTTAGATTTACGTGCTTGTTAAAAATCCCCAGGTGGCCCAAATTTCCGGAGTCCGCCACTACAGCCAGCCCTTCAATCTTATCGTAGTTTTGGCACTGTTATAATCGACCTCTCAGTGTGGGAAACATTTCATCAGGTGCTCCCATGTCGAGATTATTCGCCTGTTCCTCGAAAAAGCGTCACCTATCTCCACCTTGAGCAGACGCAAAGGCGAGGGCCCAAGAGGAGAAGACACAAAGGGGAGGAGGTCCTCGGCTTAACAACGTAACAAAGGCACTGACACTTCCACGAACTCCCCAAGTTTTGCAAGGCATTGACTACCAAGAGACCACGAGGGGTATTTAAGGCCGTCGTGGCTCCCGCGTATGGCAGAACCGCTCGAGATTCGTAGAGAGTCATAACTATGTAGCAGTGAAGCTAGGGCATTCTTTTCTACTTTTTTTTCACCACTGCAATGCCCACCTGCGTCGTCGTTTCTTTATTCCTGCGGTGAAGGCGCATCTACCCGGTCCAGATTGTATCAGCTGGTTGGCAGCAAAGGGTATTCCACCGTTTATACTGGCCGAAGCAGATTGGTGAGCACTTGACTTTCTTTTAGAATTTGCCATCCTTTAGCTCGCCTGTTTTCTAATACGACAAATTAGTTTATGTACGTGCACGGCCATGTTGAAGCTTCCTCACATCACATGAAAGTTAGAACATTTTCGTTCGGGATTAACCATGGATAAAAGTGAACGGAGAAAGCCAGAGTTATAACTTTGTCAAGAGGCAGGAAGTGACGTCTGGACAAGTCATAGAAAGCCGCAGCTTATTAAGGGGATTGAGAAGTGCAGAGCTCATGGGGACGAAATTTCAGGAGCATGGGAAGAGAGGGAGAAACGAACTGAGAAAGCTGAACAAACCACTGCAGAAGAAAGACAGAATGCTGAGAAAGCTGAACCAAACGAAAATGAAGCTGCAGAAGAATGGAACGAAAGGAACATAGAACTCATGAACTAAAGCTGAAAGAACTAGACGTGCAAGGGGATCTGGCCAGGCAATCAGCAAATAACTTCTCGACAAATGAGATACGTTCAGGTGATGCAGAAGTGAGAATAATGGATCTCATGCCGTTGTACAATGTGAACGATGACATGGGATTGTTTCTCGGTACATTTGAACTAACCTGTTAGAAAAACAAGTTGGCACTAGATAGTTGGCTGCAACAAATTCTGTCAACTTTTGCTGGGGAAGCGAGCGAAATAATTGCAAAGCTAACGATAGGCTACACATATGACTATCAGAAAGTAAAATCTGTGTTACTAAGACAATGTCGGCTCTCAGGGGAGGCTTTCCGCCGTCGATTTCGGGAGACAGCCAGATCACCGGGCATGTCGCTTGAAGATTTCACTTACAAGCTGAAATCCAGTTTAATTGATTGGCTAAAAGAAGAAAGTGCGTTCGATTGTCACGACAAGGTTGTGGAGCTAATCTCCAGGGAGTAGTTCTATGGATCCTTTAGCGAGAAGGTGCACCTGTGGATTCACGGAAGGTAGGGCGAAAAAGGCTTGAAACTTGCTGCAGCTCTTCGAGATGAATTCGCCACACGTCGCGAATCCCGAAAAACGCGCCTCAGGCCGTTCACCAAATTGAGCAAAGAGGAAAACAGGCGCCCCTTCACCGCGATGAAGCTGGAGGTCGTACAAAAGGCATGCAGTCCGATGATTCAGGAGAGAAAATCACCACAGTAAAATAAAAAAAAACAGAAAAAGTGTTTGAGACTAGAAAACCAGGGGTCTGTTTCTGTTGCCAGGAGCCTGGATACCATGCGATCGACTGTTTGAATCCTAGAACTGTGTTTTCTTTCGTGAATGGCAATGATGGCAATTTGGCCCTCTTCTAATTCTACCTTCGCAGCCTGTATGAAATGCCATCTCAGATACTTAGAGACTCAGCTACGGCAATGGACGTTGTCGACTCTGCCTTTGTGAAACCTATGTATATCACCAGGGAATATGCGTGGATCCGGCAGGTGGTCGAAAAGAATGCTGTTTGCTTGCCCACACCCAGCGTGAAGACTGAAGAGCCGTTTGGACTATTGCTGACTGAAGCGGCAGTATCGCCAAATCTGTCAGAATGTTATTTTACTTAGCTTGAAAGCACTTGGAAATACTGCTGAAGAAAAAGGGCCTGAGTTTTGGCCTCCATACAGTCCAAGTCCTCATGCGTTGGTCCTGCCAGCAATTCCAAGATGAAAGAGGCACTCTGCTGAAGAGTCTGCAAAACAAGGACCTCCCGCATGCGCGCCTGCAGCGCCTTATATTTCCCGAGGGCCCGCAAAGGCACTTCCCGTCTCCTCATCGAATTCTTAAGAGAGACTGGTTTGATGGACATATGGTGAAACCCTTCAGCAGTATTGTGCGAGACGCTCGGGCGGAGCAATTGCCGGCCTTGATCGCCAGGCTAAGCCCGCCTGTTGCTACAATTCACCACCGCCACCACCACCACCGAGGCTCCAGAGATCGCGGTGGAGATAAATAACGGCAACGAAGCCAAAAATATTCGTCGTGACGTAGACAGTCAGGAATCACATCCCATAGCTAGTGAAACTAGTGGAAATGCTCTAGCGAGGATGCATCCGGCTCAGTGAGAGTCTCTGAGGATAGGTTAACATGCTGTTTTTAGCGCGAAAAACTCGAAAAAAAGAAGACTGTGAGAGGCGAAAGGAAAGACGAATACCACAGCAAGGGCTAACAGAGGAATCGGAGACTAATTCGGCACTGACACATTTGGAAAGCTACATATATTTGCTGATGTTGGTTAAAGAAAGCATCCCGGCAGAAGAAGAAAGCAATTACAGAAGAGTACGCATTTGGGCAGGTTGGCTCAGGATTGCGAGTAGCAAACAGCGCTAAAGAACTGGACGAAGAGAGTCATTCCCGATGGCAGAATATTGTAGCACGCAGTTGCAATCACAGGCTACTTGAAGTCTTTATGTTATGCTAATCGCAAGGTCTTAAAGTCCGAAATGTGAATGCGAAAATGAAATGGGAAAGGATGTATGGCGCTTGCCTAGAAGACCATTGACGCCGCTAAGGTGAAGGGCTTCTTTTTGCCCTGTTCTGTCCAAAGAGAGTCCCATGAGCTCCTGCTCTGTGAACACGTGGTGGAGTAAGACTTGAAAACTCGTTTGGTCCAACTTGGCAGGCCATTTTAAGCTGTTCCAGGAACACCTCGTCGATGAGTACTCCTCCAACCTATGTGAACCTGCAAATGTAACTATAGGTTAGCAAGAAATGAGAAGAGAGGGGGTTAACCGAGGGTCCCGATTTTTATTAGTCATATTCTTACGTAGGGAGACGCAGACGAAAAGCTATGTACAAATATATTTACAAGGAAAATACGCTGCGCTTGGCCAAGAGGCAACAGCCCACGCAAGCTTCTAACCGTCGTCGTCGTCTTCACACTGCTGGCCTTTCGTGATCGCACATATTGTGCCGTAGCACTACCCCCGGCTGCAAAAGCGCCATCCCGGAGCGACTAAAGCTCGGACTCGGAAGCAGTGTAGTAGGCCTTGAGCCTACTGACGTGTACGACATCACTAGATGACACAGCAGAGGACGAGGTTGAGCCCACAGGAGCAATTTCGTAAGTCACAGGCGTCACCTGGCGCAGCACGCGGTAGGGCCTTGTGTATCGCGAAAGAAGCTTCTCTGAAAGTCCGACGTGACGAGAGGGCGACCACAGGAGCACGAGCGCACCAGGTGAAAACTGTACGTCACGATGGCGGGCGTTGTACTGACACTGCTGAGTGGTCTGTGACGCCGTAAGTCGAGCACGGGCAAGCTGGCGTGCATGGTCGGCGAGGGCGATGGCGTCGCGCGCATACTCGCTTGTTGAGACCGCAGCAGGAGGAAGTGCCGTGTCTAGGGGCAAGGTAGGTTCGCGACCGTACAGTAGATAAAAGGGAGAAAATCCGGCGGTGTCGTGCCGGGAAGAATTGTACGCAAATGTTACGTAAGGAAGGGCAATGTCCCAGTCGTGGTGGTCCTTTGAAACGTACTTGGCCAGCATATCGGTAAGAGTACGGTTTAACCGCTCTGTCAGGCCATTGGTTTGAGGATGGTATGAAGTAGTCAGTTTGTGTTGAATGGAACAGGAACGCACAATGTCAGCGATAACTTTCGAGAGGAAGTTTCGACCACGGTCAGTAAGCAGCTGTCGCGGGGCGCCATGAAGCAAGATAATGTCACGCAAGAGAAAGTCCGCGACGTCAGTGGCGCAGCTGGTACGGAGAGCCCAAGTGATAGCGTATCGGGTGCCGTAATCAGTCGCGACGGCTACCCATTTGTTCCCAGAGGATGACGTGGGCAAGGGACCGAGCAGGTCTAATCCAACACGAAAGAATGGTTCCACAGGGACGGTGATCGGCTGGAGATGACCGGCAGGTAGCACCTGAGGTGTCTTCCGACGCTGGGAGGGATCACAGGCAGCAACATAGCGTCGAACGGAGCGGGCGAGACGAGCCCAACAGAAGCGGCGGCGGACGCGGTCGTACGTGCGGGTTACCCCAAGATGTCCTGCAGTGGTGCGTCATGCATCTCAAAGAGCACAGTCTGTCGTAGATGTTTTGGCACGACAAGAAGAAGATCAGGGCCATCAGGGAGGAAGCACCTTCGGTACAGAATGCCGCCCTGGAGGACATATCGGCGAACGGATGCGTCGGTAGGTGTAGAGCGCAGACGCTCGATGAGTACTCGCAGCGATAGGTCTCGGTACTGCTCATCGGCGATGTTAGCGAAGGCAGACACAGAGAAAATGCCGTCGGCGGTACTACTGTCGGCGTCGTCAGGCTCGTCTACCGGGTAGCGAGACAGGCAGTCAGCGTCCTTGTGTAGTCGGCCAGATTTGTAGGTGACAGAGAACGAATATTCTTGGAGGCGCAAGGCCTAGGGACCAAGTCTTCCTGAAGGATCTTTCAATGAGCATAACCAACAAAGCGCGTGATGGTCTGTGACAACGGAAAAGGATCGGCCATATAAGTATGGGCGGAATTTCGCAACCGCCCAAACTAGGGCCAGACACTCACGCTCAGTGATGGAATAGTTGCGCTCCGCGGGTGAGAGGAGCCTGCTGGCGTAAGCGATAACACGGTCGTGGCCACGCTGGCGTTGTGCCAGTACTGCTCCAATTCCGTGACCGCTGGCATCAGTACGGACTTCGGTAGGCGCTGAAGGATCGAAATGGGCCAGAACGGGAGGCGTTGTGAGAATGTCGATTAGATGAGAGAATGCAGAGGCCTCGTTATCGCCCCACTGGAAAGGAGCATCTTTTTTCAAAAGGTCGGTTAGTGGTCGTGCTATGGCGGCGAAATTCCTCACGAAACGGCGGAAGTACGAACAAAGGCCGATGAAGCTGCGCACATCCTTGACACACTTCGGAACAGGGAAGTGCGTAACAGCATGGATCTTGCCTGGGTCCGGTTGCACTCCGTTCGCGTCAACGAGATGTCCAAGGACGGTAATCTGGCGACGGCCGAATTGGCACTTCGATGTGTTGAGTTGAAGACCGGCTCGGCGAAAAACGTCCAGGACTGCTGAGAGGCGCTCGAGGTGCGTGGCGAACGTTGGGGAGAATACGATAACGTCGTCCAAGTAGAACAAGCACGTGGACCATTTGAAACCGTGAAGAAGGGAGTCCATCATGCGTTCAAAAGTGGCAGGAGCGTTACATAGGCAGAACGGCATCACCTTGAATTGATAAAGACCGTCGGGTGTTACAAAGGCAGTATTCTCGCGGTCGAGATCGTCCACGGCAATCTGCCAATAGCCGTAGCGAAGGTCAATAGAGGAGAAATAGCGAGCACCGTGGAGGCAGTCAAGGGCGTCATCAATCCGAGGTAGGGGATACACGTCCTTTCTGGTAACCCTGTTAAGGTGCCGATAATCCACGCAAAAGCGCCATGAGCCGTCCTTCTTTTTTACCAGCACAACCGGTGACGCCCAAGGACTACATGACGGTTCAATAATGTTCTTGGCAAGCATTTTGCGAAGTTCTGCGTGAATAACTTGACGCTCAGCTGGTGACACTCGATACGGGCGGCGATGAATAGGAGGGGCATCGCCGGTATTAATGCGATGTTTGACAGCTGTAGTTTGGGCCAAAGGACGATCGTTAAAGTCAAAAATATCGTGGTAGGAAAACAGAACGCGGCAGAGTTCACGAGCGTGCACGGAGGGCAAGTCAGGGGCAATCATTTTCCGTAAGTCAGCGATGGTACAATTTGGCGACTGCGATGGTAGAGGAGTATCGGATGAAGTGTCGTCTACTGCAATGGATGCTACTGAGTGATCCTCGAATGAACAAAGCTGGGCCAAAGACATCCCACGTGGCAGCACTTGTGTCGTCAAGCCAAAGTTGACCACTGGCAGGCAGACGCAAGTCGCCGTAATAGATAAAACTGTATGGGGTACCGTGATCCCGTGTGTAAGGAGGACGTCCTGCATAGGAGCCGCGATGTAGTGACCGTCGGGTACTGGTGGGGATGACACCAGGTCAACGTAGGTCAGTGCCGAAGGGGGCAAGCGAACGAAGTCGGTGGTACTAAGGCGACTGGGGTGGGGTTATGTTACGTAGGGAGACGCAGACGAAAAGCTACGTACAAATATATTTACAAGGAAAATACGCTGCGCTTGGCCAAGAGGCAACAGCCCACGCTAGCTTCGTCATCGTCGTCTTCACACTGCTGGCCTTTCGTGATCGCACATATTGTGCCGTAGGAATATCATAAGAAGCCAACAAACACTGACACCAAGGACAACATAGGGGGAATTACTTGTGCTTAATAAATGAAAGAAAGAAGCGATAAATTGACATTGACATAAATTGACCAAGTTGACATTTCCGAATTCCCTGAGTTTTCCAGGTTTTCCCTGAGTGCCTTTGCGAAATTCGCTGAGTGATGCAGAACTATGTTTTAAGTCAAAACGGGCTGAAACCATATCACCCGATGATGTCACTCTGTAGTAAGCATATGAAAAAAATAAAAAAAGGACTTAATCATATTTGAATACTAAGGAGTAGTGTTTATGTTATTCAATAAGAGAATAGAAACGAGGGGTTAGTAAAATGCACAGCAAATAAAATGTCTTCGGAAAATATTGCAAATTGTGTCGGAAATTTTCAAATACGAATAAAAAGGAGATGCATGTAGAAGCAAATATTTCCTAATATAATCTATTTCTATCAACTGATGCCAAGCTCAGTGGTATGAGGCCCGAGCTTTGTCACAACTGAGATTCTTTATCACCGGCTTTTAGTTCAACCTCAACTGTCCTGACATACTCTCAGCCCGCAAACGACGCCTCAGTGTTGGGTTTCACTGTTTTAAAGAGTTTATTTTGGTTTGGATGAGGGACAGTTGCATCTCGGCATCAAGCAACACTGTTTTTTGAGCTCAAGCTCCTTCAAAACGGCGGCAGCACACTTGCTTTCCCGTTCATTCCTCTATGCATATGTCCTTTCTGTTTTTGTCCTCTTTCCACCACTCGTTTGCCCCACGGACCATTTCAAGCATCTTCTTTGTCAGCTGCATTGCCGACATTTGATTTGTCGAACTCCTTAGGGGCCGCGAAAACGTCCGAAAACTCGGCAAGTTGGAAAAAATAAATGCATAGTATTTACTACCCTTAAGGTCTCAAACAGCCACAGGCACATTCAAAAACGCTCTGAAGGCATGTCGGCACACGTATTAGGCATATCGGTGCTCGGACTGTAACAGTAGATACAAGGTACACTCGTGTTTAATTAAACAATACATACTGTGTCCCAAGGCAATAGCCCGTTCACACGCTTGTTATGCTTCACTGCAATACTTTTGCCGATGCTTCACCAAATAACATTTATATGCAGAGGCGAAGCTGACTTTCGGAAACTGGCACTATGCAACGCATCGTGCTTTCCAAGTTTCTAAGCCAATCGCGAGGACCACAAAGCGGAGTCGGTGCCATTGCTGACAGAAGCTAATTCCCTCAACGAAAAACATGGCGCTCAATGGCAAGAAGCTTAATAGCGAACGTCGAAGCAGCTAGATCTAGCGTTGCCGCAGTGGTGGTTATGGCTGCCAGCGGATCTGCGAACGAGAGCGCCGGTTCGAGACGGCGAGGTAATCAAAATGGCAATGGCGTTTGCTTTGATTAATGCCGTTTCAGACCTGCGGTAACGGCAAAAAGTCCGGAAAATCGTACGGTGGAGGGTTCTCGCATCCGAAAGTTCAGACGTCCTGATACATTGACTCTATGGGCTATGTGGTGGTGCCGCAAAGCCTTCCAAATTATCGGGCATCCGGAACGTTGGTCATTGACTGTGCACTGGCCACTCCTCTAGCCTACGACAGGGCGTCAAAGACAATTCATTACGATTCCTGTCTGTTACTCGAGCCAGCATATCGCGACTTTCAACCCTTTCAATAGGTCGCGGTAATGCTCGGTCGAGTAACAGACAGCACCCTTACAATTAGAGACGACGACGAAGTTTTTCTGCTGGCATGCTGGTTTTCTTCTGGTGCTGCAGTATTTCTCTATTTATGATAATTCGTGCATCGGTAACAAGCAAGGGCGTTTGTGCTGAACCCCGAAGACTCCTACTCTGCTGGCAGATCCTCCAAGATGTGGTCTTGGACTCGTGTGGCTGTCTGCGACCTCCCGACTACAATACCATAGTAGAATGAAAGGTGACACTGCGGTAACAATTCACACGCAATCAACGCGCCGCGTAAAAAAAATTAAAAATAAATGCATTTATTCTTTAGACATAAATACCCGTCATATGCGATTAGGAACACCATTTGATTTATCCGACCACAAATACAAAAGTGTGAAGTATCAAGAACTAAAGCCCCTGAAAGTTCTTAAAGTAGCAACACTCCCCTCCTCTGCCTTCGCTTCTCCTTGTTTCTCCTTTCTTTCGCGCTTTCTCTTCCGCCGTGCTGCCAGATAGATAGATAATATTTATTAAAAGAATAATCAGAAAAACCAGTAATGGTCGGGGCCCCTAGTCCAGGGCTCCGCTGGCTGTTGCCATCTTCTCAGCTCTCTTTATCAGGTTGAGCTGGTCGTCCAGGGCCGAGCTGGACAGCAGTGCCTCCCATTGCTCCCTCGTGATGTTCATGTCTGGGTGTTCGATGATGTGTTGTGTGCACGCCTACGTACTGTGGTATAGGTTTGGTGTGGACCCACACCATAGGTATTCGTCCCTGTAGGCTGTGGGGTGTATCCGATGTAATATGTGTAGGTTCGCGTAAGTGCCTGCCTGGAGCCTACGCCAGGCATTGGCATCCTCTGTCTTTAGATTTCGGTGGGGTGGTGGATAACGCAAGCGATGCCATCTGCGGCAGTTCACGATGGCTCAAGGTCGACAGGGTCCGGGTCTTTTGCAGCCGGCGTGATCAGTACTCGGTTATGTACGAATCCTCGAGCTGTCGGCCTGCAGATTACCCGTAATGCCACTATGGCCCGGTATCCATATGGTGGTTTGGGTGGTGAAGTCCTCCGTGTCCTCCTTGAGCATTCGGGCTAGGACTTGTGCAGCAGGTCTTCCAATTCTTCCCTGTAGGAAGTTGCGGCAGGCCTGCTGGGAATCCGCGAGGATCGTCAGTGGTTGGTTTACGTGTAGCCCTCGCGGATGACTAAACAGTTGGCCAGGTTTTCGGTTTCCGTAATCACGCAGGGGCGGGTTGATGCAGCGGAGTTACCGTAGCCTCGGTGGTCGCATGCCATTGCTACTGCGCCCTTGTTCTCCGTCCCATACATGGCGGCGTCCGTAAAAGGGGCCGTGGTATTGAACCTGAATGCTTTCTCCATGTACTGGGCCCTTGCTCTCCTCCTGCCGGAGTGTAGGTTAGGGTCCATGTTGCGTGGTATCGGGGCAAGCTGAAACCTGTCCTGGACGTGACGAGGTATCATGCAGGTCTCTTGGGTTTGTGTTGTTATCGCCGGGAACCCCAAGGTTTGTAAGGCCTGCCGGCCCATGAGAGTCCGCGCATGTCTCTGTTATTGCGACACTTAAAGGGCTTCTATCAGTTCGCTGATGGTGTTGTGCAACCCAAGCGCCAATATTGTTTCAGTCCATGTACTCATTGGCAGTCGGAGAGTGGTCTTGAAAGCCATCCTCAAAATTGTGTCGGCCTGCTTCGCCTCGGACTGTGCGAGGTGGTAGTAGGGCAGGCTGTATGTGATTCTGCTCAACGCCAGGCTTCTGACCAGTCGGAGGGTGTCCCTTTCCTTCATGCCTCGATTCTTGGATGTTACGCGGGAGATCTTGCGTGATATCGCCTTGACACTGGTTTTGAGGAGCGTAAGGGTTTGTGTAGCCCGCTGGTTGGACTGCTGCCACATGCCCAGCACCCTCAGCAATGGCTTCTCAGGTATGAGGCCCCCGCTGAGGCGTACCTCGAGTCTTCTTGTTGGGTTTGTGGGGACTGTGTGGTTACCCCGGCCTCACCAGACTTGTTGGAGCTCACATCCTACCATGCGTAAGCATAGCAAACGACCTTTCATAGAGTGAATGCACGTATAGCAAGGTGGAGCGCATTAAGCACTCGTGTTGGCTTTCTAGCAGCGAGTAAGTTCGTGTACAGCATAGAATTTCTTTACAGAGGGCCATACAAAGTCAGTAACTGCAACTTTGTTTCCTGTGTTGATAACGTTTTACAAAAAAAGTATCTAAACTACCACTAACGTAGTCCCATGGCCATTAGGAATGTATCGCGTACGCTACAGTTAGGTACGCGACATTTGTCGAGCTCGTGTCGCAAGATCTTGTTGCAAATGGTTGCAAATTACGATTGAATGCTAATATCCCGACCCTCAGCAAGCCCTCAGTAACCTATATAATCGGCACCGTCCTTAGTAGGTGAATTTCCGGCGTGCGTCAGCTATGACGCACAAAGGCTGGCTGAGGGCACGAACAATCACTGCTCTAAAATTCGATAGAGTATTACAAGCAACAGTGCCGCCAACGTCCTAGCCTTCGTGCGTGCTTGCCAATCTTCTATGCGCGCGCAAAGGCTCAGAAGTGGGCATTGATTCTATTGTGCATTTCTTGCCTCGAAGTCGATAAAATAAGCGCGGTCGATCATCCAGTCAGAACTGGGCGTGCGTAGAAAATTAAATCACTTTTTTAGCGTTCATTCGCAAAGCGCGAAAGAGGTAACAACGCTTGACTAAGCCTCAAGCAAGAGCTTAAAGCTTACACTGAGTAAATTGATTTTAGTCTTTCAGGTTAGTAACTGATCCCGAGTAACACTTTATCGTGCGTTAGCTCGTTCCACAATGAAGCGATGCACTTGTCGTGAATTGAGTTGCACCATTAGTAATTTAGAGGGGCATGCACTGAGGACGGTTGCAGTCGCTCCGAAATTCCATTTGCAAGATATTAGTGTATAGGCAAATTATGACCGAGCAAACGACTGAACCAGCCAATGGCACAGTGGGCGACCCTATATTTTTTTTGCGAGTACTCTACTGAAATATCACACACTTTAAACGTCACCTGGAATCCCCCGTGCGTTTCAAAGGCCTATGATGCTGTTTGGCTAAGAACGCGTCCCGTAGCTCACTTTCGGGAGAGCGCGCACGATTTTAATCGGTGTGCTTGTATCGTAAATTCAATGACCGACAAAGAAAGCTAATCGCTCTAGAGAAGGCTAGTAATTGTGTAACTACAAAAGGCAGAGAGTTACATTTAGAAGATACCTTTCTCGCTCCAGCCTCAAATTCTGTAAAAATACTTTCCTGGATTTAATAGTTTTACGATCAAGTGTTCAGACGCAGCCGCGTGAAGCAGTAAATTCAAGACTGTTAGCGCGTGAGCACACAAAATACGAGCAGGTAGTACTCTTATAAACGAAAGTATCCGTTGCGTAGGAATAGTGTTAAAATGGGCACATAGAGGGCAACGTGCTCAGAGAACTGTGTCATATATACTACGTTATGGCCCGTAGCAAATTACGCAATCTCTCGACACATGAGAGATTCGCAATTTACTTCGCATAGTACGGTGAAATATGTCGGTCATAGGTTCTCCCTCCCAATTCGCTTAACCGACGTCTTTATTCTTACCCGGACGGGCTTTTCGGACAATATCGCGAAGAGGCTGTTGCCTTCAGTGAGTCTATTTCTACATCCGAAGGCTGAGAAGCTCGTTGTAATGGAAAACACCGTGGTGCATCGTCGCACTTAGCATAAAATGTGGTTTGGGGCGACCGCAAACAACAAACAGAACACACACGGAAGAGAAATACCGCAAGCATGTGCTTCGCACCAGTAGGTGGACGCTTTTGGACCATAAATAGTGGTGACCCGCGACTGTAACCAAACAAAGTAGGCACGAGCTGCCACGTGATGCTATTAGGCCAATAGCGACGCGTCGTTGGCCTCTTCGAGGGCACGCACTCAGGAGGCGGCATTCTTCAAAGCGTGCCGCTAATTTGCAGTTTCAGGGGTTTCAGCATCAACGACCCCGCTGAGCAGTATTGCCAGTAGTTACCAACGTCGCGTTCTTGGTGCGACCCAATTCGCTTTTAAAAACACAGAAACAAGAAAGCCGGACAAGGACAAGCACTACTCACAATTTATTATTGGAGTCAAGGAGAATACATATATCCTCTTGTCACGCACGCGCCTACCAAGCAGAAGAGAAACAGGCGCATGCAAAACATAGGCGGTTGCGCAAGAAGTTAAAGTCGTCATCTAGGAATGTGGTAGGAGGCTCACTTACACACATATCTCTATTCTTCTTGATAAAGAAGGCCTCAAGAGCTAGCCTAGAAGAGGCGTTGCCGCTCCTGCCCAAAAGAGTTGTCGCAGAAAATCGAGCGTCACAACCACATGCCCTAACATGGGTCACCAAATGTGCGCCTTTATCCTCCTTTTTCTTTAGTTTTCGCGCATGTTCCTTTGAACGGGAACATGTTTCCTTAAACGCATGTTTCCTTTCCTGCGCCCAACAAGCTTCCGATGCTGTGTTCTCTAGTTTGCTGTGAAAGCATTCGGGGCTGCCGCCTGCTCTCACAGCAAACTTGAGAACACAGCTTCGAAAGCTTGTTGGGCGCAAAAGAGGAAACATGCGTTTAAGGGAACACGGGCAAGAAACAAAAGAACAGCACCTTTCTTCTTAACGTCTACAGTAGCCCTTCACACTGGAATAAAAAATTCAAGACGCTCCTTCACAGAGCCTGCACCGTGGCGGGAACGCACAGGGCCGTCACCTGCGGGGTCTTCAACGCGGTGCAGCCGGCAAAGGGATAAAACAAACAATTGGCCAAGGGGCGAGACCTGTTCCAAGACACAATAGACCTGGGCTTCGCCCTCATCACAGACCCGACTGATCCTACGAGGATTGGGAACTCTGTCTCCAGGGATATGACGCCGTACCTCACCTTCGTGGGGAACGATGAGAATGGAAATATCTCCTGGCGCATCACGGGGTCTGAGCTCGACAGCGACCACTACATTGTAGAGGACATCATACCTGATGAGGTCAAGGCCTGGGAGGACACCAGAAAACATAATTATACAGATTGGGATGCCTTGCGTATCCTGTTACCAACGGAGATGCCGGATATCGAGAACATAGAAAAATGGTTAGCCTACATCGCGGGGAAGATCAAGGAGGCGACCAAGTTCATAGAAACGAATGAGCAGGACGACAAGATTTACAGCCACCTTGCGCACTAAATCGAAGCAAAACCATCTATCCTAAACAGGTGGAAAAGCAACGACAAAATCTGCAGCTGGGGAAGAAGGGGGCGGAGCTGAATTGCGCCATCGAAGTCCATTGTCGGGTGCTCCGCTCGCAACAGTGGAACGAAATCTGTAGCGCTGCGGACGGGCAGATGCATTGCGGTAAGACCTGGAACTTGATGCGGCAAATGCTCGATGAGACTAAAACAAAACCCTGCCAACGCCACCACCTCGCAAAGATCGTTCACAGAGCAGTCAAGGAAAATGCGGAACCCGAAGTTATCAGACGCATAGACGGCAAGTACCTCACAGTTACAGCCACAGAAAGGCATCCCGAGTACGGCGGTAAAGCCAACGAGAAGCTCGACATCATGACCAGCCTCGTCATCATCATCGTCATCAGTGTCGAGAGGGTGCGAGCGGCCCTGCACGAACTAAACAGCAAGTCGGCAGCCTGCCCGGATCATATCTCGAACAGAGCGCTCAAGAACCTCAAAGTGCAGGGTCACTGGCACAGCAGTGGAAGACTGCCAAGACCACCCTCATCCGCAAACCAGGTAAGCCGGGGAACGCGGTCAACCGACGGCCCATCTCGCTCACGTCCTGCGTGGGCAAGGTGTTGGACCACGTCCTCATGTGAAGGTGGCAGGACTACCTGGAGGAGTCGTCACTGTACCCTACCACTATCATCGGGTTTCGGCATTCCGTCGACACCCAAGACGCGATGATTCTGTTGAAGAAAGATATCATTGACGATGAACCCCTAACGAAAGACAACAAGGCTACCCTGGGGCTGAGCCTGCGGAGCGGCTTCGACAAGGTGAAGCACTCTGCGATCCTAGCCCAGGAGTCCAGAGTCAACATGGGCGCAAGAACGTACACTTACATCAAGGACTTTGTGACGGGGCGGACTACCGAGCTCTGCACCGGCGATCTACGGCTCCAAGAGAAGAAGAGGCTCGCCAGTGTCGGGCGCCCCCAAGGCTTAGTCATCGCGCCATTGTTATTCAACCTCGTTATGATCGGGGTGGCCAAGCGACTCTCTTGAGACGAGAGGGTCCGGCACACCATCAGCGCCAATGACATAACGCTGTGTATTCCCGGAGGCAGTGATGGTCACATTGAGAGCACGCTGCAAGAAGCCGTCGACGCAATCGAAGACCAACTAAACGGTTCCGGTTTGATCTGCTCACTCAGCAAGTCAGACCTGCCGGTGTTACCGCCGAAGTACGTCAGACATAACAAGAGTGAACCGAGGGATTACGAGGCCATCAAAATCGGGACGAGGAACGGCCAAGCAATCACGGAGGTCGACAAAATTCGGGTGCTTGGCATAATTATAGACAAACGACGGGGCGACGGCGAGACCATTTCCCGCCTTAAAGGCAAGATTAGCACCGCAATACGCCTCATCAGACAGGTGGCTGGGATGAAAGAGGAAAGCTTGATTCGGCTTGTGCACTCCTTCGTAATCAACCATGTCACCTACGTTGCAGCCTTCCACAACTGGATGCAGTGTGAGGCGAATAAGATCAACGCCCTGATACGCCGAGCTTACAAGGCGGCGCTCGGGCTATTCGAGTGTACGAACACCAACAAGCTGACGACACAATACATTCAAGGAAATTGCGGAAGCGCAATGGACCGCCCAGCTGGAGCGACTCTCTATGACCGAAGCTGGCAGGTGCATACTTCAATACTTGGGCTTCACGCCCGGGCCTAGAAAGGCGAGCAGCGACGTTTCTGTTCCGGACGGGACCAGGTGCAAGATTCGGGTAAGCCGCATCCCGAAAAACATGAACCCGGAGTTTAACAAGGAGATAAGAGCGGTGAGGGCCAAGTCTCTCATCGACTTTCACGCCAAGGACGAGCACGCAAGATTCGTGGATGCGGCAGAATACCACAGACAGCGCGGCTTTCGTAGCTACCGTCATCAAGGCGTCATCCGGTGCGACGAGGGCAGCGGCGAGCTTACGGGTCCGCGAGGCGTTTCAGGCGGGGGAGGGGGCCATTGCCCTGGCCATTGCCGACCCTGGGTGCCAAACGGTGTTGTGTGATTCGCGAAGTGCATTGCGGAATTATGTCAAGAGCAAAGTGTGTGGTGAGGCTGTGCGCGCTGTGTGCTCGGCTGACCTGCAACGAGAGAATAGGTATGTTAAAATGAAGTGTTTCCCGGCGCACGCGGGCAACGATGCGTCGGAGAAGCGTGATAACCACAACGAGACGGCACACGCAGACGCGCGAGTGCTAACCAACCACGCCGCTGCAACCGACCGTCCAACGTGGTGTAGTGCCAAAGACCGCATGACGAGGTTCAACGAACTTACACAGTTTCACCGCCTGGCTAGAAAGACTTTCCCACCCCCGCACCCGGGGCTCTGTTCAGACAATTACAAGCCTGTTTCTTACCCATTCCAGTGTTAATGAATCATCTGTACCCGAAATTATGAGTGATGTGTACCGCGTGTGCCAACGGGAGAGGGCCACCCTGACGCTCATCCTATGGCATTGCACCAAGTTCCCCGATGAAGCTTCGGCAAGTACAACGGTTCCGCCACGACTCGCAGCTGCGGCGGAATGCTACCACTAAGAAAACCAAACCTGGGCCGTCCATCCCGTCTTGGCGGCTCTTGAAAGACAAAGGTAGAGCGAAACCGACGGAACCTTGCCCCTCAGGGCGACCAACCCCGGGAGTAACACGCGCTGGAGTTAAGTAGAGACCACCCGCTGAGAAGACGTCAGGGTCCGCGTCACGGCGCCATTTAGTCATGGCGTCGTTCTGCAGGCGACTAAATGAAGTTGTTTCTCTCTCTCTTACTGCAAAGAATGTGCACACTGGCCCCTCGTCCCACTCAACCGTACTCTAGTACACTCTATAGTTTCTCGCGTATTTTCATTCGCATTTTAGTTTTTCTGCTACTATTTCAAGAGGACTTCTTCATCATTACCTTCAATTTTTAGAGCGCAGCTCTCATGCGCCCATTCCTGCGGCGAGCATCGGCATCGGCAGCGAAGCCGAGCGAACGCAAACAGCGACACAAGACAGAGCGAATGCTCAGGGGGAGATGAAAAACTTTAGATGCGAATGCCAGAGACCAATGAGAGTGACCCCTTCAATGAAGTGCTCGCGCAAAACTGGTGCCATACGAAGCCATCTCACTTCTCGTTTCGTTCTATCGTCTGCTCGCGTCAGCTCTCGCTCGTGGCTCTTTGGGTTGCTTCGTTTACTATCGTTTGCGCTTGGTTCGAGTGTCATGGTTTGCGAATTTTGTAATCTGACAGCATGCGCGACGCGTATTGCGTAGTTCTTTCTGGAAGCTATGCGGGCCTCAGCGATTACACTGGAATCGCTGGATTACGCTGTAATACTCGGCGAAAACTGGCAAAAGGAAACACGTCACGCCTAGTGTCAATTTCATCCGTTGACGCGAGCATTGGAAGAAAAGAATATGAAATAAACTTACAGGAAGCGTTTTATTTTTTTTTATCTGCTCTCCTGCTAAAAATAAGATATTTTGCGTATAAATAAACTTGTACTTTGCGACTTATTTTTTTTGCGTCACTAGCAACAGGCTAACGGCACGCGAGGAGCGACATGCATGCGTCATGTATGCAATCATGCGTGCGTCATGCGCCAGAAAGGCCACCGAAGCCAGCGAGGCCGGTTGCCCATGCGAAGTTCGCTTGTTTGGCGACCCGGGGAGAAAATGAAGAAGTTCCGGCAGAACACGCTCTTTCACATGCGCTACGCCGACTATCGACGTTTTAGCCGAAAACTCGTCAACAGCACCAGCCTGGACTATCCGATCTGGTTCCATTCTACAAAAGCTCCGTTTCAAGACCAAGTTCAAGCCCTAATTGAATTTTTCGTCATCCCACGCGACGTGGAAAATTCGAAGCGGCGGAAGCCCGTTAGGCCTCGATAGGCTTAGCGGGTGAGCGACCGCCTCATCACTTAATAACCGGATCGCTTCTGCCTAGCGTATGAGATGGTTACATCAGAACACATGGACCTCCAAATGACCCCCTTGCATCCGGTTAACAACGCGGACGAAAACGGGGACACAAGAATAATTTCTGAAGCGGGGACTAGCAAAAGCCAAGAGATCGCCGCCTATAATCAGGTGACGGACAGCTGGCAGTTAGTTCTATCGCGGCGACAGCGAGAGGCTGTCAAGCACAACGACAAGGAAACGGCTTCCAACAACAAGAATAACATAAACGGATAGCCATCAGCAGTAGGCGCGAGAGGAGACGGGCAAATCGGTCGTTGCAACATGCGCCCGAGGAAGGGGAAGCCTCTGCCACCATTACCGAAGAATGACATCAAGGTAATACTGAGGCATCACAAGGGTCTAATGCTCAAGGAATATCTGAGGAAAGAAATACCACAAGCGATTATTCGGGCTACTGGGACGATAATCGCAGGAAACGGACCGAGCCAGTGAAAAATCGCTGGAGAGGATTTCATACTGCGAATCCGTGAGGGAACGAATATCATCGTCTCCACACCTTCACTGGAAGTGGCGGACGTCATTCGTCGAATCGAGTGCATGGAGCTTCGAGGCAAGCACCACCCCTTCAACGTGTACGTAGTGGATGCAGATGATAGCTACAGAGGGGTGGTGCACGGATTTCCAGCACGCACTGAATCAGCAGATCTCCAGCAACACCTACGAAGCAGAACCCAAGAAGTCACCATCGAAAGGGCCCGAATGCTAGGAAGCTCAAATACCGCTGTCCTCACCTTCTCGTGAGGCACGCACCCCAAATGCGTGTACTACATAGGAGTAGAGTTGCGGTGTACAGAGTACAGACCAACAATCCAAATGGGCCTGGAGTGCATGCAAGAGGGACGCCGCTGGGACGTTTGTCCGAACGCGAAGAACATATGTCGTGGCTGTGGACTCGAAAATTCCCCCCCGCAAGGACACGAATGTGCAGTGAAGTGCGCCGTGTGCAGGGCGGCGGGGCACGACACTCATCGGTGCCCGAACAAGCTGATTTCCGCCAAGGGACTCTGTCGTGGTCACGGACTCCCAGGAGACATGTCGCATGTTTCTCAAGAGGCACGTGACTGCGGCTAGCCTCGCGATAATCCCCAAATCCTTCAACCACCATCATCGCCTACTCTGGTGCCCAGGCCACGCGGGGGTACAGGGGAACGGAAAGGCTAACGCGTTAGCTCGAGGGTTCACTAACCGAGCGACGGCGTCCTCTTCTTACCCCAACCATCCGCACTATCCCTCACAAAATTCTACCAATTCAAATGCCAAAGACATCCTTGCTCATCAGCGCGGTGTCCGCAAAAATACCCGCCGCCTCACCCACAACTTAGCGGGGAAGAGGTCGCCGATTGGCGTAAAATACAGACCGGGGTATTCTGCCATTTAAAATAGCTAAATGCCATGTATCCCACTCGTTATAGGGCCAACTGTCCTTGTTGCGGTGGCATACCTACCCTAATACACATAACCTGAGAGTGCACCAAGCACCCCCATAGGCCAAATACCAGTAACGCAATGGAGCAGTGGGAGGCGCAGCTCGCCCGCTCCGACCTGGCAGTACAAAAGTCCTTAATTAGCCAGTTCAGACAGGCGGCAGAGGCCAGTGGAGCCCTGGACCGAGAGGCTCTGACCACCCCACCCTCAAATCTTTTCCATTTGATAAAGTTTCTATCCATCTATCGGCGACCCGCCTCTTTTGTATGTAGCGTGTTTGTTGGGCTCCCGGCGCATTCTTGCGTTCTTTCTGCACTTCAACACGGCACCACTGCACTATTGGACTACGGCAAGGTGAGAAAATTTGTTCGACAGTCTGCGACGCATTTCAAGCAATTTTGGCTTTTACGGCACGGAACCGAGACTTGTGACGCAGTTACCGAAAAACAGCTCGGCCGTTCTCGACCAGTTAATTTCAGATAATTTGTGGCACTGAGAGATGTTTGCGACGCTCTCTTTGAGCCCCAACATTATTCATAGTACCGTATTTATGTAGTTTCTGGTTGCACTCGCCGCACCCGGCTTTTTGACGCAGTGAGCGAAAAGTAGCTCGATCGTGGTGACGGTTTCACGTCTGCTAAACTTGACTGGGACAAGTTCGTGACGCTTTCCCTGACCCCCAACATTATTGTAATTGATTTCGCAACTTTTTGTGATACTTCAGAGGCACGCTCGCCGCGCCTGGAGTTGTGACGCAGCTTACGAAAAGCTGCTTGGCCGTGTCACGCAGTAAGTTGGGCATGTACTGAATTTTATGGAGACAAGTTTGTTGCGCTTTCTATGGCCCCGTGACACATACCTACTTTCGGTATTCACGCTTGTGGAAGACACGACGAGTGATTGCCAAGAGTTAAAACACTGGAATTTGTTTCTTGCGCTGGGAGAACGCGCGAAAGGTAACGCCGAAGAGCACAAAAATCAAGAACATGAAAATTCCGTCCTCTGGACGACTGCAAACAGGCTTTGCATCCACGCCCTTCTCCTGAGTGCGAGTATAAGGTATTTTGCGAGCGTCTAGCATGGTCCGGCTGAGAGCCTGTGTTGTGGCAACTTCTATGTGTGTAGCGCACTATCGCGTCTGCTGAAGCGGAGTTGTTTTGAAAAAACACAGTCGCCGTTGAATTGTGCTCTTAAGGAGTAGGAAATTCCTTGGAAATTGGATGTTTTCTTCATGATTTATAGTAAGGCTTAGAATGAGTCGGGTATTTGCAACGCCGTGCACGTAAACGTGAACTGCTTTTGTCTGTAACGTCCCGCATTCACCACTTTCGCACGTTTCTCCTCTACAGGCAGTATTACAATAAGGTCCCAATACCAAAATGATACGTACTTGTAATTAAATTCTTTCAGCTGACGTAATCCGGTAGACTCGTGCGGGAACTACTGCTACTTATCTGGTGCCACAACGTTGGATGAACGCACAAAAAGGGCGGAACCAGTATTTATTTAGAACGAAACAAACGATTTCTAATTTACAAGGCGTTTTGCGTCTACTTTATGAAATTACACGTGGCGCAGATTCAATGGAGGCTTGTAACGTTACATTGTTTGCAATCCTGTTAATATCACTTAACTCATTTCGGCAATCATTCATTACCGCGCACGATTGAGCAGCAGAAGTAATAAAAAAAAAGCGCCGAGTAGCCCTGCCGGCGTAGCACGTGCCAGCTAGCGTTCAAAATACGCGCGCCTAGAACCGAAACCGAAAGTGAATCTCATCTGGTTGGTGCACTACAGTCAATGCGGCCGCTGGGCTCTATGGGAGGGTCCGCTCTTATTGAATGTCTCTCGATGCTGGAACATTCAACTAATCACGTATGAGAACCGACGCGCTTGACCTGCAGATAGATTGCCGACGATCACCGACTTCGCTCACCGCTATCGTTGTGCTTGAGTGTAACTTGTTTGCCGTCTTAAGTTCGCCAAATAAATAGTTGAATGTCGAATGCATAGTTTCGACACTGTGTTGTTTTTCACTGCCACGGAAGAATATAATCATGATCCAAAATGTCGTCAGCCAGTTCATTCTGAACAATGAGGGATGCAACAGGTGGAAGTGCTTCATCTGCCGCCGAGTCTAATATAGCTGCCTAAGCAGAGGCTTAGCGCCGTCTCCGAGAGGAACCTGTCGTTCAGAATCAAATTCACTGCCACAATATATAGCGAATTCTAAACACCTGAAAAGCTGCGCTCTAAATTCATATTAGCGAGTATGGTAATCATCGGTGAACTTGTTTTTCTGAAAGCGAGAAGACATACCTCATTGCTAACGGGAATGAATGTCTTGTATTATATTTTTTGCTCATTTGCTGTAACCCAGACCCCTCATTATTGCCTTTGGTCCTGAGGGTAATTACTAATAAATAAAGTATTTTGAATTTTTGAATTGGACCGGCCAGTAGCCTTCGCAGCTATCGGCACAAACAGTTTTTTGCAAAGAATTCATTTTTTTATTCAATGAAGGTTCAAATGAAATATAAATCCCTCCTCATGGGTACGTGCCATATTTTCAAATATATTGAAAATATTTTAAAAGCCGAAACAATGATTTCGTGCCCACTTAGTGCCACCCGAAACAGACTCTAAATTGGCTTATCGTTCGCAGAGTGCAGGGACAGACCAAGAATTAGGCATTTCTCTCAGTTTTTATTGAAGACAGCATAGTAATTCTCCTCCTCCTCATCATCGTCGTCGCCATAATCATGTGCGTGGAAGAAGAAGACTGGCAACGGCTGGCAAGCAGTTACTGACGCCAAGCGTCAAGAGCCCTTCTCCGTCTTTCTTAAACCGAGGCCATGGCGATCAACGTCCCTGGCCTGGTGGCCATGGTGTTTTTCTACCTGGTCATCCTTGTCGTAGGCATCTGGGCAGGACGCAAAGGTGGCGGCCCGGAAAAGGACTCACAGAATGTCACCATTGGCGACCAGTCTAATATCATGCTCGCCGGAAGAAACATCGGCCTCTTTGTCGGCGTCTTCACAATGACAGGTGCGAATGAGCGATGCAGTGCTGCGATTTCGCAGCGTTGATTTGCGCTCGATTCTGCGCCACTCTTATCAGCCACCGTTCAAGGCCGGCATATCCGTCTGATAACACGGTCGGAAAATCGTTCTGATCACTGAAGAATAGCATAAACCGGGAAAAGCAATAGCGTCAGAAAAGGGATCGCTACAGAATCGCAACCACGCATCCTATATTTCAGCCCTTCCAAACTGTGACGTGTTTCAGTCACCTGAAACGATGCTTCCTTTTGCTGTTATCTAAAACCATCTGGCAGTATTGCATAGAGCGTGATGATGACCAAGGAAGCTTGCCGCTTACTGTCTACGTTCTGTACTAAAATAAGTAAAAGAAGTCTAATGTCTACGTATTCGCGGAATTGTGCCATGTTGCATTCAAGTAACCAGTAAACATATAGCGTTTTTTTCTGATTAAGATGCCTTGCTATTCTCAGGCCTAAAATCACTCGAACTTGAGTGGCTTTGACAACGCGCCTGTAGCAGACGAATAACACGGCGCGCGTGATGTGGAGGCATATAAATAATTAGCTATGCACAGTTACAAATAAAATCTTTCTGTAATTTTGCATACTGAAATTTTTTTCAAGGCACTACCTTCAAAGAAAAAGCAAAACAAAAAAAGCTTCTGCGCCCTCCACAACAAAAGTTAAACAAGGCAGGCTCGCTCTTTTGATCAGTCGCAACGCGCGTATTCGAATAAGCTTTGGTCACGTGATTGTTCCTCATTTCATGAGGAACAATTACGTGAGCACCATGCAAAAGATAAACATGATTTCTATGTGCTTCGATCATCTCTGTAAGACGCTGTATTTGTGGATGCGGTGTATGGAAATCGTAGACACATTCTTCTCTGCATGCTTGCGAATATATCGGGTCTAAAATCTCGCTGTCTCATTCAATGTGTCGCATCACATCGCTTCCCCCAGTCCCAAGCAGCTGCAAAGCAACTGACCACGGCGGCGGTCAGATCTGCGACGCAGCAGAGGGTGCTAAGAATCACTGGCTCCGCACAGGCGGCCGTTGGAATATGAACCTGGCAACGTTTAACGCTAGAACGTTATCTAGTGAGGCGAGTCTAGCAGTGCTATTGGAGGAATTAGAAGGCAGTAAATGGGATATAATAGGGCTCAGTGAAGTTAGGAGGCCAAAAGAAGCATATACAGTGCTAAATAGCGGGCACGTCCTGTGCTACCAGGGCTTAGCGGAGAGAAGAGAACTGGGAGTCGGATTCCCGGTTAATAAGAATATAGCTGGTAACATACAGGAATTCTATAGCATTAACGAGAGGGTGGCAGGTCTTGTTGTGAAACTTAATAAGAGGTACAAAATGAAGATTGTACAGGTCTACGCCCCTACATCCAGTCATGATGACCAGGAAGTCGAAAGCTTCTATGAAGACGTGGAATCGGCGATGGGTAGAGTGAAAACTAAATACTCTATACTAATGGGCGACTTTAATGCCAAGGTAGGCAAGAAGCAGGCTGGAGACAAGGCAGTGGGCGAATATGGCATAGGCACGAGGAATAGCAGGGTAGAGTTATTAGTAGAGTTTGCGGAACAGAATAATTTGAGGATAATGAATACCTTCTTCCGCAAGCGGGATAGCCGAAAGTGGACGTGGAGGAGCCCGAACGGCGAGACTAGAAATGAAATAGACTTCATACTCTGCGCTAACCCTGGCATCATACAAGATGTGGACGTGCTCGGCAAGGTGCGCTGCAGTGACCACAGGATGGTAAGAACTCGAATTAGCCTAGACCTGAGGAGGGAACGGAAGAAACTGGTACATAAGAAGCCGATTAATCAGTTAGCGGTAAGAGGGAAAATAGAGGAATTCCAGATCAAGCTACAGAACAGGTATTCTGCTTTAACTCAGAAAGAGGGCCTTAGTGTTGAAGTATGAACGACAATCTTGCGGGCATCATTAAGGAGTGTGCAATGGAAGTTGGTGGTAACTCCGTTAGGCAGGGTACCAGCAAACAATCGCAGGAGACGAAAGATCTGATCAAGAAACGCCAATGTATGAAAGCATATAACCCTACAGCTAGAATAGAACTGGCAGAACTTTCGAAGTTAATCAACAAGCGTAAGACAGCTGACATAAGGAAGTACAATATGGATAGAATTCAACATGCTCTCAGGAACGGAGGAAGCCTAAAAACAGTGAAGAAGAAACTAGGAATTGGCAAGAATCAGATGTATGCGTTAAGAGACAAAGCGGGCAATATCATTACTAATATGGATGAGATAGTTCAAGTGGCTGAGGAGTTCTATAGAGATTTATACAGTACCAGTGGCACCCACGACGATAATGGAAGAGAAAATAGTCTAGAGGAATTCGAAATCCCGAAGGTAACGCCGGAAGAAGTAAAGAAAGCCTTAGGAGATATGCAAAGGGGGAAGCCAGCTGGGGAGGGTCAGGTAGCAGCAGATTTGTTGAAGGATGGTGGACAGATTGCTCCAGAGAAACTGGCCACCCTGTATACACAATGCCTCATGACCTCGAGCGTACCGGAATCATGGAAGAACACTAACATAATCCTAATCCATAAGAAAGGGGACGCCAAAGACTTGAAAAATTATAGACCGATCAGCTTATTGTCCGTTGCCTACAAAGTATTTACTAAGGTAATTGCAAATAGAATCAGGAACACCTTAGACTTCTGTCAACCAAAGGACCAGGCAGGATTCCGTAAAGGCTACTCAACAATACACCATATTCACACTATCAATCAAGTGATAGAGAAATGTGCAGAATATAACCAACCCTTATATATAGCTTTCATTGATTACGAGAAAGCGTTTGCATCAGTCGAAACCTCAGCAGTCATGGAGGCATTACGGAATCAGGGTGTAGATGAGCCATATGTAAAAATACTGGAAGATATCTATAGCGGCTCCACAGCCACCGTAGTCCTCCATAAAGCAAGCAACAAAATCCCAATAAAGAAAGGCGTCAGGCAGGGAGATACGATATCTCCAATGCTATTGACAGCGTGTTTACAGGAGGTATTCAGAGACCTGGATTGGGAAGAATTGGGGATAAAAGTTAATGGAGAATACCTTAGTAACTTGCGATTCGCTGATGATATTGCCTTGCTTAGTAACTCAGGGGACCAATTGCAATTCATGCTCACTGACCTGGAGAGGCAAAGCAGAAGAGTGGGTCTAAAAACTAATCTGCAGAAAACTAAATTAATGCTTAACAGTCTCGGGAGAGAACAGCAATTTACAATAGGCAGCGAGGCACTGGAAGTCGTAAGGGAATACATCTACTTAGGGCAGGTAGTGACGGCGGATCCGGATCATGAGACGGAAATAATCAGAAGAATAATAATGGACTGGGGTGCGTTTGGCAGGCATTCCCAAATCATGAACAGCAGGTTGCCATTATCCCTCAAGAGAAAAGTATTTAATAGCTGTGTCTTACCAGTACTCACCTACGGGGCAGAAACCTGGAGGCTTACGAAAAGGGTTCTACTCAAATTGTGGACGACACAACGAGCTATGGAAAGAAGAATGATAGGTGTAACGTTAAGGGATAAGAAAAGAGCAGATTGGGTGAGGGAACAAACGCGAGTTAATGATATCTTAGTTGAAATCAAGAAAAAGAAATGGGCGTGGGCAGGACATGTAATAAGGAGGGAAGATAACCGATGGTCATTAAGGGTTACGGACTGGATCCCAAGGGAAGGGAAGCGTAGCAGCGGACGGCAGAAAGTTAGGTGGGCGGATGAGATTAAGAAGTTTGCAGGCACGGCACGGCCACAATTAGTACATGACCGGGGTTGTTGGAGAAGCATGGGAGAGGCCTTTGCCCTGCAGTGGGCGCAACCAGGCTGATGATGATGATGGTGATGATCACATCGCTTTATTTTCTTAAAGACCCCTCTAGGGGATATTACATAAAAGCGGGCTCACAATATAGCCACTTGCTGCCAATCGGAAAGAAAATCGGTTACGCTCTTCAAGAAGGTTGATGAACAAGTGATTGTTGCGATGTGGTGGGAAAGGTCGTTTCATTCGGGTGCTGCGCGTTAAAAAAAAAGATGAATACGAAAATGTAACTGGTGCGGGCACATGGGCGTGACGCTTGTGTATAAATATTTTTTGTGCACCTTAAAATTTTAGTAAGCAGATTTTGCTTTGCTTATTTGCTGCTAGCAATTTGACGTTTTGCGCACATGTAACATGTCGCAGGCGATTATGCATAGCCTGCACTGAGCTATACATAGGTCCACATTTCCTTCAATACAGCTAATGAAAAACATTTGCCAGCGAATGTCCACCTTACATATTTTAGAATTATGGATGCACACGTAAATGCCTTTGCGCCTAATCATATTTGTGCCGGCACAAAGCTGTGGCGTGCGGCGAACGTCTGACGTGACGACAACACAATCCTAGATATCCAGTTGTCCTTACAGTTGAATGAATGTCGCCACAGCTTGAATATTGGTAAGGAAAGTGCGACGTGTTGTGCTGCTAACATTTTATGTTTTGCGCAGCCACCTGGGTAGGCGGAGGGTACATCAATGGCACCGCCGAGATAATCTACGTGAGCGGCCTCGCCTGGTGCCAGGCTCCCTTCGGCTACGCCATCAGCCTTGCCATCGGTGAGGGAACCTCCATGTGTGTGGGCTCAGTGTGCGCAGAGAGACAGAGAGAGAGAGAGGGAGAGAGAAAGAAGGAGCAACCGTAGCACTCGCAATGAAAAGAAGAAGCGCTAGGGACCCTTTAGGCATTTATTTTACGCTGCATCTTCATAGAAACATTAAAAGGGCAGGGGCGATCAAATATGCGCGCATAAAATTATGCAGGCAAGTAAGAGATTAAAACAGTAAGGTGGCCTTAGACAATCGGTATGTCGAAAAATACACCAATTACATAGAAACACATGCAACAATACGAGAACAGCACTGGAGAATGATGATTCACCATTTAATAAGAGATATTTATTATTGCGGTTTTGAAATGCTGGATAACCCTGAATGCTCGCGACAGACTTTGGAAGCTGGTTGTATAGAAATGAGAACAGACACGAACTTCATTGTGTGTTTAAAATTGTATGCCTGACACAAATGGCTAACGGAAATAACGTTCACAAGCATGTTGTGGGTAAAATATTTGTATTCCTGCTCAAAATATGCAGAAAATATTACGCTAGAAGTTCGTAATTAAGCCTCCCTAATCAAGCTTAGGAATAGAGCCGTACTGTTGCCAAGGCTCACATAACGAAGTAATTGCAAAAATAAACATACGGGGTATGCATCGTACACAGCTATATGTAGGTGAACTTCAGAGAATATTTTGATGCATATGACTTGAGGAGACGAGATTGCAAACATAACCAAAACTTTAGCTTACAGTTGAATCCAACCATACCGAACCCGGATCAATAGCATTATTCTCTATGCAGAACACTAGAACCTACTGCGCGATACTGATGTAAAATAACTCCATTATAATTAACTGGACATTGGATATGTCGAACTCTCCAGTGGCGCGCAGTGCCAGCAGCATCGAGGCGATGAATATCAGCTGCTGTTGCTAGTTATTTTTTTAATGATGGCCAGAAATACGATCTGATTTTGAGGTAGGCCGTAGTGGGAGACTCCTGATATTTAGACGACCCTATGTTCTTTAACGTGCACATAAACCTAAGCGCAGGGGTGTTTCCTAGTTTCGCCGTGATCGAAATGCGGCCACCATGACCGGCATGCGATCCCGCGACCTAGTGCTTAGCAGCTCAGCCGCATAGCTACTAAGCAACCACGATGGGTGCCATTTCTAGTCGAAACATGTTATTTTGTTCTTCAGCTAGTGGGTTTATCACAGCTGCAAACGGGGGGCGGGGAGGAGATGTTGCCAGAGAACACGAGCAACAACCAAGGAGTGCGAGACCATCGCAAGGCGCACTGACAACTGAAAGGTCACTTCTTGATCACACGCAGCACAGAACTTCTTGATTTCGTCGTATGATTGTTCTTTTTCTTGATACCCGTATAATTCCTGTCGGTGGTGGTGAAGAAGAAGAAGAAGAAGATGATGATGATGATGATGATGATGACGACGACGACGGCGACGACGACGACGACGATGATGATTTATTGCCATTCCCTTTGCACGGCGGTGGTGACGAACAGTCACTCGGCTTGCTTGAGTTTATCGGATATGCCATACAGCCATCGCGAGCGCACCACCCCAAGTCGCCAGAAAGCCAAGCGGACTCCTGAGAAAACCCCGGCCTCCCACACACGAGCGGAGACGCAGCAGTAAACCCAACGGCACCGCTAAGTCAGCCCGCCAGCATAATAATGTAATGCAAAGCAGTCTTCATTACTGGTTACTGGCCGCGACTACCACATGAAGGCAGCGGTGGGATAACCAAGGTAAGAAGGTGCCCACGAGTACAGCCATCTCGACGTAGTAAGCCGCACACCGAAACGGGCGCCATGCAACAACGGCGTTTGACCCGCTTGCCGCAGACCTGCCGACAAAGCTCCACTTCCGCAAGCATGAAGATTGTACTCAATGGCATCGTAGGCGGGAAGGTTACTGTCTTTTTAAATATTCGGTCTCAAGAGCCCGGGCTAGATGACACAAACCAACACATTTATTTATTTATTTATTTATTTATTTATTTATTTATTTATTTATTTATTTACAAATAATGCTGTCTCAAAATTGAGACATAGCAGGAGTGGGTGAGTACATCAAGATAACATACAATCAACATGTCACATGTAAACGAACTTCGTCCACGAAACGCTCAAGTGACAATTCTCGTAGATTAGTATGTAGCGTGTTCCACAATTCAATGGTTAATGGCAAGAAAGAAAATTTGAAGCTATCTATGTGAGCTCTAAAGGGAACAATAATCAAGGGATTGGCTCTTCGCGTTACACGTGCCGAGGAGCCAACAAATGTCAAGTACGTCGACAGTGACAGAAGCATGTACAATTTTGTGCAACAATATAATCCTTTCACACGTGCGCCTATGTGCCAATGGCTCAAGTGATAGCAGGCCAGCATGCAGAGAAGGGGAGAAATTGCGATCGTATCGATTGTAAATAAATCTAATAGCTTTCTTCTGCACAGCCTCAATCTTTGATACATCATATACGCAGTTGGGTTACCAGACGACAGATGCATATTCTAGAGTGGGCCTCACGAGGGATCTGTAAGCTGCTAGTTTGCATTCCTTGGTTGCTGGTTTTAGTGTGCTTTTTAAATATGCAAGTCGTTTTAGAGCCCTGGAACAAATGAAGTCGACGTGTTTGTGCCATTTTAAGTTGTAAGAAAAAATTACACCAAGATATTTGAACTCGGTGACGGAAGTCAAAGTCTTCTCATCATTACTATAGGCAAACTTCAGGGGTTCCTTTTTGTTTGAAAAGGTCATTGATACTGTTTTATCGAAGTTGATTTCCATTTACCAGGTCTTGCTCCAGTTGCAGAAGGCATTGAACGTGTTATTCAGCAGCTCCTGAGAACTGGCGCTGGCGATGTTGCAGTACAAGACACAGTCGTCTGCGTACAAACGGACCTTAGCAGCAGAGTTAGTAACAACACTCTCGACATCATTAAGGTAAATAATGAATAAAAGTGGTCCCAGTACGGAGCCCTGTGGGACGCCGGAAGAAATACCTACTGAGGATGATTGCGCCTGATTAAATGAGACAAACTGGGACCGCAGGTGCAAGTAGTCTCTTACCCAGCCAAGTAAGTGATTGCCGTGTATGCCTCTGAATAAAGAGTCAAGCTTCATGAGTAACTTAGCATGACATACCTTGTCAAACGCTTTGGAGTAGTCAACAAATATGGCGTCAATCTGGCCACGATTGTTAAGTGTAGTAGCAACGTCGTGAGTGAATTCAATTAGTTGCGTAACCGTGGAAAAACCCGATCTAAAATCATGCTGATGATGTGAAAGAATGTTGTTATTATTTAGGTACTGTATAATGTGTTTATGAATTATGTGTTCTAGTAGTTTACAACAAGTAGATAATAACGAGATTGGTCTATAATTGGAAATTGATTGCCTAATGCCAGATTTGTGTATCGGTACAACTTGAGCAACTTTCCAGACACGGGGAACAGTTTGCGATTCTACAGATTTTTGAAATATGATAGTGAGATACCGCGCACAGTATTCTGAGTATCTTTTTAAAAACGTGTTTGGAATGTTATCTGGTCCAGCACTTTTACTAGTATCAATATTTAACAAGAGGGCGTGAACTCTGCTAATCGTTAACTGAAGTTTTGGAAAACATGCTGAAGCACTATCACAGTGAAACTTAGGGATAATGCCGTTATCTTCAACAAAAACCGATTTAAAATATCTATTGAACGCTTCAGAGATCATAACAGCATTTGAACACGACTGTCTTTTGATGACCATAGAAGTTGAGTTGGGCACAGGAGGAACAATTGTTTTCCAGAATTTGGATGGGTTGTCTTTTAGGAATGTTGTTAGAGTGTTGTTATAGTAGTAGTCTCTAGCGTGCTGCATTTTAGTCTTAAGAGTTTGTCTAAGCGATGTTAGCACTGAGTTTTCTCGGACATTCCGAGTGCGAGAGCCACGGCGGAAGCGCTTTATCCGGCGAATCAACTGAATAATCTCTCTAGTGTACCAAGGGTGTTTCGAGTTATGCTTTACACATTTTTTGGTACAAAATTAGCTACGCACTCTTTGACAATTTTCTGAAACATTTCAACTAACAAGTCAACACTTAAGGCATCACTCGAAAACATAAACTCATCAAAGTGTGATGCAAGCGAGGCGACGATAGAATTGTCGTCAGCTCGAGAAAAGTCATGGACAGTACTATACGTTGGTTTATTGGGCTCTAGAGCAATATCTAGGTGCACAATTACCGCCTTGTGATCGGAGATGCCCTCCACAACGTCACATTCGCTACACAGGAGCCCATCACTAAGCAAGACCAAATCCAAAATAGCAGATTCTCGGGTGCACGAGCTAACGACCTGTGTTAAATCATACGACACAGCAAGATTGATTAGAGCATCGCAGATCGGTCGATCACGTCCAGTAGAAGAAAGAGAACGCCAGTCAATGTAGGGGGCATTAAAATCGCCACATAATATTAACTGGCTTTTCTGTAGCCTGTTCACTGCAATATAATCCGAGACAGCGTGGATAGAATTGACATCATTTGGCGGTCGGTATACAGCGCCAATCACAGTAGTAAAGCCGCTAGCTAAGGTCAATCTTGCACCAAACCGATTCGCTGTCATGAAGCTTCGGCAGCAAAACGTATTTAATATCTTTAGAAATAAAAAGTGCTACGCCACCACCACGACCAACAGTCCTGTCATTTCTCAACACTGAGTAACCAGGTGGCAAAAATTCATTCTCAGAAATGGAGTCATTTAGCCAAGTCTCAGTAACACATATTATTGATGGTTTGTGACATTCTACAAGCCAGTTGAAACAAACATATTTGTTAACCAAGCTGCGCGCATTAAAGTTCAGAAGTGTCAGTTTCCTTTTATGTGGAAGTCAGTTGGTATTCCTGGGAGCGGTGTAATCAGCCGCCCTAACAACGCACTTTCTGGCGTCGCTCCACTCGTATCGAACACTGTCGATAATCAGGTGCTCTTGTTGTAACGGTACCTTCTTTGCAACTTTTCTGAGTTCCATTGAATTCTGCCATAGGCTTCTGCGCACCTGTCGCACGCGTGCAGAAAAGTCTTCACTGACGTAAATGTTCGAACCCTTCAGTTTGCGTGCGTTAGCTAAGATATCTATTTTAGTTCGAAAATCCAACAGTTTGATAATTATTGGTCTATCTTTACCTGTCCTTTTTTGCCCAAGTCTGTGGCAACGCTCGATGTTATCACACGTTACGTCAAGCTTTGACGTTAGCATGCTTAGTACTGAAGTAAGAACTGCCTCAGGTGTCTCATTCAGTGTTTCAGATAAACCATGAATAACCAAGTTATTCCGTCGCGACCGATTTTCAAGGTCGTCATTCTTACGCTCCAGCTTTTGGATCATATCTGAGAGACCAGAAACAGTATTTTCTAGTTCCTGCACGCGCTCACCGACATCTTTGGCCTTGGCGACAAATGACTCTAGTTTAGAGAGACGATCATCGAAACAGGCAATTTTAGAGGTTAGTGCAGATATTTCGTAGCTTGTGCGAGCCTGTCCTGACAGCAATTCGGCGAACATTTTTTCAGTGACGGGACCCGGCTTAGTTTCTATGTCTCCTGAAAGAATCAACAGGCCTTTCAACATGTGCACAAGAGATACCACTTTTCGGGAAAAAGAACGTGGGAGGGTCCGGCAGCAGCAACAAGAAGCGATCATCATTTCTATAACATTTACAACCATACCAATTGCATACCTGTAAGTAGAAGTAGGCAAATTTGCAGCGCATGTTTGCGATGCTGCCACCAGACCCACTGAAGTGGAACCGCAGAGGCGTTCATCCTTTATCCTGTTGCGAGCCCGTAGATGTCGCCGAGGTGCCGGAGCATGCGCAGTACCGCCAGGTTAGTGCTGGCCAGCAGGGGAGGAAGCAGTCCACGCCGGCTGACACGTTTGCGTTTAGTGCCTTCATTGGCAATGGACTCGTGAAGCTTCCTGAGCAAGCGTCGCCCGTCCGGTGGGGCAGACCGACGAGCCGGTAATCCGAAGGATCACAACATTGAAGATTGTGGAAAAAGGTACTTGCAGCAATCTGTAACTAGAAGTAGGCAAATTTGCAGCGCATGTTTGCGATGCTGCCACCGGACCCACATTGTTCTGCACCTCGGGTGAAGAAGAGGTGGACCTGCTCATCTCCATGAAACTGACTGGCGAACAGATGCCATCGTATAATGTCGCAGTGAATGCTTTTGAAAAGTATTTTCTGTCCTGCAATAATTTCATACGAGCGAGCGAGATTCAAATCTCGGAAATGAGAGCCACATGAAAGCGCCGATGCGTTCGTTACTGAGCGTTTTGCAGAAAACTACGACTATATACGCAACTCTCAAAGACGAATTGATTCGGGATAGGCTCGTGGTTGGCTTGCATGACGAGAAAGTCAGTGAGAAGCTGCAGCTTGACGCAGAACTCACTCTGTAGAAAGCGATTATACAGCTGCCCGCAATTCAGAGGCCGCGAAACCTGAACGCAAAGAACTGCACTCCATTTAACAGCCGGCTCTTTGCGTAGAAGTGCGCGGCTAGGCCAGCAGTAAAGCCCACCGCAAGGTAAAAAAAGGCCCTTTCAGGTCGTCGTGCCCACGACGCGAAATGAAGCTGTAAGATGAACGCTGCACGTGGTGTGGCAGCGTGCGCGACCACACGAAGGCACAGTGCCCTACGGCGAACAAGACACGTAACCATTGTGGGACGAAAGGCCACTACGATTCCGCGCGCCTGTTGAAGCCCAAAGGTGAAACCTCAGGCTCAGAAAACCAATAAGTTGTCTATAACTACATTTAGTGCACCCACATCCACCGTTACCCACTTGTGCAGATGCTGAAAAGGATGCTTAACATGGATGTCATCCAGAAAGTAGAGCGAACAACCCAATAGTGTTTTCCGATGGTCGTCGGAAGGAAAAAGAACGAGCTTCACATCTGCGTTGATATGCCCAGCTCATTCAGCAGATAATTCATGATCGCTTGCTTATGGCGACGAGTGTCTCGCAAAACTGGCGTGTGTAACAGTGTTTAACCGCCTAGTTGGATACACGAGCAGGATACTGGCACGTTCTATTGCCCAAAAATTGTCGCGAATACACAACTCTCATCAGACCTATCGCAAGGTTTTATTTCTGGAGACTATTATTCGGAAATTCCACGGCAGCAGAGTTCTACCAACGCGACATGCTCCGAGCGCTGGAAGGACTAGCCGACGTGAGTTTTCTGCAAGAACACAGCATTCTGTCAAACGACAATTGAAGACCCGGATGCTAATCTACGGCGTGGGCTAAAGAAGCTGGTTGGTACAGCTGTTACCCTGAACATTGGCAAGCACATTTCGTCAAACCGAAGCCGCATTTCTAAGGAATGTGGTATCCACAACAGAAGTCAGTGCCAACACAGGGAAGGTCAAGGCCATGACAAAGCTTGCCTCACCTCTCTTGTCCGGTACAACTCAAGAGCAATTCATGTTTTGCCCTTGCAGCCACTGGTGTCACTGTGTCAACATGACGTCGCGGCCGACCGCCTTCGCGCCGCAGTCGTGAAAGGAAACAAAAACCGCATTCATCCGTGCTTACGGACTTTTGCGAAATGGGCTCCTCCACTCCTCGCGTCCAATTATCGGCGTCGTCAGTGAGACCGTGCTCTCTCAAGGTGCCTCCAGCAGTGTCGCGCAACATGCCCACCTAAAGAGGCCGTGAAACACATTGGGCGATTATCCAGCTTCCTCCACTCAGAAAGGTGGCGGCATCGGGAGTAAGAGCTCCTTTCTCGAAGAGACTTGCGGAATGTGGTTGGTGTTTCGAACACGAATAGATCAGACAGAGGGTAGTTCCAAATCAGCGACCTTCTGTGGAACCACAGCTTGAACGAAAGAAATCATACCCTTGTTGGCAGTCGAGACAATGGAGCTGGTGACATTACTTCTATTTCACGATGAACGATGCTTGTCAATGTGTCAGAAGCCGGCGATAGTGGGTGAGGACTCAGCAATGTACACAGGATGCTGAACCGTCTTTTCTTTTTCACACAGCTTCTTGCCTGCCTCGGTCATCCGGTCCCACACGAGCATTCCGTGCAGAATTCGTTTTCTTATCTGGCAGCTGCCGCATCTTCGACTACCACAGTACATGCGCACATTTCGGATCCCTTGTGCAAAAGAACGCTTGTATCACCAGCGAATGGTAATCTTGGTTTGCTTGTCAACCTGTCTGCCAAAAACCTGATGAACAAAAATGGACATGACGTTCACGTTTGTGACGTCAGCCACGAGCCTTTGTGTATAAAGGCGCCGGCAGCACATTCCTTTTTCAGTGGGCATGGCAGCAGCAACGTACGCGTGATAGACGCGATACGAAGAGCGCGTGGCGGCCGGCACTGCTTTCTGGCGCAATAAGTGCTGGAAGACACGCCACACCAAACCAACCACCCGTGGAAACGATGGCAGCACCCGGATCTCCAGTGGTGGGCCTCGCGCCCAATTTACGCTGCTTTGCATTAGTGATTCCATACGTTCGATTTCAGCTACAACTATGAGAATACCACGAGAATTGCGTATTCCTCAGGGAAAAGCTGCCTACCGCGAGCGTCAGTGAGAGTTGGCTCGTTAATGGACTCGTCATCGTAGGGCCGACGTCTTGCTGCGCGCCAGAGACGCATAGTTTAAACGGCAGTGCTGGGAGGCCGATCCCGAAGTGCGCGCGGGATACGTGGGAAAGAATGGTAAAATATTTGCAATATAGACTGCTCGTGAAGTTTGACTTGCATGATGTAACACTCGGTGCCAGTAACACCACATACCGAGGTGATGCCACCCTCTTTTTAAGAAGAAAGGATCACCTCCGGCGCCGCACACGTGCTCTCGTACCTCCGTGTGCGGTAACTCTCCCGCGGTGGTCTTACCCGTGAGAGGAGGCTGTGCTTCAGAGGATACGCGTCGGGGTTGCCCTCACTCCTGTCATGACTCGGAAGTGGCAGCGCTTTCACCAGTTATATCCACGCCCTAGGCGTCCGGTCTGCAAGTCACGCAGTGCCGAAGCCGACATGCCCCACATGCTGTGAGTTTGCCCTGCCTTGAAACTGACCATGCTCCGGCACCTCGCAGCAGCGGGACTTTCGCCGCATAATCCTAGCGACTGCACTGCTGGGACGCAGGGTCCGCATTATCGATCCCTCCTGAACTTCAATAGATCCACAAATCTTTTTTTATTCATTTACTCATAATTTTATTCATTATTCATTCGCCCGCACCCTATAAGCCTGTATGCCCTGAGGCATTAACCCTCACAAAAAAAAAAAAAACTAGCACCGCTTCGCTCTTCGACCATCTTCACGAAGTGGAAGGGGCGGTGACTTTTACTTATGTCCTATTGCACTAAATTGCTTCAGCGATGTCTTTTTAATCGGGGCTATTGGACTAAATGCAGGCCCTCGCAATACTGCCAACAGTACGCGTCCTGGAAGTAACCTGAACCCCAATCAAACGAATGTCGCAGGAACAGGTTCTCTGAATGTTGATTGCTCTGCAGATAGCGTCATACTTTACATGCTGATATATTTGCGAGGCTAATTGCTGACCAGGAACAAATGTCTTTTGATATTAAGTTACTCGGACAGCCTGTTAATTCGCCTCTCGAGGCGCTGGAATCTTGTGTGAATGCCATTGAATCTGCTCTGTCAGTAAAGCGTTGTGGGCAAATGGGAAATTGAACGTGTACTTTGACTGAGAAAGTTAACACTACCGTCTGAAGCATAAATGCTAAAGACAGCAGTTTCAGGATCACTTTACTGACACAGTTGGTTAGCTCGTTTTGAGCGTTGATTATTTCGAAAATAGTCGCGTAGAAATAAAGTGGTCTGGCATGGATTACCTGAAGTACAAGACTAAAACGACGACGTACTACTTTCGAGTGTATCCTTGTGGTTATCGGATGTGCTTAAAATGCAGTTCGCTAGCATTGAAAGATTTCACTATATAATACTGCATTGACCATTTTGTTCCTGTTAAAACGCAGTAAACAATAACTTGGATAAAGTATGGATGATAAGATATACTTTACTCTTGTTGCGACGTGTCAATAACTACGGCGCTCAGAGCTGAGTTGTGATCCCGCTAAATCAGCAATGTTCAACGAAGTTAAGGAGGAACTGCGAGCTAAACTTTAATCGGCCAAGGACTTCCATTTCAGAGTAACACTGCCTCGGCTTTTAAACAGCAATTCCAAAAAAATTGGCAATCCATTATACCTTGTCCAACTGATAATACCACTTTAGGTATTATAGGTGTTGCCTGCAGAACTAATGCACGTCCTGTGTTCATTAACTTCCTGGATTTGAATGAGAAAATACAGGTACTCAGGAATTCAAGCACAAAGACACTTGCTAAAGCATTCGGCAGGATTTTTCTAACCGAATATGTAAGCATCTATGGGATGCTACCACATGCTTTCGTTACACTGGGCCTTCTGTAAGGATACGCTTTGATAATAGGTTCGTCGATAACGTATGCTATAACTGGCATAAATACACCAATGATCTTGTCGAAGCATTCAACCGCAGGTCAGGCGCTGCCGCACACAATCCCGCCCATAAAACTAGATGAAATTATCTTACTTCACATAGTAACCTACAAGTTCTGAAAGTCAATGCCACGAACTTGCTTAACAAATTTAGTCACTTTTTCACACTCATTACTTGTCACGATGCTTGTATTATAGGCGTCACAGGGACGTGGCTACACGGTGATATATATGATGAAATAGCACCACCTGATGTCAACTTTGTTAGAGTTGACAGGCAACACGGCCGAGGAGGTGGTGCAGTCCTTTTCCTGAAATGTGACCATTATGTAATCCAAGCTCTGATCAAACTAGGGTCTGCTTGGCGTAAGGTATACCTTGAAAATAGATCAGTAATAATTGGCATCCTATATTGCTGCCCCGTTCACCTCATGGCGGCTTATCTAGTCTGAATATGTTTTCGCACGAGTGCAACATCCTATCTTCACACATACTGCTTATGGGGCATTTTAATGCTCCAGGTATATCAATGGTCGTCATTAGCCCTGCCTCGTCATGAGTTTCGCTCATCGAAGGAGTTTTCGGGAGCTGTCACAGTCGACTGGTCTTAAACAACAGCCAGCCTACCAGAAGTGAAGACCTTCTAGATCTAGACTTTCTCAGCCAATGCCTCGTGGAAGGCAGTTTTGAATGCGCAGTGACTAAAGATATTTGCGATTTCGGGTAGTTGCAGGTTGTATTGCTTTGCAGGCAAAAAAGCCACACATTTTGCACTCCTCGCTTCCCAACGTTTAATAATGTTTCCATTATTGAAACCCTGAGTGAAAATGTCAATAACTGTTTAAATGAGTGCCGATGATGATGTTAATCATTTAGTTTCTGTTTTCGAAAACCTTATTCCCTCATACATTCACCGTTTTGTCGCTCTTATAACGCAGTAAACCAACACTTAGCTGAAACATGGCTGACGAGAGGTGCTTTGCACTTGTCACGATGTGTCACGAGACCAAGTCGCTCAAAGCTGAGTAGTGATCCGGCTAAAACTGTAATGTTTAACGAAGTGAAGCAGGAACTTCGAGGTAAACTCAAATCGGGCAAAGATTTATATTTCAGAGTTATATTTCCTCAGCTTCTAAAAACCAATTTCCAAGAAATTTTTGCAGTCTATCTTGCCTTGCGCAAATTATATTACTACTTTTGTAATTATTGGGAAGCCTTCTAGTAACTCCAATAAAACCGCATGTGCCTTCAACTAATATTTTCAATTCGTTTCGATTTAAGACCACCTGAAACTCCCTGCTTTTCAATATTATATAGCTTCAACAATTAGTGACCTCTCTGTATTACTGTAAACTCGACAGTAAAAGGTCCTGTGGTCCTGGCGGCATTTGTAATGCTTTCATTGTTATTTACTTCCTTTGGTATAATAGTTATCTCTCTGTTATGTTTAACAAATCATTAGCAACTGCCCTTGTTCCTTCTTCGTGGCGACGTGTTAAATGTCTGGTTTTTCACAAATCTGGCAATAAGATGATGACAACTAGCTACTGACCAATCTGCCTAACCTGTAATTCTGGCACACTACTCGAACATATAGTTTACAATATATCGTAGATTGCCTAGAATCCATTAACGTACTGATTGATTGCCAGCATGGTTTTCGTCGCGGTGTTTGCACCCGTAACTCATCTGGTTGAATTCATGCATGACATTGCTAAAGCACAAGACCATGGTGCACAGGTTGACGAAATTTTCATAGATCTGTCCACAGCGTCCGACACTGTGGTTCAGCATAATCTACTAGTTAAACTCAGCCTCATCCTAAATAATCCTAACTGCGCAGACTGGATTGCCAGTTTTCTGTCCGACTGTTCCCATTTTGCACGCTACAATACTTCTGACCCGCCTATTGATCATGTCTCCTCTGGCGCCCCGCAGGTGCATTGCCCGGTCCAATTCTGTTGCTATTTTACATAACTGACTTGCCACAAAACATAATTAACATGCGTCTCTATGCTGATGATTGCATCCTCTACCGCAATATTAACTCCCCTCAAGATGATACTGCTCTTAATTAGCATTCTTACACTTCTACTGATAGTGTAACACCTGGCAGATGAGTGTGAACTTCACGAAAGCCGTTTCATTCACATTCACTAGGCTTTTAACTGCTTCGTTTCTCTAGTACTTTTTCAGTGACTCCTTTCGTACCAAGAATACCCGAATATAAGTAATACGAACTCTTATTCAACCACAACTTAACTTGGAGCAAGCCTGCTGAAGTAATATATACTAATTCATCGAAAACATCGGCCATCTCCAACGCTCCCTTCGTGTGACTCCTCAAGAAAGCAAACTGGTAGCATACAAAACACTAATCTACCCTATCTTTCAATATGCATATATAGTTTGGAACCCTCTTGATAAAAAAATGATATTAGCAAGATTGAGTCCTTACAAACGAAATCTGTTCGTTTTATCTACTGTCGCTACGACAGGGATTTTTCACCTTCCTCTAACCTCACAGTGGAATACTCTCTTGACTCGTTTCGGCATCAGCCTGGGTGCGTGACACACAAGAGGCTGTGGCGCCCTCTTTTGACTAGTTTTGGTACCTACACCTAAGATACAAAAACATCAAGACGGCTTGGATTCGGAAATACACGTCCCTAGACACGAAATACAGCGAAAATTCAAAACAACACGACACCAAGACGGAGGCAGATTGGCGCAAGGCAGTCATCAAGGAAATCAATGAGGCTGAAAAAACGATCTGGCGCACGACAGTGGCAAAAAAGCAAAGCCTGGCACTATATTACCACCACAAGCCGGAACCATGCCCATCACCAGACTACCGAGGAGATAGAGGCAGCGCCCTGCTGTTTCAAGCCCGCACTGGCGCTCTCCTCACAAACCAACGCCGACACGAACTATTCGGCGTGGATCCGACGTGCCGCTTGTGCGGTGCACCAGAAGAAACCCTTCTTCACGTGCTACAACAATGTCCTAGACTTCCCGCAGTTCCCCGGCCGTGCCCCCTGGCTGAGAGCCTGGCGCTGACTGGTCTCACCGAGGAGGACCGAACTGCACGCGTCGAGACTACGAAGATCCGGCTAGAACAGTGGGAACGACTGAGCAGGCGAGCCGAATAGGTGAAGGAAACCCGCAGACAGACATCGCCCGGCTAGAGCCGCCCAGTCACAGCGAGTGGCCGCTGATGCCGACCACCTCAGCTACAAGAGCTCCTAAGAGAAACGGCAAACGAGGTAGCGACGCAGCTGGGACGCACTGACTTGAACCGGTATGGCTGGCGGATTGGATTGTTGTCGCTTTGGTGAAATCCGAGGCGACTGGAGCCTAGAATACAACAAACCGGACCAGCCAGACGGACTCGCAGACAGTGACAGTGACAAACCTGTGTTTTATGTTCTTTCTCTCCTTTCTTTCTTTCCTTCTTGTCCTCTGAACATCTCCTGTGGCGTTGACAAACGCCTGGCCTGAGTCAAAAGGGATCAGGACCACTTACTTACTTACTTACTTACCAGCCTAGGTGCTGTGGCGCCCGCTCCTGACTAGTTTCGGTACCAGCTTAGGTGCTGTGGCGCCCTGTCCTGACTAGTTTCGGTATCACCCTAGGTGCTGTGGCTCCTGACTGATGCTGTGGCTCTTGATTCGTTTCGGCATCAGCCTAGGTGCGTGACGCCCAAGACGCTGTGGCGCCCTCTCTTGACTAGTTACGGTATCGGCCTTGGTGCGCGACACCCAAGGACATTGGACGGACGATTTCCCGGATTCTGAAGTACTCCGCACTTAAAATGTGGCGCAAGAAACCTACATTTACAAATATTTACCAGAAACGCGAGTAGCCCAGGCGTAAGAACCGCCAAGACGGCGAAGACCAACCTCTACCTCTTATTCATCGGCGCCGGCTTAATGCTGCAGTCGTCTTCTCGCCCGCGGAAATTTGTTTATTTATTTATTTACAAGTACCTTACAGCCTTCGAGACGGCTTTGTGCTAAGGGGCAAATACAGTAACACATTCGTATAGGAATAGCGGAGAAAAAGCGGAAAATTATTACGATATTGCACATACAGCATGAAGACCAATAACAAAAAACAATAACATAACATACGAGCATTATAAATGTTTTTGCATGTATACAGTAATAGATACTGTAAGAAATGCAACAAATTAGAAGAACGCAAGACATGTTTGATTGTTGAAACGGCATACTGATTAATTATGAGATTGTGAAATGCCCTATGTATCAATTGGAAAGCGATGTTATTTGGGAGAGCGTTTCCTAAACGGACCGCACGGGGTAAAAGCTGAAAAATTGAAAGCGCGTGTGTTGCTGTAAATTCAAGTGTGGCTGAACTGATTGTTCAGTCGTTGTGACATCGAGGATCGTTTCTTCAGGTTGGATAAGGATAGGCCAACTATGTGAATGAATCTATAGAACAATAATAGAAGGGAAATATCGCGGTGAGTGGTTAGTGGATGCAACGAAAGTTCGACTTCTATTTGGGTTGCATTTGGCTGGTTACGATAACGTTTTCAAATGAAACGGCTCGCTCTATTCCGGATGTTCTCCAGGAGTTCGATAACGTATTTTGATGAAGTAACGATATACAAGAGGCGTGCTCAATTTGCAGCCGTAGAAAAGTTATTTAAGCTAGTTTTCGTAGGGGTGAAGGCGCAGTTAGGTTGCGGCTCAGAAATCCTAATGGGCTGGAGGCGTTAGCTGAAATAAAGGTGATGTGACGAAGTGATAATATATATATATATATATATATATATATATATATATATATATATATATATATATATATATATATATATATATATATATATATATATATATATGACTTTTCTTATTTGGCCTCTAACACAGTTGACCACAACACTGGATATAAGTACTTAGGAGTGCTCCTTGCAGAAAGACTTTCATGGATTAATCGCGTTACCTAACTAACGCCTCCAGATCATTAGGATTTCTGCGCCGAAACTTAAGATCTGCGCCTTCACCAGACCTATCTGCATAGGTATATGCGGCGATACTACCCCACACACATACAACACATCTGCATACTGACGCAGGTGGCAACCTCTTTGCGGTGAAGATGCGTAAAGCCGGCTACAAGACGATGCTGGACCCTTTCCAGAAGCATTTCGGAACCCGCATGGGTGGCCTGCTCTTCCTGCCGGCGCTCTGTGGCGAGGTGTTCTGGTCAGCCGCCATCTTAGCCGCCTTGGGTGAGCGATAAATTGCGCGTTGGGTAACATGGACGGTCGGGCGCATGCCGAGACGGAACTCTTACGTAGAGGGAAGGGGAAGTCATATGACAACGTTCTAGCCTCATGTTTGCAGACGTCGTAAGACTAGTGACTAATCATTAATGATTATGATGACACTTGCGTACAGTGTAATCTATTGGTAAAAAGGGACATGATCATATCCCGTGTGGATGTTTCCCGTTAGCGTTGTACAATTGCACTGCTTTGCTGCAGATGCCTTGTGGCTGGCGGTGGCACCTTCCTACGCGGCTGTGTAGTGCATTGGCGCTTATTCATCCAGAATTTGCATCTAGCTCCTGCAAACTAACAATCACAAATTGTAGTTTTACCTTTAACAGGGAACCGCAGTCTACATGGTTACTCCGCACTATTGCAATTCTTAATGATATATTTTTAATGCTTTCTTTTTGAAACCGGTCGTTCGGCAGTTTCGTGTGCAGTACCACGCTCAGTATCATTGGGATATTTGTCTGTTGAAGATAGTGCTGTCGATAATAAAACATTCGGGAGGAATCACGTTTCACATTCTTAACTGGGAGTGTCCAGAACACATTTCCGACATGTGTATTGTTACGGGGAGATTATAATTAACAAAACACTTTTAAACATACTGTTAGTATGACAGCACCCGCACAGGGTGTGCGCCAAGACAGTGTCATCATCTTCACCGTGACACAAATCGCCCGACACACGAACCCCGACAGCAAATGCAGCGTCCTGGTTCATTCTACGGTAGATATCACGCAGTGGAGTACGTCTTGAGGCGGGAAACGTTTGCACTTTCAGCTGAATGGATTTCTATGGTTATGACATGCTCAAACTACGATTTGTCTATGAGGCTATGAAGCTATGAGGCATTGTGTATCGGGGGATAATGTATTAATATTGGCCACTAAAGGACAGTTAACGTGCTCCTAATGGAAGGACAAGGACATTTGTGCATTTGGCCTCCATCGAAATGAGAGCCCGCGTTTGAGTTTGCGACCGCGTAATCAGCAGCGCAGTACCATAGCCGCTATACCACTGCGGCGGGCGCAATTTCAGCTGCCGGTTCCGCAGATTCTGTGGAAGCCAGGAAGAAGAGTTCATATGTCACGTCCATGCCTTGCACAAGCAATTCGTGACACAGCAAATTGGTAAAATATGGTATCGCCCTGTTTTGCCTCCGTTTCGCCATAACAAAATCTTGTCAGCACTGCTTGCTGGATGCGGCTATGGATCAAGTCACCAGGCTAACCATGGCTGGTTATCCTGAACACATATTCAGGCTCACAGCGAAAAACAGGCGAAATTGTTAAAAAGCAGAGAAAGGGCTAGCGATCGAAGTGACATTGGTCATCGCAAAAGGCCAGCACTTATTGCTTATATACATAGGCTGGCACATGGCCTAAACAACGTCGGGAATCGTTATGGTTTCAAGAATTATTTCTATTTCCAAATAAATTATCCACTCTGTGCCAGTCTGTGTAAGCACGAGCAAAAGTGTCAGATTTAGTTGCGCACAATTCATGTAAAGCACAGACCTGAATTCGTGACTTGCTGCAATAATGTTGCGTACGAGATTACCTTGTCATGTGGCTCTTGTTACATCCGCCAAACGGGCAGGTGTATAAACAAAAGGTTGCAAGAACATTCTTACAGAATGAAGAACGCTGGTCTATTACATTTGAGCACCCATTGCACAGCTTGCAGTTGCAAGGCCATTTTTGAACGCACAAGTGTAATCTGGACAAACAAAAATGAAAAATACCCGCCTCATTTGAGAGGCCAACCTAATCAATAAATGTGGTGACAGGTGCGTAAGGCAGGCGTCACTCGCAATACAGAAGGAAAACTATTTTTAGAAGCATCTAATCGGGCAGGTTCACGTTGCAGCTCGGCCTCCTCTTTATAGAATTTGTCGAGCGATCAAATACATTGATAATAGCTGCATGTGATGACCCTAATATGGGGCAAAGGTTCGTGTACTCAATGGTTCGGTTCGTTCTCTAAGGCGGAGCCTCCGAGAACCCAATTGAGGACAAAGCCGTTGGTTTGAACACACACACAAAGACTTTTAATCAAACTAAAAAGAGGCATAAAGCAAATAGAAGGAAATAGCAAGCATGCCTAAAATAAACACTCAAGCAGACATTGCGGCAAGGAACACACATAGGGCTAGCATGAGGTTAACGAGTGCGTGAGTCCGGGCTTGCAACGAGGGCAGTCTCGACGCTGCAACACGGCGACAAGCTGGCGAAAGGAGTGGCGCCGGTCTCACCATAGGGCGCGGCGTAAGCTGACCGACCGGGCGACCGGAGCGCGCCAGCTCTGGCTAGGCGAGGTAAAACGCGCGGCTTGGTGGCACGAGCAGACGGCGGCGGGGTTCTGGCCGGGTAGCTGGGTGTAGAGCTCGGGCCCGTAGCCCAACTGCTCTCGTCTCGCCCTCGGGCGCAGAAGCTCGAACGCCGGCCTAAGGCAGCAAGCGGCACGACAGACGGGGTGGCGTTTTGGACGGGCAGCTGGCGTAGAACTCGGGCCCGTAGCCCGACTGTTCTCGTCCTGCGCACTGGCGCAGAAGCTCACCGGCGTTGACGAGGTGACGACACGCTCGGGTAGACGGGCGACGCACAGGAACAGGTTGGCAGGAGGCGCCGGTCGGGTGAAGTCCTGGTGGGCTCGGGTCCGGAACCCGACGGCCCGTCTTCAACGCCCGCTCCGGTCGTTGACCGCCTCCTGCCGTCGCTTCCTGGGACTCTCCTGGCGTCTCCCCTGCGTCTCCTCTGCGTCTCCTTGCGTGTCCCTTCCGTTCTGCCAGCGCACCACGCTTTTTCTTCTGGTCTCGCCGATTTCGCATTCTCGGATTGGCTGCCTGACGCCCCGTGGTCTTTTCTATTTGGTTGCTTTTCTTCTTTTTGTTGTTTTTCATGCGCTGCGCGTTCTCGCACCGGACGCTTTTCGGCGTCGTTGTCTTCGTTCTTCCACCTCGGCGCGCGTGCACTCAGCGTCGTCTGCTCCTGACCTTCCCGACCACCGCACCATGTCGCGCACCACACATCACACTGAATTACCACTGCCAAAAAATGCTACAAACGAATTATTGAACGCTACGCACTCTCAAGACAAGTAAAATATGTATTTTTTCATAAACGAATATACAAGCATGTCTCCAAAAATTGTGCCCGAAATAGCTGATATCAATGCTTCCATGTTTTCTGCCTTTTTAATAGGTAAAGGACGTATCACACGAAATTTGGAACTATATCAGTTGGAAACCAACAAAGCAGTGCATGCCACTTATATGAAAAATGCAAGGCCATGTATTGAGCAAGTTGATGGCAAATATTTTAGTGCAGCTTTGCTAACCTCCCTGTCTTTCTCTCATTTGCATTTCTCTCTCTGTCATTGAAGAACCTTGTTTACATTTTTCGTACATAAGCAACAACCATGAAAAATCTCAATGACGCTATCCTTTGTTACAATGTATTGCGCAGGAGCAACTGGCACCGGTCGTGTATTGTGAGCAATTGCACCGAAATTATAGTGGCGACAGGAAGCACATATAAAAAGCAGGAGTTCTGCAAAATTTACGAGGGCGAGACAAATGAAAGTGAGCCACTACGAATATAATACAGATGGGGTACTTTATTCAAAGGTAGTCTCCATGAGCATTTAGGCACTTGTCCCACTGACTAACCTGTCGCGTGATTCCCGTATGATAAAAACTCCTTGGGTTGCTGTTTCAAAAAATTTACAACTCACTTTTTCACGTCATCGTCTGACACGAATCTAATTCCCTTGACCTGCTCTTTTTTTTCAAATGCACCAAAATGTGTAAGTTGCAAGGTGACAGGTCTGGGCTGTATGGAGGGCGTTGCAGCGTTTTTCATTTGAACCTTGCCAGTTTTGTATTAAACAAATCACCAAAGGGGGGACGGGCATTGTCGTGGATCAAGATGACCCCATTCCTCAATTCTCGATGTCATTTGTTTTTTATTGCGACATGCAGCCGATCCGACGTTTCGCAATATCGTGAGCGATTATTAGACTCTCCAGGTTTAGGAAATTTGATCAATAATGGCCCCTGACGATAAAAAAAAAGTCAACAACACATTTCCGGCAGAAATGACTGCCTTTGCTTTCCTTTCGGTGGTGAATTCAAATGTTTCCACTGTAAGTTTTGTCGTCCTGCTTCAGGCTAGTAGTAGCGGCACCATGTTTTGTCCCCGGTCACAATTGCAGACAAAAAAGTCGTCACCTTCATTGTTATGCTGGATTAGATGAGTCAAGGCAGGGCCAAACCTGTCGTTCTTGTGGTGGTGGTTCAAAGTGCTGGCCGTCCATCGCGCACACAAGAGCCGATAACGGAGATGTTCATGAATTATGGCGTGACCCGAACTTATCCTCCGTTCTTGTCTAGTCAGCCTTTGCAGTCGTGCTGGGCGTGAAAGCACGGTGGCTATGGCCCGGTCTCGGATCGTCTTTGCAACTTTCACGTCCTTATTTGAACCGTTTGTTACAATGGTTCACAGTGGCCAATTAAATGCAATGTTCAACGTACACGGCAGCCATACAGCGACTAATTTCTTTATGGGAAAGATCTTCAGCTGTCGAAATCTTCACGACACAATGCTGTTCAATTTTTTGAGAGTCTAATACGTCCCGCAGCCATGTTCAACCCACGGTATGAGAGCATTACAGACCCTTTATCGTCACACCTGCGTGTCACTTTTGTGAATGAGAGATGCCTCAGTGCTTCGCGCATACTTCGCACATAATGAACTGAACCATTCTTGCGTGGGGTATTTTGGTTCACTCTCATTTGACTCGCCCTCGTACATTAGAAATCCGAAGATAGACTGGAATATACAAATGCGAAGATACAGCTTCGTAAAGGGCAAGAAAGTGTCACTGGAAACAAAGTTCACTGCGCGTATATACAAAACTTCGCAAGAAGATATCTAAATATATGTGTAAGTCTTTAATAAATGCGCTAATTTAAGAAAAAGTTACTTTATGTATTGCGTCAAACAAGGCAAATAAAAATGTTGCGCATCCACAAATTCACAGACCACAGAACCCTTTCTCTCTACTCCCCCTAGTGTATCGTGCAAGACAGGAAGCCGGGCACTATCTCCTCGCTTTTCTCCCTTGCGCACACATAACTGAGCCACCATCGTGGGCTCACCCGTGCCACGCCCCCCCCCCCCCCTATACTTTCACTCGCACATACGGCACGCAGCGCGCGGTCACCATGTTATCACCCTTGGATTTTATACGGAACGTGAGGGTGACAGCGACGGCAAGAACGCGCCTGGAGTGTCTACATAACTAATATGTGTCTATAGTGTCTATATAACTAACTAGTAGCAGTAATATAATCAAGGTATCTGGCAACTGAAGCGTCCCGCGGCCCACTACTTTCCGCAGAAGAAGAACAAGTACCAAAATCGAACTTTCACCATGCGAGAATTTGCTGCGCCTCAAGAATGTATGTTATTCTTTTGTGGGGCCGGTGCACGGAAATGAAAAAAAGCGGTAGGGAAAGCATGTCGGCCACAATGGAATGCCTACTTTCGGCACCTAATGTGGCTACTGAAGGAATATCGAAGAAAGCGTGAGATGCTTGGTGCACAGTGAACCATACGCATGCTGCTCGGTATCCTACACCGGCGGGACAAAATTTTCCGCAGACGTTGCGCGTAAGCGAACGCGTTGCAATTCGTCGAGTCCCCGAGTGATGGCAGCTAGCGACAACGCGTTGTTTCTTTTTCTTGTCTGCTAGCCAGAAAGCATCCAAACCTCTGCCAGACCAAGATCATCTCGGCCAGAGAAAAATGAACGCACACCGAAGTGCGCCGCGCGGTGGGCGTGGGCAGCGCGAGAAAAACGCATGCGCTCTGGCTGGTTCCAGCAGCCCGCGGGTAGCGAGAAAAAAAATGAATAGAATCAATGTGTCTTCGCGTATAAAAGTCAAAGTATAAAAATAAATGAGAACGTCATTACCCTTGCTGGTTTTTAGTGTCTCGACATGAATGCTTTGACGCAAGTGCAAATAAAATGTTGACATTCTTTTCTGTTACATGACAGCACAAATGAACCACCACAATGCTTCAGCTCATCGGACCTCGCTGCGTGGTTTGTCAAATTTCTGACAGAACGTTGATTTGGCTTGTCTCGTTGTATGGTCCGATGCACGACTTTAGAAAAGTCAATGCACATTTGGCGTGAAATGCAGACACACAGAATAGGACATCTGCTCGCCGTAATTTCGTTGCACAGGTCTAGAAACTCAATCGTGGCTTTATCGCCTGCAGTTTATTATTTGTTTCTGTGTCCCACATGCGTTGCCGGTGGTTTCACATTTTCTTTCGTAAGAAAGGCTTCAGATCTGTGACAGGGGCAGCAGCAGTAGGATTAACAGCATGTGATGCGATTGATGTGGCCATCTGGTCTGCCAGGACATAGCCTCGATTCCCCTACGGCCCGGTACCCAGAATATAATGATATGATGGCTAGCTAGATAAGCTTTACACAGCTCGGAATAGAGCTGAATAAGTACGGGATATTTATGCTTACGGATTGACATCAAGGCTTTCAGGACACTTCGACAGTCTGTATATTCTACTGCTTTTTGGAGTTTTGATTTCTTTATTTACGGTGCAAGAGGGAGTGAAACGAATGAGATAGTTACCTTGCAATGGCACACGGACGCGAGGCATACGCACATTACGACCCGCGCCCACTGGTAACATCAGTGTGAAATTTTGGCTTGTAACGTTATTGGGACTAGCTGTCTGCCGCTCAGGTGTAAAAAAATGGGGTATAAGATTTGCACACGAATCCGGTAATTGACAAATCCGCAGAGTGCAATGAAACTATCTATATTGCTTCCATAGATTCAGGAATATAACTAATATTATTTGTTTCTAATGTTTAGTGTTTTCATATTTTAGTGTTATGCTCATCGCCTCATACTCATGGCAAAAAATCTCGGCCTATATTCGTGAAAAATCTAGCAATATTCATGAGCTAATGGTGATTCTTCAACGCGTAGGCCATCAAGTCTGTCTGGAGATTATCCAGACTGGCTTCAAGAAATGCTGCTATTCAATGAACTCGATGAGAATGAGTACGTTATTTGGGGTGTCGACGATGCCTGCGAACTATGCAATGAGGATTGCTTCTTTGGCAGTCCCAACAAGGATGTAGTTTAAGGCATTGACTACGAAGATTTAGAAACCGAACTTAAGGTAAAGAAAGGGGTGTCATGCTCGCAGTTCATAGTTCTCCTAAAAATAATATGAGTTCAATTTAGTCAATTTATTATTTCTTTACAACGAAATCAATGTGTAGGAGTGAACCCATATACAAGTAAATAGGGCACTTGCATGAGTTTGCAATGAACTACAATAACGGATAAGAAAGTCTGTGGGCAAATATCCCTGAGGACTAAAAACATGCAGAATCTTTTTGCAAACGTGTTTTAAGATTATTATTATTTAAAAAATTATTAGTGGGTTTCCATAACCCTGCACACAGCGACATCTCATTCAGACTGAGTTTCAAAGCAAAATCATCATTAGGTGAAAGTTCACTCAATCCACATTGCTATAACACAACATGGAACAAATTTACCATTTCAGAAATATGACAATACAACACTGTTATACAAAGACAATGTACAGGCTTGCAAGTACACTATAATATGCACACTGTCACATGTCATGGTCTAATTCCTGGAAACGTTTTATCCTCCTCGTATGGTGCCTTCAACCATACATATTCTAGGACCACGTCCTTCCACCTGTAGCAATGTATACAAGCAAACTAAATGCTAGAGAGCTAACACGTTTCATTCTTTTAGCAGGGATTTCCTTGAGCTATTTCTGTGCCTGGTCACACTTCTTCACATTGGCAAACATTTAGGGACTATGTACACACTTCGTGCACTCAATCCTCATTTCGGCTTGCGTTAACGGCCAACAAACCATCACTCTGACAGTCTTTATAAAAACAAGCTTGCCAGCGAGCTGTTCATAACAATGGCGATTTTGCTAATGCCGCTTGGGCATTGCTTAAGTCTGCTTCTCATATAATGCGAGTCTTGACACGCTGCAATGCAGTCGTAATGTGCACATCGGAATTGGCTGATAACAAAATCGAAATATAAGGACTTTACGAAATTTATGTGTTTAACTTTTTTTGTGGTGTGGTTTGCGTTGCCATCACAAAATTTTTTGCAGTGAGCCAGCGACAGAGTCACGAAAACGTGATAGTCCAGTAACACATGATTTAATAGTGGCACCATGCTCATATATAGTGGCATCATGCTCCTTTTCTCTCCACTCAAAAACATCCTGTGGACCTCTAGTACGAGCTCAACCGCTGTGACAATCAAGAGTTTTGTTTGTGCGCTTCTTTGCCCAACTCACTTTTTTTTGTTGTTGAAATTGACCTTGAAGATCAGATGGAACCAAAGCATGAATATCAAGTTACTTGCAAAATTGGCCATGTATGGAGAAACAATTCATCAAAAGTTGCAATACGTGCAATGAAATGGCGCCGTGAAGGAAAGGACTGTGTTGAAGGGAGTCCAGTATTTTGGGGGGAAGGCTTTGAAGACCCTAGGACGATGCAAGGTATGGATTTCCCTCCACCTCATGCGAAATGGAAACATTGGTTCTGTACGCTCTCTTGCGTTGCGTGACTGCCGAATGACTGCTAGAATGATGGCAGAAGCACTTATTTTGTGGAAAGTTGTATGTTCACCAGATAATGACATAACGTTTGCAAAAGGAACGTTTGCAACAAAATAATGTCAAAACTGATGATTCATGTGCAAAGGTTTGAGCATGAACACTGTTGCATTCACTGGAAGGATTAAGTTTACAGAATACATTTTGGTAAAGAGTTATCATCAGCAAAGAGAAGAACTTACAACTACACCAAGCTGAAGTGAAAAGGTTAAATAATAAAAGTCATGCTGATTGCGTTTCCATATTGCCATGTTATGGTGCACCTCCAATTTTAATGTTTAGCTCAAACAATCAATGCAGCTTTCGACATGCAGGCCCTGAAGCATCTGAGAAGTTTGTGTGTTAGCAAAAGGACCTTGCAGCCGGAAATATTACAAAGCACCCAAAACAAATGTGTTCACAATGGTCCCATACTTTCCACCCAGCCCATTCAATGCACTGTCTGGTGAACTACCACTACTGAACAGTTTGATGAGTAGACAGTATGAGCAAATGCACTCTTCTGTGGAAATCAGCAAGGGAGGCGGGGGAAGTTTCATGGAAGGGCCGTATTGCGTTATCCACCTGAAAGTAACCTAGAGCTACTAGGAAACCCATTTTTTTACAAATAAAGCTGCACAATTCCAAGAATATTCATCCTGGCCTCGGGATTGAATCTTGGACTACTACCTTTCCAGGACAAATGAATACATTGTTGCGCCAAAAAAAGAAAAAATAAAGAGTTGGGACGGAGAGCAAGGTAAATGTACCTGGTAGCGAAGCTTCCATAGGAGCATATACGTTCAAAACATGGTGGTCCATCGGCGGTGCATGGGGCTTAGCGCCATCTGTATGTGGTGGGAACACTTCCGGCAGAAGAAAAAATAATGTGATGCCATGTCCGTTAAAAGCCGAAGTCACGTCATTTTGTTTTCGAAGGGGCTAAATTTGTTTTGTTGTTCTTCCTTTGGAGCTATATATTCAAATGGCCTACCATTCGACTTGATGGGCGTTTCGAGCTTTCAGCGTGGAAAGCGATGTAGGAAAAGGCCAGCCGTACGGTTGTGGAAATCGCATTCCTGCACAGAACATACTTCCTTTGGAGGCCGACGAAAGCTTTAGGTGTAGAGTGCTGATCCTATTGTTGGATGCCAAGCCCGTCGGCCAGCGCGGTTGCACGAAAACAACTACACAATTATCTGGCGGCCGTAACTCACTACATTTGACTGAACAGATTAAGAAGCAATGAAGCTACCCACGTCACCAAATTCAGACAAACTTTGACAAGCAAGAAAGCACAAACTGTGAGGGGGGCGTATTTCAACAGGTGATACGAGTGCGCCTTTCTACCAATTTCAAGACGTGCATTGCATTGCGAGTGATAGTGGCGTCAACGCCCCCTGTAGCGATGGGCGCTCAAAAGAAATTCATTTATTATTAATGATACAATTAAACTTGTATTTTCTTCACTCGTCAAGAATGTATAAAATTGTCTGGGAATTTTATTTTCGTTGAATGAATCTAACTGCGTCTCGTTTGAATTAAAAAACGCGTTTTTCTTTCCCAATGTTTGTTCCCTCCAAGCAGCTGACGGGTCACTACGAGTTAAATTTTGGGGGGCGCATTATAGAAAATACGAAGTTCGTAAAATTTTTAGGCGTATGGTTTAACGAAAACCTGTATTGGTCCATTCATGTGGAGACCCTCAGAGCCGACATTCGTAGAGCGACGGGAATGATTAACAGGTTAAAGCATCTTATTCCAATGAATTTAAAGAAACAGCTATATTACACACTAATACACTCTCGTCTACACTATTCCCTTCTGGTCTGGGGAACTACTACCAAAACTAACCTTATGTCACTATATAGGCTGCAAAAAAGAGCCGTAAGGGCAGTTTGTAACCTACCTGTTCTTGCACACACTAAACCGTTTTTTGATAAGCTTGGCATACTCCATATAGATCGCCTATTTTTGCACAAGCTATCGCTCGAGGCGTTCCGTCTCCGTCAAGCTGATCACATACAATTTAATCAGACCTTCGCCACCAAAGAAACTCCGTATAATCTCAGACATGACCCAATCTCTATACCGCTTACTCGCACGAACTACGGGAAACAGGCATTACATTTTCAAATATCAACCTTACTAAACAATAATCCCACTATCCTGGAACAATTACAAACCTTGAAATCAAGCTTGAGGTTCAAGAAATCTGTTAAAACGTATTTTCTTCACTACTTTATTGTATAACTTCCTTATGTACCACAATATCATTGTTTTGTTTTCCTTGTTAACATGTACTGATTGAGATTCGAATTGTTAGTCGCTTTTGATATGTTATCATATTTCGAAAATTATAACTTGTTGTGCTGTTGTTTGCTTCAGAGTGTCAACATGCTTTGGGTGCTGCAGCCTTTGTCAGGCAAGAATACTGCCTTTTGCTGCAACACCTGAGACAGCTGTATGTCTCAAACAACAAATAAATGAAATGAAATGAAAAGCATGGCATGCTCCGGCGCTCGAGCAGATAGTGTTCCTGTATATGCGCCCTGCGGGACCATATACAGCGCCGCTTCCAAGCCTTTGCGAGCCTGCGCCGTTTAGCTTCAATGCTTGGCCACACTGCGCCATGTTCTTACTAATGGTGGTATGACCTTGGACACTAGCGCAAGACATGGACAGCAGCAGCAGCAGTTTAAAAGACGAGAGAAGAGGCAAAGAAATCTTAGTTTTAAAGTGATCGCTCAAAACAACAATGCCCACACCACATGAGAGGGATGCAAACACTATGGACACGCATTACGAGCAAAAGATTTTCATGGTCCCAAAGGACATGGAAAATGCGTCGATACAGATGCCTTTCGGCCGCCATTGCATAAAGTAGCTCATCAGCATATATGTACCTAATCCATCAGAAAATCTGTGCAATGGCGGCCTAATGCAACGTAACACCACGTCATATTAACATTTACGATGCGTCCATTTCTGTGACACTCCTGACGTAATATTCCTTCAGCAAATCAACAAGCTGACGTGGCGGCTATCTCGGACCACCACTACATATACGGGGAATGGCAGGTGCGTTAAACGGTATTCTGCACGCTACCGCTGTTCTTGTTTTTTAAGCGCAAACACCGCTGTATAGCTGCCAAGGAACAGAAAAATGTTTTACTAGAAGAAGCCCACAGCTCACGTCACGTTTCGTGATCTTGATGAAAGCGTAAAAAAAGTGTTTTTCAACACGTGTCGACAACAGAACCTCTGCTGATACCACCAATTCATAGTGTTTTAGCAGGATCATCAAGGTCCTCAAGCATGTGGTTATTGTAATATAGAAAAGTAATAATACTGCTACGTAACACGCTAACAGCTTTACATCAGCAATACGAATTATGCTTGTGATTTTGACAACAAGAAACACCCGAACATGAATGTCACGAAAATATTTTCGTTAGTGGCCACTGGAACTTAGAAAGCCAATTCAATCCAAGACTAGCGGCATTCCATTAGGCCGATGGGTGTTTGCGGTTATTTTAGTCTTGAATAGCGCTGCGATTGTAGAGTGGTGCTTCGTAGTCCGGCCGCATTGGATAGCTACGCAGGATCTGGCGCGGATTCTCGGCACGACGTGTCAAGAAATTCGCGCTCTCATCATCCTCAAGAGGTGAGCCGAAGTTCTAGTATTTCTGAGAAGCGGGCAGAATATTCGCTGGACTTATTCTGTGGGCGCTTGCTTTGTTGCAAGTATGCTAAAATGTATGTTATCTTTCTTGGTTTGAAGCGTAACATGCGTAGCGACAGCGGTCTTCTTTCTTTGTCAAGAAAAATAGAGGGACGGTTTTAGCCGAAGGGCAGCCGAAGATATGTTTACATTCTTAGCGACACCCATTTATTTATATTTGGTACAAATGACTATGTAAGCGATGCGTAGAATGAGCTGGACGTCTTGGTAAAGTACGGCACATCAACTTGCCCTGCGAGAACCTATCGACATCCAGCAAGCGAATATATTGGGCTTTTTTTTTTAGCTGAGAACGCTGCCTATGGCGCCTGCACAAAGCGTCCGAAAAAAAATTTTCGCGTCTGCTACAGGTGTCGCCCCCGTAATGAATGCCGTAGCGATTTGTCTGTTACCGTTACTGCTGCTCTGTGAGGCGCAATTAGGGCCAGCAGCCGGTAACAGAGTTCAGACTCTATGAGATGAAACAAAGCATTCTCATTACGGGACTTATATGACAGTTTTTACGTGCCTCAGTTTTTCGGCTCGGTTTGCGGGCAGTCTACCCCAAAAGTTTAGTGACCACGTGAGCGTACACGTGAAGCGGCCCCTCCGCGAAAATTCTGGTGCACCAGCAAGCTAGGCTGCAAATGCCTCTTGTTGTCATAATATTTATTTTATATTTCTCTTGATTACGCGACCAATTCTTCGACAACCATGGCGACGCGTTTCTCTCTTAAAAGCAGCATCAATGGAAATGATATTGCTCATACCACCCACATGCTGCCGGGCTGATAACACTTATCAGAACTTATTAAACCCCTAAGAGACCCTCGCAGGATATTCTGGAGGGAGATGCAGTGTTGGAAAATGCTGGCATTCCGTCAGAATTCCAGTTGTTGCTATATAATATATTACTCTGACAACAACTCGATAAGTAAGCTCGATACAAAGTCACATATACAAGCTCTGACCTAGTCGCGGTGCGTAGAGAGTGCGGTAATGGCGGGGATGGTCGAGCCAATCAAGTAGAGGCGGCAAGGGCCTCTTCAATGTGTGTCCCCAACTGACTGCGCAGCGGCGAAGAGGAAACAATCCAGTCACCCTAGTTTGGCATGATCTGGTGTGGTCCGTAGACATTTGCTATCTGCTGTACAAACCACTGAAAAAGTAAAATCGCAGTGTGCTTTTTTTAGCGAAACGCTCTTGTCTTGCCTTGTTTTGGGGATGCCAGGATGCCTTGATAATCCCGACGTGATGTTCTTGTTATTTTATTCGCGCACAAAGCATAGGTTTGTGCTCGCCAACTAAGGAAAAAGCAAATCGACAAATATAGAGGAAAAGACCGCCGCATTTCACGCACTTTAGTCGTGAGCCGAGCATCCAGATCTACTCGGGCCTTTTTTAACTTAGCACACGTCGTTGATATCAGCTCACATTCTGCAATCAAATGAACTTCTCACTTTGTCTGAATCCTACCCGCCTAGACAATGTGCCAAATGCATAATTTATCTGTAGCTCATATTGCTTTGATTTACGCAGGTCACACTGATCAATAAAACTTTGCATTTGGAGTGACTCGTAGCTCATAGTACTCTGCCATCGTTTACAAAAGGCCTTAGACGCAATGGAATCCTTGACGTAATATGCGCACACCACACGTATTCTGGACTGTTCCCCATTGCGCTTAGACGCGGAGCAATGGTCTAGTTTCAGAACATTTAAAATTTAATCCCCGAATCAGATGCTTTCGCAGTGACAGAGAACCTTGCCGAAGTGCTGCACAACACGCAGTCGCAGAACGCGTACGGCATCGCACCCATCGCCGCGAAAGTCATCGTGTGCGTCCTGTGAACTCGGGTTGCCGAAGCACAGTAAGCGGTGCAGCACGTTGTTGCACCACTTATGTTGCATTGTCACCAGACAGATTGAGCAGCTCCAAGCGCCGTTCTGCCGTCGCAGTCGGCGTCACTGTGAGGTCCCGTATGAAGTCCGAGAGTGCCAGTCGCCGTGCGTACTACGCTTATTTGCGAGTAAAATCATGCAAGGATAGCCGACGATCGCTCCTGAACCGAGAGAGGAAAGCCAGAAAGAAGCGTGCAGGCTTGCGGCGCGCGCGAGGGACCCAACGTTGCGAGGGAGCGGGGGGAAGGAAGGGAGGGCAAGCGGCATTCGCTTCCGACTGCAACAACGCTTGTGGCGGTGCACGTGGCCGCGCGGCCGTATCTTAAGAGCGATCTGCGTCGGTGGCTCATAGCTTTGGGCGTACTGTGTGTTCTCGGCGCTCATTTTGCGTTAAAGAAATAGAGCACGAATGTGACTTCGCTCGCTGCTTCTGCCGCGTTTCCTCACGCCAGCGTTTCGACAACTAGTTTCCGCGGTGATCGAGTGAGATGTTTGCTCGAGCGCGTGACACCATACTTGTTAATTTAGTACGCTTGCCTATGTCTGCAAGTTTATACGGCCGATAAAACTACTTATTTGCAATCGCAATCGATTATTTGCCTTTCGGGCGAAACTGCGATCTTTTTCTGCTTCCCGGTTATGCAATAAGCCACCGCTTTATGTAGTTCCATTGCCTCAGTGCATATCGTGGAGACTTGCACAGAACATTGGCGCACTAGAACGAATGGTGCAGCAGACTTTCATGGTTGATTTACGCACCGCTGCGTTTTTTTTATATCGAATGTCGACTAATTTCGGAGGCAATGTATGTGCTCTTGCTTTACAGCCCAGCTCTTAGGCCCACGTTCCTGCAATGAGCACCGCAGCGAACGACGAAAAAGAGAACCCGTAGTGTGATATGAAAGATGCCAGCAACTGTCATGTGCACCCACACTCAACCGCTCGATGCGTCCTCGTAACTGGTCTCAGCTGGACGAGTCCAGTATCCTACAATCGTCTGCTCGCGTCAGTTGTCGCTCGAGCTTGCTTGGTTTGCTCGGTTTGGCCTCGTTGGCGGCTTTTTCGATTATCATGGTTTGTGATTGTTTTGTAAGCTGCTTGTTTGCGCGACGCCAATTGTGTAGTACTTTATGGAAGCCACGCGGCACGAGCGATTACAATGGAACCTTCGACGAGTTATGTACAAAATGGACGCGCTCGACGCGCAGATCATTTTATACGATCGACGACTTTACCATATGTCTCTCTCAAATTCTGCCTCAATATATCGCGAAATAACACTATAGAGCTGTGCTCAAATTTCAAGTTAGGCAGTACCGTAATCGTCGGTGCATTGTTTTTTTCACGCAGCGTCGTTCCTCAGGATAGACCTCAGTCTCGTGCAATATCCGTGTCAAGAATGCAGTAAATGAAGTGATGATTTACCCCAACCAAATTCACCATATCAAATTTAAGAGCCAGACAACGTGCGATGCCAATTGCAGAAAACAAACACCTACAGGTTATATGTACCTGTTTTTTGTTGACGTATCCATAAATAAAGTGGGGCTTCTTTGAGTCCTGTAATGTTCATTATCTCCAGAGCAGTATTTACGGACAAGATGCACACACAGCGCTGTATGTATGCATTGTGTTGTTCATGTCTAATGCGCTGGGAAAACATTGATTATGCAATTCCAACTATTCTAGCCCTCAGCATTGGTATCCTCTGATCATATCCACTTGCGTCTATTCTCCACCAGTGCAGCCAACAAAACAGCGGCACAAAAGGCTGAAAACGACCGTGTTTGCCATCCATCAAAACTGTGCAGATCTAACGCACTCATTTTATTCTATGTCCAACGAAAGTTAAGCGATATGGTAAATATATAATATAGAACTACGTCAAATGTGCACAATTCTGTATATTTTCAACCTATAGGCGTTCTGTAATCTGACGCAATATTTACGCTTAGGTAACGCATAGGTCACAACATCAATTTTGTGAAATGTTTGCGATTATGAAGTACACTGTTCGAAAAGTGTTTGCATGTTCGCCCACATCAATTCTGGAGAATTTAAACTTTCGGACGTCGACATAGCGATCTCAAGACCACGAAGGCGATGTCCCATACTCCTGAAAGGAAGAGTAGTTATGCGAGATGTGTAGAGGCACAAAGAAGCAGGGCACATCATTGAAGTATGTCTAAAGCTTCTATGACTTCGTGTCAGAATGGCGTTATACCCATGACAAATCTATCAAAGTTGAAAAAATTGGCCGCCACTTGGGTACTGTGAACAAGGGGGCAAGCGAAGCTCGGGATTCGTTGTCGTAGCGCCTCGGCTTCTCGCTACCTGACGACGAGGTCGGCACGTCGACGACAAGCCCTTTCTCGGGCGATTTCCCGACAACGTTCATCAAACGCCTCCTATTCTTCACCCGAGCGCACTATGCATGGATCGCTGATTTTCCTTCTACGCAGCCTGCTTTTCGGCAAAACGAATAACGTGGGGCCTCGCCATCTGATTGCGGTGCTTGAACTGGAGGGAAATGGCAGGCGCTGAGGCGAGTGGACGCGCAATCTCACCCCTTCCATCCTCTTCCTCCGGAGGGAGGGGAAGTCTGTGATTGCCTCACGCTTTGCGCTGTGCCTACTTCTTCAGGCATATAAAGTCCCGCTTTATAGGGCCCGTATGATGAGCCGACATTGTCTGCAAAGGAATAATGTCATGAACATCTGATGCAGACCGACAGTGGTCGGTCTGCATTGTATGTTCATGACATTTCCTCGAGAAAGGTTTGTTTATGAGAAACCTTCCCTCGAGAGCAACTTGGAGTTTTTACGGGTATAGAATGCTACGAACCAGGTACTTATACCAACAAATTACTAAGCATAACGATTCAGTTGGAAAGATTGATGCAGACAAGTACACAGTGGCGGTTACTCGTGCACGGGCCGAGAAGCTGCGGGCTGGGTAAGAGCCCACAAAACGTGAGTTATCGGAGTAAGAAACGATACGCTTCTAATAAGGAAATACGACAAATAGGAAGCGGGCATGATGGTTCGACGTGCGGTAATGTTATCGAGCGTGTCATTGTGGAATATTTCAATGAATTGATCGGTCAACCAAACACCATTATAGGGGGCTTTAAAGCAGAATTTGTTGTTAGTGCCTAAGCTGGATGAAGAACGCTTCTGGAACAGCCGATTTCCACAAAAGAAATGGAGTACGCAATAGATGCGCTACCTGTTGGCAAGGCACCTGGCACTGACGGCCTAGGAGTAGGCAGTTTTTAAAACATTCAAAACAATATTAGCCTAGATTGTGTTCAGTTATCGCCGAATCGTATGAGCAAAAAGATAAACCACTGCGCTTCACAACTTAGCAGATCGTTCTCATCCCAAGAACTGAGGCACTCGAAAAACGTTCGTTAGGGGGGTCTTATCGCCCGATAAGCCTTACGAATGTCGACTGTAACATATTTATGAAGCTGTTGGCCAAACGATTGCCGGGTGTGATAACGAGGCTGGGTGGCACGCATGTGCTGCCTTCGCTAACATCGCCGATGAGCAGTACCGAGACCTATCGCTGCGAGCACTCATCGAGCGTCTGCGCTCTATACCAACCGTCACATCCGTTCGCCGATATGTCGTCCAGGGCGGCCTTCTGTACTGAAGGAACTTCCTCCCGGACGGATCTGATCTTCTTCTTGTCGTGCCAAAACACCTAAGACAGACCGTGCTCTTTGAGATGCATGACGCACCCATTGCACGACATCTTGGGGTAACCCGTAGGTACGACCGCGTCCGTCGCCGCTTCAAATGGCCTGGTCTTGCTCGCTCCGTCCGGCGCCATGTTGCTGCCTGTGATCCCTGCCAGCGTCGGAAAACACCTCAGGTGCCACCTACCGGTCATCTCCAGCCGATCACTGTCCCTGTGGAACCATTCTTTCTTGTTGTATTAGACCTCCTCGGTCCCTTTCCCACGTCGTCCTCTGGAAACAAATGGGTAGCCGTCGCAACTAATTACGCCACCCGATACGCTATCACGCGGGCTCTCTCTACCAGTTGCGCCACTGACGTCACGGACTTTCTTTTCCGTGACATTTTCTTGCTTCATGGTACCCCGCAACAGCTGCTTACTGACCATGGTCGTAACTTCCTCTCGAAAGTTATCGCCGAAATTGTGCGTTCCTGCTCCATTCGACACAAGCTGATTACCTCATACCATCTTCAAACCAATGGCCTGACAGAGCGGTTAAACCATAATCTTCACTGCTGTCCAAGTACGTTTCCAAGGACCACCACGACTGGTACATTGCCCTTGCTTACGTCACATTTGCATAGAATTCTTCCCGGTATGATGCCGCCGGATTTTCTCCATCTTATCTACTGTACGGTCGCGAACCGACATTGCCCCTTGACACGGCACTTCCTCCTGCTACGATCTCAACAAGGGAGTATGCGCGCGACGCCATCGCACTCGCCGACCATGCCCGCCAGCTTGCCCGTGCTCGACTGACGGCCTCGCAAACCACTCAGCAGCGTCAGTGCAACGCCCGCCACCATGACATAGAGTTTTCAACTGGTGCGATCGTGCTCCTGTGGTTGCCCTCTCCTCGCGTCGGACGTTTAGAGAAGCTCCTTTCGCCATACACAGGGCCCTACCGCGTGCTGCGCCAGCTGCAGTGTGCCGTACGAAATTCCTCCTGTGCGTTCAACCTTGTCCATTACTCTGGCATCTAGTGATGTTGTACACGTCAGTAGGCTCAAGGCCTACTACACTGCTTCCGAGTCCGGCGTTTAGTCGCTCCGGAACGGCGCTTTTGCCACCGGGGGTAGTGCTACGGAAAAGTATTCGCGATGACAAAGAGGTGGGCAGGGTGAAGACGACGACCACGATTAGAGGCTAGCCTGGGCTGTTTCCTCTTGGCCAAGTGCGGCGTATTTCCTTGTATATATACTTGTATATAGATTTTCGACAGCGTCTTTCTACGTTACAATGTTTATGAAGCTGTTGGCCAAACGATTGCCGGGTGTGATAAGGAGGCTGATAGGCACGCATCAGACCTGTGGTGTAAAGGGTTGAAGCGTCGCCACAAACACGCAGCTTGAAATGTGCTAAATGTTGTAGTGTATTTGGGCAACGAGTGACTCTGGTGCAATTAGATCTCGCTAAGGCCTTCAACCGTGTTTCCTACAATCCTCTCTTCGCCATATTAGAGCATTCCAACGTAGGAAACGTAATAAGAGACCGTCTCAGAATGGCGTATGCTAACTGCTAAACACGGGTCCCTGTAAACGGGGACCTGCCTGACAGCAAGTGCGGGCTTTTGTTAGGCACGACTGTCCCCTGTCGCACCGGCTGTTCGCGGTCAACCTTGAGCCTCTGTACAAGGCCATCGAGAATAATGAACGTATAACTGGCGTGAGGTTACAGTCAACACATGTAAGAAGTTTGGCGTATGTCGATGACATCGCCATAATTTGTTCAAATACAGGTATTATTTGTCAGGCCGTAGAGGTAGTTCAAACCTTCTGCGAATACACCAGGGCGCAAATAAATTGGGCGATCAGTTATGGATTCTGGCATGGTGAATGGGATAAAGCGCCAGACTACTACTCTCGACTTCGGTGATCAACCCCTGCAACAACGTATCTAGGCATGTTTCCCGATACTTATCCCAACCAGGAGCCGAACTGAAAAAACAATGGGCGAGAGTACAGAAAAAAGGTTAAATCGTGGCAAGGGCGACAGCTGTCAAGGTTCTCGCGTGCAACAGTCTGTAAGCTATATCTTACCACCGCGATGTGGTATGCTCTGCTGTGTGCGTCGGGAATCAAGATCCAAAAAAATTCCCCGTGTTTTCACAATTTACATATGGGCGTGGATTTGAGGAATGAACCAGCCGCGCAAACTTTATCTTGCCCGTAAAGAAAGGAGACCTTGGGTTGCCACATTTATTTGTGCGACAAGTTGTGCAGCGCCTTATGTACCTTCGCGATCAGAATTTGTTCCTTGGCACATCCGTGCAAGTGATTTTAGGTCGTCACGTTCCAGGATTTGTACGCACGTATGAAGCAATCCATGGTGCCGTTAAAGGTTACCTACGAGACGTCGTGCATGCGTACAGAATGTTGGATGTGCGGTTTTCAATGCATCTCACCACTATTACTAGGAAAAAACTATACCGACCCAATGGACACTATGCTCCCTGTACCGATGTCACACCCTGGATGCCCAGGAGATGTCATAAAATGGTTAAAAGATTGCCTGTACACCCTTCAGTTAAAAATTTTTTTCATTATGCTACACACTAATACATTATCAGTTCTTGACAGGAAAGTACCGAGCGCAGCGTTTTCAAGCAAGGAAACTCAAGCAAGGCAGATGACGATTATTGATGTGTAGCAAGATACGACCGATAGTGTGTACAATTGTTGAGTGTAGTCGCATTTAACTCCCGCCCACATCTCTCCCGTATGTCATCTGCTCAAGCACCCGATCCAGACGTTCACACTTCGTCGTTTGCCGCATATCAGTGTGTATAAAGGCTTGTAGCTTGCCTCAGCACCGCTTCAGACTCGCGCGTTATGCACGCTGAAGACGATCACGTTTGGTAAATGTTCACAGCACAAGCTGGTTACATTGCAATACGCCTAAGCTACATCATGAGTACTATGTCCACCTTATGTCTTTTGCACAAGGGTAGCGAACCTATGATCGCGCATATCTAATTACCTAGACATTCTCTGGGATTTTCGTGTGCATATCGTGGCAAAGCGTTTCTTCGAAGAAAAAAACCCAGTGCCCTTCCATTCTGTGAAGGGTGACCAACGAAGCTGTGTATGTGGGCTCCTTAATGGCGAACTGCACCGCCGCGGCAGGTCGGCCCGGCATTTCACCATCTTCGGGGTCGGCCCACCTATGGGGAGGGCCTAATGCCTGCGCGACCTCAGCACTCTCAGGGGTGTCTGCGTCAGCAGGCGTTAGGTGTGTTGCTACACCACGTGCCCGAGCACCGGAGGGTTGGACCCTCGCACGTGTAGCAGTGTGCGGCTTAGTCGTGTCTAGGGAAAGGGGGATCCTGGCAGTTGAGCTGATGCCGGGTTTTCGAACCTTTAAGGTACCCCGGAAGAGACAACACACCCCTTCAGCCTTTGCTTCGCATCACACGGAGAGGCGAGAACTTGGAGTCGGGTTCCATATTAACAAGAATATAGCTTGTAACGTACAGGAATTCTATAGCATTAACGAGAGGGTGGCAGGTCTTGTTGTGAACCTTAATAAGAGGTACAAATTGAAGGTCGTACATGTGTACGCCCCTACATCCAGTCATGATGACCAGGAAGTCCAAAGCTTCTATGAAGACGTGGAATCGGCGATGGGTAAGGTCAAAACAAAGTACACTGTACTGATGGGCGACTTCAATGCCAAGATAAGCAAGAAGTAGGCTGGAGACAAGGCAGTGATGGAATACGGCCCATGCACTAGGATTAGCAGGGGGGAGTTATTAGTAGACTTTGCAGAGTAGAATAAGATGCGCATAATTATTACCTTCTTCCGCAAGCGGGATAGCCGAAAGTGGAGCTGGAGGAGCCCGAACGACGACGCTGGAAATGAAATAGACCTTATTCTCTGCGCTAGCCTTGGCATCATACAAGATGTGGACGTGCTCGGCAAGGTGCGCTGCAGTGACCATAGGAAGGTAAGAACTCGAATAAGCCTAGACATGAGGAAAGAACGGAAGAAACTGGCACATAAGAAGCCGATCAATGAGTTAGCAGTAAGAGGGAAAATAGAGGAATTCCGGATCAAGCTACAGAACAGGTATTCGGCTTCAACACAGGAAGAGGACCTTAGCGTTGAAAAAAATGAACGACAATCTTAGGGGTATCATTAAGGAGTCAGCAATAGAAGTCGATGGCAATTCCGTTAGACAGGATAACAGTAAACTATCGCAGGAGTCGAAAGATCTGATCAAAAAACGACAATGTATGAAAGCCTCTAACCCTACAGCTAGAATAGAACTGGGAGAACTATCCAAGGTAATGAACAAGCTTGAGACAGCTCACAGAAGGAAGTATAATATGGATAGAACTGAACATGTTCTCAGGAACGGAGGAAGCCTAAGAGCAGTGAAAAAGAAACTAGGAATAGGCAAGAATAAGATATATGAGTTAAGGGACAAAGCCGGCAGTATCATCACTAATTTGGATGAGATCGTTCAAGTAGCTGAGAAGTTCTTTAGAGATTTATACAGTAACAGTGGCACCCACGATGATATCGTGAGAGAGAATAATCTAGAGGAATTTGAAATCCCACAAGTAACGCCGTAAGAAGTAAAGAACACCTTGGGAGCTATGCTGAAGAGGATCAGGTAACACATCTGTTGATGGATGGGGGGAGGGGGGAATTGTTCTAGAAAAACTGGCCACTCTGTATACACAATGCCTCAATAGCTCGAGGATACCGGAATCTTGGAAGAATGCTAACATAATCCTAATCCATAAGAAAGGGGAAGCCAAGGACTTGAAAAATTATAGACCGATCAGCTTACTGTTCATTGCCTACAAAGTATTTACTTATGTAGTTGCAAATAGAATCACTAACACCATAGCCTTCCGTCAAACAAAGGACCAAAGGCTACTCAACAATAGACCATATTCACACTATCAATCAGGTGATAGAGAAATGTGTGGAATATAACCAACCCTTATATAGAGCCTTCATTGATTACGAGAAAGCATTTCATTCACTCGAAACCTCAGCAGTCATGGAGGCATTGCGGAATCAGGGTGTAGACTACCCGTATGTAAGAATACTGAAATAGATCTACAGCGGCTCCACAGCCAGCGTAGTCCTCCATAAAGAAAGCAACAAAATCACCATAACGAAAGGCGTCAGGCATGGAGATACGATCTCTCCAATGCTATTCACAGCGTGTTTACAGGAGGTATTCAGAGACCTGGATTGCGAAGAAATGGGGATAAGAGTTAATGGAGAACGCCTTAGTAACTTGCGATTCGCTGGTGATATTGCCTTGCTTAGTAACTAAGGGCACCAACTGCAATGCGCGCTCACTGACCTGTAGAGGCAAAGCCAAAGGGTGGGTCTAAAATTAATCTGTAGAAAGCTAAAGTAATGTTCAACAGTCTCGGAAGAGAACACCAGTTTACGATAGGTAGTGAGGCACTGGAAGTGGAATAGATCTACTTAGGACAGGTAGTGACTGCGGATCCGGATCATGAGACTGAGATAATCAGAAGAATTGGCTGGGGTGCGTCTGGCAGGCATTCTCGATCAGATCATGAACAGCAGGTTGTCATTATCCCTCAAGAGGAAAGTATATAACAGCTGTGTCTTACCAGTACTCACGTACGGGGCAAAAACCTGGAGGCTTACGCAAAGGGTTCTACTTAAATTGAGGACAACGCAACGAGCTATGCAAAGAAGAATGATAGTTGTAACGTTAAGGGATAAGAAAAGAACATATTGGGTGAGGGAACAAACGCGAGTTCATGATATCTTAGTATAAATCAAGAAAAAGAAATAGGCATGGGCAGGACATGTATTGAGGAGGGAAGATAACCGATGGTCATTGAGGGTTACGGACTGGACTCCAAGGAAAAGGAAGCGTAGTAGAGGGCGGCAGAAATCTAGGTGAGCGGATGAGATTAAGAAGTTTTTAGGGACAACATGGCCACAATTAGTACAGAGTTGGGCAGCGCGCAGTAATGGTATCTATGGCTTCAAGTACCCCCCCCCCCCCCCTTCCTTATCACTAACTGATGAAACCCTCAACATTTTTATGAAACCAAAAGAAACATTTCCCATGTGCCATTCCTAACATAGTCAACAGAAACCAAGACAGTCCGTTCATTATCTCCATACGCTGTCGCCATATGTCTGACTGAAGCAATCGGCTCTGGTTACAAAGTAACTAACTTAGATGGGATGCGGCGACCTTCTGGATGTACGTCATAGGCATCAATACAATAAACAGAGAAAAATTGTTCCGTTTGGTGCCCTTCCTGTCTCTGTGGGTCCCCACAGGGCAATGAACACTGTGCGCAGTGTCATTTCCAATTATGGCCTCGTTGAAGTCAGTGAAAGCGAGCTGCTGGATATGTGGGAAGACCGGAAAGTAGTAAAGGTGCAACGAATTAAGGCGCGATGGCAAGGGCATTCCAACCTCCACGTAATAATTACATTTGGAACAAGTGAACTCCCTGATTCAATAGAGACCCAATATTGTAGACTTCGCGTACGACCGTACATTCTCCATCCGCGACGAGTCTTGACGTGTAAGAGTTTTGGGCATGGGTCTCAGAGCTGCCGAGGGCACGCTACTTGGGTAAAGTATGCACCTATATAGCAAGCCTTATACATCTGTACTTTTACAAACCACTGTGCTAACTGTGACGGAGATCACCCCGCTTATTTGTGATCGTGCCCGTTATGGAAGAAAGAAAAAGAAATTGAACTCAAGGTCAAACTAAACATTTTCTTCCCAGCAGCGCGCAAGCATTTTTCTGTTCACAGTCAATCGAATCCGTCCTACAGTCACGTGGTGCGCCGGGGGCAACGCCACATCCTCCGTCTGCCGACCGAGTCACACGGGGTGTGACGGTGGTCCCACCGTCAGCTCGTCCGGCAGGAGGAGCCCAGTGCTGTTCTGTGCCCTGGAATGAGGGGCAGCAGAGCTCCGAGCCTGCCGGTCCCAGGGTCACCACGCGTGCAGATAGCCACCCCCCCTTCCAAAGAAATCCTAATGTTCATGTCGAGTGGGCGTCGTGCCAGCACCTCTAAAGAGGCGTTGGATGGAAGCAGCACTAGTCAGGCACCTCAGACACCTAAGAAACGGCGCAGCTGCGTGGAGCGCAGCTGCGCAGGGGACCTGGAAAGGGACCTGGAAAGGTCCCGTGGCATAAATTTATTTACCTTTACACACAGCACAACACACTTCCAATACGGCTACACAAATAATACACCGGAATTTGTGAGGTCTGATACATAATCTTCATCACATTGAGAAAATGCTACATAAGTTATATACAAGGGTGCTCTCTGTTCAAGAGACACACCTCAATCCGTCACACACTTTCTCTGACAATATGCCCTCTATCGCAAAGACCGCAACGATGCCCGTGCCTAGTCGTGTGGTGTGGCCATAATGGTGGATAATGGTGTCACCTGCCAGAATTTGAAGCTGCAAACTACCTTTCAGGCAGTTGCAATCACAACCGTGTTGTTTGATAAGCAAATCACCGTTAGTTTTCTATACATTCGTCCTAGTTATCAACTTTCCAAACCGGGATTCGGGAGCTTTACCACAGCTTCCCGAACCCTACGTTGTAGTAGACGATTTTAATACACATGCCACCATCTGGGGAGACCCTCGATGTAATGCGAGAGGTCGATTATTAGAGAAGTTCTTCTCCACAAGCGCTTGCTTACTACACAAGAAAGAGCCCACATTCTACAGCGTGGCAAAGAAAAAACGTTTCCATTTATAGATTTAAGCACTGCATTAAGTACACTTTTGCCATACTTGGACTGGAACGTGATCAGAAATCCATACGGGAGTGGCAATTTTCCACTTGCCTTGAAATGAAGAAAAAGCGATGAGTGTTCTCCAATTCTGTCCCATTGAAATGTCCACTGTGCCGACTGAAAACGGTACAGAAAGCTGACACATATGACCTGGGTAGACATCTTTACTCGCCTTATCGATGATATAGTGTCATATTTGACAGCGTTTATGACTGATGCTGCAACAAGATGCATCCTGGAAACGAAGTGGTCACCCTCTAAACGACATATTCTCTGGTGGAAGGAGGAGTGGAAGGAAGCCCTCAAAAAATCAAAGTAAGGCTTGGAGTCACCTTAGCGAATCCAACTACCGATAATTTGATAAGCTTCAAGAAAATAAAGTCTGAAGGTGGGAAAACAGGCCGCCGTGCCAAAAGAGAAAGCTGACAAAAAAATGACAATGGAAATTCCACTGCGACTGACTGAATGACTGTTACTGTTATTTTCTCTCCTTATCTGTTCTTCCCTTTTCCCCCTCCCAAAGTGTAGTTAGCCAACCAGGCAGGTCCTTCGTTACACTTCCTGCCTTTCGCTCTTCGTTTCTCTCTGGCAAAAATACTTATCTAGCATTAATTCATATACAGTCTAAACAAAACCTGGAACAGGGAAAACATAATAAAACGCCGCGAAACTCATCCTCTGCCATTAATAAACACAAAAGGTGACACACATATTGACCAAGCTGATTCTATAGGGGCACATTTTGAAATGATTTCCAGCTCATCCCAATACTCAGATACATTTATCAGATACCTGCAACAAGCGAAGTAACTGCCCCTGGATCCGAAAGGAACTAGAAATAAGCTGGACAACCGTCCGTTCAACATGTACGAATTTCAGGATGCACTAAACGGTTCTAACAAGTCCGCTTCAGAAACCAATAGAATAGTGTATGAAATTATCGCACCTACACCCTCAAAGCCACAAAACACTACTGTCACTCTCCTACTCCGTGTTCTCTGCCGGCTGCATTCCCTCCGCCTAGAAAGAAGCAATAATTAACTTCGGTCAACAGTTATAGGCGTATAGCCTTGACAAGTTGCTTATATAAACGGTTTGACAAAATGGTTCCCTCGTGTCTGCTTAATTTTCTGGAAAGTAACAAACTATTAGACCCACTACAGTGTTGTTTCAGGGGACGTAGATCCGCAACTGATCACCTTGTCCGCATCGAGAGGAATATTCGCGATGTTTTTGTGCATAAGCAGTTATTTCTGTGAGTATTTATTTATATGAAGGCATACTGCAGCACGTGGCGTTTCGGAATTCTCCTTGACCTGGCTGAAACAGGAATCCCAGGCGATTTGCGTAATTTCATGCAAATTTACGGGTCTAACGGCACGTTCCGTGTTAGGGTCGGTGATGTGCTATCTCGTCTAATTGCACAGGAAGCAGGTGTACCACCAGGTAGTGTGCGTAGCTGCACTCTATTTGTTGCAAAATGAACTCTCTCCGTAATATCATACCATGTACAGTATATTTTATTCTGTGTATGGGGATGACGTACAAGTAGGTTTTAAATCGTGTAGCATTCCTATCTTTCATGAACATGTACAGCTTGGGCCTAATAAATTGTGTATCGGGGCTGGCGAGAATGGGTTTAAAGTAAACCAGTAAAAAAGCATGTCTGTTCTCTTCTGGAAAAGAAGGGCACATTACGTGACCTCTCTATTTATCTTAATCGACAAGAGGTACCTGTCAGCCATGAGCATAAAGTTTGGGCCTCATTTTGGACGATAAATTTACATTTATCCCCCACTTCAACTATCTGAAAGCGATGTGTATGAAGATAGCGAATATACTGAAGGTCTTGTCCCGCAAACCCTGGGGAATTGACAGAAGGTGCCCACATCTACAAAGGACATTTTACCTTTCGGCTACGCCCTGAAAATCAAATCAGATATTCAGCATCCATGTAAATTTACTATTCGCGACATGTCCACTTTCAGGCTGTTCTGTAACCGTCCAGCCATCCAGCCTCCTCTGTCCCTCCAGTTGTAAGCACTCTGAGAAACAACAGGAGTCCCTCGTTTATAGAATGTCATAATGGCTCCTACTCGGCTTCCACCGGCTTGGGAGTGGCAGAATATTCGCTGCGACATCTCCTTCGTAGAAATATCAAAACGAGCACCTCAGGCTCGTTTTGATACGAACAACGAACATCGAAGCGCTCATTGCCAAGCCCCGCGCGACGAAAGCGGCCCCGTCAAAATTACCGCGGCTTACTTAGGCTTATACGGGAGTGTCCCCATTAGATTATACGGTAGCATGATGTCACAGACCAAGATGCGCGGAATTGTGCTATCTAGGAGGCGCTAGTCAACAGTCTCAACGGGCTCGCTTGCCTTCAAGGAGTTCATAAATCGAAGTACCGGTCAGTGACGTTCAATTGGTCATTTGTGCTTTCGCATTCACAACGGATAAGAAGCGCATAGGTGTCCTCGAAGTTGTTTCTATTCACGGTTTCTTGGACTATGCACTGTGACGGTGTAGTTATGGGTTCGATAGTTCATTCGTACGGAAGATTATAGAAGAAAAATAAATAAACTATCATTGAAACATGGCATTTCCTCAAAAGATATGTTGGGAGTTCCGAGCGCGCCCATACTGGTCTAAATGAGGCACAAACAATTTGTACGTAGTCTCTCAAAGAGGTCGCTGTAATGAAGAAAAATATTTGCCCACCTATCATTGCCGCGATTGCTAAACAATTTCAGCGAGATATTTCGTGCTTGTTATCCACGAAACTATAAGCTCCTATAACTTTCAAAACCAGTATATTTTAGACTTACTTCGATGCTTCTATATTTCGGTGTTTTATATTTTCGCAGGAAGTGATGGAACGACCACAGGTCTCGAACGCTTTTCTGGACGACGATTTTTACATGGAGCTACTGAACTCGGAAGTAGAGGATGTATCTGCACTAGCCAGAAGACTAGTGGACTTCGGAACAGAGGCCAGCGTGTCAAGCCAGCTGCTGCCTGTTCACTGCACCGACAGCCAGACGAGGACCTGCCACCTTCTCAAGCAGCTTTCAGCACTGAATGAACTGCTGTACTACATAGGGGCTGATTTGACTGAAGTCGGGCCGGGAAAAATTGCTGTCCGCTGCTACACAAGCTTCAACAATGATGAACAAATCAAGAGAGACCCCCACATGGTGACAGCGATCATATTCCTCCACTGCATCGTCACTAGGCACCGCTGCGTCGACATACTTCAGGTATGCTTACAAGATTATTGTTACATTGAGGTTCCCGCACATAATATAAAGAACGTTGGCCCTGTAATTCCAGCACAGTGATCCACATCATGTAATATTCGGAGCAAATATTTCATCAGTATTTTTTTCCACTGAGAGTTCGTCTCTACAGGAAAGAAGTTACGTACTCAACAACGCAATATAGTAAATAAATATTTAGAACTTTGTCTTCTAAGCTCTCCGCCATAAACGTCGTTACAGCTCGTTAGCAGTCGTACTATCGGTTCTTGGTTAACTTTCTTTTCCATAAGGTGATGACTAACAATGCCGCAATCTCACTGCAGCCATTGAAAGAATATATCATGTCGTGGCCAATGGCGCTGGCCTATGTGGCCAGGCTGGAGCACCGACACTCCTTATACGTTTATCGAGAGTAAACGCTGCAAAACGGATTCGCAATCTCGCTCTTGCTACCGCGTTCATTTACTGGCCATCACTGAAACAGCCTCGACCCATCACTGAAACTTACATTACCGGCAAACCTTTCACAATGTGTCGCAAAAATTCAGTATCGGCTGTATGTATGAGTAGCATTCGCTGACTCCTTCAACTGTCGTATTGGAAAAGCGGACTCGCCGATGCGTTCTAAGTGCAAGTTTGAAGAGACCATAAGTCGTCTTCTGTGCCACTGTTCTCGCTTCGATGATCAATGTCAGACTCTCCAGTGTACCTTGAACAGACGAGACGATAGGACATTTGCAGAAGCAAATGTCTTGGGAGCCTGGCCTCGCATTTCATCAGCCAAGAAAGCCATTCGAGTGCTTCTTCAGTACCTGAAGGCAACGGACGAGTGTCGGAATGCATGCATGCTGCATCTAACTTAGTGCATGTGGAAGTGCGGTTAGACGGAATATCCTCTCTCCTTCACTCTCCCACCTTCTTCTCCATGCGTAGGGTGGCAAACTGGACTTAGTCTGGTTAATTTCCCTGCGTTTTCTTGCTCCCTGCTCTCTCTATCTCCCTTCCTTAAATCATAATCTTGGGATGCCATTCTGCTGCTGAGCACGACGTCATGGGTTTAATTCCCGACTTTTTAGCCCTTTAAATCTGAACTTCGACGTTAATCCGGCCCATTTCGCTTTCAGAAATGCTAACAGAAAAAGAAATGCAAAAAAAATGGCCAGGTCCCGCGCACTGTTGGAATCAGTTTTATGCGAAGCAATGTGCTGGTACCTGATTACTCAGCCTTGCTTCTGCAAATTACCAGGCGGACCAATGTGTTGGTGTAAATCCATTTGCTGTGTGTGTGTATCGCGGACGAACGAGTGTTTGACGTCTACAGCACGACGACGATCATGTTGAAGGCAATCGTATGGCGGCAATCGCACGATTTCTGCGGTAGAAATTAACTCAAATTTAAACTTGCGAGTTGTAGGGTTCGACACCGGAACTCAACGGCAGTTAGGGAAAGACTGTGACATGATTTGCAACTGAGTGTTTTGAAATCGTACGTGCCCATGTGTATGTCATGTGGTGTATGTTAGCACAATGATGGTGCTTCTACTGCGGGGAAGAATCGTTAAAGCGTAATTAACTTGGCCTGATGAAACCGGCAAGGCGTCGCACAGCTTTTACATGTCCTTGTCTACTACGAGGAGAGTACTGGGGTATGTGGCCGATCGCGGAGATCGTACATAATAAGGAAGCACCCTAAAACGTCGTATGCCACGAAGAAACAAGAGACAGGGCATAGGGACTCACTAGCAAAATGTTTCAAGGAGTTGGCAGGCTTTTGACAGAAATGTGGGCGTGGGATTGTGGCCTAGTGGTAAGTTGTGGACTGTTGCTTTGGATGAGCTTCAATTCGACTATTGGTCACACCGTAATTTTCTTTTCGTTAAAACGAGGTCAGACGTAAATCTACCTACCTACCTACAGAAATGTGGCTAGGATGAGGCAAGAAATGGTTTGTGTCTGAAATCTCCACAGGCTTATCTCTTTGATTTTATTCAATGCGTAGCTGTACCATGTCGTAGTTATGTTCGCATGCCGAAGTTCACATGTTCATCGCATGTGAACTGTGTCTGTTACGGTTGCCTGCCCCTCTCCACCATTGTCAGTCACTTACTGCAGCATATTTTTTAGTGACTTCTTTGGTCGGCACCCATAAACCTAAGAGACGAAGAAGAGAGCAAACTGGAAATAGCCACCAGGAGGGACACTATGCATGTCGGCACTAGAATACGAAACGTACGTAGAAAAAGAATAACGAGCGACGAACAGGAGAAACAATTGGAAGGAGTATAAATATCGTAAAATGAGAGGGATAGGTGAGGATGTGAAGAATGCAAGCGTGAAACATGCATGCTCGTTACCAACTCATCAGGCGTGGCTTACGTGTGGCAAATGATTTGCATATGAACACACTAATTGGAGCAAGATGGGAGGTTATCATCGGGATTAGATATTTGTCACAATGAAAAAAAAAATTATAGAATGGCTCTTCACGCTTAACCAATATATGCCTAGTGTCCTACATGTAGTACAGTTATCCCGTTGGCAGTAACTCCTAACATTTCTTGTGTAAAAGCTTGCATTTGACAGCCGTTATCTAGGAGGTCATATCTCTTCTCTGTGCAAACTTTGGTAAGTGTGTGCTAAGTTGTTTCTACGTAATGGGCCTCGCAACGTCGTGAACATTGGGACTTCGTGAAGTCACCACCTCATGGTAAAAACGTTACCCATAAGAATTGAAATGTAATTGATTGATTGTTGGCAAGAACATGACTACATGTCCATATGGGACGAAATGTACGTGCGGCAGACTATCTATTCTCTGTAGTTACGATTTCGTGACTTGCAGCATTTGAACCAGCATTGACCTATATGCAGGAGATTAGGCAGATTAGATGCGGTTTCGGGAACCTATAGTAATGGGGCATCAAACATCCTACCGCAGATAAACTAAAGCAACCGTGATTTGTTTTCATCCTCTTAGGAGGGCAGATAATTTTTGATAAGGCTATCGCAAACAAAAACCGCCTGCCCGCGAAAGGCTGAAGATAATTTTCAACCATTGACCCTTGTGATAAGGTGCACGCAGCACTCTCCCTTATTCCGCCTGGAAGTATGCCGTAGTAGTAAGAGAGAAGCAAAGCAGTAATGAATAGGCTACGGGCACGAACTATTCGCCGGACAGCACTCTTATGGGTAAAGAAGTAGGCACAACTTAGAACCGTGTGGCTACTTGTTTGTCACTGAAGCACCAGTAAAATGTCAAAGTATGCAGAGAGTAGGCGCTACCATGACCTGAACGTGTTCTCTGAGCACTTAGTCCTGCAACACGCTAATGCATAAAGATGCATATCTGTCTGGAATAGATACATTCACAGTTTCTCGTAGATGAAGTGGTCACTTTTCTTGCACATAACGCCAACTGCTATGGCCACCAGTGTAATATGTACTTGGAATGTGCATGAAATGTGCTTTCAGGTGCTCTGTTTTGTGCGTGTTTCCTAAGCTACGGCAGTCTTAGTGAACTTTGTTGAAGCAATTTTAAAATTATGGGCACAAGGTTTTGGTTACCGAGTTGTCAGTCTGTTGCAATCGTCTCTCACTGCAAATGCCACAGTACTGCTGCAGTCACGTCTAACACTCAGTGTGGGGAGCCCAAGCACGTGGTAATAAGAGATTAGATAGAAAGTTACTTAAATGTCGTGGTCAGGAATCGACGCCTTTCAGAATCAACCAGTATAATCTAACAAGGATGGAGTCTTGAGGCTTAACTAAACCATTGCAACATACTGCGCCGTTGTAAGAGCAAGAAGCAGTATTATTCGATACTTGCATGCCTTCTTTATGTGTGTGAATGCGTATTAGCACTACCGCGTAGAAAGGGATGACGCTGACCTGCTCACATTTGAAGAGCCGATTGAGGAGTCATTGCGTTCAGGGAGCGAACAATATTTGCTGAAAACACCAAATTGATTGGCCCGATTGGACAAAATTGTGATTCTACACGACAGGCTAGCTATCTGTTGCCAGTGTCATAAGAAAACTACAGTGCGTTGTGAGAAATGCGACACCACAGATCGAAATGAATAGCCTAAACCCTTGCACTCTGATAAGCAGAGTGCTTGACTAGTGGCCTGCATGTTAGAAATGAGTCCCCGAAAGTCTTTCAACAAAGTTCTTTAAGCAGAAATCACCCTCGAGCACTGGACGATTAACGCACGGCAGAGACACGCGCCACGCTGGCACGGAGCACACTTTGTTGGCCTCGAGTGCCGCCAACTCATATCGTGGTTTTGGCACGCAAAGCCCCGTGGTTTAGTTACTTCTAATTAGGTGTAGCCAATATATATTCTTTCAAAGGACGTTCTGAAGCTTATTAATTATACTATTGAGAAGATCAGTTTAACAGTGGCGCTCAACTGTTGCGCGTTTCGTAAGGTGAAGCCATAGCTCTTCATATCTTTCGTACCTCCCGAGCTTTTTTTTCCTTGGGAGCGCTCTACACTCACCGTGGTTGAGTGGTCGCTTTGACATTGCACTGCTAAGCACGAGGTTGCGGTTTCGAATTGTGGCGGCGGCGGCCATATTTCGATGTGAGCTAAATGCAACAATGCCCTTGTTTGGAGCATTGGCTGCACAGCGAAGAATCCCAGGCGGGCAAAATAAATTCGGAGTCCTCCAATACGACGTGTCTTGTAATCTTACCGGGATTTTGGCATGTAAAACTCGAGAATTAAATCTAACTTTACATACTTCTTCGATTTCTCAGTGATTTAGATGCTATGCTCTAATTTTATGAGCTCCTCCTGAATGGGCAATATTTACGTTCGAGAAGACACGTGTGTGCTCAACGATTTCGTTCATTTGAGACATATTTATTCGTAATGGCAATCTAATTTTAAGATTGCATTTATTAGTCATTTGCAGTCTCCGAACCCAGTTTATTCATGTTTTTCTGGAAAATTCCCTACAAATTTCGAACGTGTCTCTAGATTTGGCAGTTCTTCAGGATACCTCACTTTTCATTTCTCATGTTACCTTAGAAACTACAGCATCCACTCACCATCGGCAAATCTCTTCTTCAACGCATCCAGTGATTTTCAACAAACCTTTTATAAAACCTCCCGACACTATATTCAATGCTGCTTGCTACAAACACTAAAATTTACCTGTTCCCAGTTCGGAAATTATGTTGCCATTGGAGTAGTGGTTCCGGCCTTAATAAAAGTTGGCGTTCTACATGTGTCCATTCGAAAAGGAAAATTGGAGTTAGCGCTGTGTTACAGCTTCCTCTTAAGTGGCAGTTTTAGTCTGGGTCTCCTATGTAAGCTGATAAGAGTGAAGAAATTTTTTTTGCTGGAAACCATTTCCTTGTATTAAGAAGTATTTTAATGACTGGAAAATGTAGAGAGGTCGGCCGTATAATGGAGCATCCGGCCTGCTACTTTACGTAAGGGAAGGCGAAGAGGGGAAGAACTAGGGTCACAATGAGGGATGATAATAGGAGGAACGAGGTGAAGGACACATTACACAACTGGTATCACAGGCGTGTTAAATTCGAACGAGAAAATTATAATCTATTCTCTACATAAGCAGCCCTATCTGTCCCTTTCTCGCGTCCTGTTATACTGCGTTGTTAGTATTCAAGTTAAGGTCGTCAATGTCTTGATAAATTAAAAGTTATTGAATTTAAAGCAAAATTCATTATTGGCCCTTACTGGTCATTACTAAGCATGTTTAGACATTTGTAACGAATTGTATTTGTTACAAGTTGTCGTTAGACATATTGGTCATTTGGAGTCGTTACTAGCCATTACAAGTCATTTCAGTCATTAGTAGTCATTACTGCTCACTACTAAGCATTTTTAGTCATTTGTAGTCAATCGTGGTCCATTACAAGCCGTCGTTAAACATGTTCGTCATGTCATAGTCATCAGTAGACATCACAGGTCACTGAAGTAATTCTTAGTCATTACTCGGCACTAAGCATTTCTATTCATTTCTAATCAATTGTATTCATTACAATTCGTCGATAGACATATTGGTATTTTCCTAGTCTTTAATAGTAATTAATAAGTCATTAATAGTCAATGTTGGTCATTTCTAGTATTATTAACCTCTACCAATCTCTATTATAACGTTATCATTCACTAACTGTCATTCTCAATCGTTTTTAATTCTTTAATCTGTCTTTAAACTGTCTTCGTATGGCGTGATGACGCTTCGGCGTACACTCCGGTGGTCAGGTCTGCTGACAAAAACTTCACCACGAGTCTAGAAAATATTTCGCCTGACAATGCTTGAAAGGACACCAGATGGAAAAGGAGCAGGCGCTGACAAATTTGAACTGGAAGAAAGCCGAAGAGCAAATTCTTAAGTGCGCAGCTGTACTACTATACGAGGTTGCCGTTAGGTTGATTAATGAACTATGGTAAAAGTGTAAGTGAGCTCTGTTGAAAGCAGCGGAAAAAAACGTTAGAAGACGTACGAATGCCAGACAATTGGCGACGAAGTAGAATGAATTCAAGTTATAAAGATAGGGGGAAAAATAGAGAATTTGTTAATATAGACGCTGACCCCTACATCGGTAATATAACGGTTAGCAGTGCAAGCTATCAAATCGAAGCTGCAAGCATGGGCAGAACATACTGACATATTGGGAGAACTTCAGGATGGCTTCAGAGTTGGTAGGCGTCTGGATGACAACTTATTTGTCCTTATTCAGTGTATTGAAATATCCTGAGTACGAAGGAGGCCATTATATATGTTTTTTTTAGACATTACAGGAGCATATGACAACGTAGGCGGGGACATTTTGTGGAATATTCTGGAAGGGGAAAGCTTAGCTGACGATTATATACAGATTTTGAGATATTTACTTAGAAAATACAGTTTGTGTTGAATGGAAGCGAGGGGAAAGTTGATATCAACAAGGGAGTGAGGCAGGGGTGCGCTTTATCCCCACTGCTGTTTACGATGTACATGGTGTGGACGGAAAGGGCGCTAGAAGGAGGTAATACTAGGTTTAATCTTTTATACAAACAGGCGGGTACAGTAGTAGAAGAGCAACTTGCAGGTTTGCTTTATGCGGGCAACATTGTGTTCATAGCAAAGAAGCAGTGATAGGCAGTGTTTGGCTAATATCTTTGGACAGCAAGGCGATAAGTTACTTCTTAAATTTAGCGTTCAGAAATGTGCTGTTGTGGTATTGAATAAAAACAACGAACATACAGTGACAATACAGGGCTAGGGAATGCCTCGCGGTAACGAATATAAATACGTTGTTATATGCATAAAAGATGGAAATAGATATATGGAAACACAGAAAAAATGCAATAACAGTTAAGGGGAAGAGAAATGCGGCCATACTGAAACACAGGGCTATGGGGATACAATGGGTACGAGGTGCGCCGGAGTATGTGGAAAGGTGTAAGGGTTCCAGAACTTTTATTTCGAAACACGACTGCTTGCTTGAAGTGAGGGTTAAAATCTGGACTCGATGACCACCAGAGGAAAGTAGGACGCCTCGCATTGGGTGCTCACGGCAAGACTACAAATGAAGTTGTAAAATTCAAACAGCGCTAGACGACAGGACCAGAAAGAGGTCCTCTCGTCTAGCGCTGTTTGAATTTTACTCTTACCATGGAACACGAACTCGCCCAATCCGCTGCCCTTCTACAAATGAAGCTACCGAGGCTGAAATCGGCTGGACAAGTTTTGAAGGGAGGGAAGCTCTAAGTAAAATTGATTGTTAAGAATGACTGAGGAATAAGGAAGTAAATGGGCTGGGAGAGTGTTCAGATATTTGTACAGGAGAAACATTGATTCACAGTAGAGGAAAATAACTAGGAAGCTTGCCAGCAATTCCTAGACGGGTATGGTGAGCAACAAAGAACGTCATGCGGAAACTCGGAGAGGCTACGGCAATCTCATGGGTGTCGGCAATGTAACATAAACTTGCTACGAGTAACTACATAAGAGCAAGAAATGAAATCGGGAAAGAAGCAATTATTGTTAGCTTAAAGGGAGACTCATTACTAATTAAATAGAGATCAGGATGCCTTAGAACACGCACTTATAAGCCGAAATACAAGGAAGAAGCATATGCTTCCTGTGGTAGAGCTAGGAAAACAATGGAGCATGTTTTATTAGAATGTTAAGATATCTGCCCAGCGGTCTATTTAGGCACCACTGGCCTCATTGAAGCCGCTGGGTTCAGCGAGAGCATGGGGAAAGCAAACATGTACCCAGTAGATTAGTACGAGGCTTTTGGAAGATTGGTGGCAGAAAAGTAGGGAAAGGACAAATAATGGAGATGTACAAAAACAAAGTTCCCAAATGTGGTTCAGAAAGGTGTGTGAAGGGAATTCTTTGGGGTTACCTTTTCTTTCGTTTTATTTAAAATAAGTGAGACATTAAGCTATATACTAACACGAGCTTGGGGGTGCAACCTACGGCCACCAGTTTAAAGGGGACGCTCAAAGGGTATATCCTGCTTGAATAGCCGGCGGACCACTCACGTGGTGATGCTTGTACAAGATTGGCGATTGGCGTACCGGTGGACCATATACTGAAAACCACTCGATGGTGTTCGGGCTGTATATGTTTGGGGCTGCGTATCGAGGAATGGAAAACGTGGTGCAGTTGCCCCGACCAAGCGTTCCGGACTCGCGGTGCTACAAACCATCGGCTCTGCCGATATAGGGTCACCCGGTGTGTTACTGTTCCACCTTGCATTTCTATGGGTAATTTCTTGTAAGAAATTGTAAATACAAGTTACATCTGTCTGCTTCTATCCACCTTAGGTTTCCAGTCAACCTATCGCCGCTTTACTTAGAGGCAGTATTCTTCACTTGCGGATACCGTCTCTGGCAGTCCGTCTCGGACGCCCAAGAAGAAAAAGAATACTCTCTATTTTTGAGATGGAGGAAGAAGCTGTTCCCTTACTGTAGCGTAACCAACAAACTTTCTAACCTAAAATAGGCCGATTGAGCTCTGTTCAATATCGAGGTAGAATGTGGTATTGTTTCGTTAGGAAACGACAACGCTTGCATTTAACTCTGCATTTGTCGTTGTTGCCACTACTAGAACGCAGATGTTTCAACTGTTGGATAATACAGATGCCTCTACTGAAGGCGGGGGTTTACATAATGTATTTTTTTCTTGTTATTCTTGTCGCAGTTAAGACTTCAGCCACGGGAACAACGTAACCTCGATTCACTGATGTGCAACACCGTGAAGCGGATCTCTTCGCTGAGCAGCTTTTGCCTGATTGATTCAGATTTAACTAATACAGCGATCACAGTTGCGCTCTTCTCAGCTGTCACTCATCTGTTGCGGTCGCGACTCACGGAACTCTCTCTGGAGCACCTGCGACTGACCAATCTTTCCAAGGAAGCGTGTGCTTCGCTGGATGCTTTCATGACGGCACTTTCGGAGACAAGTGCACTCAAGTGGCTCAGAGTCGTCAATACGCTCTTCCCAAACGAGGTAACTTGCGCGCGTGCGTGCCTCTGTATGTGTGCCTGTGTGTGTGCGTGTGCGCTAAGAAATGTGATGCAGTTGACTAGTGATAGGGTAGCCCTGAAGTGAGTGCAGTTTTTAAATCTCTGCAAGCGGAAGAATAGAGCTGCACAGAAATACTTCTTAAGCACCCTCTTTTATCCCTGCGTTATGTGCTGTTGTTAAAAGTGAAAATAATAAAATAAGCTCTTGCGTTTGATTTCCCACAGCCACAGGGTGCGCCTCAGTTGAGGGCTCAGGAATATTTTCGAAATTTTGAGCGATAATTTTTTTGCAGCAAAGCTGTATTGGCCACCTCACAATGGGTCTGTCGTGTTCGCAGGCAAAAAACACGGGAGGCGCGCGCCGCTGAGGTTCTTGCAGCACCAGCAGATGGCGCTCGCCTCCCTGGCAGTGACGGCGCCGGTCGTGCGGGGTAAATATAGAACCAGAAGTATCGCCTTCGAGCATAGCGTTCGCCGCCCGCGTTTCCCAGTAAAGATTGCGGCTGTATTCTTTGCAATCGCCGGGATGCGGCAAGTGTAGCATACGAAGAAGGGAGCGATGTAACTACACCTTCATGCTTAAAAGAACCCGCCTAGGAATTTGTGGTGGGACGGTGCCACGGGAAGGCCGCGTATAGTGAGGACTTCCGATGTCCAGCGTGCATACGAAGCGCGGTGAAAGTGCGGCTGAGTGCATTTCTAATCAGTCTGGTCCACTCTTTGTTGGTGCACGAAGTAGCGGCGCAAGCCAAGTCGTGAGCCGTTGAACCGTTACAGCCTAACAATTGGGTAACGTGCATGTGAATGTCGCCGTGTGACTAATATGAGACTACGTCTCAATGGGTAATCGTTCTAGTTATTCACAGCTCCACTGTCGAACCACATTAACAGCGTGGATTCGAAACATTTTTTTTTCTTAGTGTATCAAATGTCCCTATACGAGGGGATTTATATTCCTTCCGCGTGCACACGTGGGCATACAGTCGGGGATGAAACCAGACCGCGGACGAGGGAAAACGTTACGGCCTGTGATCCCAACGCTTTTCAGGAAAATTTACAGACACCACGCCAGATGGTCATAAATTTATCCAGTGCACCCTACCACATCGGTAAAGATATGATTGCGGTGTGCGCAGGGTAGTGTACTAATTAATGATCAATTTTCGGTCGATGTGTAACTTCTTCGGTAAAGACCGAGAAAGCTAGCAAACTTCAGCAAGTCCTCCTTCTTGTAATGCTTGTAAATAATTCGCCGGGTGTCGCACTAAACGAGTTGGAAAACGCTAACTTTTTCTCCTTTCAATAAACTCAAAGAATCCTAAAACACCTTGTCATAACTAGACACCGGTTCCTCAGACACTAAATATCGCTGTTTTTAGTCGCCTTTAACTGGCAGTATAGTTGCTACTTACGCATTTGTAGGCGCCAAAAACCGATAATTAGCCGTGTATAGGCTAAAATAATTTCTCCTGTCCATCTGAGGATAACTTATGATTTTGCGAGAAATAAAACCCATTAAATGCATGTTTCGTGAAATTCATTTATTTTCTCAATACAATAAAAGGAGGCTGCACGATTTATCTGAAATATAGTGTGCCTAGACATACAACCGCGGGAGAAGTTGTGAAAGCAGTCACAAACACGCACCACCTCAAGATCTTCGTGTTTCAAGTTGTGCCTATTTTTGCTTGGTATCGGTTTATGAGGGCAAACACTCAACATCCACCGAAGTTACCGGCACATACTTCTCGTTCGGTACGTTTGATGATCTATTGCCCTATGGGATTGCAAAATGTTCGCTGGTCAAAACCTGCAACAGTTCTTTCAATACCTAACAGCTGATACTTTTGTACCGCGTAGTTTGAAGCTTTTAAATAGCTTGAACAACAGCAGGTTCATTAGGGATGGCAACGAACCTTTTCTTAAACTTCCATGTTAGCCCCATACTCGTGGTCAGAGTCGCAACTAGGCATTCAAGTTTCCAGATGACGTCAGCTGAAGATATCAATTCAGCCCACAAGTAGGTTAAGACACCTCCGAGTGTATCTTCGCGTATAGCAGTTTCAGCCCTTCTCACAGAAGCGCACTAGCCAGCCGCAAATCTGTTAATAAGAGCCTTAACACCGGCAAAGCATTCGCGGTAACAATCGGCTGCCTTCAGTCCAGTTCCCCAGTGAGTTATAACATTCTATACAAGGCAAGGCTAGCACAAAACTCTTAAACATTTGTAGGCTCTCAAAATCGAATGTAGGCAGTAACATCGAACTAGTCATTCAAATACCCGATAATGACGCCAATAAAATGTTTCTAGCCATAGTAAGTGTTTATATGCTAAATAGGCGCGATAAGGAGGTAAGAAATAAATGAGCATTCTGCCTGAAGTTCTCGTTCCTAGTTATACGTGATCAAAATGAATAACAGCTCTATGAAAACAATAAGCTACACGATCGGAGATCGTTGTTCCAAAAGTGCGTTCAGTTTGCGTTCACTTTCACCTCACGCGGTTGGCCGAGGCCGCGCTGAGTCGACGGCTAACGACTCGGCGCAGCCTATATGCGTGAGCTGAAACTGAACGTGCGTTTCGAAGAACGATCTCCGATCGCACCCCAGGTCAACACATTCTAAAGCCCTGTTCACACTTAGAGATTTTCGGGTGCTGATCTGGTCGGCGACAGGAAAACATGCTTTGCGCCACGCAAAAATTTCGCGTCTTACCATTCAGTCCGGGAACGATATCTGTCCCCGAAAAAAAAAACGCTGCGCTTGTTTCAAGCCATGGAACACAATGCGCATCTTTTTTTCGTACAGTGAACAGTATTAGTTCAGTGGGGCGCATTTCTACAGGGTCGATCACGTCGCGTTCTATAATGGCTTCTAGTGGATCTAGCGGCTTCTAGCTGGTTCTAGCGGCTTCTAGCTGGTTCTAGTGGCTTAGCACGTTCTATAATGCCTAGTAAAATTTCTGCTACCTGTTTAAGGTTCATCCTGGTGACTCAGGGATGCATCTGTCTCCAAAATCTTCAGCGCCCATCTCCTCGTGCTGCGTAATTTTGCCTTGCTTGCTCATGTTTCCCGTTTCCCGAAGCGTGTGGGGTTTGTATAATTTTTCTGCGAGCCTGTGACCGCATGCGCCTAAGTAACATAGGGTCTACGTTTGTTGTTTGTGCAGTGTATCTAATCTTTTTCGGTTACTTGTGCAGATAAGCGAAATACTTTTGCACTAGCCGTGAATTCGTAACTGACCTGCGAGAAGAGAGTAGCGAACTTAGTCCATGCACAGCCCCTCTCTTGAGAGCTAGTGAATCGCGACAGACATTTCTTCACGCACGACGACAACTTTGTCGGGAACGTGACCATTTCTTCATCGATAAGATACCGCCAACTCGCGTGATGGAAAGCTCTCCAGTTTGAACGCGCTTGCATGGGCAACTTCTTTGGAGGTAACAAGAATAGTAGACCATCTTAATCTTTCACTTACGTGTCTCTTAGTGGCACTCGCACCTCGGCATTGGTGTTCTTTTGGTTAAGCGGGCGAACGTCTATCCCTGGCACGATAACCGGGCGAGGAGGAAGCACAGCGCGCGTCACCCGGCGAGGCGTAACCCCCCAGCGAACGGCGCACGAAGCGCACATTACAGTGCTTACGTCACAGCTTGTAAAGAGCGCGCGCGCGCAGCTGTTGCGAGCAAGCAGTTGAGCGCCGCGAGAGAGGAGAGAGTGACGTCACATCCACTATGCTAGGCAGGTGTTCAGTCTGTGCGAGGCAACGCTTTTCCATTAATTAGCCGGTTAAATATCAGGCCACCTTCTTGTGTGTGATTTCATCAGTGACGCCATTACTTCCGCTTTCTACTTTCGTGTTTCCAGGAATTTCGCCAAAGTCGTGCTCACGTGGTGGGTCTCTAAAGTCTACGATTGTGTGCTATGGTGTGCGGTAATCACTAATTTCTAATTGTATTAATTCCACACACTTCGGTAACTCAACTTGTAACTAAAATTATGTTCTGATATCAAACCTACAATGAAACCCGCGAATATTGTACTGTACTATTTTATTGCTTCTTTTCTGATTTTATATTTAATTTAGTCTCCGGCCGTCTCAGGAGGTGAACCGGAAGCTCTGCGCAAGAACTAAGAGTGTCGCTTGATGCTCGTACCACTAAAAAGCTTAAGAGGAACCAAAATAACTGATAGAATTAAACCACGTCTACTGCAAGACACATTTGCAGCAGATAAGACGCGCACGAAAGACACATGTGTGACGACAAGGCTTGCAAATACTAACTCAAAGCAAATGCGAACTAGTCCCAGAAGCAGCGTTCTTTGAAACCCACATAGCCGATGGCGTTAAATGTCGAGAAGGCGGAATAATGCGGGGTCGTAACCGTGAGTAAATAAGGAAATTCAATCTGAATAAATTACAGAGATTGAATTTGAGGCTCGATCTTGTAATCTTGAGACCACGAGATCGAATGCGCGTCAGGTCATTGTTGTTGGACAATAATACCGAGACACGGTTCTGTACGTAATATCATTTGTGGACTAAAAATTTATTCATCAAAAAGTAATGTACAGCACGCAGGACAAGGGCTGTGAGAGACGACATACACAGCGCTGCTTCCAACAATATCTAGCTGCGTTACCCCATCGTGTGTATATGTACTAGAGGCAGCATGCGCAAAAAATAAAAGGCCGTCATAAGGGGTGTTTTAACAGCAAGTGACTGTACTAAAAGCATGGTCCCTTGAAAAAAAAAACCATTGCGGTTTCTATCTGTTTAGATACGTGACTTCACTAGGGGTCAGCGCCATAGAGGGAGCACTAACGCACATACTACCGAGTTCTCTAAAGATATTGACACGTGTACTTGTTTGACATTCGGTGCCATCCGGTGACATTCGGTGTGTACTTGTTTGACACTCGGTGCCATCCTAGTCCAGAGAAAAAACGTACTTGTACGCATGATAGCTTACGCTAGCTGGACGTTGTCAAAAGCGGAAGGCAATTATTCTACAACCAAAAGGAAAATCTCGCCATTGTTTGGGCTACAGCGAAATTTCGCCCTTACCTCTATGGCAGGCCATTCAAAGTCGTCAGCGACCATCACGCCTTGTGTTCGCTAGGAAATTTAAACGCACCTTCAGGACGGCTGGAGCAGTGGAGCCTAAGACTGCAAGAATATGATATTACTGTAACCTGCAAGTCCGGACGAAAAGTCTGATGCCGATTGCCTTTCACGCGGCCCCATTGACTCGCCGCCGCAGAATGACGAGGATGACGACGCCTTTCTCGGAATAATAGGCACAGAAGACTTCACTAAACAGCAACGAGCAGACCCGGAGCTAAAAGGCCTCGTCGAGTATTTGGAAGGGAACGCGACGTAGTACCTAGGGCATTAAAGCGCGGATTGTCTTCGTTCACATTACAAAACAACCTGCTCGTAAAGAACTTCTCACCAGTTCGCGCCAGCTACCTTCTTGCTGTTCCGTCAGCGCTGCGTCCAGAAATACTGTGTGCCCTACATGACGAGCCAACCGCTGGGCACCTCGGATTCTCCCGAACGCTGTCGAGGATACAGGAAAGGTACTACTGGCGTCGTCTGACCGCCGACGTCGCCCGTTACGTCAAGGCATGCCGAGACTGTCAGCGACGCAAGACACCACCGATAAGACCAGCAGGATTACTACAGGGCATCAAACCTCCTTGTCAACCATTTCAGCAGATCGGGATGGATTTTCTGGGACCGTTTCCGGCAGCAACATCCGGAAATTAGTTAATCATCGTGGCGACGGACTATATCACCCGCTTCGCTGAAACTGAAACTCTACCGAAAGGCAGCGCAGCCGAAGTGGCGAAATTTTTTTTCGTCCAGAACATTCTGCAGTGACATGGCGCCCCAGAAAGCCTCATCATCGACAGAGCAACAGCGTTTACAGCAGAACTCACCCATGCCATTCTGCAGTACAGCCATACAAGCCACAAGAGGACAATTGCCTACGACCCACAGACGAGTAGTCCTATAGAGCGCCTGAAAAAGAGCCACGCCGACATGCTGGCAATGTACGTCGACGTCGAACACAAGACCTGGGATGCCGTCCTGCCGTACCTAACATTCGCTTACAACACGGCAGTGCAGGAAACAACAGAGATCACGCCGTTTAAGCTGGTTTACGGTAGGAACCCGATGATGATGCTCGACGCCATGCTGCCGCACATCACTGACGAAGAGAATCTTGGCGTCGATACCTATCTCCAGCGTGCCGAAGAAGCTCGACAGCTCGCCCGCCTACGGATCAAGAACCAGCAGCGTACCGGCCGTCGACACAACCTCCGACGACGCTTCCTCGAGTACCAGCCCGGCGACCGTGTTTGGGGTTGGATCCCGATACGCCGATGAGAACTGAGTGAGAAACTATTGCTACGCTATTTCGGACTCTACAAGGTGATTCGACGTATTGGCGCATTGGACTATGAGGTCATATCAGACGACATTTCGCCTTCACAGCAGCGCCGCGCGTGATCTGAAGGGGTCCACGTGGTGCATCTTAAACCATTTTACGGACGCTGAGGAACTTCCTTATTTTGTTGTTCTTTTTGCTACGACTGTTTTTTTTTATCACTTTCATTTGCAGCATCGGGTCGATGCTTGTTAAGACAGGGACATTGACACGTGTACTTGTCTTCATCGGGTGACATGTTTCACCGCCTAACAAATGTTATCGCGAAGCGCAGGAAGCGCCTACACGCATCTGAAGTTTCTCGAATGTTATCAATGCTTACATCCCCTGTCTGTGACCGAACCTTGTGTAATCTGAGCGCTTGTGTGCACGACGCGAACAGTGTAGAACTTTGTGGGAGGCACCCGGGTCCCATCGATTACTCTGAAACATTCGACGAGTGATGTATCAAAGCCGACGCGCTTGAACCACTGATCAGATTTTCGACGATCGCCATCTGTGTTCGCCGCTGTCGCCGTTCTTTGAGTGTTGCCTGTTCTTGAGGGCAGAAGCTTGCCCAACAAAACGCTAGTTTCAACTTTCTTAGTTTGGCTGCTTTCTTCACCGTCAATACCACGTGACAATATCAGCTTACGCAATTTGCCGGGTGAGCTATGAGCTGTGTCTCGCTAAAACTTCAGTATCTTCAAAGACTGGCACGCAGCCACAGTCCCGTCAATGGATGCCCAAGTGACCTTGTACAGTGCTGTGGACGTTGTTAGAGTGCTTGAGCATGAGGTAGCGGGATCGAATCCTGGTCACGGCGGCCGCAATTTGATGGGGGCGAAATGCGAAAAAGCCTGTACTTAGATTTAGGTGCACGTTAAAGAACCCCAGGTGGTCGAAATTTCCAGAGTCCTCCACTACAGCTTGCCTCATGATCAGAAAGGGGTTTTTTCACGTAAAACCCCGTAATTTATATTTTTGTTACAGTGCTCTCTTAGACGATCGTTTGAGCACCTAACAGTCTCTCCAGCATATTTAATGCCGCAAGACGGGGAAATTCGGTAGACTACATTTGTTGTGCACTTCACAAAACGTTTTCTGTGCCCGAAAGAGCAACAACTCTGATGTGATTTAGGCGTGTTTACACGCTTACAGCGCCTTGCCAACTTTTCGGGGCTGATAAAACGACTGGTTCTTGCACCCTGCCCAATTTTCTTTAGCCTATGGGAGACATCATGCACATACGGTGGCACTGCAAACCTGCGTCTTTCAGCCAGCTGGTTCCTTGACTAAGCGGGCTCATAACGTTTTGTGCGCCTCAGAAGGTGTTCCGCTATGGCTGAAATTAAGGCCGAAGGGTAGCCAGCCCAAGAAAGGCGATCAACCTGTGCAGCAAGACTATGTTACATCTCATGTGGGCAAGATTTATTGAGGCTGTTAACGAGAGAGAACTTTATAATACCTCGTTTAGCGAGCTTTGAGTGTGCTAAGTTGAAGAGCAAGAGTGGCTTCTTACTTCTTGGTTCGAAGCACCAGCGCACATGTTTGTTAGCAAGGCACAGCCTGAGATCTAGAAAGCGCAACGAGTCATCAATGTGGACATCATGCGTAAGTTCTAGAGGCTCCAGCTCTTTCTTGAAGACATCCAAGACTTCAAAACAGCAGGCTGAAAAGCGTGATCAGTACATTCAATAAATATCGGGTAGTCGTCCAGAAACCTGCACACTTCGACAACAGGGGACGCGGCTAGTTGACCATGAATATTGCGATCGTGATGAGCTAGATAAATATCGCTTAGTACCGGCGCTACGCATGATCCTATACAAACACTGTTCCTTTGTATGTAATTTTGTTCATTCCATGAGGCGTAAGTTGATTTCAAGTAGAAGTTTAGCCATTCAAGAAAGCCGCTAATAGAAACACCTGCAGCATTCTGTAAGCCAACTGATCCAAAGTCATCAATGTATTCTTCAACAACCAGTAGCATTTTGTGACGTGGAAGTGAATGGTACAGATGTTTAATGTCGATCGAGAACATCTTGAGTCCCTTTTCATTCTCTCCTAAACTAATACCTTCAACAGAATCTCTAACAAGAAAATGATCGTCAATGATTATAAAGTTTAGTTTATCTGGCAAAAACAAGCCAACAGCTTTCTGCCAAGTCGCCGTATTAGTTACGGTAACCCGCAGAGGGCAGTAATTCTGATGCGTCTTAGCTGAAAAGAAAATATCTTAGCTTGGCTTTTTAGTTTTTTCTATTACTTTTGCTAGCTTTCCCTGCAAATCCCTTTTGCTAAGGGATTTGCATAGTTTTCTTGCTTTTAATTTCACGTTTGCACGGGAAATTCTGTCATCACTTTTAAAAACTAAATCAACGGCAAGGGTGGCCTTCGCATTGAAGTCACCCAGCGGCAGGACAACGAAACCATCTTTATCAGAGGGTAAAAGTGATAACGAGTTCGCTTTCAGAAACGATGAAACACATCCGATCGGGAGTACCTTTGTGGAAGGCTTGCAACGCGTTAAAACATCCACACCGCCTGCAACACACCTTTCAGATTTGATGTCAGGGGCCTGTCCAGCGACATTTCTTATTTAGAACCTGCTTTTGAAAATTTTCACATAATACGTATGACGGGTAAGTTGCTCGGATAACATGACTGTAACTAAACAGTCGTTCACTTTATATACCTGAGTTGACTGCATCCAAAACCTTGTAGCAAATCAGGTACTCACGTGACCTGAACTAGTATTTGTGGTGAGAAAACAAGTGGTGGCATTTTCCTAAGTTTGGTTTCGCTCACTGTAAACGCAGGTTTCTTGTGCCTTATTGGAGACTTTTCTATCCGTGAAAATTTTCCACGCTCCATTTTTTCCAAAATATAGACGTCGCGGCAACGTTTCGTGCTTGCCTGTATGCAACGTCACTTGCATACCGTCAAGTGGTCAGTGAGACTAAATGCCCCACTGGAAAGCGAATTACCTTTGATGTTCCTCAATTCGGAAGCACACATCATGAGTTGCAAGCGCTAACAATTAGTTCCCTTTCATATTGATGACGAGCTTACACACAGAACATATTCTCAACTTTTCTAAGATGCCTTACAAGCAGAATTTCACCAGGTTCATAGGCATCTAGATTTTAATCGAATGGCCACATTCATTTACCTGAAATCATTGACTACATATTTTAGAAGAATATCGACGTAGTTTACTATGCTACTTTGCTATCCTTCCATATATTGGTCAGCTAATGTGTTTTAATCCTTCATTTTTTTCCTTTCCGTGTTTCCTCCACTTCACATTCCTTCTTTCCCGTAAAATCATTCATATTCAACCTTTCTGCTCATTTCCCGCGAATATGTTTTCCATCTACTGTATCATTGCCCCGTCTCTTTCGTATTACTAGCACAAACGCGGGACGTATGCAATGAAACCCAGGCAATTTTTGGTGGTGGTTTAGATTATGTTTAATAACGCTTCGGTTTCTGCTCTATCAAACTTTGAAATGTGCCCTTCTTTACCATCTCTCAAATGACTTTGGCAACTGTTAAGCGAAGGCTTCTACAACTGACTTACGATTACCCCTTATTTCGAATTCACTACCGTCCGCGAAGGCGTCTTCTTTCCTCATTGACAGCCGATTCGTTACTTGGAAGGTTCTCAGCTGCACGCTTTGCCGAACTTTGTTTGCTAAATATTGGTCTTTGTTGCGAATAACAGATTTGTCGTATTTAGAATCACCCCCCTACTTCGTTTACCAACTTCAATTCTAACGCTTTATGCGACGCCTCTTGTTCTTTTTTTTCTCCTTATATTTTTTTGTTCGCGTTATCTTTTTTTGAATGTCCACGTTTATCTTCCTTCCTAACCTAACACTTTATCTTCGTCTGCACCCGCTCAACAACGCCTGGTAAGCACCGTTATCGTTCAAATTAGCCCCCGTATGTTACAAGTGCTAAAATGCACGCATTTTATTCTTTTCCTTTTCAAGAACAACGATACGTTGCCGTTTATAATTAAAAATTCCGACCGCATGCGCTTTCATTTCTAATCACCAGCAGGTTTGCTGCACACGGACCGTGGTCCTTGTTATTGCAACGCGAGTGTCATGCACTCTCGATTGTTCAGTTTCGTTGCGTGGCTTTATGATGATTCTGCAATCACGAGAGAGCGCTGGCGCGGTGCGATAAAACGCATACATCCAAAACGCTGTCGTACTATTACTAAAGGTAATACTTGCCTCTTTGTAGGTGCGCTAATAGATGATTGCGATACGCTTTATATACTCAAACTCTTAGTCCCGAGCGCGTATAAAGGACACAATGTTCCACGCATGAAAGAGGCGAACCGTAAGCACTGGCACACGATTTTGCCGCAACCAACCGCACCTGCTGCTACCACCGCCCCAGAATCATATTTACTTTGTTTGAAGGCACAAGTTTGGCCAATAAAGTTCTCGCAGTTTAGTCGTGCTCGCCGCGCTGACTGTTTACCTGCGCTCACTGGACTGTGCGTCACAATATCTTCGCCTAAACTGGCACTTCTATGCAGCTTCACGAGACTGATGGCTAGTCTGGAACTCTTCTTCTTTTATCAGTCTATATCATTACCTATTTGCGTGCATGTATTTTGAAATACTGGCTTGTGGTCTGTAGACAGTCGTCATTATGCTGCGTACGTTGTGGTTTATTAAGGTTCATACATTTGATCCCCTAAACGGCCCTTAATATTTTTAGACGTTTGGGCTTCCTGGTTCGCCAATATGACAAATCATGGCGCTGAAATGCATAAATTTATTAGAAAAATACATTTGTTCATGGTTAGTGCTCATCTGTCGTCTCAGTTTGTCCTTCTCTGCGCTCTTGCGTCTCTGTCGTGGTGTAACTCTCAATATTGTCCAGTTCATATCATTTATCACACCTTGAAAGTCCCAAAGTTGCACAAAGTAACTGTCATACTCAGGTCGATGGTAGCTTAGATTTTCTTTTTGGCTACCCTCCATGATCCTCCATAATTGGCCTTCGGAAATATTTGTAGCAAGCATACAGTTTAACAGATTTTGTCTTCGTCGGCAAACACTTATTTATTTATTTATTTATTTATTTATTTATTTATTTATTTATTTATTTATTCATACAATACTGCAGGCCCAAATGGGAGCCAAAGCAGGAGGGGCAGAATACATAAATATATAAACATTTACATATACACATATAACATATACATACACTTATGAAAAAAATACATTAGCAATGCAACGTAGGTAAATATAAAAAAATGAAAGCCACGACTAAGTAAGATTAAGAGAAGGTACATACATTCAAGGAAGACAGCTTGACAAACATTAGATCAGTATCACACGCATATATGAGCACTTGCAACCACTATCGCGAGAGGGGGGAAATATAGTACCAGAAGTTGAACAAGCGACTATTGCAAAATACTGAAAATAGAGTAAGGAAGATGTGGAAAGTATCAAACAAAATTCACATGTAAAAGAGGAAAACGAAAACAGTAACAAGCCTTGCCGCAATTGCAATACCGTTAATATTGAAGACACATGCGTTCAGTAGAATCGGTGTTTATGAATTGTGATAATCGCAGGGTGTTCCAATCTGTTACAGTGCGCGGGAAGAAGGAAACCTTAGAGGTTAGTTCGGTTGTTATAAGATGGTAAAGAATCAGCGTGACGATGCCGTGTTCGACGCGCTGTGAGTGGTTTAACATAAGCCTGTGGTTGGAGGGACAAACAGTTGTTCTTAGCTGATATTTCGCTTCTAAGTATTATAAAAGCTGTAGAATCGGTAGATGTGTAGTGAGGTGTTCAGTGGTGTTTCTTCAATGCTTTCTTTACAATCCTGTGCATTGCGTGTACCTAAGGTGGTCGTCTGCATTCCCTCAATAAATTCTATTTTTATCTCAATTACATGACTAGAGAAGAACAAGTTTTAACGGTGTTGGATCTGGAGGCCGATCCCAATTGCTGTCCCCCCGATTTTTGGGCTTTGCCCTTGGGTGTGGGAGTTTGGCGAGGTTGAAGAGGACGTCGAGGAGAAAACTGGAAGTTTATTTACATTATTCACAGTGAGAGGACCAAGAAATTAAGTCATAGTGACTACGGGCCGGCAGCAACTCGGACGCTGCGGCCCATGGCAAGATTCTCGAAAGAGATGAATGAAGGAATGCTCTCTTGCTGCTCCCAGACTCTGGCTTTAAGCCCTTCAGTGTCTCGAAGTCACGTCACGTTCGGCCAATCGGCGAGCCCGCTCAGGTGACGCCATTTTCGGCCAGTCGGCGAGCCCGCTCAGGTGTCGTCATTTTCGGCCAACGGTAGGCGCCCATGCGATTGTGTCACACCCGGCGGAGAGTGTCGCTTCCTGGGCCCCAATTGTCCGAGGACTTACTTCTCTCTGCGGTATTGCCTTCCCGGTCTGCAACTACCGTCACCAAGGCGGACGGGGGGGGGGGGGGATTACTACCAGGTCTTCACGGTGCATTACAGCCGTCTTGCCTCGGGACCCACGTTACCTGGAACAGTACCAGGCTCTCGCTTCACTTTCGGGAAGAGTCAAGTAGTGAATAGCTCCAACTGCGGCACACGAGCTGGGGGACGCCAACTCGTTTGCACGTGCCGTGCCTCGAGAACGGGGTAGATGTGCTTCTGCGCTCCTTAATTTTCTGTGACGCGATTCGATGTGGTCTGGTGAACTCGGAGGCTCAGGAATAGGTCCCGTATCTAACAACGGTATCCTTGAGACGAAGCATAGTCAGCGGTCTTGTTCATATAAAGTAGAATATATTTGTACGAATACTAATACTTGTGGCTGCACGTAGCATTGATGATTTTATAAATTGCGTCTGTCATGCGCTTTTTCCTAAAGTACACTAGCAATTTACCATTTGAGCAATAAGAAACGCAGTTATCGTTAACACCTCTGCTTGAAACGCAGCTTTTGATGGGGGCGAAATGCACTGATACACTATCAACTGCACTGCACTGACACTGCACTGACACTGCACTGGCACCGCACTGGCACAGCGCCGACACTGTGCCGAAACTGGGCTGATACTGGGCTGGAACTGCTCTGAGGCTGCTCTGATACCGCACCGAGGCTGCACTGCACCTGCACTAACACTGCTATAACTGCGGTAACGCTCCTGTAACTGCTCTAACACTGCTGTAACACTGCTGTAACACCTGACTAGCACTGCACTAACCCTGCACAAACATACCCGCCGTGGTGAAAAAGGGGCGAAATGCGAAAGCACAGGTGTACTTAGATTGAGGTTCATGTTAGATGCCCAGGTGGTCTAAATTTCCGGAGCCCCCACTACACCGTGCCTCGTAATCAATTATTGTTTTGGCAGGTAAAACCCCATAATTTATTTCTTAAGTAATCTAAGAATTTACGATTTGAGCAATAAGAAATGTCGTTTTGCAAAAAAAAATGTCGGCGAAATGCAAAACACACCATTGTATTAGCTGTAAGTCCATGTTCAATAAACCGCGGTGGTCAAAATTAACCCGGAGTCGCCCACTTCGGTGTGCCTTATAATGAGCTCGTGCTTTTCTCACACAGAACTCCACATAATTATTTTTTCTCTAAATAATCACATAATAAACAGTGAGGCCCCGGTTACTTGCGAGCAGAATAGCAGCATGCTCAGTCATTATGAACTAAATGTCGGGTTATTCCTGCAGCGTCACAGTTTAGTGTAAAATTACAGGTGCATGCAACGTAACGCTCTACGCCTTGGAAGCAAAAATAAAGCTTGGAAAGAATTTGTCCGCTTGCAGAGGAACAGTGAGGTTATGGCAAAGTATTCTGCAAACATTTTTTTCTGCTGTATGACTAGTTTTTCTTGCTCACGTGAACGGTCACATTGCAATGAGCAGCTCAGCATATTCACTGACTGGAGGCTGCTGATCGCACCTTTCATGAAAAGGCGTGATGCTTTTGTAGAAGTAATTTTACTGTTTTCACTTGCCATGTACGCCTGTTTCTGTCTAGGTGTTCGACTTCGTCGGAAAGCTGCTGCAGGCCCTTGAAAAGAGCACCGACATCTCTTGCCTAATCTTGGGTGCCTCCTTTTCATCTCACCGGTGCGGTTCAAGCTTCAAGCGAATGCTTGCCAGACCTTCGGCTCCTCCCGACGTGACTGTAATTTGCCACAACCACACTTACCGCACCAAGGCAAACATTGTGTTCGGAGCCCTCATTACCAACAAAACAGTGACCAAGCTCACCATTGAGGGCTTCAAATTGGGTGTCCAGGATTCTAAGTCAATCTCGAAGTTCCTTGCCACCAACAATACCATTCAGGAGATGGCACTCGTTAGTATTGAGTGGGACTTGAGGAAACAGAAAACTCAGGTGAGGAAGACTTCCGCCAGTTTTGAACTTGTTGAGTAGCACAAGCTAGAAGTTCCTATGGTGTCAGCACAATTCAAAATTTCCATCGCGTGATGTCTTCATAGATGCAAACTAAGGATAATACTTTCTTTCTTATATTGATGACTAGAGTTTTGAATATGCGGACATTATAATTTTAAAGTAATTATATAAAAGTGGCTAAAAAGGAGAGCAATTTTTCTCACTGTCAATGTTCATTTTGTGGGAGAAACTTTCTCAAAAAAGTGTTTCTTCAATGACCTTCGGTAGTTAATCAGTGCCGCAAAATATTTTAGGCCCTCGTATTCCCGCTGCTGCGCCTATATATTGTCCCATCTGTGCCCTTCGGTTTTTCTTGCAGTTTGGTGGCCCTATCAACCGGTTAATCAGTGCCCAAGAACACGTCAAATAAAGGAATAAGACCAATGCTCACAATGGTCTTCAAATTCAACTACTTGAAACACCAAGACGTGGGCTCATTCACGCGCAAAACTACCATATGCGTTGGCGTCGCCTTAATGTACACGAGTAACTTCTATAATGAAGCTTATCTAGCTTACCACGATTGCTGATATGCTATGATGTGGTCACTTGCATCTACAATGTGAATATCGTGCCCCTGCTGTCCTATTGCCTTACTGAAGGTATAAGCGCAGCCTACTAGTGTCTCCAAGATGCTGGAAGGCTGCGCCTATAATATCGGTCAGCCACTATCTCTGGCACGAATGACAATATTCTCTCCTTGAGGCGAAAGAGACCAAATTTGAACGACTGCATTTCAAAGAACGTTTTGAAAGACCTCATTTGTGACCAGACGTTTATGCAAGAGAACCTTTAGAAATTCCATATTCGGCGTTTCTTCCATTAAGTGTTTGACGAAAAGGAGTCTTCTTCACGAGAATAACTGTCATTGAATGAAAATTGTAAGAATAAATTTCAGTGTTAAAGACAACCTCCGCTTTAAAATACACAGTCACTCTTGCAGCAACGGCGCAACGCGCTAGCTGCTCTTCCGCTCGGCTTTTGCTAAGACGTTTTATGACTGGAAGTGATTTTATGACCTTTTTGACGTGATCAAACTTGTTGCTATGGTATCTTTCGAGGTATCTCGAAATGAGGTGGTAGAACATGTCTTAGAAAAAGTAATAGTGAGGATCTGTCGGAATGGACTTTATTTTTACCAAGCCTCTATTTTCGCAATGCAAGTCATTGTGCACTCCTTTTTTGACTGCAGTGTAGTGACATTTACAAGATTGGTACGCATCTTGATTTCAGTTTAAACTGCGTTTGCTGCCATTATCATCTATTAATCCAATGGTCCGCCCTTTTCAAACACTTCTACTTGGACGACACTGGTTGGTACTCGCCGGCTGCGGAGACAATAAGCCTTGTCAATGAATAAGTCTTGAGTCAATAAGTATTGTCAATAAAAAAGTCATGTCAGACAATCAGTCTTGTCAGACATAAGACTATAAGTCAATTTGGGCATGAATTCGTTATCCAGGCTAACTGTTGTTACAGATGTGGATAAATACCACCAAAATATCAATTTCTAATAGACTATGAAGGTTCTGCAAGTCGCTTATCCTACTGAAACTACACCATACATGTAATTACAGCAATGAAAAGGGAGCCTTACCAATCGGTGATATTCTGGCTGCACAGGCAACAGATGCAAGCGGACATGTTAGGAGCTGAAAGAACCCACAACAGCTGCTACTTATGCTCATCGAACACAACAATATAAGTCGCAAACTTTCTAAATACCATGTGTGCGAAAGCTGACAGAAAATTTAAAGACTTTGTAAGATATCCGTAATTTGCGAATGCAAATCACGAACATCCCGACTTAAAACACGTTTTCTCAAAACGCAAGACATATGTAAACTTCTACAACATATGTGAGGGATTTATTTCGCTACTTTTCATTCTTGATTTCTAGGTTTGCTATGGGTTCATGAAGGTTAACGTTTGTTACAGATAGTTTCCGGCATGATGAATATTCCGAAATATGCATTCTGCCTATATGCGAGAATGCCTTTACAAAATTTTTTATCGGTCATCTGAGTTTTTTTTTTTGAAGTACACATGCAAGGCTTTGTGGACTCTGTAAATGGAATGCACTTCACAGCTGCGTGTTTGTGTTGTAAGAGAGTAGAGTTGAGCCTCAGCATGCAGCTTTTGCTCAGCTACTCGCATTCCTAGAACAAATGTACTACGTCTGATAATTTATAGAGATGCATCAAGAACTTATTCTTCTGTCTAACATTTTGTATTCCGACAAGCAGAAGATCAGGTGGCACGCTGACCATTTGGCAGGTGGCCTCAGACAAGCAAAGTCACTCCGACGCCTCGCTCTGGGATCTGACTTTTCTGCTGCCGAGATTCGTTGTATCATCGAAGCCACTCAAGTATGTGAGTCTCTGAAAGAGTTGCACTTTTCGGTTATCCTTGAGGACGATGTTGAGCCGATATCTGCTGCGCGTCAGGAGATGACCAACAACTGGAAGATCACAATTGGACAGTGAGTAATTTGATTACTTCTCTACGTTATCGAGATTGCATAGCCTGCAAGGGGATTCCGGTGCTCAGAGTAAAAAAGCTTGTGTATGCTGTTTGCCTGAAGCAATACGAGCAGCAAGTGTATGAATGAACCGCTCAGTTATTGTTGGCTATATTAATTTAGAAATAGTCTGTACATAAACAGACGAATTAGAACTACAATTTTTACCATGTTACGATAGAAAGAAATCTTAACTTATGTGGAAGCTTTGAAGTTGAATGTTTCATTGAAGCGATATTATTGAAGCCAGTGTCATACTCGCGTGTCATCGACGTTGGCGCAGAACAGCAGCACTGGCAACGCACAGTTTGTTTTCTTGTTATCATAGATTCCTGATAACCTTAAGCTCATGGCCCGCATTCAAAGCACACTGTGTGCCATCATTCATTAGGTAACTGTTATTCTCCAGAACCTTATCGGCTTGCGTTGTGACAGTGTTCAAGACATACGCATAGGCTGTGCAGAAAATCATGCCTTTCTGTGCATCAAAAAAGGGGTCTATTAAGCCTAAACTATAACGAGACTCCGTAAGTAGCTGCTGTTGCGCGTGGTCCGAGGTACGAGAACGCGCCATCTCCTTCTTTGTCGTTCTAGTTCCAAAAAAACTACCCCGCTCGCAGAAGTTACTGAAAAGTTTGGTTCCAGCACCTACAGGTGTTGAACGGCCCGTTTAACCGCAGATCCACCCGGTACTCTAAAGGTATATGATCTTGTCTTGCCGATCCTTCCTCTATGGAGCACCTCTATTCAAACAAAATTCTATAGTTGCGAGGGCTTGTTTGACTGTTGTAGAAGGACGAGGTCACTTTTCTTAATTCTGTCGAACGAGGTCGCTGACTTGGGGCTGGGCATTGTTAACACAGAAAGGTATTCATTTACCAATGCTCCAAGGAAGTTCGCGTTCTGAGCAGCGGAGCTGTTTCGAGTTGAGCCTTCGCCGTCCATTGTCCGGTGTAACGCACGGGGGCAGGTTCCGGAGTTCATGTTTTCTCCCAAACACGGGGCGCATGCCCACTATGGTGGATTCGCCAAGAGGCACCTCAGTCCCTACTACTCTATCGGTCTCCTTACCATTCTCTTTCTCTTCTTTGCTCTTGGCGGTTTCCGGTACTGTTTATATATGCACGCCCGCGCACACGTGCACGTGCATATACACATACACACATATATACATATATATATATATATATATATATATATATATATATATATATATATATATATATATATATCACATTATAAGAAGCCAACAAACACTGACACCAAGGTCAACATAGGGGAAATTACTTGTGCTTAATAAATGAAATAAAGAAACGATAGATACATGGAAATTAAAGTGGATGCACGCGAAATGCGAAGGTTGTGGGTTCGGTTCCCACCTGCGGTAATTTGTTTTTTCATCCACCTTAATTTCCCTTAATCTATCGTTTCTTCATTTCATTTATTAAGCACAAGTAATTTCCCCTATGTTGTCCTTGGTGTCAGTGTTTGTTGGCTTCTTATAATATGACTAATAAAAATCGGGCCCCTCGGTTAACCCCCTTTCTCTTCTCGTTCATTACATAACGAAGGTCTCGAATCCGGCTACATTGACGCCTTCAGGTAGCATATGTGGGTTTATTGACCAGCTGCCTTCGCCCTGAAAGATCACGTTCTCGTGACGCCTGCGGCAAGAAGACGTTCCACGTCCGCCGCCAAGGTTTGTGAGTGGTGGCGCTGGCTAACACTCCCAGGGTTCTACTAGGACACATAAATACCCAAGAAAGTGGATGGGAAAACAGCGCCGCGGTAGCTCAATTGGTAAAGCATCGCACGCGAAATGCGAAGGTTGTGGGTTCGGTTCCCACCTGCGGTAAGTTGTTTTTTCATCCACTTTAATTTCCATTAATCTATTGTTTCTTTATTTCATTTATTAGGCACAAGTAATTTCCCCTATGTTGTACTTGGTGTCAGTGTTTGTTGGCTTCTTATAATATGACTGATAAAAATCGGGCCCCTCGGTTAACCCCCTTTCTCTTCTCGTATATATATTTATATATATATGTATGTATGTATGTATGTATGTATATATATGTATGTATATGTATATATATATATATGTATGGATATATGTATGTATGTATATATGTATGTATATATGTATATATATATATATTATTGTAATGAAGCAGACGCGCCCCTGTGTATGTGCCGTCTGAAGAGGACGATGAACGGCCAGGCCGCGATCGCGAGGGAGCCCCGTGCTACGGACAGCCCTTGCAGTGCATTGATTTACCCAGGGTTGCACAACGTTGTGAACGACAATAAACCTCATTCGCATTTGGTGGAGGTTGCTGCGGTCCTTCGCCTCGTCCTGGAGCTTCGCACTCGAAAGCTGCCAGCAAGGTCGCCTTGCACTATGCCTGATCCCGCCACCTCGTTGCCTGCACCACCGGTTGACACTGTCATCTGCGCCGGCGTCCCTTGTCAACGCGACGCACCCATTTTCAGTGGGTCCACCGAACAGGACGTGGAAAACTGGCTGTCATTGTACGAACGTGTAAGTGCCCATAACAAATGGGATGACCAGCCTAAGCTGACCCACGTGCCAATATACCTAGACGACGTAGCCAAAGTTTGGTTCTTCAGCAACGAATCAGACTTTACAAGCTGGTCCGCGTTTAAGACTGTGTTTGCTGAAGTGTTTGATAGCCCACCTGTGCGTAAGCTACGCGGTGTACAGCGTCTACGCCAGCACGCACAGCAGCCTGGAGAGACATTCCACAGCTACATCGAGGAAGTTCTCGATTTGTGCAAGCGGGTAAATCCGAACATGTCAGAGCATGAAAAGATCAAACACATCCTCAAGGGCATCGAGGACAGCGCATTCCAGATGTTGCTGGCCAAAAGCCCAAGTAGCGTATCCGTCCTCATTAACCTCTGCCAGAGCTTTGACGAGCTGCACCACCAATGCTCCATCGCCCACCAGAACATTCAGCACGCCGATTCCGTCACGAGCATCACGGTTTCTGCCGAAATAACCAACTCGATCCTCTCGCAGCATATCAAAGTGTTTATTCGTGAAGAGGTGGCCAGGCAGCTCTCGCTGCTGCATCACAGTGACACGCCTACGGCAGCTTTGCCTCCAACGCTGCAGCAAGCCATCTGAACTCAGATATCTGAAGCGCTTCCTCCAGATCCTACAGCCCCCCCCTCCCCCCCCCCCCGCCACGCTATCCTATGGGTGCTCCGCCAGCGCATACCAACTTTACCACTCCCCCTACGTCGCTGCCTCTCAGTTATGCAGCCGTGCTTGCACGGCCACCTGCGCAGACAGCTTCCTTTTCATCGTCCATGCATCCGGATTCCTTTCCGGTTGCCCGACCGCCACCAGAGATTTTTCGTCCCACCGTCCCACAACGCCATCGACCCTGCTTTTTCCCCATCTCATCGCCGCCAACTTCTCGCTCTCCTTCACAAGTTTGTCTCTTCTTTCGACTGTCATCAGACATCGCTGGGCCGTGCCACCATTGTTTCTCACTCCATAGACACCGCTTCCCACTCCCCCTTGCGACAGCACCCGTATCATGTCTCCACAGAAGAGCGCCGAATCATCACAGAGCAAGTGGACGACATGTTCAAACGTGAAGTCATCCGTAGCTCTCTAAATCCTTGGTCTTCACCTGCCCTATTGCTGAGAAAAATGATGGCTCAATTCGCTTTTGTGTCGATGACGGACGCCTAAACAAGATAACGAGGAAAAACTTTTATCCTCTGCCTCGAATTGATAACGCTCTAGACTGTTTACAAGGCGCAGAATACTTCAGTTCCTTGGATCTGCACTCCGGGTACTGTCAAGTTCCAATGGCAGAGCCTGAACGTCCGAAAACCGCATTCGCTACACCCGATGGCCTCTACAAGTTTAAAATCGTGCCCTTCGGGTTGTGCAACGCGCCTGCTACGTTTGAGCGTATAATCTGCACCATCCTTCGTGGCCACAAATGGAAGACCTGTATATGTTACCTAGACGACATCGTCTTCTCAACCGATTTTCCGACACACCTCGCTCGCCTGCATGACGTTCTGACCTGTCTCAAATCTGCCGGCCTACAGCTTAACCTCAATAAGTGCCGTTTTGCTGCAAGAAAGCTAACCATATTGGGTCACGTAATCTGAAAAGACGACGTCCTCCCGTACCCAAACAAGCTCCACGCCATTGCAGACTTCCCGACGCCCACGTTTATCAAAACCCTCAGAAGTTTTATTTGCTTATGTTCCTATTTTCATCGCTTCGTACGCAATTTCGCACCCATCATGGCGCCTTTGACAAGTTTACTTTTCGCCAGTAACGGCATATCAGCGTGGTCACCTGAATGTGATGCAGCGTTTCAGCAGTTACACCACTTGTTGACCTCACCACCGATACTTCGCCACTACGACCCTGACGCTCCCACGGTAATACATACTGACGCCTGCATAGTTGATTTTGGCGCGGTCTTAGCGCAACGGAAAGCTGGCTATGATGAATACGTCGTCGCTTAAGCGAGCCGTACTCTAAAGAAAGCAGAAATAAATTACTCCTTCACAGAAAGAGTGTCTAGCGATCATCTGGGCGCTAAACAAGTTTCGCCCGTATCTTTACGGCCGTTCTTTCGCCGTTGTTACTGACCACCATGCCCTTTGTTGGCTTTCTTCCCTCAAAGACCCGTCTGGACGCTTAGAACATTGGGCGATTCGCTTGCAAGAGTACGATATCCGCGTCATGCACCGCTCCGGTCACAAGCACGCCGACGCTGATGCGCTCTCTCGCTCCCCACTGACGCCTGATTTGGCGTCTTTGTCAGCTTCCTCGTCCACCCTGTCTCCGTTCACTATCACTGACGTGCTCACAGAGCAGCGCGAGGACCCAACCCTTGCATTGTTACTTGACTACCTTGCAGGAAGACAAAGGGCTGTGCCGTGATCGCGAGTGAGCCCCGTGCTACGGACAGCCCTTGCAGTGTCTTGATTTACCAAGCGTTCCAGAACGTTGTGAACGACAATAGACCTCGTCGCAATATACATATATACATATATATTGCAGGGCGTAATGTGCATGTAGCACAGTTGCTGAGATCAACAGCCACCGCTGCGGCGCGAGACCCGAGCTCGGGCTGTTGATGCGAAGCGCTAGGACTCATGATCTAGAGCTGCCTGCGATCCCTCGAACGAGCTGCAATAAACCACATTTCATTTGTTGGTGCTGCGGGGTAACCTTGAAAACTGGAGCTCCGAAGCCGGACGCTACCGACTGCTGCGACCATGTTTGACGAAACCACCCAGGAAGATGCACCACAGCCTCCGACGGTGGTAGTTTCCGGTGCATTGCGCCAGCGTGGTCCTGCCATCTTTAGCGGCACCAATGATCATGACCTGGAGGATTGGTCGTCATCTTACGAACGGGTGAGCCAGCATAACAAGTGGGACGACGTCACCAAGTTGCACAACGTGCTGTTTTACTTAACCGGCATCGCGAACCTCTGGTTCCGAAACCACGAACACGATTTCACAACGTGGAGCAGATTCAAGACAAGTTTAACAGAAGTGTTCGGGTGCCCCGCTGTGCGCAAGCTTCACGCAGAACAACGCTGACGGGGGCGCGCGCAACCTCATGGTGAAACGTCCACAAGTTACATCGAAGACGTCATTGACCTGTGTAACCGCGTGAATCCATCAACGGCGGAACAGGACAAGATAAAACACATTATGAAAGGCATTGATTAGGACGCATTTCAAATGTTGTAAGCGAAGCATCCGCGTACCGTGGCCGAAGTTATCGATTTGTGCCAAAGTTTTGACGAGCTACGAAAACAACGCATCTTAGCTCGGTGCTCACCGCCTATGGAAGATTCGTAAGCAGCATTGGTTATTGGCGACAGCCACACAACTTTGCTGACGCAAATAAAAGAATTTGTGCGCGAGGAGGTCGCGCGACAGCTCTCGATTTTGCCGACCACGGAGAAGCCTTCTCAATATTTGGCTCCAGCGATCCGACAGGTAATTCAAGAGCATGTGACCGAAGCTCTCCCACCTCCGTGTCAGCCTGCTCCCGTGGCCGCACCTCTGACGTATGCTGAAGCCGCTGCACGGGGGCCTCGTCTGCCAGGATTCTCTCCTGCGCCTTCAGCGCCTCTCCAGCCGGTGTTCTCTCATCCGCCTTCGCCTCGCCAGCTGGTGGCTCCCTTTTTCAGCGCACAGCAGCAAGGTACAAATCCTTGGCGCACTGCTGACAACCGCCCAATATGCTATGCCTGCGGCACGCCGGGACATGTAGCGCGCTTCTGCCGCCGGCGCTTGCGGGCCTTCGTGGGCACCGCGCGACCACCCAGTCCGGCTTCCGACCATTCCGTATGCCTCAGCGACCACCACTGGATGTCTACGCTCTGATTACGTACCAGCACCGCAGTCACAGCTCTACAGTACTCGTCGCTCGCCTTCCCCTCGTCGGCGCTCACTCTCACCCATGCGTCGTAGCCCCAGTGCCAGTACTACTGGGGTGAAAAACTGATTTCCGCAGTTCCTGAGGCACGAACTGCGTCATCGTCGGAAAATCGAAGTCCTCGTTTTTCCCCCGCTAACGTTATTGAAGTGTCCGTTGATGGCATCAAATGTCTTGCGCTCGTCGATACAGGTGCTGCTGTATCCGTAATTAGTGAGAACTTTGCCGTGAATTACGGTAAGTGACCATGATGCCTGCGGTGCTATTGCTTAGAACAGCCAGTGCACAACAAGTTCAGCCAGTCGCTATGTGCACTGCCAGGGTGCTGATTCGAGACATATTGTATTCGACTGATTTCTTTGTGTTAACTTGTTGCTCCCACAATGTGATTCTCGGTTGGGATTTTCTGTGGCGCCATCACGCCGTCTTTGACTGCGCACGTGCTGAGGTTCAGTTCTCCGTTCTGTGCGATTTGCCATCTCACGACTTTCAAGTTCATGATGTTACCAGGATCTGTGTAGCTTCAGATACTGACCTTCCCCCTCACAGCGCGGTATTCGTCCCTCTTTCATCCGCATCGCTTGCCGAAGCGACGGTCATGTTTTCACCTGCTGCCGTCTTCATTCACCGCCAGCCTATATTGTTGCCATACGCCCTCCTCATGGTTCACCATGGGGCTGCAGAAATACTGATTTCTAACCCAAATTCGTACACTTTGGCTTTGCACTGTGGCGAGACTATTGGTACCATCCAGCCTGTGGACGCTGACCTTATTGTGCATTTCCCTGCTCCCGACTACGTGGATACTGCCAACGTACAGCACTGGCACCCCATGTGCCATCTAACCGAGTATCACTGGATGTTTTTTGTCGCTCTATTGCCGATGACCTCGAGCCGACACAACGCGAGCGGCTTATTACTCTTTTAAATGATTTTCACGCCTCTTTTTACTGCAACCAAGCATCATTAGGCCGCACAAGTACCGTCTCTCACCACATTGATACGGGACATCACGCACCATTATGCCAGCGTCCGCACCACGTGTCATCCACCGAGCGTCGTGTCATCGCCGAGCAGGTTGAACACATGCTTGAACGTGGTGTTATCAAGCCATCCTGCAGCCCTTGGTCGTCTCCTTTAGTACTCATTAAGAAAAAAGATGGCTCGATTCGTTTCTGTGTGGGTTATCGTCGCCTCAACAAGATTACACGAAAAGATGTCTATCCTTTACAGCGCATAGATGACGCCCTGGATTGTCTTCATGGTGCCGAATTCTTTTCTTCTTTGGACTTGCGTCCGGCTATTGGCAAGTGCCAGTGGATGAATCCGACCGCTCGAAGACAGCTTTCATTATGCCTGATGGCCTGTATGAGTTTAAAGTAATGCCATTCGGCCTCTGCAATGCACCCGCGACATTCGAAAGGATGATGGACAATACTCTACAAGGCCTCAAACGGAAGACGTGCTTGTGTTATTTAGACCACGTGGTAGTTTTCTCCCCTGATTTCACCACTCGCCTCTCTCGTCTACGCGAAGTCCTTACTTGCCTTACCACCGCCGGCGTTCAACTCAACTTGAAAAAGTGCCGCTTCGGAGCCCGCCAGCTGACCATACTTGGCCATGTCGTGTCCAAAGACGGCGTCCATCCCAACCATGACAAACTTCGTGCTGTCGCAGAATTTCCGCGGCTGACTACAGTGAAAGATCCGAAGTTTTATCGGTCTTTGCTCTTATTTTCGACGCTTTGTACGCAATTTTACCTGCATCATCGCTCCCCTGACGAAGCTCCTGGCTGGCCCTGGTGACCTTTGCGACTGGACTCTGGCATGTGACCAAGCCTTCACGACTTTGCCTCGTCGGCTTACCTCACCGCCTGTTCTACGCCACTACGACCCGAGTGCACCGACTGAAGTTCATACCAACGCCAGCGGCGTTGGTCTTGTAGCCGTCCTTGCACAACGGAAGCGTGGCTTTCCAGAATATGTGGTTGCATATGCGAGTCATGCTCTCACGAAGGCAAAATCCAATTATTCTGTCGCGGAAAAAGAATGTTTGGCTATAGTTTGGGCCTCAAACAAATTTCGCCCTTACTTGTATGGCCGCCCATTCGACGTTGTGACAGACCACCACGCGCTCTGCTGGCTTGAGTCACTGAAAGACCCGTCGGGGCGCATTGGACGTTGGGCTCTTTGGCTCCAAGAATTTGACATTCGCGTCATATTGGCGGCGAGGAGTTACGGAGTCTCCATCTAGCGAAAGCGCCTCGCTGGCATAGTATGAGGGATCATGCGGCGCGCTCCTCATAGGTTTTGCTGTCAGCGCTCACTGAAAACACCACGCGCGAGCTCTCCCGGACTTTTCTGTAAGTACTTTCGAAACGAGAGAAGTTTTTTACTGTCGAAATAATAATCTTGGGCAAAATGAAAGCACACAATCGTTTACAGACGCTATCTCTTTACCGAGTACGTACAATGAACGCCACTGCGCGCAGTCACCGCGATGGAGTCTCCCGAAGCGGCTTCTTGCGTGAAAGGTAGGTAAACGCTGAGAGCAAGCTATGTGAAATATGTTCTTATAGTGTTTGTATAACTAAATGGAGCGTAATAGAACGAAGCCTCAATGCAGCGATCACGCAGATTCCCAGCGACCGGCGCGTCTGGATGCTTGTCCGCGCACTGTTTCGCTTTCTCCGGGCGCGCGTTTTCGCACCGTGCCATGAGCTGTAGGCCGCAGAATATGAGCATTTGACAGTATACAAGCAACCATTGTTCAAAAATAAGCTTTTCAAATAAGCTGTTCAATAAATAAGCTGTTCAAAAATAACTTTATTGTAGAGACTTCGACGCCTATGGGGACTGTGATGTGCCATCGCGACGATTCAATCTTTTTTTTTCTAAATTCTTTGAGCTTTCTGTATTATTTCTCGAGTTGCGTCGCACTGTATGTTTATCGGTGTTCTCAGCGTGCAATTTCCCGCTGCTCCTTTTTTGTATTCGAGTGCATGCATTAATCCATAACACAAACATGACCATGTGCCATGCTTACTTTAATGTGCTTCTTACCACTCCCTTTCCACTCCAGTGAACTTGCCAGTATCTATAGCATCGAAAAGTTCATAGACCAAACTGTCATGACATTAGTCGGGCAGCGGACTCGGGCGAGCGTCTCTGCGCGTTTTCAGAGCATTGCGGACCGGGCGCCGTAGCAGAAATCTTCCTCGCGTCTGTGCTTGCTGCATACCCGAGTTGTAGCCGATGTTTGCCGGTTTTATGTTTCGCGAGCCAAACTTCACGCAGCTTGTCCTGCGGCTACGTGTGAATAAGGCTGACTGCAGGCTACGTTCCGTACATCCGGCATTGTCGCACCGAGCAGTAGCCTACCATGTTGCGCGCCTTCAAAGGCAGCCACTACCTATTGTAGTGCATTTAAGCGTTGTAAAGGAGACACTCGTAGCGGGAACATTTCGCCACTAAATGAGGACCGCAGCGTACGAGGGAATTTAAACTCTCGTTTTCAGCTCGCTTCGGCGCTCCCGAAGCGGCCGACGGGGCCGCTATGTCCACGTTATCCCTCCTAGCACGTCACGCCGACGGTGGCGCCAGCTTTTCCAGTGGTGGAGCTCGAGGCCAATACCGATTCGGGCACCAACATTCTGATGCAGGTGCGCTCTACCGTTCGCCCATGCGATCCGACGAAACGCCACCTTCATCCATAGAGTTCTCGGTTACTACGCTTGCTGTTACTGACATGCCGTCTGAATAGAGACGAGATCCGTGGATTGTGTCTCTCATTGACATTCTTAGCAGTTCTTCAACGCCCACATGCCCTCGAGCCCTTCGTTGCCAAGCCACCCACTTCGTAATACGGCACGCCATCTTGTACCGCGGAAACTATCAGCAAGACTGTCGCAAGTGGCTTCTAGTCACCCCTCGCCATTTGCGTTGCGACGTATTTATTTTTTATTTTATTTTATTTATTTTATTTGCATATTAATAAGGTTACAAATGGGGATTACACATACATACAGAGGGAGGTCCCATAGTCAACAGACTGTACAGGGGACCTCCCGTCAATACGTAATACCGCAATACGTATGCACGTATTTCCATGCAGACGCACATCAAGCTCATGCTGGCGTCCTGAAAACCTATATATACGAGTGGCTCCGCCAGTGGTGCTACTGGCGCGGCATGTATTCTTATGTTCGCAAATACATTCGGTCATGTGCAGCCTGTCAGCGACGCAAGACATCTCATACGACAGGCCCTCTGCAACCTTTACCGTGTCCTGCACGTCCTCTTGATCGGGTTGGCATTGACCTTTATGGGCCTCTTCCATGCAGTGCTAACGGAAATCGTTGGATAATT